>NC_041709.1:7004366-7725616 GCF_900700375.1 Denticeps clupeoides
TGGTGGACAGGCCCTTGCCTCTCAAATTACAGCTATCCCACAGTGCCATGGGTTGAAAACAAAGGGCCATTGTGAGCCATGCAGGTGGGACGTGGAAGGGCCGGCGGCTGGGAATCCATTTCAAGCCTCCACGTAAGCCGAGACTGTGCACCCCACACACACACACACACACACACACACACACACACACACACACACACAGCATGTTGACGGAGCACACCCTTTCTCATGGGCCACACCACTCCCAAAACTCAGGTTACAGGTCACACAAGCAGTAGGGACAGCAAAGGACAAGGACTTCCTAAAAAGCAAAAGTGAGAGGGATCAAAACGGTTCCTCTGGTGTCCATGCCGCAACTAATTTTATTGCATAATAACATTTTGAACATCTATACACGCATGTTCGGAAGCTTGTGCCTATTAGAGGGAAGCACTGCAGCTCCTTCGTTTGGGGGTCCCACGCAATCCAGAGCACTAATCACAAACAATGCAGATTATTTCAGCTACACATCACATGACTGGAAGTAACATGACTTGAGAAGATCCTTGAAGACTTCACATTCATGAAAAACCAAGCAGACCTGTGAAGTTTCTATGAAAATTGTCCCCATTGGGGTTTATCACAAAAAGTCTAGATGAACTGGTAAAAGCTGATGCTTTTAGCTGATCACAATATGAAATATGTTGCACACTTCAGAGTTCTGCCTTGCTTCTACTACTGTACTACAGCTGCTGTGGTGTAAACGTTCAGAAATGACTTCCTCTTTTTCAGTGCAGAGCAGCAGTTCCTTTCAGAAACAGGAAAACAGAAGAGGAGATCCTGAGCACGTGCACATCACACAGTATGGGCGGAACAAAGAATCATGCGGATCGGCGGAAAATAACAGCGTGACCTAGGCACTGTCGGTAGGGTTGACCATAAAAAAAAAACAGTCATAAAGGTGGCAGCCTCATCCGGTGCCTCAGAACACCGGATCACCTGCTAGGGGAACCCCTTTCCCTTTCACTCACACCTAAGGGAAGGTGCGGACCGTAATGTGATCGGCCCTTATGAAACAAACAGTTGTTGTCATGACTGCTACCATGTGAACCATGGACCCCAGGGTGGGACCTCCTGCATTAGCCTGAGTGCACAGTGGATTATTATATAAGGGGCAATAGTGGCATCAATTTGGCTCCTGCATTGCACAACATAGGGGAAACCAACACCCATGGGCCTTACAGAAAGCTGACTATTACATGCACACAGCAGAACCACCAAGTCCCAATAGAATGACAAAGTAGTTTTGTTTCCAAACGCTACACCACAAACAGAAAGGTGCCTATGTACTTTGACTTGCAATTTCTAACCTTCTCTAAGACCTATAAAGAGAATCTGTTAAAATAAAGACAGTTCAGAATCATTGAAGGTCTGAACGGAGACAATTTCATGCATGATTATTGCCAGACATAAAGGTGGGTACAAGCACATTATAAAGTTCCATGAACAACATTGGAACATGTAAATCTTTCATAATGCACTGATAAGGACATTTGCTGGATTTAAATAAACATGTGTAAAACACTAACTCTCAGTTGCAAATGCTTCTAACAAAAAGGTTAGATGGTGAATACAAAAGTCAACTAATATCAAGCGATTAGAAAAAAACACATACATTAACAAGCAGAATATTAGGAAATATACTGACAACCATATCACCATAAACTACTATAGCGTAATTGAATGTTATTATGCAAAAAGAAAAATATTTTACATCATAAAAAGACCTAGAACTCTTAATTAGTATTATATAGGCCGATGGCTGATTACATTTGGTCTTTTTATGAATAATAAACAAAAGTGGCCTCCATTGAATGAATAATAGAACAGAAATAAGAAGAATCACCTTCTGCGCGTAACTGTTCCTCAGCTTGCTTCCATTGCAGCCTTTGGGATGAACTCCAGTGCCCATCTATTAATAGTATGGTCTTGCTTGTTGTGGGCTCAATTTAGATTTTATTTTAAGATGCTGAGGTGGAGTCTTGTAACAAATGATACCTGAATTTAGAGCTGGCAGACACATCAGACAGTACAGTGGAGCCTGAGCTGCTTCGATATTAGCAATGGCTGGTAGAGCTACAGAGGAACAAGATTATCATTACAGCCTCCACTCTCCTACATACAAACAAGGTAAAAGAGGTAGATTTTACCCTTAATCTTCTCATTTTTCGTCAACCAATTTACATCGATTAAGATCAGATTGACTTCTTTAACTACCCAAGATTTTAGGCAGGCTGAGATTTTCATTCCTTAACTCAACAAATTAAACTTCTATATGCTAATTGTGCAAAATATAGCAGGGAAAAGCTTTTGGCAAAAGAGGTCCTGGGGGTTGGTCAGCGGTGGCCTAGGCAGGTGGGAAGAGTGGCTTCACTGCTGGTTCACAGTGGTTTTGGAATGTGGATGGAATGCCGGGAAATTCCTCTCTCGCCATGCCACTAGCTGAAACACCACCCCCAACCAGGAACCAAGACGCCCCTCTGCCCCCTGATCTCCAGCTGCAGAGAGCGCAGCCTGGTTTCAGCAGGGGCAGCCTCACTGCAACCTTCTCGTTCAGTGAGCTGCCTTAAAACACTGCTGTAAACCAAAAGCTGATGACATTACAGTTCTTCTGGGAGGCAACTACGCAGCGCAGGCAGTGAGTTCTGAAGAGTCCCAGTCTCTCTCTCTCTCTCACACACACACACACACACACACACACACACACACACACACACACACACACACTGTCCAATTCCTGCTCTCCCTGTACGGCCCGCCTCCACACCCAACATGTCAGGGCAATTGTGCCAAATGAGCTGATGAACAGACAGTACATTTAATGGCCCACTATCCAGAGAGGGCTGGAAGTGGAGCACGGCCTCTGGACGGAGGGAGGGAAGGGGTGGGAATGAGGGGTTTAGCTGGCTTTAGGATGGAGGGGGAGGGGACCCCAAGCCATTTTTCTGGCACACTCTGCAAAAACCCCAAACCTGCAGCCCCTAAAGCCCAAATGGTAAGACAGGTACAGCACTTCTCAGATGTGCATAATAACAGAAAAAAAAAATTCAATGAGGGCAAACCATGCAGGAGAAACCTAAAACACAAAAAAATTCAAATGAAAATCAATTTTCTCACTGGTGGTTAATTTTTTTTATTGATTATTAGACTTTTTTAAACTCACTTATAGGTCCTCTATCATGAAAATTTCACTTTGTGAGATTATTTAACATTAATACGAGTTGTCTGAAATTTGAGTCATGGCAACTGGACTTTCTTTAATTATTTCTTTCTTTTCACTTCTTTTCTTTAATGTAGAGACATTTCATTCTGCATCCACAGAACTTTGTCCATCTTAATATGAGTATTGTCAATATTATTAAGAGTTCCCCTAGCCTGTCTACAGTCCTGCAGTGGCTAGAAATAATATGAGGTGTAAAGAGACATGTATTTTTGTATTTCTGTAAATGTGTGTGTGTGTGTGTGTGTGTATATATATATATATATATTTATTAGTATAGTTTTTCTATAGGCTGCTCTCCTCCACGTCCCACCTCATTAGCATTTAATGTTATACACACCAAAATGTCATTGTGGGACTGGCAAAAAGTGGCTGTAATTCTGCATCAAGGCTGAGACTTCAGATATAGTATTAGGAGACTAATATAAAAGTAAAAAAAATTAATGTCAAGGGACCTTTAAATAACGCTTCTGTTGCAAAATTGTGAAATAAAGTGCTGCTGAACTTCATATTTGTTGTTCAAGGTGCAGTGCAAGTCAGATTTTAGACATTTACTGCTTGAGACCTGGTTATAGAGAAGGGTACTGATAAGCCTATACAAGCCTAATGAGTTACCTCACCATTCAACATTCTTTACATTGTAAACTTATTTATTGCATGCCCAGGCATTCTGCTTGGACCTGGGGTACAGTAGAGGACTATTGGCATCTGATCAGTGTGGGCAGCTAGTATGACACGTGTTAAAATGTTCCTTTAATGAAGACTGAGGGAAAACATTTTAAATAATCAGACCAGGTAACATGGTTGGTAACAGAGCTATCGACCACTCACATATGCATTATGTTGTTGTTGGTCGTTTAAAAATCTTAAAGCGCAAGCATGACGATCATGTGAAATTTCTGGATAAAACAATCATCTGGAACCACATGACTAAGCCAAGTATCACAAGTTCTCACCACGACCGCTAAATAGCCACAGTCTGGCAGATATTTTCATTCCAGCCCCTGTCTTCAATCTTACTGCTGTTGAGTAAGAAAGGAAAAATAAAAATCCGTAGCCCTGGGCTCAATACATGTCAACCAAGCAAAACAATAACTAGAAGTTCACCTTTTAACAAGAAATTGTGTGTTTTCACACGGTAGCCTGACACATTAATCTAAAAATGTCACTGTGCATCAAGGACACGGGTCACAATTGCCCGGTCTATTGCAGCCTCTAATTTCCAGTTATATTGAAACAGTTGGCAAAGACTACAATGTACACCGTGTTGCAAAAACGTCCAACACCAGACAGCACAGACTGCAGTAGCTGGGACACGCTACTACAATTTGGCCTAAAGGCTGCTGCCCTGATTTCAACCCCATTGAAGGTCTGTGGACCAAAATATTATCTACAAGAATTAGGTCTAGAAGCTTGGAGAATAGTCTGAAGCATCTTTATGGAAAAAAAACACTTGCACACACACACGCACACACACACACACGCACGCACACACGCGCACACACACACACACACACACACGCACACACACACATATAGTGTTGATTAGATAAAATCGGTAATTGATTGCCACATGCCCCATGGGAGGCAGTCTCTGACTGCCCGTGTGTTCGTGCCGGGTCGAACGTCCTCGGCAGAAACCCCATGTGGCCTGAACAGTGGTGTCCACTACCACAGTCCTCGCGCTCATCAGCATCCTCGCTGCTGATGGGAACTGACAGGGGGCACTCACAGGCCTACGGGATCCCAAAATTAAAAATAAAGAGAAAGGGGCATGGAGCCTCTACAAGGGGTGGAGTGATGCCTGGCAGCAGCAGGAAAATATTTTACAGCCTTATTTCACAAGGTCACATGTGAGAGGAAATCTAGGCCAAACTCACCTGAAGAAATAAGGTGGCACATTAGGGACAGACTGAGAAAGGAAGAAAATTTATGAAGCCAGCAGAGTAAAAAGGCAGAAACTGGAACAGTCATGTATCATTGAGGGGCCGGGGGGTTATTTAGGTTATTACAGGTTATATATAACATTAGAGTTTGCAGCTTCAGAACTAAAATACAAATCAGTGTTCATTTCCACCAGAGGCTGGCATCCATCCGGAATTAACGTTGACCTGAAATGTACCAGCCAAGACCCGAAGAATAGGGAATAGCTGAATATTGCAGATCTACAGGTACAGCACAGGGATATGAACTAAAAAAAAGATCAAGTTTTTTGTGATTGTGATACACAGCACGTGGTGAACACAAACAAAATGTGTCCTCTGCTTTTAACCATCACCCATGGTGAGTAGTGGGCAGTCATGAAAGGTTCCCGGGGAGCAGTGTGTGGGGACGATACCTTGCTCAAGGGGACCTCAGTGGCACCTTGGCAGTTTGAGATTTGAACCGGTTACGAGTCTGATTCCATAACCACTGCCACAAAAAGTTATACTACTACACTTTCAAAAAAATAATAAGTTGGGTGGTTTATGAATCATGTGACTCCAAAGGTCTACCAAGCAACCACTTTTTCTGACCATTTTTGTTTCTGTGTGTTGCAAATGCTTAACATGGGATTTTTAATTAGACATACAAATGCAACTGGAATGACCTTCAACTGGCCGTACATGGGCATGGTTACATTCTTATCTCAATCCATCCCCTTCCTACCCTCGATGCGGAAGCAGTTGCCTTGGCGGGGCAACACTGAGGTCAATGCAGGTTATTCCAGGTTTGCTGTTACAGCTGCTATTGTAGTAGCAGGTTATCAAGAGCTGTAACTGAGGACGTGCATCTACTGTTGCAGTTATGGTACGGGGTCGATATAAAACCACATAAAAATAGTCTATAATTAGCTCAATTTCATTATGCCTTTCCTTCAGATTCTCCAAAAGGAAGAATCATTATGTCCTAAATCCTTCAAACAATTTCCCATTACATTAATTAGCACTATCTAGAGCAAATATTTCACATTAGAATGTTGTTTAGAAAGCATAACTGTTTTGTAGCACAGGTCATGTTAAAAATTTGAACTCACTGCATGACACGGTGAAAAGCTACTTCAAAAGTTCCCCTCAAATCCAAATGAACAGGTTTGGGAGAGGGACGTTCCATGAGCTGGTGAGCTGGATTTCCTGTATAATAATCCTGTTCATCAATATGCTGAGGCGTGCTATGAGATTAAAACAGGGCTCCGACTTTCAATGGTACTATTACTTCTTATCCCACCTTATCCCAAATCTCCAGTCCAAAGACAAACCCGGGTTACAACAAACTCTAAAATAAAAATAAATACTCGTCCCTTCACATTAAAACCCTGACAAGAAGGGATCACATTTCAACTGGATGCTAAACAGGTCATTCACAGCAGAACCTCTCATTTCAAAACACACACACACACACACACACACACACAAGTCAGACAGACTTGACCTTGGGGTGAAAAAAAGTCAGAGCGAGACAAAAAGGAAAACAACCAAGTAAAGTTTGCGGTTGGGGGAGGCTGATGGAGCCGGATGAACGCACTGTGAAAGAAAGGCGTAGCTAAGTAAACGCTTCCAGGTCTTTCTAAAAACAGACTGGGGAGGCCGATGCCTCAACGCGCTCATATTTACCAGCCGGTAGCGGTGTTGTGTTGCTGTATTTGTGTGGTGTGTGTTGAGCGCCTGGGAACGTGCGAAACACAAGAGGCGAAAAAAATCAATGGCTCCTTTGCAGCAGTCACAACATACACTGTTACCAACAGCTTTTGTTGGTAACCCAACTCCGCTGGTTCGGCCTCGACGGGTTTGGAAATGGCTCATTAAGCCATAGGGGTGTAACAGCAACTTGTAGAGTTTTAAACTCATTTATTCTCACTGGAAACTTCACTGGAAGCTCTAAAGAATGAATGAATGAGTGAATGAATGAGTGAATGTATTAGTTTTGCCTAACGGCAGCGAAGCTGTAATAAGCGGAGCACACGCAGGCCTGTGACGGCAGGGGAAGTCGTATATATTTCCGTTTACTTGGACCTAGAGGGTCTTCTTGGCAGCGGGGAGGGGGGTTCCGGATCAAGGCCATCTTTCCCGCATCGAATCCTTGCCCCGCGTGCATCTGCACACACGAACTGTTGTTTTAACTAGTAATCGGGGGCCTGATTAGGCAGGAGCTCATGTGTTGACTTTTCACATGTAATCTCCAGCTTGCCTCGTCCTGCTGCTAACTAAACAGAAACTGAGGGAGGAGGGGGGACCCCTAGGCCTTCCGACACGGCTAATGGGTATTGAAATATCCGGGCCTTTTGTTGCCGATGTCCAGCCATGAGCACTCAGCTAACCCAAGGGCTTTAAACAGGCCGGGCAGGGTGACCGTGGGGAGGCCCAGGCAGACTGGGCTAGACAAAACAGCACATCCCCCTCTACCTCCACTAACAGAGCCGCTCGTCTCTCCCACAGTCCTCAGAGTCCTGCGGGGACCGCCGCGCCGCCCCAGCACCAGGAGCTCCAGGTTTATCTGATGTATTAAACATTTATTGAAATAGTTTTTTAATGCACTGCTGGCCAAGCTGCTGACTCTAATAGTTAAGGTCCTATGGTCTTGTAATAACATATGATGTTTTGTGCAATACGGTTTCTGTCCAAATTTTGTTTGCTGCACATTTTCTTGAAATAGATAACGCAACCTGCCACAATTGCTAGTTCAGATGATTACATAAAGCTGTATAGTCACTTTCATTAGTTAAATAAAAAAAAAAACATAAGTCTATACAAGTTTTTTTTGGTTTACATGATTTCACTGCCACTCTTTGATGAGACTGATCCCCCTGACTGATCGCAACATTTAGACAGACAGTCAATCAAATGCAAGCATCAAATTTACAACAACGCATCTTTACGCACATCATAGACTGTCAAAAATCCCATCATGTGTGTCAAACATCTCACCAAAGCAGGAGGTGTTAGCTAGGGTACAAAAAAACACTGCTTCAGTGATTACCAATGAACCACACTTCAGTATTTGCAGCTGTTTAATGTTCTACAACTGTATTTCATGGGGTGCAAAAAATTGTTTGCACTGCAAATGTCACGAGGAGCCAGTGTTCACAGACACACCTGTGAATAAGATCTGTATTGCACCAAAATATTCTCTGTAGAAAACAATCCAGTTGAAGGAGAATAAAGAATTTGTTGCACTCTTTCTACAAAAGGGGATCTTAACCCCTCCCCCAAGTCGCCTAATCATCCTAATTTATAACATACAGCTTCTCAAAAATAAGGTGGGGTACGATTGGGTGGGGAAAGGTGGCTTTTTGACCCCTTGAGAAGAAGTCCTTTTTTTTTTTTTTTTTTTTTTAAAGCATTCCTGTGCTACTTGCCTGGCAACCACATCTTATGAACAACTCATAACAGACATTATAAAGCCAGCCTTTATTAAAAGATTTACATTCTTCTGGAACAAGGGCAATTTATTTCACACTGACACTTGAAATTCCCCATGACGTTAGAATACAAATGTTTTTATCTAAATAACATTGTGACATGGGTTTCATTACTATTATCGCAGTGCTGTCCCAATAATATATGCCATTTTAAAAGACAGAATTATATTATGAATGATTTAGCCAGTCTGATCACCCTGACTGCACAATAAAAGGTCTATTTTATCAAGTGTCACATTTCACACTGAAATGCCACTGGCTCCCTCGGCCAAACTCCTTAACCGCCATGTAGTCACCCAGGACCTCCATTTTTAAGACCAGGCCCCGACAGCATCACCTTGGCAGCAGCAACCTATGGCAATTCACTCTGAAGAACCCTGCTTTCACTCACAGGACCTCTGGAAGCCTGGAAGCTGGTGACTTCTTCAGAAAGAGTGTGAAGATGAGATGAGAGCAGCAGTTAACCACGACTGAGAGTTATGCGTAAAATAAGCCACACACAAAATTACTATGATACACAAAAAAAAAAAAAAACAAAACCCCACACATACAACACGTTTTTCAGAACAAGTGAATGTAATGCCTCTGTATCCAATTTTAAAACCAGAAATGGTCAATTTGCTAATTTACAGGGGGGGGGTACAATCCAAAAGTAGGACAGTATGCCAGGCTTAAGCCACGTCAGTCTTAGGGCTGACACTAAACACAACAGATTCTGGCTTGAAGGGAGGCTGTAGCACGTGGATGAACCGTGTACAGCAGGTGTGGGCGTGTAAACTGATAACCTGACAAAGTAAAATAGGTGATTTATTTTGCCCCAACACTTCGCTCACATGCAAGGTATCTGGTCCTGCATCAGACAGACTCCCTACTGTAAACCAAGAATGTCAGAACTCCTGCCACATCCGCTGGAAAGGCAAACAAATTCATTGTGACCCATGGGTTGGTCACACCCACTGGAGTGGGCGTTCAGACGCATTATGTTCCAAAGGAAACTTGCGTCCGCAAGTGGTCAAATCTGACCTAGTGGATTCTCAAGACAGGTGAAATGCAGTAAAATTGTTCTGTACGTTTTGTCTCTGTACATGTTATGCAGGTTAAATAACAGTATTATGCTTTGGGGACGAGGGAATTTGTTTGTCCAGATCGAATATTACTGACAGGAGTAACATGACCTCTTAACCACGAGCTTCAAAGAGAAACTGTCCCCACTGCAAATGGGCAACTTCAAAAAGAGCAAAAGCGGAGCGCTTTTGAAATGGTCAACCGATGAAAACTCAAATTTACAGCCTGTTTGATCTTTCGTCATCCAGAAGAGAGCTACGTTAAATCGAGACAAACTTTCCGACTGAACATCTGCTTTCGGGGGCCGTTGCGAAACACCTGTAAGTGACGAGGGAACGGCTTGTACCAGCGATATTTACTCCACCAGGTGGCAGGGGGATGAGTACCTGTCTGCGATGTCCTTCATCCCACCTGAGGGGACACGTCCACGAATGAGTCAGGCCCCTGACAAAAAAGTACGTACATCTGATCTGACTCAAAGAACCTCAGACGAAGAACAGCTAGGCCTTCTCAGGATTACAGGCATGCACCGAGGCTGCAGTCAGCTGACTGAGACAATCTGAAGCCCCGTGCTGACATTTCAACCAAAGGACAAAACATTCTAAACAGACAACAACTGAAACAGAGGCATCCAGAGGTCTATAACATACAGAACAAAGCAACAGATAAGTAAAGAACTGATACAAATTGAGGAAATGAGGCCCTGGCTTTAAATTCAATATGCAAGTTTAAGACACACATACACACACATCTATTAAAAATCATGTGGCATACAAGGCTTAACCCCAAATCTGTCCATTCTAATGATTCCACTGCTGTCTTGCATTCCACATTCCATAATACAAGTTCCCCATATATATTTTTTTTAGGCTTTTATATCTGCAGCACTAGAAAAAAAAAAAATGCTATATGTCCCACACTGTACGCCACCGAGCTGAATGTGATAAGACATCCATTAAATAAAGACGGCATTTTGGCAGTAATTAAATAGAAGCATTAAATATAAGCATGGGCTATGCTATGCTGCCCATGACAGCAATATGAATGGAATGAGTCCTGTGGTTGACTATGGTACTGGTCATAAGGTACAACAACACAATTTAAGCTATTTGCTCCTGACCCACTGCCATGGAGGCATGAGTATAATTGGGTGGATGAGGGCAAGTACCATTACGTTTTTTTTTTTTTTTTTTTTTTTTTTTTTTAACAATAGAGCTCATCTCTCTTTCCATCGGTTTCTTTACCTGTCAACGTCCCATTCAGCTCTCATAATCTGTACAGTTGCAAAAGCCAGCATCTCGTGTTGCAACAGACTCTCAGAGTACAATATTCTTTCCCGAACAAGCCGTCATTCAGCCGGACACAATCCCTGACGTTCTCGCGTGATGCCGTCCCCTGATCTTAAAACCCAACGTCTTTAATATTTAACCGACGCCGGCCCTTTGAAAACGGTTAAAAATACACAGGGGCCACATTTCAAACGACCCCCAGGTGTCACATGCGCTGAAAACCCGCACCACCCTTCATTCCTCACGCCGACCTTGGCTATTTATATCCGCCTAAATTGTGTTTGAAACAGAAGTGTTTGGAAAATTAGGCCCTAAGGTCAGTCTCAAACAACGGCTTTTAAAGCCAAACACATAGAAGGGCCAGCAAATGCCTGGACAACACACACACACACACACACACACATATATATGTAGAGAGAGAAAGAGAACCCATACCAGGATTTAATGATGAGAAAAGGTGCGGGACCCGGGTTCGAATGTCTGGATTCGTGCCACTGCACATATTTACCTGCTAGATGACTAAATAAAACAATGAGCGTTCCATATGGAAGGTGTCCAAAGTTATAAAACGCAGCCTTGTTGCACACACACACTACAGTCCAATAAATAAAGACATTTCCATGATTACGGATCATTGACCAGCAAATCACTCGCAAATTAACTACAAATTTTTTGGCACAAAATTTTTTGGCGAATAATAAAAATTTGCGAGCAACAATTTGCACAAATGAATAGATGTTATGCCTACAGGGGTTTAACGCGGAGTTTCGGTTCTTTAACAATTCCGTGTATTTGATGCTTGCATGCATGCATAGTACAAAAAGATTTTTAATCGCAAAAAAAACACGCGCACACACGCACGGATCCAGAAACATGCGGTGCTGGAATTAAAAAAAAAAATGTTAATAAAACCAATGAATAAACCTGGACGGAGCGACTTCACTCCCCACGCGGAACCGGGGCAACGTGCGCTGCGTGGGCTGCTCTGCTCAACACGACCAGGCTGCCCGGAAAATGGCACAAAAACGTCGGCTGCGACGCGGACTCACCAGTGGTGCGGCGCGCCGGTCAGTTCCGCCGAAGCTCCGGCGGCACCATTGTCGGCGCCGAGGTGCTCGCTGCTGCCTTTAAACGAACTTTTCGACAATTCCTGAGCGCTGTCCGCCGGCTCCGCGGGCTCCGTCGGGGGCTCGGGCGGCGGGACAGCGGGAGTCCGCTGCAGCGAAGTCGCCTGCGCGGCGCTGGGAGAGGAGACGGACAAGTAGTGCAGCTGCGCCGATATCGGCGCGGTCCCGGTCTCGGGAGACAGCAGCAGCGCCTCGGCTCTATCCAGGTCCACGCTCCGCACTTTCCGCAGGTCCCTGCGCCTCCATTGCGAACTCTCCGCGGCGCCGCGCTTCGCTTTCGCGGGACCGCCCGTGGGGCCGGGGGCGGGCGAGCTTCCCTGAGCGCCGCTGCTCGACTCCAACGCGCCCGACGACGAGGACGAGGTCCGGCTCCCCGCCGTCGCCATTTTCCGTGCTGAATTTTGGCCACTTAATGGGCTGAGTGGGAGAGGAGAGGAGCGGAGGGAGCGGGGGGAGGAGCGAGGGCTCTGTTTACATGCGGCTGCGCGCGCACGCGCCCTGCGTAACCTGCGTAACGTGCGCGCGCGCGCGCGAGCGCGGCCAAAAGTTCCCAAAGTTTTGGTCGCTCCGTCAAGCGCGTGTTCTGCGCAGATTTGTGAACGTGCACAATAATTGAGATAACGTTACGGGTTCGAAATGTTAAAAAGTCTTTACATACACAATATATGTACAACAGCTTCCATGTTTGTTGCTTGTCTTACAGTATGCATATAGTATTGCCCTATGATAATTATTGTGTGTTATAAAATATTTTAATTTGCAATTAATTTCCCTTTGGTGACAGACTCACGGGTTTCATAGAGAGAGGAAAAAGTTTGGCAACATATCGTGATTCAACCCCTTTTAAAGCATTTTAAATTGCATCTTTGTGTGTTTATATATTGAAATGGATATTACATTTGCACAATGCAATGCACACACAGTTTCAGACGTCTGAATCTAAAGATAATCCAAGTAGGTGTAACATGAATGCAAAAATTCAAAGTAATCCAGTTTCCCCAGCTGATTAAATTTGTGAATTTGCTTCAAACAGCATGAATGCCTGGGCATCCAACAAAACCTAATTTCCTGTCCAGCAAATCACCACAGGCTATTCTTAGCCATCCAGTCTTCCTGTAGGTCCTACGTTTCCTGTTCACGTGAAACAGAGCACAAACTATCCACCCTGCACATGTGATTGTAGTTTTGGAAGGCTGGGTCCACAGAGCAAGATATTTACAGCGTGTATTTGGATCATGGATGTTAGGAAGATGAGTTCATCTCAATACATAGGACTGCATAAATAGTATGCATATATATTTGTACTTTTTAAATGTCTTATTCTCTTCATTCGGTTTCAGTTGTGAAAATAAGAGCGATACTCACTTCACCAATGTAAGTTGATATGTGTCTCAGTACATTTCAAACATACTATAAGTTCCAGAGTGGAGGAAATGTCACCTCAGTGGACTCATCACATATGCAGAAGTGTACCGTGCATTGAGATGTCATTTGAATGTGCAGCCAGCCACACCTAATAAAAAATTCAAATTAAGTAGGAGTCTTATTTAAATTACATTGAAAATCTGTTATTTCTTCACTCGAACACAAATTCAAATTCAAATTTTATTTGTCACATACACAGTCATACACGGTATGATGTGCAGTGAAATGCTTTCTGCAACTGCTACAGACCACAGTATTGCAAATGTTGCAAGTAAACAGTGAACCAATATGCAAATATTGCAAACATAACCAAGTATTACACTTTTACGTCTTTAACATAAAATATGTGTAACTGGTAGGGTGAAGGTGTGCAAATGAGTTACAGTTACACATCAATTAATATATTTAGACATGAACACACACACACACACACACACACACACACACACACACACATACATATATATATAAATATATGTTTATTCACTATTATTATTGATATATTGATAGATAATAGTTCTTTGTCATTTCATTAAGACAGTATTTCATGTTCAATGTTGTTCAGCTTTCACAAGTGCATGTTCTCTATAGACAGGCCTCTCATTACACTTCATTTAACAATGATTTCACACCAATCTATCTTGCAACCACACAAATGCATTTAAGACCTGCATGTCACATGCCCCATTTGTTTGATGAGCTCACTGTGATTACTTTGTGATCAATTTTGAACCAGATAGCCATTAAAAATATCATACACCCCAGTTCATCTGTGCAAGGAGCAGCTGCACCGGCTAACGTCTTTGCGAGCGGCCTCCGTCACCCACAGGGATGCTTTGGACCTCAGCCCAGAATGTGTCAGATACAACTGAGTGGGGAGGGGGTTCACTTTGTTCACAGCGCCAACCTTCCCACCCCAGGGTCCTGGTAGGTGCATACCTTCAAATGCAACATCCCAGGATTTCATGTCTTGGATAGTATGTGATATACAGACAGATAGTTGCTTTCATGCTTGTGCTCAGACACCCAAAGAGACAAACATAAAAACACATATATAGTATAGACACCCAAAGTCAAGCTAAGTGGCAGTGACTGCTTTTGTACACAAGCACAGTTTTTTAATGCTTATAATCAAACCCCCTTGCACCAAGTCTTATAAGAAAATGTAAATACTAAAGGATTATTTAGATCACAGGTAAACATAGAGCATTTACTTAGAACATTTCTATGTGCCTAAAAAAACATCCTGTTCTATCCCTGTCCATTCCCTGCTGTCTGCCAGTCCCCTCTTTTAGACACCCTCCCCTATATAGGACTAGGGCTAAGCCCAATGGAGACAGGACCTGCATAAATGGTAATCCATAAACCTGCATAAATTTAATGGGCCCAAATGATCATATTTCATGGCTCTTTTCAGCTGGATGTGTGTATGCCCTGCAGTATTAGAATTGAATCATTACAAATAGTTTGTGGTGCCAAAAAAGGTCTGATTGATGTCTGCTGTGTCATATTCCAAACATCTGCAAAGCCCCATTTAATTTCTGAGGATGAGTCCTCTCTTCCTGAAGGACCTTGGTCACACGATTTGGTTATCACAGGTTTTATATGGACATACACAGAGAGATCCTAATTCATTTCTTGCTGTATTTCCCAATACTGATCTTTTTTAGGCCATCCATTTATCCCGCTGTTGGGTAACATTTTTTTTTATTAGACAAGACTGTGAGATATATACAATGAGATATATACAAAAGAGCATCTTGCAAAACAGTCTTCAGTTTCTTAAAGTAGGATTCAAACTTTATTCCCAAACAATAGGCCAACGTGATGCTCTATAATAAGAAAATTTTAGGAAACAGGAGAAAGAAAAAATACAAAAAGGTCCAGTCTTTCCCACCAAAAACCCTTAAAAGATCCACCATTGTAAGACTGTTTGTATTTGAGGCAGAATAAAGGGAGAAAGTAGTGAATGAGAAGGAAAGAATGGAGAAATTTACAGCATCAGCAGAGATGTGTTTAAGTACGACTGATTTACAGCACTCTAGTACAACTTATAATGGCCTTATTAATGTCACACTTTTTAGCAACAAGAGAGAAGCAACAAAGGGTCCTACAACGCACTCAATAAACATATTTTTACATTTTGGTTGTACAGTGGTTAGCGCTGCTGCTAAGCAACAAGGATACCTGGCCTGGGTTCTCTCTCTTTGGGGTTTGCATGTTCTTCCCATCTTCCCATGTGAATTCACACTGCATCCAAATTCATTTACATTTACAGCATTTATCAGACGCCCTTATCCAGAGCAACTTACAATTAGTAGTTACAGGGACAGTTCCCCCACTGGGAACTGTCAGGGACACAATGCTTAATTGAAATAGATTTTTGCTCTGAGAATGCAATTACTTTTTACAGTTTTAGTCTAAAGAAGTGATCTCGTCCAAAGCAACAGGCTGATGCTCTAGAGTGTTCTAGAGGATTCAGATCCACAGAGAGCACAGGGCTGGGCTCTTAATAACTGAATCTTTACTCTGTCACCACCCACCATCAGAGCCAATGTGACATACGAGTGCTGTACTTTTTTTAGGACCCTTGACCATATTGTCATAAAAGGATCTACTATTGAATTATAATGTAATGAGATTTTCACAACTCATTCATGTGAATTTGTTTAAAATGTGATGTATCCCTCTAGTTCCACACGGAACCTTTTTCTTGAAACCATTAGTTTCTTGAAATTAAGTTCATTTATGCACTCATGAATACTGATTGTCACTGGTTTGGTGTCAAATGAAATGTTAATGTCCTGTGTCACTCAGCTGTAGAAGACTCATCACGGGCACGAATCCATCTCTCCAGTGGCCCTTCAGTGCACAATGTCGGCCATTTAATCCACTGAGAGATTAAATCGCAGCACTCCTCCAACAGACTTTTCCTTTCATTGATTGAGAACAATCAAATCTCCCCACCAAGATGTTTCCTGCTTCTCTCCAGAGCAGAACTGCCAGCACTGTCGTTCCCTGTCTAAATCAGAGAGTTGGAATTAAAAAATAACACATTTCTCTTCTGATTGTTCTCCATGTGGGTGTTCCAACTGATCATAGATGGTGGAGGAAAGGCTGTTATACATGTATGGAACTAATGCTTAATGAGGACATTGGGACAACACAGATTTTGTGAAAACGTATCTATCTATGCTATTAGTTACATCCATCGGTTACTGGTAAATGCCATAATGCAAGTTACCCACAGTTTCCTCTGCACAAAATACCTTTTCAAAATAGATCAAGTGGTACATCACTTTCGATTGTTCAATAATTTATCTCTAAAAAGGTAATCTGATGTACGAATGTGTAGAATCCAAAAAAACAAAAAGTCCATGTCTAGGCTGTGTAACAACATACATTTTCTGACAATAAAAATGAGCAGGGGGCCTGATTTCTGTCTTTGTAAGCATGTGTCCCTCTTTCTGTCAGGAGCAACCACCGGACGGCTGCTTCCTGTTTAGGCCCTTTTTGGGGTCAAAGGTCGGATTGATAGCCTGCGGTGCTAAGAGATTCTCTCACACACAATATCCTTTTCATCCATGATAAGCATTGCTGGCTCACAGTGTGGGACAAAACAGTCTGGTCAGCAGAAATCATGCAATAACAAAATTGTGCAAACACTCTAGGTTCATTTTCCCAAAATATAGTTGCACAGAACATGATAGTACTAACACAGCTGAGCCTAAAATACAGTGTGTGTAGTCATTTTCCATGCTTCTCAGTTTTTTTTTCTTCCTTTCTTCCTTTGCAGAAATATAGTCCAACACAAACATTTCTGATAAACTGTTGCTTTTTATTTTCATTGGATCCTTGAGATCGAATCATCAGCTTTAGGGGGTCCATTGGAGAATGGTAACAAAGTCCTACAGTATGCCTATTTCAGATAGTGTAGATAGAAAGGATGTATGTCAGCATGGTCATATTTTCAATATGAACTGAGCATAGTTGATGTAAAAAAGTTTTTTTTTGGACCCATGCAAGAAATAATACTAACTGTGGTCACATGACAAATCATTTCAAAAGGATTGAGTCATCTTTAGAAATGTGATCGGTTCCATTTATTGACAGGAAGTATTTGATGTTGTTCACAGATGAATATTTGGCATGAATACCCTGCATCTGTTATCTTGATGTGCCGGGCACTGTTTTGAAATGCAATTCTAACATGCAATACAAGCCAAAACCTGTACTGCAAACAAGAGGGACATAAACACAAGCCATATTTATGAAGCTCACATGCATCTATGGGACAGTCGTATTTCACTTGATCTGTAAAACTCTGGCCATGCACAGATACATGTCCGCATGTATCTGTTGCCAGAAAGGACAATAAACCATGCCTTAAATGGACATGTCTGGCATATGAACCATGACCCCATGATGGGAATGTAGAAAAGTGGAGACAATATTTAACCCGCCATTGGGCAACATAGGTTTCTTCTGTAAAAAAGTCCTTATCAAGCCTGTCATTTCCTGGTACCTGGGAAATATTTTTTCTTTAGCTGCAGAGAAATGCCTGAAAAGAGTTTTTTTTCAGATATTTTTTGTAGAGCTCAACATTGATGGAGTTTGCTAGTATATTGTTGTGGAATCAAAATCAATCAAATAGCTCACAAGGTGATTTCATACATTTTACATTTACGGCATTTATCAGACGCCCTTATCCAGAGCGACTTACAATCAGTAGTGACAGGGACAGTCCCCCCCTTGAGCAAGTTAGGGTTAAGTGTCTTGCTCAAGGACACAATGGTAATAAGTAGGATTTGAACCTGGGTCTTCTGGTTCATAGGTGAGTGAAATAGAATTTTGCTCTGAGAATGAAATTACTTTTTACTACTACCACCCTACTACCATGCTACAACCACCCTACTTTCCTAATTTAACATATAATATTTTCTGACATAACATTATATATGGTGTCTGTTTGACCTAAGCATGCCCAACAAACAACATGTACGTGTCAGTCTTATCAAAGTGAAGTGATTGAAGTGATTGAATTGTAGATTCACAATATTCAAATTCAGAAAACTTTATTTATCCCAAAGGGGCAATTAAAGTATATTATATACATTATGTTCTTTGAGATTTGTGACAAAATGTGCTGGCATACTTATGTGCATTCTAATAAGTAAACCCGGTGCCCTGTTCCTGGACTCATGGATTCATGTGTAACTTACAGCTGGATGGCTGTGTGGACTGATGCCCAACCCAAATGCTTGTGTTTTTAATTTCACGGAGGGCTGAGAACATTTCATCGAGGCTCTTGGCCGTTCAAATAAGGCCATGCTGAAAGATGAGTGAAGTGCCCCTCCCGCAGGATCGGCCCAGTAGGGGGTGAACTCATGGCTGAAGTACAGCTGCTCACCCTCATCACTTTAAGTGGCTGGTGGTGCCAGCAGATGAAATGCTATCTTCCCTCTGATTCTGTTCCAGGTACAATTATGAGTAAGAGTAATGTGCAATTAACCAGCCAACAATCAGGCTAGTTTTGTGATGAAGGGTTATCAACCCACTATTTTGTCTTCAGTCTTAAACAAGCAAAGCGAAAGTATTAATAAATTACCATTCATTTGCGATGATTATTACTATTATTATTACATTTGCTCTGGTATTAGCACCAATATAGTGCAATGCTTTTATAACAGTGCTGCAACAGATTACCTTTCTGCACTTTACTGTAAGTGCTGAATGGAGGGGAAGAGCTCTTCTGCTTTATATCTCCTCCCATCTGGACTGTGGTGCAGTCAGAGTCTGGTACCACGTAGTCCCTTAACACTTCAAAACAAAGACTAATCAGCATTCCCCTGGGAGGCTCCAACACATACTGTCTCCAAGGGAAGTCCGTTTGCCAGAGCAACAACAGATGGGCATGAGAACAGTGTCCAGCTATAATCTCAAGAACCCCAGGATAAGAATTATGGAGGGTAAGGAATTTTCAGGTGCTATTTCTTCCTGTCAGACAGACAAACTGACTAATGTAAAAAAAATCAGAGGATCATCCCCAACAGCAAATCAAGAAATTGACATTTTTATGCTTTATGTGCACTGTGCATTCTATAAATAAAATTAATCTGCAAAAAGACTCTCCTATTAAGTGGCACACAGTAGGGTAGGTATTCCAACATAATGGAATAAACAGTGCATGGATAATAAACAAGATATAAAAAGTGACAATGGAAATATGGGAGAAGGATCATAAAAAAAAGTGAAAGATGGAAGCATCAAAATCTAGGGCAGTGGTTGCCTAGTGGTTAAGAAAGCGTCCCCGTAAACAGAAGCTTTGTTGTTCGAATCCCGATCTGCCAAGGTGCCACTGAGGTGCCACTGAGCACAGCACCATCCCCACACACTGCTCCCCGGGCGCCTGTCATGGCTGCCCACTGCTCACAAAGGGTGACACATTTCATTGTGTGCACTGTGTGCTGTTCTGTGTATCAGAATGACAGTTACTTCACTTGAGTCACACATAACATACAACATGTTTAAACATGTTAGTGATTTAGACTGATGTAAATAGAATAACATGGATGGCCAAAAAAACTAAGACGCGATGATGAAAAGAATGGGGGGGACAGAGAAAAGGAAAAAAGTTTGTTAAATGTAGAAATTCTGTTTGTATCTTGTCACGACCACCGCCACCCCACCAGGCCACCAGGGGGCAACTAGCATAATATGGCAGCACATAAACAAACTCACCACAAACTCCTATCACATCTGTGTAAGCCTTACTTTGGATTGACCCTGCCTCATATCGACTGCCTTGTTTCTGACTACTCACATGGATTACCCCTGCCTGCCTTTTGTTTTTGGACTCCAATGTTGCCAATGCCTTCTTCAGTGTCCGACCAAGCTTTCAGTGATTCCTCTGACACTGCATTCGACCCCAAACCAACCCAAGCCCAAAGACCACGTTTAAAGCCCTTCTAGTTCCAGTACTCTAAGGTTGGTCCTACCTGTACCCACTGCTCGTACCCAATCACTCGTTCAGTGACAATGGCCTCCTGCTCTTTGGATCAGAGAGATCACTGAACAACTAGCATTAGTCACATCACTTCTCTGCACAGTCAAAAAAATCTTTTGGGCTACTTAAAAAAAATGTTTGCATTTTTCACAGTTATTCAGTGCAAAAATACATGCAAATGATCACCTGCATGTCTAACTGATATCTCATCTTGGATGGCAGCCCATCACCTCAAACTCAATCCCACCAAAACTGATCTAATATTCATTCCAGCAGATTCTTCACCACATCAGGATCTTGCTATTTACCTAGACAACTCACAGCTCTCTCCTTCACTCTGAATAAGGGTGTCTGCTAAATGCTTTAAATGTAAATGTAAATGTCATTATTCCACCATGATATTAATGTGAGACAACAATTAGGCCAACAACAAAAAGCCCTCACAGGCTTCATCCATTTCATGAATTTTGGGTGCAAAAACACTTTAATTAAATGTTTTTCAATGACAACTGGGTGGTAGTAGCCTAGTGGGTAAGACACGCGCCTGTGAACCAGGAGACCCAGGTTCAAATCCCACTTACTACCATTGTGTCCCTGAGCAAGACACTTAACCTTAAGTTGCTCCAGGGGGGGACTGTCCCTGTAACTACTGATTGTAAGTCTCTCTGGATAAGGGCGTCTGATAAATGCTATAAATGTAAACAACTACTTTAATGATGCATTTGCTAATAGGTTGCTGGGCACCTAAATTACTGGATGGGAAAATGGTCCTGCTTGACAAGAAGGTGAACAGAACCTCTAGCAGGTGACTGTGAAGGCAATGAAAGAACATCAGGATGCTCAGTTTTAATTCCCAACAACCTGCTACCAACCTGTTGACAAAGGCGTGCCTCACTCAGGCTAAGAAAAGTAGCAGCCCAGCTTGACAGTTTATGCCAGACATTTTACAACATTTTGCATCAGACTTTAAAACCACATAAATTACAGTAAGAAAAACAATGAAAAATAAATCAATTTGAAATTGCTCTATTGGAGCATCAGACTGTGAGTTTGACTTGAAAATGGTAGTGGGTGGTAGTAGCCTAGTGGGTAACACACTCGCCTATGAACCAGAAGACCCGGGTTCAAACCCCACTTACTACCATTGTGTCCCTGAGCAAGACACTTAACCCTAAGTTGCTCCAGGGGGACTGTCCCTGTAACTACTGATTGTAAGTCGCTCTGGATAAGGGCGTCTGATAAATGCTGTAAATGTAAATGTAAATGTAAAATGGACCGCCATAATCTGAAGGCATTGTGTCTTTTTCATAGGGAATGAATCATCCAAGAAAAACAAGGAAACAGCGTCTTGTCTGAAAAAAAAAAATTGGCAAATTTGGAAGACATGACACACACTTTTGCACATTTTACAATTTGATGCTTAATCTTGATGTCATGATCCAGACCGGCAGGGGTTACTCCGGATCCGGAGTCCGGACCGGAGTTTCATGTTCGTCTTGTGCAATGTTCCCTGATCGTGTTCACCTGCTGTCTATTTATATAATTGTATATAACTATCCTGTTCGTGTCTGTTCGCCGTCGGGTCATTGTACGTGTTTATGTTCCCTTGTCTCGTGTATTTTGTATTAAACCCCTGTCCTGTGAAATCGTGCGAATGCGTCCTCCTTCACCGCCATGTCCAGCCCACCCGTGACACTTGAACATAACTATGCTTAATCCTTTCATTGTTTTCTACTACATTAACAAAAATGTATATTTAAAAAAATATATTTTCTTTAAAAAAACTCGTTTTCTAAAAATACAATGTGTGCACAAATATGACTCACAATGTTTTAGACAATGAACCAGCGGAACTACAGAAGATGACTGACATGCACAATTGTGTGTAGACAAAGAGACTGCAAAACACATTACACATCATTCCATAATGGCCAATCCAGTAATGCATATTACTTAATGCAAATTCCTTTGTATGTGCATGTGAGAAGAGACGCTCTTTAGTGGTGCATGTGTGGTTTTTTTAGTAGAATCCACCTTTAACTTATGCATTTGTTACTGTGTTGGAGAAAAACAATAAGAACTAAGAACAACCTCAAAATATAAATATGAAACATGGAGACTGGGGAAAAGATACATGGAAATCGTTCCGTGTTGAAGCCATGCTTAAAGCAGGGGCAAGGCTTCTTTCTTCCTGTTGCCACTATTGTGGAGATGGCTTAGAGGCCTCTGTGCATGTAATCTTCCACCCACCTTTACAGCTCACATATGAATGTAGCTCTGTGTATCGTATGATGCTGCTTCCAGTATCCACCCAGCAAGGGTGAAAACTGCATCATGATGTATTGTGTATAGGGCACACCGCTTTGCTCTACTTCTTCTACTACTACTACTGCTGCTGCTGCTGCTGCTGCTGCAATAAGAAATGCACCAATTACACAAAATACTGGCACTTAAAAGAAATTGAATATTTTAGCATTGTTGTAATATAAATAAACCAAACAAACTTGCTCTCAGTAGAATTATAGAAAAGTAAAAAAAAAACAGTGTACTGGGTTTAGTTGGAATTGGTGTTATTGGGGTAAATCTAGAAGTAAAACCCCCTGTGTCCTCTGGATCCTGTGTATAATTGAGAGTGACACTATAGGAGTTTTGATAAATGCATTTGATAAATGCATTTACCAATGATTTCTCTTATCTCTTGTGATCGTTTCAGAGATACATCTAAAGTGATGTTTTTGTGGTAGTTAGAAGATCATGGGTTTGCCATGTGCTTGAAGGAACTCTCTAGGATAGATTATTTTCAAGATAAATGCAGCAGTAGCTCTGGCGGCCCAGTTCTCTGATTGCACAGGAAATGACCCGCGGTGCCAGGAGGAGCCCAGACGGTCCCAAGATCATTCAGGGAGTTCAACAAGCCTCTGGGCTGCCGTCTCGCCCTTCAGATGGTTTCTATTCTCAGCGCCTCAGGCTGCACCGAGTTTAGTTGGCAAGTCAAGCCACAGCTTCTAGCAAGTGTGAGGAACAATTAAGGCCGAGGTTCCTAACCTTCGTTCATCTGAGACCCTCAGTCTTCCTTTATGAAGGGTTACTGACCCCCCTCACTGAGCTGCTAATATACAGTAATGCACTTCATGTTGTTCACCAGACTTTGCTCTCAAATGCCACTCCATCCCGGGGCTTAGTAGACACTCTTGGAAAAACCCTCCTGGAAAAACATCTTCCAGCTGTATGGTTTCTGTTAATCAGTTTCTGGTGGAGATTACCCTTCTCAAGAACTTTGGGCTGAGTTTACGAATTTGAAATTAATCATTCACTGCCCTTTCATTATTTGCGCTAAAAGTCGTCCAATGACAAAGTACACAGTGCTCTCTGTATATTTTTTATTAGAACTACAGCTGACAGAGCGATTCAGCCGATTTTCAAACAGCTGTTATCACCTTATCATTCTAATATCATATCATGGGTCAGTCAAGCCGCATTGTAATAAGCTGGTGGTGTTGCCTCACTGAGACTGACATGTTTACTCAAACTCCGCTTTCATGGTTTAAATAAGAAGGCTTCCGTTGCCCTTCAGCTCTGTAACACAACACCTGCCCCGGTTTTATGGGAAGTTGATGAATAACTGAAGAAGCACAGGTTCCCACCGAATGCAAAACCACTTTTATTGGTCCAGCTGTGAAACACGCCACCACCAGAGAGGAATATTAAAAGAAGGAAAACAGATGAACCTGAGGAGAGATAATAGGCGAGCAAGGCGGTTTCAAACTATTGCCAAGGGTTTCATAATGAAAATGGGTCAAGAGAGACGTTAGCAAAAAAAGGTCATGGCTCTAAGGTGGGATTTCTTGAAAACCCAGACGCTGAACTTAGCAGTGACTTTGTATTGTGGCTGACCAGATAAACCAATATCATTATTATTGTTTTTTTTATTATTATGTATAGCATTTCAGCCAACTTAATTGGCGTTTGCCGAGAGGCATCAGTCTGTGACGAGAGGTAAAATAAACATATTTCAAGAAAGGTGGGAATTAAGAAAAAAATAGATATGTGGATTCATAAAAACACAGTAGTTGTATAATACAGACACTGTAAATCAGAACCAGGAGTCCTTATGTGCCAAGTGGCAAGTAGATAGGTAAGTAGAGGGTCCTATAAATTGTAGTGTATTCTGTTAAACCTCCCCTCACACCAGGGTACCAAATCTAGCAGCTGGATGTGTCCTTGGAATGTTTCTAGGCTATTTAACGGATGACAGTGGTTTCATGTAATGGATAACAAGTCACAGTCATTTGCCCACAGGTCTCTCTCTTAAAGGATAATCTTTAACACACATGTTTTTTGAGAAATGTCATGTTGTTATGCGGATTAACCAGTGGGCTATAAAGGTAAATGGATCAATCCAATTATTAATTTTTCATTCATGTTGGTAAGGGTCACAAGGGACCCCAGAACCTATCTCAATAATCAACAAACGCTATCCTACAGAGATCAATTTTTTTTCATGAATATGAAACAGATCTGAGTGGCTAAGGAAGAGAAGTGGCTAAAACGAGAATCTGTTTAGGTTTGTGATGAGCCAGAGGGCTCGAATGATCCCTTTGGCTGCAGTACTGTGTTTGTGTCCCATTATGGCTCTGGGCTTCCAGGCCTCTAATAGCTGCAAATCATTTCGTCGGTGACAAAGTTTACTGCAGGGTGAACGGGGCCCCCGTTTCAAAGCCCCCTTTTGTATTTTTCTTTTCTTTCTCCTCCACGCCCAGCCCACTCTCCCTCCCTCATCTCATCTTTTTCCCCCTTCATCTTCTTCTGCCTCTCGCTGGCTCGCAAATCACAAAACATTAGGTCAGGCCATGTAAAATGAGAATACCTCAGTTTGTTCTTTGTCTTGGCAAAGAAGAGGTAGAAATTTGGATACAGCTGTGCTTGTGAGATAATTATCAGTGAAACGGCCAAATTATGCATTACTGATCTTTTTTTTTTTTTTACCAGCATCATTTTAGCAAGATTAAAAAGTTAAAATGAAAAAACAAAGGAAAATTTGCACTGCTAGCAAAAGCATAAAAAAGGGATTCTTGCATTGTTTCCACATTTTTTGTTTTAAATCAGCAGAGGACACAGCACAAAAAATACATGACATGATTCAACAATTACTCATCATTTTTGGAAAATTAGATCATTAGCTCTAAACACATTTCTCCCATTCACCTGTTTCACCAGGGCTCAGTTTGTGATGTATTGTCAATATGTGTTCTGAACACCAATAACAGCAATCACTTAATCAAAGAATAAATCAAAAATGAATAAAAAATGATGCAGTTAGCAGCACAACCCCTGTGTTTTTGATGTAGTCTTTAATTCTTTGCCAAATTCTTGCTGTAATAAATTCTGAAATGTGATTATCATTAAGTTAAAAAAAGGGTCTTCAGTTAAACACTAGAATAAACAGAAACAAGGACACAGGTGATCATTTGGTTTGAGGGATAAAAGGTTGAGGGGAACAAATCAATTTCCCTTGATTCACTCACCAAATGGAGCAATTGGGTTCGGGCAAATCCACTGTAATTCCATTACCTCAAACTCTACCGTGTCACTGGGAGCTGCCCAGCAGATGCAGACTTATGAAGGACTTGTAACTGCACCAGCAAACACTCTTTCTGTCACATACAGCTCTTTCTTTAAAAGAACTAAATCAGTCAGCAGAATATGACAGAAACGACATTTCTGATGTTATGGGAAAGGCGTCTATTTATTGTGTTGCAGAGAACCAGCTAGCAGTATGTTGCCCTGTCTTGTAATACCGGGATGAACCTCAAGAGGTAATAGTGAGTCCCTTTAGAAATGTAGAAAACTATTATATTGTGCATTAAATTAGGAGGAGAGAGGCGGGACAAGGAGGAGAGCAGCCTATAGAAGTGAGCAGAGATTCATGGAAATTACATCATCAACACCATTCACCAACCTCTGGGGGACAAATCATGAGAAGGGGGAGGTAACCTTTCCCCTTATGACGACGTAATGGGAGGCATTCCAGATCTGACCATCTGAGCTCTTTATACATATCACCATTTCTAGCCACTGCAGGACCATAGACAGGCTAGAGGAACTCATATAAAAAAGTGATATCTCACAAAGTGATTTTTTTTAATAGGGGACCTTTAAAATAACATAAAATTGATTGTTTGTGTTGTAAATGACTGTGGAAGCTGGAAATGGTTGTCAATTGTTCAGTAAGATATCTTCATAAATGTAAAGGTACACGTTATTAACAACAATTCAATTGTCTTGAGTTACAATGAAATGCTGGATTTACTAATGCAGGTTTGTTACTTAAAGGTTAATTGATTGTTAAAGACTCTTTATCAATTATTAAATAACTGATTAAGTTTAGACTACTTGAGTTTCTGGAGAATCAGCAAATGTACCTTTCAACACATCCTTATTTCTAACTTTGTCAGAAATATTTTTATTCAACATAATTTCATGTTATTTTCATGGAAAACAATTACCATAAACTTTTGAACAGTCGTCTTTAAACACACACATGCCTGAAAGGTTATTGAGGCTCTCAGAAAATTCTGAAAATATATTTCTAAAAATGATTTCTTCTCCTCACAAGCAAGGATATCAGTTCAGTAACAGGTGCAGGCAGGAATCCATGAGAACCCATCTGAATAAACAAGAGACCTTTTCGACTTATGAAGAAACAAAATATCAGGGTCTTCAGAGGTCGACAGAGAGGAAGTGTGTGGCCCCACCATCCTGAGCACATCCAAGCAGGGACTTCCTCTCCAAACACTTTCCTGATTTGACTTGGCAGACATTGTGGAACTGTTACTTGTGATGGCCATCCAAAAACGCCCCACTGTTACTGGCATGTTTAAATACTTTTCAAATGGTCTCAATGGCACATTTTACTGCTTGACACAAACATCATTTCAGTTTCTGCCACTCAGACGGCACATGGTTCAAACTGGCTCTTTATGCCTCTTTCTCCATTTCTGTTAACCTACAGACAATGTGCTTACTTGTGTTGGTATTTTTTTTTTACTTACTGAATGATATGGTCACATGCAGAACCACATGAACATGAACTTGAACAAAACAGTCAGAACATAGAGCCAGCCGTATCTGCGAAGGTAAACGCGGGAGTGGAGCACTGCTGACATTGTTGGTTCCCCCTCACTGCTCTCCCGCCCGGTCAGAACAAACCTCTCCCACACAACTGACTTTCTCATTTCAAATTCCAAGAAATAAAAAAAAAAAAAAAAAAGAGTTGCCCACAGGGTATCTGAGACAAACAAGCAGACTACAGTGCTGTGGTGCACCCAGGGTCCCTGGCAGCAAGCCATTCACTGTTAGAGAGAGAGAAAGAGGGAGAGGGAAAAAAGCTCAATTTTTGCCCCTTTTTCTTCAAAAAGAAGGGTTACCCACCCCCACCTCCTCAATGGAATGTGTTCATAATTCACAATCATGGAGATCTGAGGGCCTTGATTACAAAAATGAATGCAGACAGGCCCATCTCAGCAGATCATCTTACACTTATCTTCCAATTGTGGCAGCAGTTCTGAACAGCCTCACCTCTCGAAACACTCCCTCTGTTCTTTTTCTCACAAGGGTGCCTAACCTGCACACGAAATGACCTGAAATGCTTAATTAAACGTCATTACGGGGCCTATTCCTCTTTGAACATGTGAGGTGTACATCTCATGTAGCTCTCATCAGACTGCATTACAGAATGTTACACAAAATGCATGTAAACCAAGGCCCGTTAATGTCTAACTGCAGGGCAAACATTTGCCCAGAGGTCCTGTAGTAAACAAATAATTCATGATTTAGTACCTAGATACAATTATTAAATTGTAATTCAGATGCTGTCTACTGTCTGGTGTCCTCGCTGTTGCCACAGAATTCCAGGTATTCGTAACATGCCCTTGTAGAAGTCGAACTGGAGCCAGTAGACACCACAACGAAGGGGTTTTATTTGGGTTCTTTGCGTTCAATCTGCTGAACGCTGTACATTTTTGTTAGAACATAAAATGCATTTTGTTTTCGTACTGTCTGTAAAGCACATGCTCAGTCATGTTGAGTGTCCTCGGCTCGGCCCATTCTCCCCTGAGATGAGTATTACTGCTTTGCATACTTCAGAGCTCGAGGTGGTCGCTGCTAAAGGATTTCCTTTGTTTGTGGATCCAGTTACTCTTGTCTGTCTGAATCAAGTTTATTTCACCCTCATAATTACACAAGATGCCACTTTGTCTAGACAAAACTTGTAAGCAAAGCAGTTAGAAAGTGAGCAGAGAATATTTTGTTATAGAAAGGTTAAAGGTCAAACTGTATGAATTCTCTTATGGTCAGTTATATATTTTCACGCTACATTGTTGATAATTGCATTACCCCCCTAAATTATCTTGCATTTTACAACAGCGACACCTGCAGCTGATATGGTGGAATAAATGTTTGGGTGAAGGTAAATAATAATAAAATAAAGTGAAGTGATTGTCCTTGTGATACACAGCAGCTCAGCTCACACAGTGCACACAGTGAAATGTGTCCTCTGCATTTAACCCATCACCCTTAGTGAGCAGTGGGCGGCCATGACAGGCACCCGGGGAGCAGTGTGTGGGGACGGTGTTTTGCTAAGTGGCACCTCAGTGGCACCTTGGTGGATTGCGATTCGAACCAGCAACCTTCTAATTATGGGGCCACTTCCTTAACCCCTAGCCCACTCCCCACAACCCCAAAGGGGTTTTTCCATAAAGCATGATATCTCAGTGAACACTATACAATAAAAATGACCCTTTCTAGACACTTATTGGGCTATCAGGCATTCTTATATAATTTAACACAGACATTCTGAAGCATAGAACATCAATTCAGGAATCACAACAGCAACTGCTGACCAATGGGAATTTCATGTGACAGTCCAATTGGCTCAAAATTTTTGTTCACTTAATTAAATGTCACTACTTCTCTGAAATAACACTTCCTTCAGTCCAGAGATAAAATATTCATAATAATAATAGTAATATCATGTTATGGCATGTCATACTATTGTATAGATAATATTTCGACCTATACATAATGTTTATTATTATTTATCCATCTCACATGTTTATTTTATTCATTTTATAAACTCTACAAATGTTGTTTGGTTAAACAACTTATATTTCAAAAATCTTTGCTGAATCCAGAATCCAGAATGACTATTTTTCATAATGAGCCATTGTGCTACACGGTTTCCATGGTGACAGGCTGGACAATAAATATGAATGAAACAAACCCTTGTCTATTTCAGAAAAGCACTGAAGCCCAGCTGGCTGCATTTAGCTGCATTGCACATTGCAATAATAATGATTTTATGAATGATTACACAAAGTATACAAAAAAATTAAAATAGTGTAATCTGTTTTTTTTTATACAAAGGGTCATTGTTCCCAATGAAGCAGAGCATCACTCTCCAGAATACATGAGAAAGATTCCTGTGGATGAGTGTGTGCTTTTGCACAGGAAGCACCAGTAATCCAAATCAGAATGCCTGCCACACATACAATCACAGGGCATCTCTTGGAACTCATTGTCTACCCAGACAGAAGAGGACGGGGGAAAGGAAAGAGTGAAAAGGCAAATTAGTTTGATCAGCATCACTTCAGTCAATGAATGGCAGTTTTAAAAATAGTCTCTTCACCAGGGGCTGAGGGGACATCACGCATACTAATGATGGCTACGACACCCTCTCCGATTCTCAATGAAAATCTCAGCCGGCACGTCCAGCAGGCTACACTGTGGTGCCGCACATGCTCAGTGTTGCCGTCGACTCAGTCCATTCACACACAGCGCAGGCCGGGCTCAGCAGCACTGCGGCGCCCTCCTCCAGTCATCCTCCACCGCCTCCCACAATGAACGCTCAGCCTCATCTGCCCCCGCCTCTCTGAGGGGAATCGGGAAATCTCCATCTTCTTGATTTTTTACAAGCACGACACTGACAGCACCATCCAAGCGGGCTGAACCCTCCTCTCCTCTTCTTGCCTCTCTGCCTCCTCATTCTCGTCCTGTTCCCCCCATCCTCCCCCCCCCTGTCGTTAAGGGTGCCGCTGGATTTTTATGGCAGGCAGTGGATCAGTGTCTCGATCTAGGATGTGAGGCTTCAGCGCGGGGGTGTCTGCTCTCCCTCTGATCTTCCAGTCACTGATAAGCGATGTTGTCCTGACTGACCATGGAATTCCGGTCCTCGTCCGTGTTCGACCAGCATAAAGGTAAGAGGCGCTGAACGTGGAAGAGGAAGAGGGAGACACTGCTCAAAATCAATGTGGGAAGACATGGGTGAGGAGGGGGCTGTTGCTGCCATTGTTGCCATGGAAATGCTGGGTTCTTAACAGTTGGCTTCGGAATGAACCATCACCTGGCGACAGCGTGCAGGATCTCTGTGAGGGCGTGCTGAATTTGCTCTTTCTAAAATCAGACTAAGTGGAAAGGCAAATTTCCTAAAACCGGGTAAAAAAATAAGAATTGCTGATGCGTTGGTTAAGGAAGGTTTATGAGGAAGTTGTGTCTCATAAATCTGCAAGCTGTGAAATAACCAGCTCAGTCAATTGTAAAAGACAACCCATTTATTTTGTGGCTTTGGCAGATTTCCATATTCATATGTCCCCTGCCGAATATGACCAAAGAGAACTCTTTGCCTTTTTGCCCAATTTAGATTCTGCTGAAGAAATAGACCTGAACGTGGTCTACCATGCAGCTGCCAATGGGGATGTAAACACGCTGACGGCGACAATCCGAGAAGATCCCTCCATTTTAGAGTGCTGTGATGGAGAAGGTAGTGTAATATGATGCCCAGGATCACTGATTCATCTGCTTTTTTTCTTTTTTACAATCGCATTGACTTTCTCACTGCAGAATCATTGTAATGTGGGTTAAAAAGGTACCGTAAAAGGTACAGTACACTTCCGTAAACAAGCCAGCACCGAACATGTGTACAGTTTACTCTGCTTTACACAACCCTCACTTTACCTGGTCTACCCTCATTGCACAAGAAACTGCACGCTGTTTTCTTCATTTGCTGTCAAGTGGAGTTTGTGTGAATTTGAAAGGCTGTGCATGGCAGCTTTCTAAACCGGAACACATGCTGCGTGACCTGGACAGGCTCTACCCCGCTGATGCATGCTGTGTCTGGAAGGCAAGTGGACACAGTAAAGCTGCTGCTGAAAATGGGCACATCAATCAACACCCAAGATGCCTGCGGGAGGACGTCCCTCTCCCTCGCAACATACCTGGTACAGAAATGCTTTTTCTAGTGTGTGCAGACACTCCTTGGCTGGTGAATAACAAAACACGTTATTTCTGATTCATTTTATTCCATGTACTCTTCTTGCACTCTATAGTCAGGAAATGGTTAAAACAGAGCCATATCAGTGCATACACCGACGTCTGTTTCTGTGCAGGGTTGGCTTGAAGGCTGTGTTTGTCTTCTGCGGAATGGAGCCAAACAGAACATTCCTGATAAAAATGGCCGCTTGCCACTTCATGCAGCTACGGCTGAAGTTGACTTCAGGTAAGACAGCTGGAAACTCACTCCCCCTGTGATTTTGGTTGGTGCAGACCTATGAAGTCTCCGTCATCATAAAAGAAATGATTCGATTTCCTGCCATGATGCCGTGTAGTGCACCGCAAGCAGCAATCTCGCTGATCACTGTATTTCGTACAGGCTCAAAATCACAACCAGGCTGGAATCATGTCTCTGTTAATGGGCGTAAAATCTGCCCAGGCTTCAAGTTCATCAGCTCATTTCCACTAGGAGGTCTGGATCGCCGCGTCCCCATAGCGACCAAAAGGCCTTTGGGCCAAACACTCTGCAGCGCCAGCTGTTCCCAGACATTTTCTTTTGACTGACTGGCAGGGATGTAATCAGCTCTAGTATTGTAGAATTCACAGGGACTGGTACACTGAGCACGTGGTGGAAATAGACATGACTGAGACACAAAGAAGGAGAAACGTCTTGATGTTTCGCAAACAAAGGGACATTGTGTTTTTTTTTTTCTAAGAAAGCTATGCCACGTGCTACGTGAACGTGGGAGGTGCAGCCGGCCAGATAATGACACTCCTCCATATTTTATTTTCTTCTTTTGAGAAATGTCAGTTGTGGACTTCATATAGTGGTATATATCAATGTCATTTTCCCAAACTGGAATTTCAACCAATTCTTTAACTGGCTTCGAAGGTCATGCACGCATTCACAGTTGGATGTGACTAGACAAAGACTTTACAGCAGAAATCAAGCAAACTCATCAAACAAAACAACACATGAAATGATAAATCATCTTTACTGTGAAATTACTGCAAGTGAAACGCGTAATGTATCTGAATTTTGATACATTAAAATGAATAACAGTAATATTGGTTTAATAAATGAGGTCCAGTAAATGAAGTTAAGTTACTGATAGATGTCTGAATTTTTCTTGCTCTACAGACTAATGGGTGTGCTGTTGCAGCAGTCAACACTGTGTGAAATCAATCATCAAGATAATGAGGCAAGAACCCTTCGGTCCCATATATCATTCATCATGTCAGAATCAGAATCAGAATCGTGTTTATTGGCCAAGTATGTGAGTGAACACATACAAGGATTTTGATTCCGTCTGTTGGTGTCTATGAAGCACAATTGTATAAACAATGACAATGTAGAATACACAAAAAATCAAAGATTACAGATTGCTGAGATAATACATGATCACATAAAGTGCAGTTGTGAAAAGGTGACAGTCCGGCTGTTTAAGAGGGTGACAGTGAGGGGGAAGAAACGGTTCCTGTGTCGGCTGGTCCTGGTTTCTGTATTGTCTGCCAGAGGGCAGCAGACCAAAAATTCTGATCAAAAAGATGATCTTCTCTGCCCGTTTCCTGGTTCTTGTCCTGGTCCTGGATGGAGGGCACCAATGATCTTTTTTGCTGTCCATACAGTCGGTTGCATTCTGTTCCTGTCTTGTTTGGAGAGATGTAATGAATGGGGCAGTGGTGGCCTAGCGGTTAAGGAAACAGGCCCGTTATCAGAAGGTTGCCGGTTCGCATCCCGATCCACCAAGGTGCCACTGAGCAAAGCACCGTCCCCACACACTGCTCCCCGGGCGCCTGCCATGGCCGCTCACTAAGGGTGATGACACAAGCAGAGGACACAACACTGTGTGCTGTCCTGCAGTGTATCACATAGACAACTTTCACTTCACTTCAAGTACCTAACAGCTAACAAAGTGTGATGACCACACCATGGCCTTGCTTGTGTACCGTCTAGATCATGCCATCAAGATCAGCATTAAGCAGCAAATATATCTCACATTCCATATCAATCCAGTGCAAGAAGATGACAACACAGTTGTCATTTACGTGTACGATGAAAAGAAATTAATTAAATCAATAAGTTTAAAATTAAATCAATAAGTTTAAAATTAAATCAATAAGTTTAATTCAGTGCACAGATGCACAGAGAAGATCTGACCTCCAGCAGATATCCTGTTGAGGGATTTACCTGCTCATTTACTTTTTTCCTTGCTGTTAGGGAATGACTGCTCTTCACTGGGCATCCTTCCACAACCGCCCTCAGCATGTGCAGGCGCTCTTGCAAAAAGGGGCTGACCCAACATTGGTTGACAAGGACTTCAAGACCGCTCTCCACTGGGCCGTGCAGGTAGAACTTCGCACGCAGACCGCAACACTGGTCTCTAGGTGTGAGGTCTCTACATGTCCCTGTCACTTTATGTCTTACAGACAGGCAGCCGATTGCTGTGCTCCCTCATCCTCAACCACCATCTCGGTGGCTCAGTCATCAACTACGATGATGAGAATGGAAAGACGTGCGTGCACATCGCAGCAGCTGCCGGATTTAGTGATATCATCTACGAGTTGGCACACGTTCATGAGACCAACCTGCAGGCGCTCGATGTGGATGAACGGTAAAGCTGGGTGCTAGGGTGCATCCTGTAAGTAGGGGAATTCTGGCTCCTGTGATGTTTAGCAAAATAGTGCCATTGAAATGCTGTAACATTATGAGGCAGCACTGTTCCCACTGTCCTGCACTAATTTGTGGTTTCTGTTGCCTGGCACATGTGGGGCAGTGGTGGCCTAGCGGTTAAGGAAGCGGCCCCGTAATCAGAAGGTTGCCGGTTCGAATCCCGATCCGCCAAGGTGCCACTGAGGTGCCACTGAGCAAAGCAGCGTCCCCACACACTGCTGCCCGGGCGCCTGTCATGGCTGCCCACTGCTCACTCAGGGTGATGGGTTAAATGCAGAGGACAAATTTCACTGTGTGCACCGTGTGCTGTGCTGCTGTGTATCACATGTGACAATCACTTCACTTTCACATGTGATCCATACTGACAAAAGGCTTCATAATTGCACGATCTACATCTGATTAATAGGATCCCATGCTGGTTATGTTATAACCATTTTTTTTTTAATGGTGGTTCCTCCATGGCCTGCAGAACACCTCTCCACTGGGCTGCAGCAGCAGGGAAGGAGGACTGTGTCCAGGCGCTGCTGCAGCTGGGTGTCGAGCCCGATCCCAGAGACATCAACGAGAACACGCCGCTCACATACGCAATGTACTGCGGACACACGGCCTGCATCAAGCTTCTGTCTGTTGAAAACAGGTGGGAAAATGCACAAATTCAACAATCTGGCTTGTTCCTATTTCAATCGTTGCCAGTAAATAATCGCTGGCAGTGTTTTTTCCCCCGTCGTCTTTTGTAGGTCAGAGTCAGACAGACAGTTGCGTTCTAATAATAGTGATCCTTCCAACAAGAAGGAGGGCAAGTTCCGCATGCTCAACCACATCTTCAAAAAGAAAAAGGAGCTCCACGCGGTGCTTCAGAAAGACCCCAGCCTCGAGCACCAGCAGCCAGAGGAGACATCCGAGGTGGATGACATTATCACAATGTTCGACTGCTTGACAGACAGCTCTGGAAAGGACATGAGAGAAGATGCCTTGGCCCGCCGAAAGAGGTTGTGCGAACCGCAGAAAGACAACCTTCTGGAGGACCACGGATCAAAGGATTACAATGGACTCCCGCCCATACGCACACAGAGTCTTCCACCCATCACCCTGGGAAACTCACTTTTGGCCAGCACACACTGTGCAATGCAGAGAAATGTTCCTGTGCAGATGATGGCCCACAGGTCTCAGAAAAGCAAGAGCGCACACGACTTGTTCGACAGCAGAGCCAAGGGTGGGAAACTGCTTGGCCAGCCCTGGAAAGGAGACTCCAGTCAGGGACTGTACCACAAAGCATGGATTACCCATCCTTCCGAGAGACTGACACATGACCCATCAGGTCCTTTGGATGCCCTTTGTCCCAAACACATCCCATATGTGCAGAAAAGTGAACAAGGTATTTCTTTCTGGACTGTGCCATTTTTTAAAGCTTTAAAATCGTAGTGATAACAACCAGTAAGACAGCTTATTGTTTAGGATCAGCTAACACACTGAGAAATAAGGGCTATTCTCATGGTACCCAAGATCCACTTCCCTTTAACCAAACAAAACCACACAATTTGTTTTACACAAATCACATGTTAAAAACTATTAACGTCTGCATTGATGGTGAATTGTAACAGCTATTAACATATTGATGTCCATAGCTCTGAACCCACATTTGTTACCCTTGGATGGGCTGAAGATGAGGGAATGTGCTCTTCCACGAAACAGCTTGGCACCTCTCCGGGACCCCTGCACGCACAGGTGTAAGTGTGTCCTCTGTTCTCAGCCTTTTAACTCTTCACACGCTTTTGTGGCTCTGAGGGTTCATCACATTTTGAGGAAGTGAGTTGTCATAAACGACCCATGATGTGATTGCGCAATCAACCAAATAAATGCATGCAAAGAAGAACCCCATGGCCAGCTCTGCTTTCCTCCCCAGTCTGCTGGAGCTTGAGCAAGCAGCCTCGTTTGTTTTAATTCATTTCCAGAACCCCATGTAATGTGCCCACTTAATTTGTGCAGTTCTGCACTTACTTGTGACAAATTTATCTTGTTTCAGTTTCCTTGCCACCTGACCAAGTCTCTCAGGGAGTGAAGAAGTCAAAATCTTTGCCTCTTGGTCGGGGTCTAGCAAGCCTTCCCCAGCCTTTAACATCCAAGGGTCAAAGACATGGAGCGCCACACTGCCAGTCCCTCTGCTCCTTCCCACCTCCAGTGGTTGGAGAGCCACAGTGGACCATGCAAGTTCTTCCTGCCATTCCACCTCAGAGGAGACGCAGCCCTTCACCTCCAAAACCTGCAGGAACATCTCACAATTTGGCTGGACGGTAAAAGCTGTCCGTCAGCAAGTATTCATGCAGCAAATCTCTGTCGTGAAGAGCAGAAAACCACTACAAAAGTTAAACTGCAGGTTACAAAGCTACACAAAACTTTGATAAAGTTTTATTAAACAGATAAATCACTATTTTTGCACATTTTTACTCAGTGACAGGAAAAAAAATCTTTATTTAATGGCATGCACTGTGTTCATTTTTACATTTGCCTTTAGCACTTAAATTCCTAAACAAAATCTGTGGTTGCATATGTGTTGGAATTAAAGATATAATTTTGGAAATGCAAACGATTGAGTATGTTCTCTTCTACATACAACTACAGTTTTTAGAGTTCCACTTTCAAGACCGTTTAGCCTTTTCAAATGATGAGAGTTTAGAAGCAAGAAAACAAACTGCTTTGGAGAAGCAGTGTTTGGTGGTTGTAGCCTAGTGCTTAAGACGCTCGCCTGTGAACCAGAAGACCCAGGTTCAAACCCCACTTACTACCATTGTGTCCCTGAGCAAGACACTTAACCTTAAGTTGCTCCTGGGAGACTGTCCCTGAAACTACTGATTGTAAGTTGCTCTGGATAAGGGCGTCTGATAAATGCTGTAAATGTAAATGTAAATGCTTTGGGAGAGAGAACAGGAGACCTGAAGGCATTCAGAAAATCCAGCGACGCTGAGAACTAATTTGCACCTCATGAGTTCATGCCCTGGACAGGGAATTTTAAGTTAACCAAATACAGTAGCTGTCTATATACAGTACAGGCCAAAAGTTTGAACGCACCTTCTCATTCAATGTGTTTTCTTTATTTTCATGACCATTTACATTGGTAGATTCTCGCTGAGGGCATCAAAAATATGAATGAACACATGTGGAGTTATGTACTTAACAAAAAAAAAAAGGTGAAATACCTGAAAAAAGTTTTGTATTCTAGTTTATTCAAAATAGCCACCCTTTACTCTGATTAGTGCTTGGCACACTCTTGGTTTTCCAACAGTTTTCCAACAGTCTTGAAGGAGTTCCCAGAGATGTTTAGCACTTTTTGGCCCCTTTGCCTTCACTCTGCGGTCCAGCTCACCCCAAACCATCTGGATTGGGTTCAGGTCTGGTGACTGTGGAGGCCAGGTCTCTACTTTTTGTTAAGTACATAACTTCACATGTGTTCATTCATAGTTTTGATGCCTTCAGTGAGAATCTACCAACGTAAATGGTCATGAAAATAAAGAAAACATATTGAATGAGAAGATGCGTCCAAACTTTTGTCCTGTACTGTATCAGGGGTTCACAGTCCGTCTGAAACTGCTGGTCTAATTTACTGTTGCAAATAACAGTATACTTAGCATTTGTTTTAACATGTTTGTGCCGTGTAATGGTGTGCTTTTGTATTAACTGAGAGCGTTTATAACCAACAACAGCGCTCCTTCACTCTGTTCCCAGGCCAACAAATTCAACGTCAACTCGCTTTTCGGCAAATGGGTGGGACTGACGGGAAACTTCTGCGGAAATGTGTGACGCAACAGCACACGAATGAGTGACGCTGCCTTCGACCAATCGGAAAGGCTCCCGGCGACGTGCGCGCCCGCCCTACCCGATTCCACACGCAAATGGAACGAGAGACACCCGCCCAGCGGCGCCCTGCCGGACAATCCGTAGTACATGCAAATCTAGCCCGGAATCAGCTCCTAGGCAGGGCTGCGGCCGCGAAAGCTTTCGGGCTCCCGTGAAGAACTGGAGGTTTTTGTAAGCAGCGCCGTGGGGAAGTGGGAAAGGTCTGGAAATTCGGTGCTGTTTGGCTACATCGCCTGCGAACCGATGGGGCGTTGAAAAAAATAAATCAAGGTAAAGTTCATTTGACGTCCACGCCTGTCGCGGTTTATAACTTTGCTAAAGGCTAACTAGCTGCTCTTCCATGTGAAGTGCGTTGCGGACCGAGGTGGCGTAGCTAGCGCGGACGGTTGGCTTGTGCAGCGGATCATCTGTATTAGTTAGTTCCCGAGTCCCTGCTCTGTTCATATCTGTGCACACATGTACAAGAAACAGCAACGTCATTCGGGTTCATTATTATTCTCAATCATCAATACACCGATGTGTATTATGCCTTTATTAATGTAACACCAGAAAATGTGATTTATAACAGAAATGATATGTGTGTGTATATATATATATAATGTGTGTGTGTAATTATTATTGTCGTTTGTTTTTACTTATTAAAAATGTTATCAGAATCCATTTGAAGGCAGGAGCCCTTCTTTTTCATCACATCACTGCCTTCTCCACGTTCCTTCAAGTTTAACCACAAACCTCTTCTCTCAAGTGTGAAGTCTGCATAACAGAAGTGATCTTAACTATATTATTTCTAAAATTATCTTCATTACTTTCGTTTCCTCTTTTCGTGTGTGCGCATATGCATATATTATTTGCTGTAGTGCAGTACTGCCGATTATATATCTGTGTGTGTGTGTGTGTGTCTTTATAAATGCGGCTGTAGTCAGTAATACATGAAACTACTACATTCTCTACTACAAATTTGCATTTTCATTTTTTGCAGGTGTTTTGACAGCATGGCCGTCTTGACAGTTTTTGTTCTGCTCTTGTCTCTTATATTGCGGTCTGATTCAACCAACTGTAAGTCAACCTGCTTATTTAAAATTATACTATTTCTAATTTTGATGTTATTTGGTGTTCTTATTTCATGTGTCTTCTTTTATTTCATCCCTTACAGGGTGTGCAAAAATTGAGCCAGATTCCTCGCATCCTATTCCTGTGGAGATTGGGAAGGAATTCACAGCAGTCTGTGTCCTCCGTCATACGGACTTCACCGCTGATGACATCGTCTGGATGAATAAAACCTCCCCATTGCCGAACAAATACTACACCAAAGTCAACAATAGTGCAAGCAGCATCACCTTTAATGTAACTAAAGGCAACGACTGGACCTTAACATGCTCAGCTAGAAGACAAAGTTATCAGCACTTTTCCCCCTGCATCTACGGAATTATGTTACGTATAGGATGTAAGTATGTGTTGTAGCACAGATAAATATGTGACCTTTAATGTACAAACTATATTTAAATGAGTCTTCAACATTTTCTGGTGAAATGTATATAGGCGGAGGTGCCACTGAGGTGCCTCTGAACAAAGCACCGTCCCCACACACCGCTCCCCGGTTGCCTGTCGTTGTGTGCACTGTGTGCAGTGCTGTCTATCACAATGACAATCACTTCACTTTTTAATGATGTCATTTTGTATTATTAAAAAAGTGTAGGGACTTACAACAATCAGGGACCCTAAATGTTTTTGTTTTTTTTTTCTCCCCTCCAAAATGGTTCAAATGGTTTGGTACAAATCTTAATTTCAATGTTACAGATCCTCCAGAAAAGCCCAAAAACTTGACCTGCTGGTCAGTGCAGAATTGTACAAATTGTCCATTGTCAAGCGACGTGACGTGTACATGGGACCCTGGTAGAGACCCCATAATTCCTGCGAATTACATGTTAATAGGTGAAAGGTAAGTTAATATGTAAATGTTATCAATAAAGTGTTAAGTGCATGGAAAGGTTCATCTTTTTTTTTTTTCTTCCTTTTCTCCCCTGCTCAGTAGCGGGAAACAAATCAGCAGTGCAGCAAAGTTTGAGCACACGGGCAAATTGCATTTCGACATCTTTCCCCACCACATGATGGTGAAGATACAGGTTGTGGCAGAAAATGTGCTGGGCAGAGTCGCTTCCGAAGAGCTAAGCGGGGACTCCGACATTCTTGGTGTGTGGTCGTAGTCCATTAACTAAGACTGGGTTAAACTCCTTTTGACATGTCATGCTCATCGGACGTTTGGTTTGTGTTGCAGTCAAAACAAATCCCCCCACGGTCAACGTGTCTTCAGAGAAGGCCTTCCCACAATCACTGATCATTTTTTGGACTCCTCCAATTGAAGAAACCTATGTTCGTTTGAAGTACAACATCAGGTTTTGTGAAGTGGGCTCTGCAGTCTGGAATGAGGTATGAGCTCTGTTTAATTGTGCATTTACACACCAAAACTCTTTAAACGCATTAAAAAAAAAAGCAATTATTTTTTGGATGTTCTAAAAGTTTTTGGAGCTTTTATGTGGTACCAGGAGTATCATATCAACTGGTCTTTCCAGTGGAATTGAAGTTTAGTTCAGGAATTTGTACATGTGAGGATCATGTGAGGAAAGATGGCAGCAGGGCGGAAATTAAATTATTATTATTATTTTATTTTTATTTTTTTGTTTGCTTCTATGGTGTGTTGCAGGTGCCAACAAATGAAATCCAGGACCACGCCATTTCCTTTCGCCTTCAATCCCTCAAGCCATACACTCAGTATGTAGTTCAGATGCGTTGCAAGAGCAGAGAAGACTTGGGCTTTTGGAGTGACTGGAGCTCCAATTTTACAGCCTGTACATCAGAGCAGAGTTCGTATAATGATTGAAGTCCTTTCAAACTGATAGAACTTTGTGTAAAGTTTGTATTGGAAGCATTCAACATGTTCTTTGTTATTTTGTTTAGAACCATCGAGTGAACCTGACATGTGGTTGAGCACAACTGTGTCCGGTGATCAAAGGCAGGTGACGCTAATGTTAAAGGTAAAAATTGAGTAAGACTTCCTGACGACTCTGGTTTAGAGGATTCTGCGGTGAGAATTCTGATTGTTCTTAGTGCCAAATGTTGTACAGTGGAGGCAGGCTGGGCATGCTCAAACATCCGTAATGGAGACGGAGAAAAATTGTGTTTCTATCTTGGGGAACAATAGATTTATATTTAGATTCACTCGGTTTTCTAATATATTTCATATCATCATGGTTGTGGACTCTCAGGTATTTTGAGGAAACAATACATTATTGTGCATCTTCAGTACTGGTTATCGTGATTTTGAATAATATTATTATACCCAAAACTTCCCAACTATAACTTACTGTATGGGCTTAAATTAGAGGTTTTAAGTACATTAAATAAATTATGTATGTGATTTAATAAACTGTCATGGTGGAATAAGAAACGGGATTGTGTTTGTACTAGAACCAAAGTTATTTTTCAAAATACGTACAGAAATGTTGGCACTTTTGTGGGAAGGACAGAAGACTGTTGGGCACAAAAGGGAAAAATTTTTACATTTACATTTACATTTACGGCATTTGGCAGACGCCCTTATCCAGAGCGACTTACAACGTGCTTTCAAGTTACATCCAGGGACAAATGATCTGGATGATCAGGGGATGAGTCATTAGGGTGAGGCAGTTGTGACATGACTGTAACATGCCAAAGTTGCACTTGAATCATGAATTTGGCACTGATCTTTGAAAAGGGATTTTTATATGTATATATAATTTTGCTGGTATTTTGGTTTTTTCTTTCAAACTCAGGAACCTGTGGAGTCAAATGGGAAAATACTCGGATTCAACCTTACAGTGATTGATGGTCAGGAGTCGCAAAGGTTGTGGGTTCACAGGTTCACAGATCGCCTTTTCCAAAATGTCACCTTCACTGTACAAAGCCAGTCAGAAATTGTGGTTAAAGTGGTTGCAGTGAATTCTGCTGGAGAGTCTCCAAAAGCCAGTTTAATCCTTCCCACCATCAGACAAGGTGTGTATTTTATAAGTAACGCAATAGAAATGTTAGAAATGTGGTTCAACATTGTTTTTATCATCCTATGTCTATATGTGCGATGTAAAATTCAAAAACAAATTATCATGCATCTTTGAGAACAGCTGTTTTTTTTTTCAAAAAACTATGTTTCATTGAATCACGTGGCTAGGTAACTTTATGTTGTAATATGTTAATGTGCAGGGCTACCACCAGTGAAGTCTCTAGCCTGGTCCACTTTGGATAACAAGTTGTTGGTGGAATGGGAAAAACCTTATCAACGCATTCCACTTGAATATGTAATAGAGTGGGTTTCTTTTAGTGTACCGAATTGTAGAGATTGGCAAAGGGAACCTCGCAGTGCTGCAAAGGCTTTTATTAAAGGTAAGGGGCTTTAAATGACATACCAGTACATAAAATAAATGATATTTGGACCCTAAATAAGTAAACCATCTCTGTTTCAAGGCGACCTCCAGCCCTTTGTGCGCTATAATGTGACAGTGACTCCAGTCTACAGGAAGTCGAGACCAAACAAAGAACTTGGAGAACCATCAACTGTAGCAGTATATCTAAAACAAGGAGGTAAATACAAATTTAAAGTATTTCTGGACTAATTCAAGGTATTACATGACACATTACCAGCGCCTCAAAAAAGTGCCGATTGTGCATGTTTGCTTTCTGTAGTTTTTAAGCAAAACGAACAGCAAAAGTTCAGTCTGCTCAGTTTAATTTAATCACTAAGTAATTCTTTCATGTCATGTAGTTCCTAAGGTAGGTCCCTCCATAAAACCGATGAAAGTGTTGAAAACCAGCATTGAGCTGGTCTGGGAAAACATTCCTCTGCAGGACCTAAACGGATTTGTCACCAGATACACTGTTTTCTATGAAAGTGCGGACACCAGTGGATGTGAGTCTCCATCTCTTCAAGACATTGAAGCGTCCATTATACACATGCAGTGCAAGCTTATGAATTTTATTTTATTCACTGAACGACCATTGTTTTGTCTGTGAAATAAGAAGGAAACACATTGGTTAAGGATTTTTTTTTTTTTTTTCCTCTTTCCTTCTTAACCGAGCAAGAAATCTTTTCATTTCCAGCACTAACGGTGGAACCTCACACTCAGTCCTGCATACTCAAGAATTTAACCAGTCTACAGAAGTACAAACTGTGGGCCATGGTTTCCACAGAAGCTGGCTCCAGAAATGGCTCAGTCTCTTATGTCAGTACCCCAAAGTACAGTAAGTAAATTTAATTCCTCACTTTTACAATATATAGCCACTTTCTCGTGGTTAGAGGGCTGAAAGAGGGCACCATGGAGATGCGGTATATTGAGCTACGGGATGTGATTTACAATGTGAAATTGTGGTCCCATGTTAAGTCAATGGCAAAAAATGCTTGGAAAAACACGTGTGGCGCGTGGGCAGAGTAGTGGATTGCTAATAAAGCAGTAGCACACCCCGCGGCTATAGGCTGGATAAATGTGTGAAGTTTGGAGGTTGAAAACTGTAGAAGGAGATGCATATAGAACATTTTACTGGAGATGAAGGGTAAGATTTTGTCTTTCCAAGCCAAAATAATGAGGAGGAGAGAGGCGGGACAAAGAGGAGAGCAACCTATAGAAGTGAGCGGGCATTTCATTGTTGGGCGCAACACACTGGTTCTTCAGAGTCTTGCGTGACAGAACTAAAAATACATTTGTGCTCATTTTTACATCCAATCACGAGCAACTACAAAGCTTTACATGTTTTCATGCCATGAGTGTTGGTGGAGTTCCTTTCTTATTAGAAAGGTAGAAAGTTCTCTGGGTGGGCAAAGTATGAGAAAAGGGAGGTTACCTTTCCCCTTATGACCACTTAAGGGGAGAAATCAGACAGTCTGAGCTGCTGCTTTCCTGCAGCCTCTGCAGGACCACAGACTGGCTAGGGGAAAACGTATTAATGTTAAATAATCTCACAGTAATCACTACAGTCGAAACATAAATGGAACCATTTGTTGTTGGTACTAACATTTTATTCCAATCAAGAGCTTGTCAGCTTCCTTAATCATTACCAAAATTAACTATAGCAAAATGCTGAAAATGCATTAATAATTGGGTCTTGGGTTAATGATTTTTTTTTTTTTCTAATCTGTTTACTTTTCAGATCCCGGAGAGGTCGAGATGATCGTCGTCTTTGTCTGTATAGGCTTCCTGTTTTTCATCATTTTTGTTACGCTCCTGTGCTTCAACAAGAGAGAGATGTAAGTCTCAGAAATGTTTCATTTTGAATGATGAGGATTGTCTGCCAGTTGATTGTCATCTAATCTTCCTATGTAAGAAAAATTATTTTTGGCACTGGAAAATGTTTGTGTGTCCAGTAATGGTGAAACTTCCTTTCCTAGAATCAAGATGAAACTATGGCCTCAAGTCCCCGATCCCTCAAACAGCTCAGCTGTTCAGTGGCCACTAGAATTTGGAACCAGGGTAAGCATAGTGGTAATATAATTGGATTTTCTCTCAAACTCTGATGTTGGAATGACAATTAAAATATTTTTAAATGAATAGTGGAAATTATATATTTTCTAGTGTAGTTATGACGTAATATTGGATAATGTGGATTCTGGCTCCTGCAATAGTTAACACTCCTCCACCCTTCAGGCTGACACACCAAAAGAGACGACACTGGGTGATGTGAGCGTGGTGGAGGTGGACATGCTGGACAGGAAGTCCCTGTGTGAAGATGACAAAACCTCACTGGCCCAACTGAAGAAAGACACGTACCCGTCGGAGGAGCACAGCAGTGGAATAGGGGGCTCCTCCGGCATGTCGTCTCCACGCCAGAGTGTGTCGGACAGCGACGATGCAGACTCTGGCCAAACCACCGGCAGCACAGTGCAGTACTCCTCAGTGGTGTCCGGCAGCGGCTACAAAGGCCAGACGCCCAACAGCGCACAGCCGACCTTCGCCCGGTCGGAGTCAACTCAGCCCTTGCTCGAGTGCGAGGAGCAGTCGCCGCAGGAGGGCAGCGTGCAGAGCGGAGGGAGCAGCAAGAGCTGCTCCTACTTCAGACGGCACCACGCGGAAAGTAGCGGCAGCAATCTTCTGAAGTTGTGCCCAGCAGAGATAGACGAGCAGGATTCCACGGAATTCCGCTCTGCCGAGGATGGCGAACAGTTGGCGGCCCTGGAGCCCCCGCAGAATCCTTCTTACATGCCCCAGCAGAGTGGCTACAGACCTCAATGACAGAAGCTGGCATTCTCCTTGTGCCTTTTGTTAAAACGTTCATTTCAAAGTGCACTTTCATAAACTGAATTTCCTTTTTATTTTTTTAGAGCCTTTGTTTTAGAGTTTGCACAAGAAGCTGCTTTGTATAGAAATATTTCTTTATCAAAAGCCAAATCAGTACAAATTGTGTAGAAAGGTGTTGAACTATTGAAACATTTTGAAGGGCTTCAGTGCACTGGACATTTGCATGCCAACAGTCACCTGAGCCTTTATAAGAGTCTGCGGGGGAAATGTGGGAATAATATTTTCCCCTTTTAAGGTACCAGCTACATCAGATCCTGTAATAGCATGACTTGCTGTACCCAGGCAGTACTCATGCTGTACTCACTTTCAGTGAGACAATACCATTTTGGGGAAATTAGAGAGCTATATTTACCATATGCTCTCAGTGGTAGAATGAATAATAAAGTGGATAATTATTTCACCTTTTGAAATAATATCAGCATTTCCTTCAGTGTGTTGATGCAGGGCATGCAAGTATTTCTGACTGTATATAAATATCAGTGCTGTTAATCACTGAATGAGCATAATGAGAACATTTCTGGTTTGGATTTCCTATGCCTGTAGAAAGGACATAAAAAATTGCACCATTTATGTTGCACCATTTATGCACCATTTATGATTTTTATAAGGCTATAGTAGTGAATCTACCATTCATAACACGTTAACTCTTTATAACTAGAAATACCAGTGAAACTAGTGCATTTGACACTGTTATACATTTGTTTGTTTCCTCTGTACACGTTTCAATATTATCAAAAGACAATTATAGGGTTGGAAGCAGTAGCATAGGTCAATGTTGCCAACCCCCCACCCCTCCATGCATATTTTTCACCTGCTGTGAACTTTAGTGCAGCTGAATGCTGAATGCTCTGTTATTTGGCAGCAAATAGACTAACATTGCGGAGGTTTCACAGTATCCTCCTGTTTCTGGAAACACTACCTTCAATATAGACCAGTTTCACCACTTGCACCAACTGCATGGGCTTAACCAGAGCATGGCCTTATCAGTGTTTGTTATTATTATTACTATTATTATTACTGTCTGCCATTAAATAAAATTCAAAGTGACTTCAATGCAGTGTTAATTGTGTTAAGGTGATTTCTGACTTGTTCTACTTCTACTTCTCGGATGTATCCAGTGATATGTATGGCATGATTGTTTCAGTAGTACTCATGCCTTCTTGCCCTGGATGCCACTTGCTCAAACCATTGCTTCTGGCATCATGAAGGAAGTTTTCATGGGGGGTTATGTGTGCCTGCTGCTTGGATTCTCGCATTGCACTTCCTGGAGGGTTTCTGGGTGGATCTTCATACCCTGAGGATTTTGAGAGCAATGTTGTATCTGTCATACCACTCCAGCAGTTGGTGTCTTCTCCAGAAACCGTGGTCTGAGAGGACCCAGTCCAATCACACACATCCATACAATTCTCTGTGGGTTTCATGTTCAATGGCTGTTTTTCCTTCATGTTACACATATGGTCTGCCAGAATGGCATCTCCAGGTTCAGAGGCTTCCCAAACGTTCATGAGGTTGATCTGATGGGAGAACCCAACACAAGATGTAAAGTGAAAATAGTTTTTGTGTGCAGGTTGTTTTAACCACGTGAAGATACATTAAAGATGAATACCTTTTTCCAGTTTTTGGGAGGCCATTCTGCTAGACTGCTAAAGCCTGGGTCTGGAATCAATCGATTGGCAGTTTTCATCCACCTAGTTCAATGAAAAGCACTTGCATAAAAAGCGACATAAAATGTGCAGCACACTGGCTAGTGTCACAATGAATAGCATTATGAAGTGCATTATAGGTTGAAACAAAATGCTAGCTGGCTAGCTTTCACGTAATTTTGGAACATCGCAAAGCAAGTCCTAAAATGTGTCAAATAAAATGTGTTAGAAAAAAACAATAAGGAAGAGAAACTTCTTACAAAATAAGGCCAGACAAGCACAATATGAAGAATATCACTGCTCCAACTGCGGCAAGAACAAGCCCTATGATGAACCTTTGACCTGTACATGAAAGAGGAACAATGGGGTGAACACACAGCTGAAGTCCTTGCCTAAGTATTGTAAAGCCGATGAGAGAACTTGAAACCGAAATTCACTTGGTTTCCCTTTAATCTCATTTATAGATACTTTTCAAAATGCAATGGTAAGAGCAAGAAGAATTTAGTTCGACATAAGGAAATAGAATGATCAAAACCAACTTTAGGCCTAACTTGGAGATTGTTCCAGAAACAAAACAAAAAAAAAAACACAGATCTTACACACTTAAAGGATGTAGCAAAGAAAATGAAAGCCATGAACTCTTGATTACACAAAGATCAGATGAGCCATTCATGCAGATGAACTTATGACCTTATACTATATTGGAAACTGGCATCTTCCATTACTGAACCAGTGCAATTAACTGGTATGTACAACCAAAGGCCTTCCATCTTTTGTCCCTGTTGTGTATGCTCCATGATAATAAGACCGCAGAAGAGCGATTAAATTTACCAAATAGCTTTGTGGTAAAAGTGTTCAGGCTGCTTTTGTTGAATCCAGCAATAGATGAGGTCATGATGTACACCGTGTATGTGGTGTTTGGCTGGAGATTCTTCAGTTGCACACGGACCTTTTCTCCTGGTTTCAACTCTCTGCTTTCAACAACCATCCTTTCTGCAAAAAAAAAAAAGTTTTTCTTTGCTACAGTGAATTACACCTCTGTTGGGTCATGGAAGTTTGGGATGTTCTTGAAACACCTTCAACAAAAGGGAGCCCTTGATGGTTTGGGTCATCTCTAGCCTTGTACAAGACAGTGTAATTGACAACGTAGCCACAGCACTCCTCGGCAGACACAGGATCCCACTCCACTGTTGCCCATGTGGCATCCAATTCAGGTACAGTAATGCCTGTGGCTCTTGCAGGTGCTGCAATAAAGAGCAATTTCATACGTGTATGTAACAGTGGAATGAACCCAAAGTTACACAAAATGCGAGCAAATCCTCACCTCCCTCCTCTGCGTACACACGAAGGAGACTTTCTTTGCCAGCCAAGCCATTAATATGTACTGGAGTTACAATAACTGTATACAGTCTGAATGGCGCACCTAGATACATAATTAAAATGTTATTTTTCAAATTGTTAGGAAAGGTCTTATTAAGAATGACAACGTAAAGGCAAACAAAAGAGTCCAGCAATCTCATAGCACAACGTCTGGCCAACAAATTCAGGGCCTTTGGCAAGTTCCCTTAATTCTCTGTCTCAGTGCCACTACTGGTACATCTGGTGCCCAATGCAAGATTCTTTGTGCCACCAAAACACATCTGCTTAAGAGTCAGTCTCCTTTAACAATCCAATGTTGGTCGCTCTGTCTTCCTGATGGCAGCATGATGGTGAAAAGTCTGTTATCAGGATAATCAGCCATTTTCTTGGCTCTCGTTTGACTTTTTTTTTTTATTTTTTACATAAATGTCCTGTACATTTGTGAGGGTTGTTTTTAGGCTTGTCTCAGCTGTACATACTACCCTCTTAGGGGCCAAGTGATCCCATTTTTTTTACAACAACCCATCCTAACAGCTACTTTACATATTCTGAGCACTGACACCATTATTGCCTCAGTAGATAAAATATTCCATTTAGTCCCTACATCTCTGACCATTTAAAAAGAAACTTAATGGAGTCAGATCAATAACAATAATGAGTTTCTTTTCTCTAATGGCTTCTGTGTAGTGTCCCTGCATTAGGAAAGTGGTTTACTCAATACCCAGAAATGAGAAGTTAGTCTCCTGAGTTTGGTCCCATTTGTACAAATAGTCTTCTGCAAACCATATAACCATGTAGTCATTCATGGGCAGGGCGGGTGCATCCCAGGAAATGAACACTTTCCCATCAGTAGCCAAAGCCACAAGTTCTTCAACAGAAGGTAGATCTGGAGCCAAGAGAAAAAAGTCTGTGACATTACTGATTGTTTTCATACCTCCATCTGTGCTCATTTTCTTCACCCACCATTTTCCGTCGCAGGTATTTTAAGTGTTTCATTATAAAGCTCGCTTCCATTCTTGTAAGCACCAACTATGATTTCATGGGAACTCTCATTGAGGACGATAGTGTGATTGTGCACTGGCCCTAAGACTTCCGGCAGTGATGTGTCAACATACAGCCTATATTCATCAATGGCATGGCAGTGTGAGGGTGGTCCCTGTCGAGAAAAAATACAAATGAAATATATAATCAAATTAGTTAAATATATTCAGTAAATACATACTACTAGTCTCAACACACTCCACACACATAAAAACTATTTTGAAGAACCAAATATACAGAGAATCTCTTTTCTATATAAATAGAATCTCTTTGATGAATCTGACTGCTCTCTCTGCACGCTGCAGAAGTTAAAGTGGGCAACGTACACACATTATCAAGCAGGGGGTTTTAATGATGCACAAACTAATGGCAGATTCAGCATATACTTTTGCTCTAAAGTGGCATCACATAAAGTAAGTGATGCAACATGAAAAAACGACCTGAATCACTTCTCTAACAGATTTCATTCATCCAGGATGCAGTCTTCAACATCAGCTGCAGACACCCACCCCCACTGCTGTTCCACCTCCGACAGCTCAGCCACTTCACACCTCCTCCATGAACCCTGCTCACTGCTCCCCACTCCCGACCACGGAATCCAGTACACATAATGCACATGGCTCCAGCATGTCCATACTCCATGCAGATCAATGGTGTGGTGTGATGGAACACATTTTCAAGCTGAGTCTGAAGCTGTTCCACAGCTCTTGACCTCAACAGCTACAGGCCAGTGGCATCGCACCTTAAAAGGCTTTGGTTGGTCCTGGCTTTCTACCAGCCTGGCACTAGAGTGAATGATACCGACATTCACATCCTACATCATTCCTTCTCTCACTTGGAGACAGCTAGGAGCACTGTGAGAATCATGTTCTTTGATTTCTCCACTGCCTTCAACACCATCCTTCTCAGGGCTCTGTTTTGGACAGGGTGGTCTGCAGTATGGGGGTCCCACAGGGAATGGTTCTGGTGACGTTCCTCTACACCATCTACACTGCATACTATTACTCTGCAATAGTCAGCGTCATCACAAACGGGGACGACATTCCTGAGAATGACCCAACACTTTGAGAACTGACATAACACTTGGGTCACTTTTTCCAGATCTGAAAAAACCAAGTTGTTGGTGGTAGACTTTTTTACAGACACAAACATCCTCCACTGCAACCACTGACCATCCAGTGGGCCTGGACAGGCACCTTGGTGTTCATCTGAACAATAAACTGGACTGGATTCAAAATAACAAAACTGGACAAATCAGATGCTCAAATACAGAAAAGGGCAGAGCAGGCTGTACCTGCTGTGGAAACTCAGGCATTTTGGAGTGAATGACCCACTCTTGAAGACCTTTTAGTGGAAGCGATTGCATTTGTGAAACAAAGCACAACACACAACGAAATGTGTCCTCTGCTTTTAACCTTCACCCTTGGTGAGCAGTGGGCAGCCATGACAGGCGCCCGGGGAGCAGTGTGTGGGGACGGTGCTTTGCTCAGTGGCACCATAGCAGCAGTGATCAGGATTCGAGCCGTCAACCTTGTGATCACGGGGCTGCTTAACTGCTAGGCCACCACTGTCCCCTTTATGACTCTGTGGTGGCCTCAGCCATCTTCTATGGTCTGCTGGGGAGGTCGCATCTCTGCTGGGGACAGAAAGAGAAAGAGAACAGGCTGATCCGGAGGGCGAGCCCTATTTCTAGGATGCCCTCTGGACCCAGTGGAGGTGGTGAGTGGTTGGAGAACGGTGGCTAAGCTATCAACCCTGCTGGACAACATCTCCCACCTCATGCAGGAGACCCTGACAGCACTGAGCAGCTCCTTCAGTGGCGGGCTGTCGCGCCCAAGATGTGGGATGGAGAGATTCTGAAAAACTTTTAATTCATACTGCTGTCAGACTCTGAACATACATACATATATAGACTAACAAACACACTCATCCAATACACCATCATGTTTTCTTATATAAAATATAAGTATATATATATCCACTCTGTACACATATATTCTGTTTTTTAATCCACTCATCCACAGTTGTTTCCAGATTATTTCCAGATTTGTATAGTGACTTTTTATATTATACGGTCGGTGTGCTCTTTATGCGTTTACACAAGTTATCCATTTACACTTGGCACACTTGACTTGGGACACTGGAATACATTTGACTCTTCTCTACCTCCACCACTTTACCTTCCACATGAGATGCATAGTTCGATATCCTGTTTCATTGGTCTTAAAAAGTCTTCTCCACAAGGATAACCCCGAGGAGCGAACTGCGAGCCAGAGAGTCAGCGTCAGTAACAGTCAAACAGCTATTGAATATTGCACGAGTCTAAAAGCACGTCAAAGGTGTTGCTGCCAGTGACTTCAAAAACAACACAATCTTATTTTGGGGGGAACTTTTTGGGGGATACCAGCTTCAGAACATGATAGCACATGTTTAATAGAAATGAGTCAGTGCTGTCAAATTAAATTCTTCTATATTACCATACAACACAGGAATATTCATAATACATTTATATTTACAGTATTTATCAGACCCCCTTATCCAGAGCGACTTACAGTCAGTAGTTACAGGGACAGTCCCCCCCCTGGAGACACTCAGGGTTAAATGTCTTGCTCTGGGACACAAAAGTAGTAAGTGGGGTTTGAACCTGTGACTTCATATGACTTCACAGGCAGGTGTCTTACCCACTAGGCTCCTCTACAACCCATAAAAAACAGCGAGCCTAATGTGAGGAACCGTTACATCATCAACTATTCAGATTACAATACCTGGGGTATTGTAATGTGGTGGTATTGTAATGGGTGGTAGTAGCCTAGTGGGTAACATACTCGCCTGTGAACCAAAAGTCCCAGGTTCAAACCCTACTTACTACCTTTGTGTCCCTGAGCAAGAAATTTAACCCTAAGTGTCTTCAGGGGGACTGTCCCTGTAACTACTGATTGTAAATCGCTCTGGATAAGGGCGTCTGGTAAATGCTGTAAATGTAAATGTAATACCTGTACTTCTAGGGATGCTGTGGTTTCTTTGTTTCTTTTTCACATGCTCTGAAAATGATAAGAAGAAGGTTCTTACCGTCGAGTGAAGAAAGCGCGGTGTCGGTCTGTGCCCAGTCGCTCCACACGGTGCCCAGCACGTCAACACATCGCACCGCCACCGTATAGTTAGTACACGGCTTCACATAAGAACTGCTGTACACCATGCTGTGTTCTTCATCCATCATGGTGACGTTCACTTCTGGCTACGTTATCAGAGAAGGGAGCGCAGCTTTAACAGATACAACAGCACATATTCAGGTAAAAAGAATGCTTTTGAATGCTTTAATTCTATGAAAAAAAGTCCTTTCATTGCTTGGTAAAGGCCTGTTGTAACTGATTCCTTCCATCATACAATCCAAATCCAAACCAGATTTACAGACTGTTTCTTCACATTCCTGTCGTCCCTTCAGAAATCAGATGTCCCCATGACACTCACTAAAAAGCTGGACCCTTCAGGAGACTTCACTTGACATGTTAGTTTTATCGGGTCGACCGCGTCGCCTGGTTTTCGCCAGGAAACCCTCAGCCCCCCTGAATCCGGTTCCATGCGGACGCCACCGGGCGGATCGTATTTTACTTGGGAAGAGGCAGAGAGGAGGATGTTGATAAGCGGGCGAGAGTGGAGCATTTCACATTGTGGAAGGTGATTCATTTTAATATGTATCTTTGAGGATCATAATGCATTCATCCAGTAAGCATCAGTCAGCTGAGGTACCACAGTATTACTGTAACATAAAACCTTTAAAAAAATCTAACTTTCCACAAGACCCAGCCAGTATAAAGACTGAGACAAATCGAAAAGACAAAACGAGGCCTTGGAACATTAAATCTTTAAACGTTAATTGTTCCTAGTTGACTTACCTATTGTCCACACATTTTCAAAGTGCAGCGTTTGTTTGGAATGAGACACCTTCACCGATACAGTAAGAGGCAGAAAAAGATTTACTGCTGCCACATATTCGCACGGGGAGGACTGCAGATCCTCGCGGTGATGACGGACCGATACAATTCCATCCCTGGAGGGGACACATGGGGACATGGTGTGAGCTACAAGCTTTTCTCCTCTACATACCGGATGCATCAGCAGGTGAATATGGGACAGGGAGTTACTGTTTCATGGTGACTTCGCTGGTCACGTTCTTCGATTCTTCAGCATGGTCCAAACAACATGTGACATAAGGAGGAAGCCGGACCTTGACGAAACACCAGACATTCCTTGGCTCTTCTTCTACTCCTGCATTCCTGGAGACTGCTTCATACCCTGATGATGGACAGCAACATTTCTCTAAACGCTCTCCTGACTTGCAATGGCCGCGAAAGTAACAAGGACCCCTACCACAGCAAACCGTAGACAAAAGGCAGCAGAGAAGCGGCATCCTCGCCATGTTGGGGTCCAGGTCCGAGGCTGACCGGCGGCTACGTGCGGCGCATCCTCTTCTCTCCGTCCCGAGATTCAGACAGGCTGCCGCTTCCCAGGAGCCGTCAGTGCGGTGCAGTAACCGCTACGCGTCCCGAGGGGGCGCTAGAGATCGCACGCGTTCAGCGTCATTTTGGGAATACAACGTCAGCGGATCGGTCCTTCGCCGGCCAGTGCACCCAAGGGGGGCTTCAGGGGGGGAAAGGATCGGAGACTTTCTGGAAATCAAATAAGTCTGGAAAATCAATAAAATTGTTTGCAAGTTTCTGTCATGAACTGTGACGTTTTCATGTCAAATGGGCCAAGGCTGGTATCTAAGCTCAAATAATGGTGATTTATACTGATAAATTAACAATAACTTGAATTTGGTGTGCAGCATCAACATTGGAAACACATTTCAGTTCAAAATAGGTGTTTTTGCATAGGTGTGTCTTTCTGTGTCTGTGTTGGTGCATAGTGACTTTGGAAAAAAAAAAACTCAGCATGAATGTTTCCTGCATCTAGGTCATATTTCTCTAGTCATATTCCATCTCCTCCTGCATTTGTTGGAAAAACATTCACAGCTCTCACGGCACCAGCGTGCCCAGTCCTCCGCGCCCTTTGCTCTGTTCCCATTGGTTGTTTCTTTAAGTAATTTATGTGGTCTGTGTTTGTCATGTATTCGTTCATATTTAGACCTATAAACCTCTTCTGCACCCTCAATTTATGTGTGTACATGTTAGCTAATAGTGTGTTCTGTTTTAGCTTGCTGGTTAAGCTAAAATGGGTCAGTACCTTATTTTCAAGGTTTATTTCTAAACGTGAAAGGCCATCATAACAGAAAGATTTTCTGATGTACTTTATATGTCAGTAAACTCCATATCCATACATGTCAACTAGTGTTGTAGCAACACGACAAGATCAGTTTTTGTGATCTGCTGTAAAGCTACGAATCTTAATTGGCCCGTTTTAGCTGACTTCATCCTACATTAACAGTCACACCATCACAGACAATCGGATCTTTGGTTTGTGCCAGCTCATTATTCCGGGTAATTACATATGAATAATGCGGCATCCACCATTTTTAGTTGAGGCTTTTCACGGCTGGTTTTCACAGGCAGTTTCACTGGGGGACTTTGTGCAGATGATGGCCACGGATGCTGGCTTTTGCATCCGCTTACATTAGTTATAGATTTAAAAGAACTGATATAGTGTTCTGATGCATTCCATGGAATAGCACTTGTGATGATGGAAAGCTTTTCATTTAAGGTTTAATTGGCACCATCTTACAAATTCCAGTTGAACAATCTGAGATGAGGCAAGTCCAGACCCTGTGTACATCTCGATTCCTTTCAGTTCTTATTCTCTGTTTGGCTCCTCCAATTAGAGGTCGCCGTCACCGATGGCTGTCTGCTATATCCGCAAAATTGATTTGGCAAGTTTTACAGCAGATACCATTCATGATGCCATACCCTAATTACCCGGACTTGGGACCAGCACCCTGGAATATGCTGTAATGTGCTTCCCCGGTTTTGGGGTTTGGAAGGAGTAAAAACACATGTTCATAGTTTCAATATAAAATTTTTTTAAGAGGTGGCCTAGCGGTTAATTACCCGTAATCAGAAGGTTGCCGGTTCGAATCTCGAAGCACCAAGGTGCCACTGAGCAATGCACCGTCCACACACACTGCTCCCCGGGTGCCTTTCATGGCTGCCCACTGCTCACCAAGGGGGATGGTTAAAAGCAGAGGAAACATTTCATTGTGTCACCGCGTGCTGCGCTGCGTATCACAATGACAATCACTTCACTTTCACTGTCATTTTAATACAGAGCATAACATCTTGAACTGAAATGGAAATGAACTGTATTTTTTTCAGGAATGCTCAGACCAGTAATTCCTGTTATGGTCTACAAAAGGTGAAAAGGAGCTATAAATAGATTATGCGAAGTTCATGAAGGAAAATCTCTGGTAAACAAGTAGGGGTAATAGCGAGGGGCTGCTACTGTGTGAAGCAGTATATGAACGATAAACCACACCCAGGGACTGTGAAGGTCTCCTCCCTCTCTGTGTCAGAGGGATCATTGCACACGGTTTCCTGTCCCACCAGGATGAAGAAATTGAGCTTTTCCAAGAAGTTCCTGTTGCACAACCCATTTCCTCCCTGATGTACGTTTGCTGAGATTCAGCACACGGCATTCAGAATTGTTCCACTAGAGGGATCTGCAGTTCTAGAACTGAATATCATTTCTCTCAGAGGACAAGTGTTCATCATAATGAACTTCTCTTCCACCAAATATGGCACACCTGCATTCTGAAACATTCTTATTATTTTAAATAAAAGGTAAGAAGAATATTTGTACAACCACCGGCTGGATTCATCAACACTGGGAACATCAATGCTACTAGCAGTGACCTTGATCATTTTGCTAATTTTTTTCATTTGCTCTAGTTTTAGTCACTTGTCTACACAGAAAACACCGGACCAGATATTTCATTTTGAGTACCAAAGAGCAAGGTTTACTGTAAATTGTATCAAAATTTTGTGTTTATTTGCTGAAAAACCAAAAATAAAACATTTCAAAGTAGACCTTAAAAACCATGAACACACATGACCGTGAGTGGTACAAAAATAAAAAAAGCAAAGCTTATTATGTACATTCATAACTGAATCGTTGAGTTTTTAAAGAAACTTTAAAACATCTTCTGATCACTTATTGACTTTCTCACTTTCCATAACCGCTTAATCCGGAACCCATCCTGGAACAATGCGCGATGCCGCAGCACTATGACGGTTTTAGACTTTGTATGTTTTCACTTATTTTCTAGCTCTATGTCAAAAATGCCCATTGTAACGTATGAAGCAACAGGGGTTGGAGTTCTCTGTGCTGACGTGGACCCAGGCTCATGGGGTCTGGCGTTTGACCCCTGCTGAACCGATTTCTGTTCAGGGCCCTGATGACAGCCGGAAAAAGGTCCAGAGTGTTCAGTAATGCCACCATAAGGGGTGTCTGGTCCAGGTGCTGTGTCTCTACTCAAATCCTGATGCTTCTCATTGTCTTCAGGGCACTTTGGGAATGGGACCTCATTGTATTGGAAAAAGTGATTCTTCTCACACTGTGTTTCTTGAATCTCAAAGTAAATTTTACCCTGTACCTGTGCAATGACAAAGTATGTAGTTTTATGACATCAGTAGGTCTTGAGCAAAACATCTGAATGCCACCATAGGCTGGTTTATTATTATATTATGAATTTTACTTTATCATGCATACTGTAAAATGTATACATTTGCTATTAATCATCTACAGAATTGTTGAAAAAAAGTGAAAAACTGCTCATCATAAAGAATAGATTTAGAAAACAATTATCCTGCTATTTTCAGGCAGGACCACTAGAATGGAGGTTTCTGACCTCAAATGACCAACAAATTGATATTAAGCTTCAAATCAGCAACTGTAGTGTAAGGACATGAAGGTTGCTAGGCCCAAGTCTTTGCGTGATGGAGTGCTGTTCTGTAGAACTGCACTCCAAACCTTCTTCCCTGTAGGGATGGTGCTTCCAACATATATGTACTTGGCTCTCACCTTTCTGGACCAAGTTCCTACAGAGCTGAACTTTGGATTAGGTACCAAGTGACCTTCAACTTTCTTGCACCTGTTCATAGAGAACATATTGTACACAGGATGAAGCGGATATTTTTCAGCAAGTCATTTGCTGTTAATATTGAGTAAAAGCTTAATTCCATCTATTTCAATTTCATTCCATACAATTTCAGCTTCACGCTCATAAATCCAGTAAAGGATTAATAGTCATTGAAATTTAAGAAAATCTGTCAAATTTACCTGATGAAAATGAAGACAGAAATGACCAAGGATAACGTCAGAACAATCGCCACGGAGACAAATCCTTTGATGAAGTTTGAACCTACAGGAGCGAGAGAGCATCCAGAGTGATGGTGAGTAAACGTATTCCATGTGATGATGTAGACTAAATATGCTAGATGAGTTTTGGTGAACGTTTACCATACGGCTTTGTTTGAAAGCTGATTGGTTCACTGGTGCTGTTGCTGGCTGCGGAGGAGGCTACAATGCGGACGCTATATGGCGTGTTGGGCTGGAGGTCGCTCAGAGTGACCATGTGTTTTGAGCTGTCAACAGTCACATCTAAAGAGATGGAAACATGAACTAAGTTGTATCGCGATTTCTTGGCAGCACTGGCTTTGTGCTGATCCAGGCAAACAAGAACTTACTGAGCACTGGGCCAGCAGAAGTCCAATACTTTACAGTGTAGTTCACAACAAACGCACAGCATGCATTACGGGCCACTGGGGTCCACTTCACCTCCGCCCATGTGTCCTCGTACTTTTCTACTGGACTCACGCTTACTTTTGCCGGATCTAGAGTGAAGACAGACACGATGTGGCAGTTTGTCAAGATCTGCAAGACATGTGCTACGTGTATCATTGTTGTTACTCATTTCTTCCCCCTAGTGGCACACCAAGGTAAGGACAAGAATACATATTAGGAATAACACTGCCTTCTGTGAAAAGCAGGTTAAATAGTCCTATGCTACTGTAAATTAGAGCCTATCATAATTGCATTACTGGGACAACTATGTGACTGGATTTAGACAAGAAGAAGAAACACAAACCTTTCTCCTTTGTGTAAATAACCAAAGGCTGTCCATGGCCTGGCCCTTCATTATACAGTGCAACCACATTTACTGTATATGGCAGGTAAGGCTGTCCTGTTTTTTAAAAAAAGAGACTGAATTTTCATTATATAGAAGAACAATTTGTTCAGTGTCTGTGCAGTTCGTGATAGTGATTGTGTTGATTGGTAATAGTCATGGACTATTACCAATTTGAAAATGACACAAATGCTGTTTTTCCTAAAGTGTGTTACTTCAGTGTTTTTAGATCATTTCACCAGTTGTTTCTGTGGTGTACTGAAGTATACTTACAAACATTTATATGTTTGTTTGTTTATTCAAAGGTTTTTATTGAAAATTACATCAAGATTATGCAAAGAGTCAATATTTGCAGTGTTGGCCCTTTTTTCCCCCAAGTTTGTCGGGATTTGTGGGTTTGTCCAAGTTCTCAATTTGATTAAGGTCCGGGGAGTTTCCTGGCCATGGAAAATTTAATAGTTTTGTTCCCCGATCCACTTTGGCCTTATAGCACTAGCAGCAATATCCTTGCTGTTAACGAGAGGATCACTGAAATAATCTCAGCAGGTTGTTGGAACTAAGTTAAGTTTAATTGCAAAGACAGACTTTGCAATTCATGTGATCACTCTTCATAACATTCTGGAGTATATGTAATATTCCATAATAAAAACAGCAAGCAGAAAAACAGTATTTTGTCATTCTGAAAACTTTTGGTCACAACTGTACAGTATATGATACTGTGTCCCAGCTATTACCAATGGAAGTGAAGTCCTGTGAGTGAAGACTTACAATAAATGCAAAAATGATTAATTATTATTGGATTAATTATTCTGCATTCTTTCATTGTTCATAAATCACAATTGCTTCCTGAATAATAATAAACAAGATGATATCACTGTTGCAAGCAGAATAATTTGGTTTCCTTGAATGTACTGTTGCTTGTGATAGAATCTTGTGATTTGTTAAGACAGGCTCATATGTAACATGGTATATGCCTGGATATTTAGCCCGTATTGATATAAGCAGATTAAAATATTACCTTTACATGAGGCATGTGTTTCTTGTGTTTGGGTCCAAAAGTACTCTTCAGGACCTATAAAGCACTCTAAAATATAACCATTCACAGAAGGGTTGGGTGCAGCCCAGTTAACGTTGATCTGGTCACCCAGAGTGGAGGCACTGAGATTCTGGACAGGAGGCAAATCTGAAAATGATCAACAACAAACAAGAATCATGCAGAAAGATGTTAGAATCTTCCAGAATTGTGATACAATGAGGTCCTACATTTCTGTCCAAATAACCTTTTTTAGGGATTTTTAGTGACACGTTGTGAAGCAATTGTCCATTCTTATATGCTGCAATTGTAATTTCATTTACTGCCCTGTTAAGTTTAATGGTAGTATTTTTTTGGTTTGACTTCAGAATTTTCCTTTCATTTCTGTCAACAAAAACCTTATACTCATCAATGGCACTGCAGGCTGGTGAAGGTCCCTGTAGATGAAAACAGATAGTACTTCAAACATTTTTCACAGTGCATTTATTGGCACATCACTGTGAACCCTGTAAGTAAAAGCTATTTTGTCCATCATGTCTATTCATAATGTTTTACAATTTTTAAATAAGAAAATGACATACCTTCCACTCAAGTTGAACTTCATCCTTATTTGGAACAATTCTCATCCACAGATGGACAGGAAAAGAGCTCCCTGTAAACACAATAAGACAGTAAAGACACAGAAACTAATCTAAATAATAATTACATAGAATGTTTGTTCCATTACCATCAGAATACTTTGTGACCGTTTTGCTCCAGTCACTCCACACTTTTGAGTGATGTGAAGAACACCTAGCTGATACTGTGTATTCGGTGCAGGGCTTCACATTGTTGATATCCAGAGTCAGAATTTGACTTTTTATCTCACTATATACCAGTTGCTGAGGGAAAGAGATTTAAAAAGGAGCTATGAGCACTCCCATATGATCACATAGCTTTTCCCTACTTTCCTTTCTGTATGGCACAGGATTACTCAAGAGATCTCATGTGTACATCATGAATAAGACCGAATGTGATTGCCATTGCAGAGGCATAAAAAAATCAGACTTTGTAAAGTATGTGCTTGTCTGTGCAAGAGTGGACGTTGTGAAGATATCTTGTCTCTTTAGAATAGTTAAAGGGCCCTGGTCCTGAACAGCACTCATCCTGCATGGTTTTGGGTTTACGCTCACTGCCTGTGGTGGAACATGGCAAGGCCTAAGCTGTGCAGGGTGGAAGTCCTTCAGGACCAGGGTCGGTGGCGCCTGCTTCAGATGTTTCTAGTGTAGAAATAGCTTAAGAAATATAGTTAGGCTAACCGATGAATAAGGTTTATTAAAAAGAAAGCTAGACTTACAGTAGAGCCTGTGGGATGATCAGTGTAGTTTACTTCACAGTTTAAAGTCTCTGCAATTTTTGGATCATATAATAATTTCACCCTTAGTCCTTTAGAAGGATGTGGTTCAACTTCAATACTTGGAGGCACATATTGCACTGAAGAAAATAAAATTGGAGAAAATATAAATGGAGTTATTTACATTTTCTTTATGAGCATTAAAAGCAACAAAGAAATTGAGTTCTATTACTTTATCAAAAGTATTTTCCAGGCAAATTGTAATGGTTTTGCCCCCCATTTTTAAAAATAATTGATACAATATTTATATTTATGTATGTGTGATCTTGAAACTTCTCCAAATAAGCTGACACAGCATGTAGAATAAACCGCATGTAGAATAAAGAATGGGCTTGTGTGAATTTAACTGGGCTTCCTTGATGGAAATAGATTTTTTTTTTGCTTGTTCTTTGGTGTTCGTGTGCCCTCCTGCCCTGAAGAAAGTGCAGATGGAGGAGAAAGGGGTGTACATTTACAACATTTATCAGACGCCCTTATCCAGATGGACTTACAATCAGTAGTTACAGGGACAGTCCCCCTCCTGGAGCAACTTAGGGTTAAGTGTCTTGCTCAGGGACAGAATGGTAGTAAGCGGGATTTGAACCTGGGTCTTCTGGTTCATAGGCGAGTGTGTTACCCGCTAGGTGACTACCACCCTGATGTACTCTTACTCCTGAACTTCAATTATGAAGACTACCATATAGAATAGTAGAAAAATATCTGTCAACACGGGCCACATAGATATTTGTTCGGTCCCTAGTAATCTCACGACTGGATTACTGTAACTGTCGACATTGCAGGATAAAAGACACTTTTTCCCAATTAGAAACTCACTTCTGTTCCACGGATCAAATTTTATTTGACTTGAGGCTTTTCCAGCAGAATTACTTGCTGTGACATTAACAGTTACTTTATTAGCATCTCCCAAGCGTAAATTATACTCTATGGAGCAAGTATTAGTGCTGGTGCTACAGTTTTCTGGGTATTTTCCATTCCTAGAAAAAAAAAAATCAAATAAATGAACAAGCAAAGCCAAACAACATGCTTCTGTGTGCTACTGGTACTATTACGTGTGTTGGTTACTTGAAGAAATGTGAAAATGAACATTTACTGTTGCATGGAGAGCACATAAGTTGTGTCCACTGAGTTCCTACCACCACTCCAGGAACATGTGACCTTTTTATCATCATATTTCACCGTGCAGGATATATTGATGGGCTTCTCTGGAGGATTTGTTGTTGCTGTGGGGTTTCTGGTAGCTGTTATGTAGAAATCAGGCATGATTATTGATGAGAAAATTCAATTTGATCACAAGTAAATTCCTTGTCTAAATGCTGCATAATAATTATTTTGCATAAGAAAGAATGACTGGGTGATGATGAGAAGCCAGTGTGTCTGCAGAATGAACCTGACTGTTACGTCCTGGTCTAGGTTAGGAACGGGAAACGTCACAACCGTTTGAACGAGGTGATTTTTTATAAACTGAAACAATACAAGTTACGCCTTGAAACACAGTCAGGCCACGAAAAAGCATTGGGTAGACTAATGGGAACAGGGCATCTGTCTGGCGTATTGTCCCATTCTCCCTTTCCTCCCCTCTCTCCTCTTTTCCTCCTTCTCTCCCCTCCATCTTTAACGGCCTCACTCCGACAGGAGCGCAAATCAGCATCAGGTCTGGGAGGAGTTATGTAATTACAGGCTCCTCCTACAAAAAGGAAACACACAGACAAGACAGAACATACAGACCACACATCACATGATCACGGGACGTAACACTGACATGTTCAGAACTCTCTCGTTGGTTAAATCAAAAGAACTTCTGTATCTTGTTGTGTAACTTTCCTCTTCTGACAAAAGTGCTTGTGCAAAAAGTCCAAAATCCTTTCACCATGGGGTCATTCCATATTAAAAGCTCTCTCTCAATGATCAAAAATTAAATATATTTGCAAGAGTTTAATTAACATATTCATATGCTGAACTGATTGGTTGCAACACTAGCACACACTGGAAATTGTAATATTAATATAACATCTCTCCCTCCACCACTGGTAAACCAGTTGAGTAACATTAGGCTCAGAAGATGCTGCAACTTCTCTCTTCACTCCTCTCATAGATTCTACCTTTAATATACATAAAAAAAATGTCCCGTATCAGTGCTTTGCAGAAAGTGTGGAAGGTATTTGTACGTTAGGACAGCTCTGTTCGGCTGGACGCCTGTGTACCAGGGTCTGACTCAATTTTTGATCATGAATTACTGTTACATGCGATTAATGCTTCATCACCAAAATTTATTTGTGACAACAATGTAAATGCACGGGTTACCATGAGCTGACAGAAGAACAACACAAGACAACTATAGTATGCGGTCGGGGTGCTGAGGACGCCTTCAGGAGGCCTTTCTCACCTATCAATTCACAGCAATCTTTTGGACTGTCTGGATGCATTTGCCCTGGAAGCAACATCTTTGGCAGCCCATGGAACTATAAAAGTGCTCATTTCTGATCCAATGTCAATAAAATGTTCATGCTTTAAACATATTTATAAGGTGTTACTAGCCAAAAATATGTGCTAGTAGTCAAGTATTGTTATTCATTTGTGGTCCAGCTATCTGGAGAACCACATAAGCAGTTCCGTGACGTTTTTTCAGAATCGGTCAGTCATTCTCACATTAGCACTGAATGACAAAGAATGATAAGATTAAAACTATGAAGACTACATGTGTAAACCAAGCCGATGGCTAATAGGCCGTTTTATGTCCAGCCAAATTTCACAAGAAGTGGACACGGATTTTTAATTATCCAAATGAACAACATATTTGTTTGAGCTCAGCCCAAGAGAAACCGCAGAGGCCGTTCGGAGGAATTACTATGGCGTTCCAGCACAGAATGCAACATCCTGCTATTATGACATACGATAGCAACACTGGGGCAGTGGTGGCCTAGCGGTTAAGGTAGCGGCACCGCAATCAGAAGGTTGCCGTTTCGAATCCCGATCTGCCAAGGTGCCACCGAGCAAAGTGCTGGCCCCACACAGTCACGGCTGCCCACTGCTCACCAAGGGTGATGGTTAAAAGCAGAGGACACATCTCATTGAGTCACTGTGTGCTGTGCATCACATTGACAATCACTTCACTTTCAAGTAGTAACAAGGAACCAGTTTTAACAGTTAGACAAACTGACAGTTGAACACAAGAAACTGTAAGTACATACTGCTTATATTGAGTTAAAAAAAAAAAAAAAAAAAAAAAACCCACTCACCATAGATGCGAATGAAAGTACCGCCCAGTATTTGGTCCTGAAAGTGACATTCAACGGTCATATTTTCAGAAATACTTGGTATGAAGACCGTTGCAACGGTTGAATTATATCCATAGTAGCCGGAATCAATCCTCTGGCGATTAGAGCTCCAGTAGACTTGACTTAAGTCAAAGTGGGACCATTCATGTGCCGTTCGGCACATGGCATCGAGGGGTGCCTTCAGAGAAACCGTAACGTCCGAGCCCGTTTTCACTACAAGTCCTTTCGGGATGACATCACACGGCTCTGTGCATGGATATGGAAGAGGAAGACTTGCATTATTTGACTTGTTGGGAGTGGGCACATATGGCCATATTTTCCCGGCACTAAACACAAGTTAACACATGGGCCGCTGTGCTGCTGGAGTTAAACACGAGGAAAACATTGGACTTGGTAGCGTGGACGGGACTCAGTTTTAAAACTACCTACAATTTTCAGACCGGATTTAGTGTGACATTAGAGAACACGCCCCAACCTCTGTGACTTGCAGTGACACGCAGAAGATTGCTCGAGATGTCTGTAAATTGAACTGATCAAATGGGACAATTCTGAAGACGACTTGTTTTGTTTTGAGCGAGATTTTAGGATCGAACACTTCATCGTTTGAGACGCACATTGTATAAACCGCAGGTGCTGGGGGTGATGAGGCCAGGATGCAGTGGAGGGTGTCTGCTGAGAAATTGCACGCATAACGCATGAAACCCCTTCAACTTCATGCCATTTCGGTGATCAGTTCATCTTCGGCTCAGCTGACTTCGACCGGCGCAAACCTTCAAATGATTCGCCACTGTTACACCCCAAGGACGCCATAACAGAGTCCAAAAACACCAAATCTCCAGAACCGGGCAGCGAGATTAAACAGATTTGCCCAAAGTAATCAATACGGATCAGGCTCTCGTATTTATTCTTGATTTTTCCCCCCATCGCTCGTTCCGCGATTTCTTACCAGCGCGAACCACGAGCAGCAGCCCAAGCGCACACACCACGCTCCCCCCTGAAAAGAAAGACAAGAGTCAACCGCAAAATCAACTCTAACCAGAGAACTTGGCGCGTCACGTTATCCAGACGAAAAGAATAAAATGTTCATTTATTTTATATGTTCCCGACACCCACAAACTCGCGAACTGTAATAATTTATACTGACAATGTACTTACTTAGCGGCATTGCCGCGTCGTGGATAAACCCAGAAAGAAAGAAAAAACTACTTCCAGTAGTTAGCTTGAGAACAAAACCCACGTTACTTTTTCTAACTCGAATGAAACGGGAAGTTGGGAAGCTGATGCCGTTTTAGAAGAGGACGGACACGCCCACAAGTGACGCAACGTACCAGCGAGGCGTCGGACACGCCCACATTCGAAGCAGGTAAATATTTCACATAAAAGTAAAAACTGCAACACATCAAGGCTTCAAGGCAACCGTTTATTAACCCAATACAAGGCACACGTTCCAGTTTGGGGTTTTGTTGTTGCCAGTTTGTACCAACAAGTAACTCAAATTTAACTTTTAACAGAACTACACTGTAAGGACCCTGTGATGTGAAAGCCTAGAGAAACAAGTCAAGGTACCATGTCATGACACACACACAAACTACAGTGCGAGTTACTAAAGAAAAAGAAGTGTTGAGGGAGACAACAACCCACCATTTCCAGTGATTAGTGTTTTCAAAAAAGGTAAAGGAGAAAACGACCAAGAACGTTGTTTAAATAGCTGCACTTCGGGAACCTACATGGTACAGTCAGTCAATTTAAAAGTAATTTAACATAACAAGAGTAAAGGAATAAAAAAAAAAAAAATAAAAAAACAACAAAATTTCACTCCCACTCCTCATCTTCTGCAGTAGCAGCCTGGGCTGGTGATGCCAGTGTTTGGTTTGGTTGGGAATATGTGCCCTAGCAACACAAAATATAAATAAAAATCACTCAATATTTAAACGCATTCACTAGTTCTTTTTCATGACTTTCAGAATTCTATACCTTTCGTGAATCTGTAGAGGCAAACACTGTGCCACGCGGGTTAAATCCGGTGGTGCCATGCGCACTGAAAGTTACTTCTTCAAGCCAAGCAGGAACTTCTTGTTGAGCCTATTACAAAATGAAAGAACTGTAAATTTGCATAATTTCCACAAAGGACATTCAATCATCCAATTGTGTTATCAGCTTGCTTAAGGCGGTTAGCAGATTTAGACCTTTTTTTATATTTACAAAAAATAAAAACAAAAAAAAAAAAACTACCAACCCCAGACAAGACCTTGACCAATGAACGAGCCAGGGGGGTGTCATTGTCTGGGTCAAAGAATGATATCGCTTGACCGGTGTTCCCGCAGCGACCAGTCCTTCCAATGCGATGCACATACTCATCAATGTTGTTGGGAAGGTCAAAGTTCACCACATGCTGCACATGCTCGATGTCCAAGCCTCTGGCAGCAACTGAAGTGGCCACCAGAACAGGGCACTTTCCTGTGCGAAAGTCTCCCAGGGCCTGTTCGCGCTCCCTCTGCTCACGATCTCTGTCGAGATAGGAATCCAGTTCAAGATATTATAAAGATTTGTGTACTAATTCCAGCGAAATACCAGGTATTTGTATGATACGAGAATATAAATCATTATATTTTTTATATAAAATTGTAAAAAAACGTGGGATTTTCTGTGTACGGCTGTTTATATTAAAAATAGTCAGAAAATATTTAAACAACTATGCTTGTTCATATTTTATCATGCAGTCCCTCCAGGATTCCAAGATATATATCATTAATAATTTTTAACGACACAGGGCACAGAACAGGCTATGATGCCCCAGGTCATTTCCATACGCGCTGTTAGTTCCCAGTTGGTACTACTTGCCTGATCGGTCGGTTCTGCCCCTCTGTACGCCGAAATACAACATGTAACAGCCTAAACCTAACACCAACCGTTGCACACGGGCAAGTGTTACGGACTGGACATGAACAAGCATGCTGCATTTAGTAAACACGTAAGTGTGCAGTGACGGGTGGACAACTGACAGATTGAAGGCTTGTTTTATTTTACTTATTGGGTCTGCAGTACTTGTAAGACCTTTAAACTCTAGAGAGTTAAGTATTAAATATCATTACAAATTACTAGTAAGGCCTTACCCCTCTAACTAATGCTTTATGCTGCAAGTAGGCGTGGTTTCACACAGGTGATGCGACTCATTTTCCTTGAGGAGCAGATTTTTCTGCGACAGGCTGGTATTACCAAGCTCTCCCCCATTGGCAAAATTTATATCGCATTCCATTCAAATAGCACAACCCTAGCTTTACATAATTATGTACTAAATATTAGAGCATAAAATGTTCAGTGTTTAAAAGGAATACCTCACCCATGAATGCTTGTAGTTGACACCTTCTCCTGACAGAGAAATGTGGCAATAAAATCTGCCTTGCGTTTCGTTTCGACAAACACCATTGTGCGCTCGGTACCTAGACAAACAGCAAGTGAACAATGAAAGCTGTATCGGAACAATATGGCGCACAGCCTTTTAAAAGTGTCCACAAACCTGTAGTTCTAAGGAGTTCCAACAGCTGGTCCCTCTTTGAATACTGAGTCACCTGAATAACCTTCTGCTCCACATCACTGCAAGCGCCACCAACTACACCCACAGCAAGGAACAGGTAGTCCATCTTAAGGAAGTCTGCAGCCAGTCTGACAAGATAACACAAAAAAAAAAAAAAAAAAAAAACTCTCGTTTTTAAATCCAATTTCAGAATGCAAGAAACATGACTGCCAATTCAAAATCCAATTCAGCTGCAATTTAAAGAACATGCATAGGACCTCTGACAAAGAAATAAACATGCAAAAAGAATACCGGACAGCTTTTATGACCCCTTGCAAACCTTTGGATATCATCTGGATATGTAGCGCTGAACATCAGTGTCTGCCGCTCCTCTTTGGAGGGCATCCCAGGAGACCTCACCAGCTTCTGCATGTCTGGTTCAAAGCCCATGTCTAGCATTCGATCAGCCTCATCCAGCACCAAGTACTGAATCTTCCTCAGTCCAACCTTCAGAAAACGGAAAACCACAACGTCGACTTAAAACCCAAAACACAAGCTTGTCTCCTCTGAACTAAGGACCTAAAATTAGAGGGCTGGAAAGTTGTACATTTTGAGTTCATTAACTTCTGTGCAAACCAGTTCCCCCCCCAGCAGAAACAGGTATAGTGGAACCAGTAATGAAAATCTGCAGGACTGGGGCCTTCCTGTCATAGACAATTTACTTTTCAGAGGGAAGGGAATGGAGGGGTTGAATTTACCTTTCCTCTTCCAATTATATCCAAGAGTCTTCCGGGAGTACCACACAGCACATTACAGCCCTTCAAAACCTCCCGAATAGCGTGGCTTGTGTTGATGCCCCCATAAACCACCACTGGTCGAACGCACGTTCTTCAAAAAGTTCATTTTGGAACAAAAAGGTAACTTCAGAATAATACAATGGCATAACGGGCAACACACAGGGAAAGCGTGACCTGGTAGTGACAGGGACAAGCTCTGTACCCATAAGCAAACTTCCGAGCCTCCAGGTAAATCTGATTGATGAGCTCTCGGGTTGGGGCCACAATAATGGCCTCGGGCTCTTGCACCTCGCTGAAGCGTCTGGCAGCCACGCCGGTATTCATCAGTTTCTGCAGGATGGGCAACAGGAAGGCAGCCTGCAGAAGGAAATGACTGTTGAAACCAGGACCAACCGCAGCAGTGACTAAACACCGACCCTGCTCTGCACACACATCTCTTACAGTAAACAGTCCTCATTTAGACAAGGTACATCACCACAGAGGACTGGAAACAAATGAATAAATGTATGAACAAGCAGTACGGTGATTCACTTCATGAAGTGTAGAATGAGTCTGCAACTGTATCTAAATAAAGTGGCTTGTGTCAAGAACAGGGAAGAAAGCACATAAGCGGAAGAAAGGCGCAAAGGAGTGAAGCAAACCCACATTTTGTGGCATGCCTGAGAAACCAGACAGATTAGCAACGTTATGCATGGAGAAAAGACACTCACAGTTTTTCCTGAGCCAGTCTGGGCACAGGCCATGAGGTCCCGACCTGCTGATACAATGGGAATACCATACTTTTGGACCGGGGTTGGCTTCACATAACCAGACTTGCTTACATTCCTTTTCAAGGATTCACACAGGTCGGCCTCCTCAAAGGTCTGCAAGAAGAGATTTGGCAACATTGGTTCAAGGTGATACATTCAAGTGGTCCACAAGCATGAAACCTGGGATTCTGTAATGGAACCCAACTCACCATGATTGCCTGTGGAGGATTACTGCCACTCACATCCACCAGAATATCATCATATTTGCTGAAGTTGATGCCAGTTTCATAGTGCGCAAATATGGAGCCTTCCTCTTCTGGCGGTGGTGGTGGGATGTAAGTCACCTTGGGAGCTTTATTAAAAAAAACGGAAAGTGCAACATTTAGTGTCATTACCCATATTCTTCAATTACTGTAAATAGGAATAAAAGAACACGCTTGCCATTGAGTCATTATTATATGTAGTCAAATATAAGACTTACCAGCATTTTCACCATCAGGTCTGCTTTCTTCATCCATAGTTGAACCTAAATATCAAATCAAGTCAATATCCACCATATCGCTTTACATTAAGCGAGATCACAAATTAAGCACCTTTTGAGAACACCTCTTCATCTTTTGCCCTGTAACCTGGGATGGGGTAAAATCATGAGCGTTAAGCAGACACACAGAATAAAACCCAGCAGTAGCAACAAAAAGCAGTCATGAACAGAATACAGTATGTGTACAGAATACAGTTTGTGATGTTTTAACATCATGAATGCTTAACACTCATTACTTTGTGAAATGACAGATGGCAGTCAAAGTGGCTACAGACAAAGCATTCATGAAAGTGATCCATGTTTTGTTTTTCTTTGCCACTGATAAGAGTAATACTGTATTGCAAAGCTGTGCATATGCCCTGAAGGAAGAATGGATGCACCATGGAAATTTGGCAGTCAGTATGGTGGTTGTCAAGTGTCTAATATACTCTCCTACTATCGCTTACTACCACTGCATCCCAGAGCAAAACACGACCCCAAATTGCTCCAGGAGGACTGTCCCTGTAACTACTGATCGAAAGTCTCTCTGGCTAAATGCTACAAATGTAAAATGGAATGTTTGCCTTTTGCTATAAAACTACCACAGCAGCGTAAATGTAAACCATTGCTGTAGAGTCTACTCCTGAATCTGCAAGGATTTAGTGAGAAATAATTCACTGCTCTGTGGCCAGAGTGTTCGAACACAAACATCAGTAAGGCTGTTATTTATGAATTGTATATTTATGAAAATTGCTCAAAATAATTAAATGTTGATTACCGCCACCACCAAAACCTCCTCTTCCACCACCTCGGTTACCTGTATATACAAAAAATTGCAGGTTTAAAAAAAATACATATATATTAAAATATCAATAAAAATAGCAATACAAATGCCACTTACCTTGCCTGAAACCCCCACGTCCACAGCCACCTCTTCCACCAAACTGGCCCTGGAAGTCTGCAATTATCAATTAATGTGGCACTTCAGTTAAACGAGGACTGGTGTGGTTTACATGAGCGAACAGTAAGAACTTTACCATTTTCACTATCGCCTCTGCCATCATTCTCTGCAACAGAGAGAAACGTGTTAACCCTTCTAAAATGGAGCCTTTAGAACCCCTAACATTTTTCCAATATTAATGGTCAAAATTAAACCAATTTATTAATTTCAACCAGACCCCTTTAAATGCGGCAAGGCAACGCAGTCAGTGAGGTACACACAAGAAAGAATTTGGATAAGGGTCAGGGTGTCAGCACTGGAATAAAATCCAAATACCAGAATGTAATGAAATCCTCATGCCTCGACCGCGTCCTCTTCCACCTGTTCGGACACAGAGGTGGTGCACAGCCTTCACATTACTAATGAGCAAGCAATGCATCCAAACATGCACGTGTATTAACGGTGCTATACGGAAGCAACATGAGGTTAAGAGAGTGGTAGTGGCCATTTAACCCTCCAGTGTAACTGTCCCTGTAACTACTGATTGTAAGGTGCTCTGGATGAGGGCGTCTGATAAATGTCATAGCAGCATGCTCTCCAGATGTTACTGCATCATCTGCGGTCCAAAAACTGCACTACTTAAGTGTTAACAGCAGGACAACTCCCTAGACTTATTCTACTATCGTGAGCAAAGGTAAACTCAATCACCAGCCAATCATGTCCACGGTATGAGGATTTGGGATGATTTTGTTTTGAATTTTATTTAATTGAAAGACTGCATTGCCATAGGCTATGATTAATGTAGCCTAATGGAATTGGTGCCTTAAAAGTAGCCACTACATGGCAGCTGCTATTAAAATCGAGCATAGAAGTAGCATATTAAATACACCAAAATCATTCCGACAGACTTTACCTTTACATTTGCTAACTCATTATTAACTGTTAAATATTTTAGTAGCTAAAACCCCTTGATGTGCACATTACTACAAGACTAAATGAATAGCTCATTCAGTTAACCAGTTTAAATGAAAACAAAAACATAATTCTGCTTAAATTCACATTTTCCATAATTGTGAAATGAGATTCATATCAGGAAGTATAATTTTTGTTTTTGTCAGTCATCCTTAAATTTACTGTATTTCATAGTTGCAGTCATTGGCTAGTAACACAATCTTTTGACTAAAATTCAAAGCACTTGAATAAAAGCTACATGATCTGGCCATTTCACTGGGAAACCATTCATGAATTCTTGCCTCTGAATCCACCATCCCCATCTTTCCATGAACTTCCAGTTTGCTCATCTAGAAGGGTAATGGAGAAATCTATCAAAAGTGTAAAATCAAAACCATTCTAACAGCAATAAATATACAAGAAGTATAAATAAAAGAAGTTACTAATAAAGGTCCAATACCTTCCGTGTTTGCATTTTCATCTTCTCCTAAAACAAAACAACAAATGGTGGCATAAATCCCCATAAACAAAACAGACAACATGCGCATTCATTTTCCCCAGATTGGTAATGAAATACTACCTTTGGAAAATACACTCCTAAACCCTCCTCCACGGCCACGCCCTAAGACCAGAAAAATGTAATTAATGTTTAATACAAAGTTAAACTAAAATATTTTGAATGCAAATCATAACTATTATAAATGAGTCTTTAATATGTGTAATAATTTTATAAAGATGTACATCCGTGTACATTATGCCTGTATGTAGGGCTGCGTGCTGTAAACTGTATGCAATATAAATTTGGATTATACCGGTGTACCGCATTTAGAGACAAAAGTTATATACTGCAATATATACGGTCGACAGTAAAATTTTACAAACAGGAAAGACACTTTTCTCATATGAAATAAGTGATACAGACTCATATAGAAAATACTTACACGTTCTTATAGAATTTTTTTAATAAAGTAATGTTTGCTTACCTCTGCTTCCTCCACCATATCCTCGGCCCCGGCTCGTGCCACTATTCAAGGAATTCTCTTCTGAACAGACCAGTATTGTAAAGAAATATATTAAGGTAATAAGGGATAAGGGCATCTGATAAATGCCATAAATGTAAAGTTAACAGTCTTTTTGCAGAATTTAGTATACTATAAAAACAAAAATGCTCACCAAATTGACACCCATTTGCAGAAACCGTTCCCTGTGGGCCAAGTACATTTAAAAGCACATTTAATAAAATTGACAACTTAAAACTTGCATGATTTACAACATTTCGTGCAGTTGCATAATGTGGCCGCGTTTCAATTTCCTTTTAATAGCCAGTAACCGAGGCTGTAAATCAGAGAGAGAAAGAGAAACCGTGACCTCATCTTCGTCCCAGGTATCCATCTTTCCAGGTGCGGTGTGCTGGCAAAGAGAGAAAAAGAACGAGGAGGTCTTAGCGGATCTCACACGACACGTTATAACCTCCGTAATACTGCGGCCTTCTTCCCCTCCAAACTCGGTTTTCCCACCGCAAACCGGCTTAAATTCCACAAGAATTTATTAAACAAGACACGCGTCCTTCCACTCCGACACGAACGTGGCGTCGTCGCTAATGGCCCCGCGGCCACCTGCAGCGGTCATGGCCGCTCGGCGTCCCTCCAAATTCTACTGCAGTCACCTCTTAACACAAACTTAAACGAGCCGATTGATCAAAACGCTTAATTGGCATTCGGGTGGATAATGCAATTAAGCTGCAATTAAGTTGCACCCCCTAGTTAAATAACTCCCGCGCATAATATCTCTTTTTATTATTATTAACGACGTACGTTCACGCATACTCACAATCTCAGGAGCCGGACCGAACCTGACCGTTCGCGGGGGGAGCAGGTCGAGCAAAGGCGCGAATTCGGCGGCCGGCGGTGAAGGTCAACGCGCCTGCGCAGACGCGGGAACCTGGAGAAGTTGCTGGAAGGTGCGGAGCCCTGACAAGATAGCGGTGGGATACAGACAGACAGATAGATAGATAGATAATTTGCATGTACTGCTAGTTAATTATTTAAGTAGTTGGTGTATCGCTGTTGCACTATTACTCACACTACATGATGTGGTAGTAGCCTAGTGGGTTAGACACTCCCCTATGAACCAGAAGACCCAGGTTCAAATCCCACTTACGACCATTGTGTCCCTGAGCAAGACACTTAACCCTAAGTTGCTCCAGGGGGGGGACTGTCCCTGTAACTACTGATTGTAAGTCGCTCTGGATAAGGGCGTCTGATAAATGATGTAAATGTAAAATGTAAATCTTGTGACCGTAGGGGGCGCCATTACGTTGATTTGAGCCCCGCACACTTTTTATGGACTAATTTTGTCTCCACTTGTCCTAATCATCAGCCTTTGCGTTTCTATACACACACTCACACACATACACAGTACAGGCCAGAAGTTTGGACACACCTTCTCATTCAATGTGTCTTCTTTATTTTCATGATCATTTACATTGGTAGATTCTCACTGAAGGCATCAAAACTGTGAATGAACCCATGTGGAGTTATGTACTTAACAAAAAGTGGAGACCTGGCCTCCACAGTCACCGGACCTGAACCCAATCCAGATGGTTTGGGGTGAGCTGGACCCCAACAAGTGCTAAACACCTCTGGGAACTCCTTCAAGACTGTTGGAAACCCATTTCAGGTGACGACCTTTTGAAGCTCATCGAGAGAATGCCAAGAGTGTGCAAAGCAGTAATCAGAGCAAAGAAAGATAAGATAAGATAAGATAAACCTTTATTAGTCCCACAAGTGGGAAATTGCACTTGTCACGGCAGAAAGTGGACAGAAGCAGAAGGTAATAGCAGCAAAAACAGAGGTAATAGCATCACAAAAAATAACATAAATATGTATCTGTATATATGTACAAATTTACAATTTAAACAGTTAACAATTTAAGATAATGTGCCAAAGTGTGTGTGTTTGTCTGTGTATGTGTGGCCAGCTGTTAGGTCTTTGTTATAGAGTCTGACAGCGGTTGGAAGAAAAGACCTTAGAATATAGACCTAGAATATAAAACATGTTTTCAGTTTTTTTGTTTGTTAAGTACATAACTCCACATGTGTTCATTCATAGTTTTGATGCCTTCAGTGAGGATCTACCAACTTTTAAATGGTCATGAAAATAAAGAAAACACATCGAATGAGAAGGTGCGTCCAAACTTTTGGCCTGTAATCAGAAGGTTGCCGGTTCGAATCCTGATCCGCCGAGGCACCACTGAGCAGAGGACACATCTCGTTGTGTGCACCGCGTGCTGTGCTGTGCGTCACAATCACTTCACTTTCATATAAAGGTGGTCCCCGTTTTTCCGCGAACGTAAATGCTTTCAATGAGTCTGCCAACACCCGGCCGAGCCGCCAGGGGGCGACACCGACGGCAGCCTCCGCCGTTTGCCCTGTGGTCAGCAGAGAAATGAGAGGCGACGCCAGGCGCTGCCTCCCAGCCGAACACATTCTCCAGCGCCGGGGGAGGTGAGCCGCTCCGACGCCTCACGTCGTCAAACCGGCTCTTTAAACGCTCGTTATTTCGACGGAAACGCCGCCTCTTTATTAAGCTAACAGAGCTGCTGGAACCCCGTTCAGGAAGTGGACATCTTGATCTTTTTTATTTTATTTTTTATTTTTATTGTCGCTCGTACTATTTATTTACTATTTTTGACTTCGTGGTTCCGTCTCCAGGACAGTGACTCGTTTTGTGTTCGCGGTCCCGCGTATTTTAGCCGGGTTGGCTAAAATCCCAGTCCTCTTCCGCCGCCAAAACAACTTTATCGCCGGCGGCATGTCGCCGCATTTGCGTCGCTAGGTGCGCGGCGTCGGGGGATTTCGCGACAATATTGCAGGCGTCTCAGGACGCGAACCGGTTCATGCCTCCATCACCGCACTCTCGGTTCCCGAAACCAGTTTCTGTAGTCAGTCACCTTCCCCAACTTGACTTTCTTTGTTTGGGTGTCTCCCCCCCCTTAACCAGAGCGACTTACAATCAGTAGTTACGGGGACAGTCCCCCCCTGGAGACACTCGGGGTTAAGTGTCTTGCTCAGGGACACAGTGGTAGTAAGTGGGATTTGAACCCGGGTCTTCTGGTTCACAGGCGAGTGTGTTGCCCACTAGGCTACTACCACCCCTTCCCCGCCCTGCGTTGTAGGACACGTTGGAGACCAAGACGTCCACGAGTTGGAGTTGAAGCTCTGATATGGAGGATGACGTCAGACCGCTCCTGGGCTCAGTGCAGGCCGGAGACACCTTCCCAGACCTTCTGGACCCGAGGGGAAGAAGGTGCGCAACCAAAGATTTCTCTTCACAAATGCAAAGTATTGTAAATGATGACAAACCAGGTTGTTAAAAGATATGTAGTTGATTGACTTTCTTACTTCCTGCGTGGAGAGTGTTGTTAGGGCATCGTTGGAAAGTGCCGCTGATTTAATCCAGTTTGGCATTTCGCAAGCAGAGTCAAGGAGGCATCATTATTAAATCCCCAGGCCTGGTACAGAGTCGAAAATGAAATGTGTTTTAAGGGTGTGAGCCTTCCTGGAAACAATTTTTTTATTATTACCTTTCCACGTAAGAGGGCTGTAGGTCCATTCACATGTACTTAATGAAATGTGCCTTGGTGCGCTTGGCTGCAGCCTATTTTGCAAAGTGAAAATAGGCATGAGCTATTGCTCCTCTGGAATTGTGGTAGAAATAAGTTTGAGTCAGAATTGGTGAAATTACGGGACATTTTAATGCATTTATATTTAATGTGGCTGTTTTGTTACGTCGTTCCTTCTTGCCCAGACCGTTCCACGTTGAGCCCAGGAACATTGTGGACGAGGCATCCCAGGGGAGAGTGTCGGCTGAGGCCTCAGCCCTGAGCAGTAGGGTGCATTACTACGGCCGCCTTACCGCTTCTTCTGACAGGCTTCTAGTAAGTTGGCTTCCAGATTCAGCCCACGTATACATTTACATTTCTTCATTAAGCCCACAGTCTTTTGGTTTTGAAATGTACAATTTCTTTTTAGCTAAATGGGTATGAAGAACGGCTATAGATTACAAAGCACTGATGTACAAGGAATGTACTCTCTGGACAAGAGTTCTGTTAAATGCCGTAAATGTAAAACAAGGGTTGATGTGACCTGAATATTGTTCTGTTCTGGTCTGCCAGGTACAGCAGAAGCTATTTTTTTGTCTTGATTCAAAGTTTTTTTTTTTTTTGTGGCTTGTAAAAATACTTGTGAAGTCTCCTGCTCAGAAGCCTAATGATAATTGTACATCTTTGGTAGTAACAGAACTGGGTTAAAAGGAGTTTTATGACATGTAGGTTATTACCATCCATTAACCACCAAAACTTGGAAAAACGTGATTTAGCCTTTTACTCTGAAATTTTGCAGAGTAATTTCCTGCTATATATTTTTTGGTTAAGTGCTATTGTTACTTTAAATAAATCAGTCAAGTAGTTGGAACATTTGTGAAATTTCCAGACATTGATTTTCCTTTACTTTTAATGCATGTGGCATTTTCGTTAGTCTCTGGTCTGATTTCTGTAAACTCAGGACATAAAGTTGCTTAGCCATGAACTATTGTGCCATGTGACATTATGCTGACGTGAGATTGCAGCACGTGCTACTTTGCGTTGAATATTTGCATCAGAGTTTCCAGATTACTACTCTCCTGATGTCCATATATGTGAAATAATGACTGATACTCCTTTTTTGGCACAGATTTATTTGAGTCCACTGGGTTTTAGTTTCATTGTTTTTGACTTATCTTAACCAGGCTCCACCAGACCATGTGATTCCTCCGGCTGAAGAACTCTATGTTTACAGCCCTCTGGGAACTGCGTTCAAAGTCAAAGGGAAAGAAAGTCCTGTTAAAAATCCCAGCATTGTTACTATGTATGTAAGCCTGTTGTCACATGCATTTAAGTCACTAATTAAGCTCCATGGTCTATATATGACACAATTTACGTATAGATTTTTTTTCTCTACAGTTTTGCCATATGGAACACCATGATGGGCACATCTATATTGAGTATACCATGGGGAATGAAGCAGGTACAGCTATTTAAATTACTATGCACCGGTACTAACCTCTTCTACACAATCGTTTTGTAGTAAACAAGCCTTTTGATCTCTCTTCATTTTAGGCTGGATTCACCTTTGGGATTATTATTTTAGTTTCAGTTGGTCTGCTCACACTATACTGCTGCTACAGGATACTAAAATCAACTAAATCCATACGTAAGTTGAGTGCTGTTATACTTTAGCGCTGGTTTCATACATGATAAAGAATCACAGGCCTGGTAACTAGCTGTAATTCTGAGAATGTGACACTACCTGTCTGCCACGTCAAATTAGACAACAAAACTACCGACTGAAGCGTCGCAGACAGGCTGTACCATAATGTTTAGTCTGCTAGTGGTTAATGGATGTTTCCTTCCCTTTTCCAGCATATATTGACACATCTGATTGGGAGTTTCCTGACATCTGTAAATATTATTTTGGGGCTTTTGGACAATGGTCCAGCCTGTTTTTCTCACTGGTCTCACTAATTGGTGCTATGGTGGTTTACTGGGTGCTGATGTCCAATTTTCTTTTCAACACGGGAAAATTCATTTACAGTAAGTAATGTCGCCATTTAATCAGCATCATACCAGTATTACTTCCATTTGACTTGTAAACAGCCAATTGGTTTGTGTGCAAGTTTGTTCTGTACTGTAAATCCAAGATTCGGTCGAAGAATTTCCTCCAGTCTGTTAACCAGTTTTATTGCTTTTACTTATAATGCAATTCTTAATATAGGAATGACCTCCTCAATAGCTCAGTGCTGTGCTGGTTTTCCCCCCTCCGCCTCCAGATTACGCTCATGACGTTAACATGTCAGATACAGACTTTGGCACAAATGGTTCAGATAGAGGTAAGGACTCTATATTTGTGTTCAATAAGGTGAAACATGCATGAAATTTGATGTCAATATTTAGAATTTCAATATTTCAAAATATTTCAGTGATTTGTCCCTTTCCGGAGTCTGATCATGGTGGTAACTGCAGCATTGGTGCCTTCTACGTGAGCAATAATGCCACACAGCCGACAGTGTTTGACCAATGGTGGAGTAAGACCAACACCATCCCATTCTATCTCGTCATCCTGCTGCTGCCTCTGCTCAATTTCCGCTCTGCTTCCTTCTTTGCCAGGTTCACCTTCCTGGGTAGGGAAACTATTTATCCATCCTAATGTCAGTGGGAAGTAGGCCAGGCCGTGCTTTTTGAACTGCTTATATTCAATCACACAGGTACTCTCTCTGTGGTTTACCTCATCACCTTGGTCACGATTAAAGCCATTCGCCTTGGATTTCATCTGGAGTTCCACTGGTTTGAATCCACAGCATTTTTTGTACCAGGTATTACAGTTGTTATTTGGGTTTGAAAATCATACCTAGGCCATCTGTACCACTGTCTTAGGTTACCTGGAGATAATTATTCTGATGTGATTTAAAGATTCTGTTTAAAATGCAGTAAAAAATAAATACCATCAAGATGGTTTCATCTCACGCTTTGACTTGTCTCCTTTTTAGAATTCAGACCTCTGTTTGCCCAGTTCACCGGTGTTCTTACTCTGGCTTTCTTCATTCACAACTGCATCATCACCCTAATGAAGAACAACAAGCACCAAGAGAACAATGTTAGTCCAGCCCTAGCCTACTATGTCGTGTTTCACCATGTAATGTAATGTTTTTTTTTTTGTTTTTTTTAATTCCTGGTTTCTGCAGACCCTTTAAAAGTCTTGAATTTGATTTTTCCAAAATGAAGGCCTTAAATATAATTAAAAAGACTAGTAATCCTTAGATCCAGAGTTTAAAGGTCTGAAAAATACTGCAGACCCAATAAATCAAATGAAATAAGCCTCAAATCAGTCAGTAATCCACCGGTCACTGCAGCACACGCATGGATATGACCAGGGGCTGTTAATGCCCTGTGTAATGTCCATTTTGGTTGATGCCCATGATGCTGCCCAATCCACAATGCTGTCCTGGGCAATGGCCCATGTCGCCCATATCAAAAACCACTACTGGAAATGATTCACAAATAGTACAAACCAAAAAAACTGTAAACTATAAAAGAAAAAATTTGAAGTAGGAACAAGCAGGTTTTTACAGAAGAGAGAACTACGGAGAAGTCTCCACAGTTGCATTTTTATGCAGGTCAGACGGAAGCCTTTCTAAGAAACTACTTAGATAAGGTCTGATTCAACCTAGTCAGCTTTGAAATTAATTTTACGTTCAGTGCATCCCCCTCCCCTTCTCCCAGTCTCGTTGGGCTGTCTTGCTTTAGTTTAGGTTTTCTTTGTTCTTTGACATAATGCTGGAATTTTTTTTATTATTAACAACAGTCAACATATAACCACAGTCCTATATTGGGCCCGCGCTCTCAAATAACGATATATATGATTACCATAAAGGTCTAAGGGAAAAAATAAATATACAAACAAAAAGCAAAAATGTAAACTTAAAAGAGACCCATCCAAAAGTGGCCTATCCAACAAGGCTTTGAACTGGTTTCCATCTTCTTTCAAAGATGTGAGTCTTCAACTGTAGTTGTGCTGTCAACTGTTCCATTAAATATGATTTTTCTTTTTTGTATCCACTGTGACAACGTGGGTGGTTCAGGTTTCAACCAATAAGTTATCATTTTTCTTGCAGCCATTGGAAATAATGTTTTAAACATTAGAAACATCAATGTGACCTTTTGAAACTATTTATATTCAAACATTATGGCTTAATTCCACCAGGTAACATGCAAGTAACTTCAGCCCCAAACCACTTTCCTGTTGTTGGTAAATTTGCTGTGTTCTACCCTCTACTCAGGTGCGGGATTTGTCTCTGGCCTATCTGTTGGTGGGACTGACGTATCTCTACGTCGGAGTGATGATCTTTGCTGCCTTTCCATCTCCTCCATTGTCGAAAGAGTGCATTGAACCAGTGAGGCTTTCCGGTTTCTCTTGACCCAGCTAAATTGGACTATTTTACATAAAATATCAAGAAGATTCATATCCATACTGCTGAATGTATAATGTTCCCCACTTGTAAAGCCAAAAAATGGCCTTATACTTTTGAATTTCTTGCAGAACTTCCTGGATAACTTCCCCAGCAGCGATGTGCTGGTGTTTGTGGCTCGGGCTTTTCTGCTGTTCCAGATGACAACTGTGTACCCTTTGCTTGGCTACCTGGTGCGAGTTCAAGTAATGGGGCAACTCTTTGGCAAACACTACCCTAGGTAGGGGTCGTACAGGAGACTTGGTCACTTTTAACTAGGGGTGGATGATAACATAACTTCACGCTATCTGCTTAGTTCTGCACTCATTAATATATTAGATTAACATTACAAGTGTTTTATATCTGAATGGTAAAAATACATATAATATTTCTGCAAGTAAATTTTAAAAATAACTATTTACATGCCAAATAAATTGCTAAATATGTATATTGTTTTTTTGTCCAGTTTTTTTCATGTCTTCACGCTCAACATTGTAATTGTTGGCATTGGTGTCCTCATGGCGAAGTTCTACCCCAACATTGGCTCCATTATTAGGTAAGGCTGTACACAGGTTACATTGACCCACAATGCTTCATAATGTTGAGAAGCAAGTGATATTTCACATCTCTCCTCCTCCTCAGGTACTCTGGAGCCACGTGTGGTATGACCCTGGTGTTTGTGTTCCCTTCCCTTGTACATATGATCTCTCTGAAGCGCAGTGGGGAACTCCGCTGGCCTTCAGCCCTCTTCCACAGTCTGCTTATCATACTGGGCATTGCCAATCTGATCGGCCAGTTCTTCATGTAATGGCCATTCTGTGCTCCATTGCTAGAAAAGAGACACTACTACTCACCTGAACAAGAAGTGTCCCTTTCGAGCTGCAAAACTGGTTCATAAAATGGACACTAATTGCAATGAATGAAGGAGCCTATGGGTGTGTGTTCATTTATATCAGTGTGGCTTTCCACTGGACAGATGCACCTTTTAGAGTTGAACAGTGTAATGTTTAAGCACTAAACAGATGTTATGTTTAGTATTGCAAAAGGACATTTTAAGGCCATTAAATAGATTTTCACTCACACACAGTTCTTCTGATTGACACTACTCACTAAAGTCAGTTGACTTTTGCTTTTTTAATTGTTTCCCAGACTTTAATTTTTTTATTTTTTTTTTAATGGTGTCCCGCTCACTTGAAACAGTGTTCATAACGTGTGATCCTTATGAAACTATTGCAGTGTCTTATTGGAATGACCGATGGATGAATAAAGGGATTGTTGTCTCAAGAAGTACAGGAAAAAATGGGGGTTATTCAGCAAAATTAGATTTCTCAGCTGGTGAAATTCAGCCAATAGTTTAGCAGTAGGTGGGGGTAATATGTGTGTGATTTTTATTTATATATATATTAACGCCACAATTTTATTTGCTTCAGCTGGGAAATCGTGCTTTGTGGAACAGCTCTTTGGACCATTATAACTGTGATACTGCAAGCTTTCCTTTTTAAAATGCTGCTTTTAATGTGAGTGAAATTCAGTTTGCACAGATGATGTATATTGCATTGCCAGAAGTGTGTTTGTGGTAAACTATGAGCTTTTAGATACCAATATTAAACTTGTCGTTTTACTAAACCTCAGTTGCTCTTAGATCCGTGTTTTGCATACTTAAATTTTCAAAGTGTTAATCCTGCTTTGTGGTCGGGATCAGAATTGAATGCCTTGAAGGCTTATACAACAAAAAAAATATTTGGAAATTAATGCTTTGCATTAGAACATTTAAAAAGTAACTAAGAATTAATTACTTGTGGAGAATAACTCTGTCACTGTATGAACTAATAAATATTTTGAAATAGCTTATCATAACTGCCCATCTTATATGGATAAAGCAGAAATCAAGATTAGTCATAATGCACAGAAGGGAGTGATGAAGACTCCAACTCACCCCTGATGTATAGTGTATTTAGTTTCTCTGAAAAACACACACAAAAAAACAAGGAAAATAGCGACAAGCCAGGCAGGTAGAAGGACCTGAATGTTATTTACAATGTCATAATAAATATCTACAGAATGCCTCTAAAAAAGTACAAGAAGACATAAATCAAGATTTTGGTTGGACATGACATCACTTGTTGATATACTATATGTCTATATTTTGCACATCATAACACTTTCAGTACAGTGTTCTGGTCCACTCCAATTTCACCCAAGATTATCTTAAAATGGTTAAACATTGAGGTGGTCTCTCAGCTTCACAGCTGAAAAGGACCAATGAGCAGTGTGGGCAGTGGCATATTCCTCAGATATCTGCAGTATGTAGTTGGCCCATCAACCCCATCCTGAGATTCATCTAAAGAGATCAGCATAGTCCACATTGCCCGATTTCTGTCCACATGGATGCAGAAGCAGCTCTCTACCAGAGGAAGTAAGGGGCTCAACCTGGATGAGAAGACACAGAGTGTATTTAATGTCTGAGCATTTAAAAAAAAAAAAAAAAAAAAACATTTTTACTGAAACGGTAATATCCAGCAGTAACAGGTTGATGTGGTACCTCGTGGTATTCGACTAGGTCAGCCAGAGATGAAAATTTGAGCTGGTCTCCCAGCAGCATGTAGCAGCTATCTGTGGCATCAATGAGAAAGTGCTTGAATCCTTCGTCTGTACCTTGGTAGGAGAGGACGTAGCCCATGATCCTCTCACTGACACGGACAAGAAAGTGCCCTGGATCCTTTTCACTAAGTAAGCTCTCAGCTTCCTGTCGTGAAATGATTCCTTAAAAGAACAAAATCTTACTGTTACAAATTATGTGAACACATTTTCTCTCTTATACATCATTCTTACACAGGACTGAGCAAAAACTTATTAAGCAGAGATGGATGAGTACTGAATATATTGGCCTGAATGTATTCTGTTGTATATACAATTTCCATTGTTTAGAAGACTTAAAACATAAAATATGTTTCAGATAAAAAACAGCTGTTTATATTTTCTTTTGCAACACTGAAATAGAATAACATGAAAACGAAATGACATCAATTTGGACGAGTCCACACAATCAGTTAACAGCTACATCAGAAAATGCACTGAAGTCTATCAGCACACGATCCAATCAATACAAAGTGCTTTGAAAGGCTGTTCATTAAACATATGAAGACCCCGCTGCCCTCTACCCTGGACCCATTGCAATGCGCTCCATGAACGATACCATCGCCGCCACCCTGCATCTGACCCTCACCCACCTGGATATTAAGAGACACATAAGCATGAATTCTGTTTATAGACTTCAGATCAGCATGCAACACCATGATTCCTCAGCACTGGATCGGGAAACTGAGGCTGCTAGGCCTGAACACCTCCCTGTTCAACCAGATCTTGGACTTCCTGACTGAAAGACCTCAGTCTGTCCGGATCAGGAATAACATCTCCAGCACCACCACACTGAGCACTGGAGCTCCTCAGGGCTGTGTGCTCAGCCCAATGCTGTTCACCCTGCTGACTCGCCATGTACTGCAATGCACAGCTCCAACCACATCATCAAGTTCACCGATGACATGACCATGGTGGGTCTCATCAGCCAGAAAGACGAGTCAGCGTACAGAGAGGACTCATGGACGGACAATCTGTTTCTGAACGAGGACAAAACTAAAGAGATGATTGTCGACTTCAGAAGAGAACAGAGGGACCATTCTCCACTGAAAATCAATGGGATCTTGTGTGGAGATCTTCGGGTTTCATTGGGTGCATTGGGTAGCGGAGCGTGAGGTGGGTTCAGGGCTCACCAGGGGGCTCTGGGCCCTTGTTGAGTGGAGGAGTTTTGATTTGTAATGATTTCTTCCCTATAGTAATAGCAGGGCCTTTCCTCCTCTCTTCGTCTGCGTTCGTGGGGGTTAATGGGCCGTGTGTATGTTTGTGACTGATTTGGCATCTAAAAATATCAAGTCCTGACGCCCCTAGCCCACCAGGTGGTGCCATTTCCATGTCTTGTCTGCCCTAAATTGTCCTAAGGAGTATTAAATTCAAATTTCACGTTTTAGTGTATTTGTCACATAGTTATACACCATACAACTCACAATGAAATGTATCCTGAAACGCAGTTATTTGAATGTTCAAGTTGAACTATTTTCAATTTAGATTCTAGATTTGCTTAAATCAGGTAAAATTAAGTAAAGCGCAAGTAAAAAAAAAAGAATTTAATGTTTAACATGAACAATTAACACATACATATATCACTAACTATCCTTAATTACATCACTATTTAAGTTCAACAAGAGCTCATCATAGGAAGTGTGACAATGCTGTTTGAAAATCCTCCCTGTAGTCTTAACTTAAGGTGTGAAATACTGTGAAAATGAAAATTATAAGCCCAACCTCACCATGAAACCAAGTTGCGATGCGTTTCTGGTCGTTTTGGAAACCAGCTCGCAGGGGCATTTGGTCCTCCCGAAACCACTGGATGATGTGATCGCGGCTGGAGGATGACAGCGAGCGCGATACCCCAGGCTTCCTTAAAATGCAACAACAGGATCTGCTTTAGACTGATGCACATTTTTTTGACTTCTTTGTCTAACTTTTCCATAATGCCTCAATTTCAGTGTGTGTGTATTTAAATGAAAGACTTTGACAAAAATTCTTTAAAGGTCCCCTATTATGAACAATTCATTTTGTGAGATTATTTAACATTAATTCTAGTTCCTCTAGCCTGTCTATGGTCCTGAGGGCTAGAAATTGTGACATGTCCTTTGGCCATTCTGCTTCACCGTTCAGAGCATGTCATAAGGGGGAAGGTTACCTCCTCTTTGTCATACTTTAATCAGCCCAGAGAATTCCCCACCCCTCCCCTAAAAAAGTAACTTCACTTGGCCTCCAAATGTGAAAAGCATTCCAATTGCTTGGTGATTAGTTGTGAAAATGTGCACAAATGTGTAGAAATTTGAATTTTGAAAAGGAACTTCAGATATAGCATAAGCAAAATATAAAAGCATAAAACATAAAAATATTAAACACACAAAAGACTCAAAACCAGACTACAGACAGACTCACTGATTTATTGCATCACTGGCTATGGTGAGGTTCCTAGGTTTGGGTTTGGGTGGCAGGGGTGGCTTCTCCACACCAAACACTTTGCTCACGGCCGCCACACGGCCATGCTCCAGTGCCCTCACAGAGCGCCTCTTGTGCTCTTCCCTGGCCTGTTTGGCTATTGACCTCCGGCGCAGGTCAGCTGCTTTGGATTTCCGTACTGTAACAACACACATACTGCATATAGTACACCTACACATTCTCATAAAATACACATTCCCATAGTGCCCATATGAAATGAGTCTCACATGTGTCTCGCCAGGCCTTGTCCTCCTTTTCTTGGACTTTCTGGCTTTTTTGTACATCCTTCAGGTCCATATAGATCTGCTGAGTGCGCTCCTCCTCCAGCTTGCGCAACTCCTCCTCAACCCTGCGCCTCTCCTCTGCTTCCTTCCTCTGCCAGCAACAAAACCCACTGGTCAGTGTGACTCCCTTCCTCCCTTCATTTCTGCATGAATGGGCCCATCACTCCTTCATTTATGATAATCTAAAATAACACTAAACTAAACCAAGGTCACTGAGGAAATAGGAGCAGAATAGTGGCCTAGAGGCGAAGGAAGTGGACTCATGACTGAAGGGTTGCGGTTTCAAATCCCGAAATGTCTAGGTGCCACTTAGGGGACCTGGAGCAAGGTGCCACTGCTCACAAGGTGATGGGTTAAATGCAGAGGACACATTTTGGTGTGTGTACTGCCTGCTGTGCATCACAATGACAAAAACACTTTCACTTTTCACTCTCAGTAACAATGCAAAGGGACTCATCGATACTGTAGAATTTAACTGGAGAGCATTTGTCATGTCCTCAAACATGTGCTGTACAGAAAACAGACCACAAGGTTAGTGTAAGTGTAGCAGGACGACCGGTGATGTAAATCCAGTAGTTTGGGTGGCTGTGATAGCAGACAAAACTGGCTGGAGAGAGGCGGTTGAGGAGAGGGGGGGGAGAGAGAGAGAGATGATGGACAGAACAGGGAGCCCAAAAATGCTAACTGAGTTCAATCAGGCCTTAAACATTACACTCTACAACTTTTTTTATTTAATTACAGCATAATTTTGAATGTACTGTATTGCCATTTTTAAAAAGGCTGTGAACTAGATCCCTGGTGGTCTAGTGGTTAGGATTGAGCATTCTCACCGCCGCAGCTGAGGTTCTATTCCCGGTCAGGGAAGGTGTGTAAGATTTTCCATCTCCCTCCATCCATCATCATATCCCAACACCCATCCTCACCACCTTCTATTGAGGGACCATTAAGAGCATTCTGACCAGCTGCATTACTGTCTGGTTTGGTAACTGCACCACATCGAACCGTAAGATCCTACAGCGGATATTGAGGACAGCTGAGAAGATCATCGGAGTCTCTCTTCCCTCCACAATGGGCATTTTTCCCCACACATGCTGCATCAAGAAATTCACCAGCATTGCGAAGGACTCTTCACCCTCCTACCATCTGGAAAAAGGTACCGAAGCATTCGCGCCCTGACTGCCAGACTCGGCAACAGCTTCATCCCACAGACCACCAGACACTTGAAAACTCAGGGACTTTCCACTCTGGACTGACAGACTCACTCACTCACACACACACATACTCTCAAACTTGCACTACCTCTGTTATAATGTAATATTATCTACCTGTAATATTATCTATTAATGCACCGTTCCATTTTGCACATTTATTATTAATCTTTTTAGCGCTGTTGTCTACATGTTTTTTGTTAAATGTTACTCTTGCACTGCCTGTGTCCTCTGTTTGCACTTTGTGTAACTCAGTTTGTCTGTGTTGCACACGTGCACTTTTTGTCAGTATGTACATTATTTCACTATGTACCGTCTAACATGTATGTAGGTGAAATGACAATAAAGCTCAACTTCAACTATGTGCACTTAAATACCTAGATTTTGTTGAGCATGCCTTACACTTTCTGTGCAGGACACTTGTGGACCACACAGCCCGTGTTTCCATTTAAAAATAATGTAAACGTGCACACAAATGACACCTGAATTGGCCCTACAACTCCTTCACTTGCCAACTCAATAATTTTGGAGGAATTGTCTCTGCCTAGAGTTAACAGGAAGTTAAAAGTTGATCACAGCCAATAATGCATTATACTGGACAATCAACTGCCACAGTTATGATGTCTAGGTGAACCTTCGCCTACCCACATAGAGGTGGAAGCCCACAAACTGGTTATATGCTTTGTGAAAGGTGTTGCACAAATTCATCTTCCTGTACACCCCCTGTGGGCTGTCCCGTCAGTGACTGCTTACTGTTTGAAAGAGACAGATGCACCGTTTCAGCCGGCATGTCAGCAAGGCTCAAATTCTTTCCGCCGATGAGTATCTGTACTCGCTGCTTTTTAAGGCGCACTAACCAGTTATGAAAATATGACATCAGTTTACCTCTTCTTTTCACCTATCCCCCCGTAGCAGTGCTAAAGGAACAACAGACAAAACCACACAGAGACCAGGCACCTTCAGCTCATCCTCTAGTCGCTTCTGCTCCTTAGCAGCGGCCTGTTTGGCCTCCTCTTGTCTCTGCTGTTCCCTAAGAGTAGCAAGCACCTCAGTGTCCAGGTGCACGGTGGAGAACCTCTTTTCCAACTCGGCCTCTTTCTTTGCCCTACAAGCAGAATAAAAAAAAAAAAAAAAAAAAAAAACGTTAACACTACCAGACATAGGTTTGGACACAGCTCCTCAAATATGGGACTTAAATTTTTTAACATTACAGAACAAAACTGAAGACACAGGTCTATGAAATAACACACGTTTATACAATAAACAAAACTATGAACATTTGAGTTCTCCAAAGCAGAGTGTTTGCTGTGATGGCAGCATTTCACACTCTTGGCTTCTCCAACAGAGATGGTTTTCCAACTGAAGGTTTATACTGAAGACTTTTTTATCATTCACTCATGTTAATGAGCATCTCATAAAGCGGCTTTTGATGAGGACAATAGTGAACAAAGCAGCCATGAAGGTAAAAAAAAAAGAAAAAACTGAAAAAACAGATTCATCAAATATACTTCACTTTCTCCTGCTACAAAAATACTAAATATGTTTTCCTGTATTGAATTCTTCAAAATGGCCTCCATCTTAGTCTCCATAACCACGGCAGAGTAGCAGAAATTTCACCACAGGGATATGATGTGGCACTTTAGTGTAAATCCAGGATGTGTTGGGAGCATGGGAATAAATGTGATGAAGCTCATATGCTGCAAACAGGGGCCTGATATTAATTTCTTCCTGTATTTTATGTCTAACCACTCAGTATTAACATCTAAGAGAGAAAGTCAAGGCAAGGATACACTAAGTTATATTAACATTTATACTGGGTCTGCAGTATACAGCCTGGTCAGTGATAAAGGCACTGTATTGTATCTAATTGACTTTCGCATTTTTAAGATGCCAAAAAAGATGTCACCCTATATCAGTCTGAGTATAGTTGAATCTGTTGCATTTGCTGCCTCTGGTATTCGAGGAGTGAACAGGCCTCTTGGTAAAATAAAGAGTAATTCTAAACCTTAACTCAAGGTCAACAGTCAACAGTGTCAAAGTATGCCTTTTTCCTGGGGCGTCAAATATTTACCACTGCCATGGGTTCCTCCAGCCCTTCAGACCCCACAACAGACCATGGTGACAAGGAACAGGAACTTGCATGGTTTACGCACTATTTGGCCATGTGCATTTGAAACCCAGGGAGTGCCTTGTGTCAACAACAGGCCATTGAACAGTCAGAACTAAAAGAAAGTTTAACTTCCTGGTTCTGAAAGGTGCATATTAATCGCCCAAAGCCTTAGGTCAAGATTTCCTACAATCTTCACAGGACTTCAACAATGATGTCAGGACGCACCAACATAAACCTCATTGTGATAAATATGTGCTTGGCTGAGAGTGGAGGAAGACCTGCAGAGTAAATATGGAATAAAGGTGCACAGTCCCTTAAATGTGGAGCCAGCCATAAACCAGCGCAGCTATATAACCATATAAACATGCATGTGCTGAGTCAGTCTACACGTTTCATTTAATTTTTTTCTTGCTTGCCATTTATGGGTATTATTCACAGGTATTCAACATTTTGCACGTATTTGCCATTTTACTCATGCTTGTCTCGTTTTGTACTTGTTTGTCTCGTCTCTGTCTTAATTGAAATATCCTGAATAGACTTGAATGGTCAACAAGCTGTATACTCTGTATATTGTTGTACTGACAATAAACCTCTATTGAATCTTGAATGTAGAATTGCTGTTTTATTCAAAGCAAGTGTCTTGTCTTTCAGTGCAGCCATCAAGACAAAATGGCTAATAAATCTGATTAAGACTGAGGTGTGTCCCAAGTGTATTTTGCCCTCCTATTTTGGTGCCAAAGAGCATCTGATTAGCAGAAGAAGGAGTGCATGTGAACATTACCACACACCTGAGGTCCTCCGCCTCCTGCTGGGCCTGGCGAGCCGCCCTCTCGGCCATGATCTCGTCACATATCTGGTCGTAGGGCTTGTCATTTGGATGCTCACCCATTACCCAAACCCACACGTCATTATCTGAGCCAGGCATCCAGGAAACGCTCTTCCCTGCAACAAAAAAACACAACCAACAATGCAAAAAATATCACGACAACCTCTGCTGCCTTCGTTTAACACAACTGAAAACAGCACAATAGGTTGACTGTGCGACTTGATTCTCTGAAACCAGTTTGAACAGCTATTAGTCCACTTCCGCTCTGTTAGATGGAACTCCAGCTGTCGTAAGCGCATGTTCACACCTTTAATCCGCTTCTGCACGCCACCCTCGCCCTTCTCCAGTCGCGCCTCTCTCTCCTTCCACCGCCGTATCTGTTCTTCCCGCATCTTAAAGAACAGGATCTGCTTCTGCTCCTCGTTGAGCTCAGCAAGGAGCTCTGGGGCAATGAACATGTCAGTCAGGATCTGCTGGAGCATCCTGCCTCGGTCGTGTCACCGCGTCTGACCGACAAAAACGCACACCTGGGATCACAAGAATCTCCAAAAAGTGGAATTTACGATCCTTGTGAGGTCTGACCATGAGGTGGGTGCCTGAGGGAGAAAGACATAGAAAGACATGTGAATCAGAGTGAATCTATACATCTATGTCTTTGTGCTACACTTTGTATTAAACACACACAGACATACACAATTGAAAAATTTTAAAGTCGAATAAAAATCAAGTTGATGGCATATTTCTAAGTCTGTTGCGATTCAAATATCTACAAAGGATAAATATAAAAACGTGGTACAGGGAATAACTTGACTGTGGCTGACACTGATTTCACAACTTCGGAATATCTGACGCCGAAGCAAACACTGAGCTGAGGTAAGTAAACACACATTTTAACACCCGGGCAATAAAACCCGAACTCACCAGCTCCACAGCGAGTCAAACTGTTCCGCCGACGCGCAACATCGGCTGGAAGTGAAGTCTGGAGCGTCCGAAAGTCCTGAAGTCCTGTTTACTCACCGCCGGTTTCTCAAACACGCAGAGGCGCGTCATGGTTACGCGCAGCGCGCGCCACACTATACAACACGCGCACGCGCACACACGCACTCGCGCACAAACACACACACACTCACACACACACACACACACACACACATGCATACAAACATATCTACAAACACACACACACGAACACATACAAATACACACACGCATACAAACACAAACACACGCACACATACAAACGCACACACACGCACACATACAAATACACACACACACACACAAACACACATACACACACGAACACATACAAACACACACATGCATACAAACATATCTACAAACACACACACACGAACACATACAAATACACACACGCATACAAACACACACAAACACACGCACACATACAAATACACACACGCATACAAACACACACACAAACACACGCACACATACAAACGCACACACACACACAAACACACATACACACACGAACACATACAAACACACACATGCATACAAACACACACACACAAACACACGCACACATACAAACACACACACGCATACAAACACACACACAAACACACGCACACATACAAACGCACACACACGCACACATACAAATACACACACACTCACAAACACACACAAACACACATACACACACGAACACATACAAACACACACATGCATACACACACACAAACACACGCACACATACAAACACACACATGCATACAAACACACACAAATACACGCACATATACAAACATACGCACACACACAAATACACGCACACACACAAACACACACACGCATACAAACACATCTACAAACACACACACACATACACACACAAACACCCGCACACATACAAACACACACCCAAACACACACACGCATACAAATACACACACACAAACACATATACAAACACACACACATATACACACAAACGCACGCACACATACAAACACACACATGCATACAAATACACAAACACATATATACACACACACACACACATACAAACACACACACACATACAAATACACACACACAGCTCTGCATATCCACTGCATTAATGTCCATGGATGAGAGAAATACTACTGAAGGAGTTGATGTTATTGTTTCTGAACATTGTCCAGAAATATGACGTGTCCATAGAGGTTACACCAGAAACAGTACAACTCAAACACACACACATATACACACACACACACACACCTGGAATGAGTAGGTGGGTATGAGTAGATTTATCTTCTCCACTCACTCTCCAGTGTTCCTCACAATGACCGACAGACAGCAGTCAGACGTTCTCACTTTAGGTTTCCTGGGAATTTTCCCCATGTCTTTCCAGATTTCTGCACTGGGTGGCAGTCGTGTTAAATAAACCTCCAGACTGCATGAATTCAAGTCTTCTGAGGCTGCATCTCATCTGAACGTTGAGGCATATTTTGCAAAAACACAAAGCCATAGGTGTTTTTTGTGATAAGGCACAAGATAAACAGTAAGCCCTCTAAACTCAACCAATTCTTCACAGCAGTGGTGCAGACATTCGGCAAGGACAACCATGAAATTATGAAATTACATATGTAAGCAAATTATAGTACGATGCTATGAGATGGGCTTACTTTTTTAGGTTTTTAGTGAGCCTCCATCATGGTCCCCCTTTTGTAAGCCTCCAATGAAGCGGGTCATTAGAATTCTATTGAGGAGGTTTGTGTAGGCCAGATCATTTCTTTGTGTTCTAAAGCAGGCTGTGAAATATATTTAACTTTGGCACTCGGCGCGGGGACCATGAAACGTCAGAGTCAAAACAGAGCAAAATGCCTCTTTCTGTGCTTGTTGAGAGGGTGCGACAGGGTCTGTCGCACAAAGTTTAACCGTTTAACCGGGACTGGCTATGAAGAGGTCATCCGGGAGCAGGAGCCAGACAGGGACGGAACAGGAACCTGATTTGGCTAACAGTGTGTCTAACCCAATTGGATGTTAGGTTTAGAAGTAGAGTTAGGTTTAGGCCGTACCATGGTGGCTTTCAGAGTACGCACGCACACACGCGCAATCCAATTTGGGTAGGGACAAGCCCGTGTCGTACGGGCCAGGAGTGGAGGCAATGTCAGAGGATGTGATGTAATCGGAAAAATGCAACAGAACAGCAACGTCATGGTCAAACATTAATTCAAACCAGAGAGCGTAGTCAGACAGGACTGTCATGTAGTCATGGCTGAAGGTAGTCTTCCTTTTTTACTATTTTTTTAAACCTCAGCAACGTTTGTACGATGTTGTAAAAATGTTTGTGACAGTTATGATATTCCCCTAATTGAGGTGATTATTGCAATTCTGTAGTCGAGAGCACAAAACCTCCTAGTGTTTTTTAGTGATTATGCCACTTTGGAAGGGAACTGTTTGACGTGCTTCTCTGAACTGTAATGCAGGTTAGAAAAAACGGTTCAAGGGATAAATGTGTGAAAAGAATGTTGCTGTTTACGTATAACCGATTGAATCTTTTTCTTTTTTTTTAGCTCCCCGTCTGTTCACACAGAAGAAAATACATCAGCCTCAACCTAGCTTAACATTTGCTCTGCAAAACATTCATTTCAGAAAGGTTACAAGGAATTAGCTCAAAGGCAACACTCGCTTCCTTGGCTATAGTGGAGCGGAACTCTATAATTTTGCCATGTTTATACAGCCACCGATCTTATCGTTTCAGCTCTTCGAGACTGTTTTGGACATGGTATCACGCGGTAATTGCTAGCTGCCTAAGACAGTTTGTGCTTTGCTGAGTGTTTGATGTCAGCGTTGGGAGACTGGCTTGCATGGCATGGACATTCCAGCACAGGACCCATGAGAGGGACGATTTTGCACAGATCCACTGTTTAGCCACATGGGAAGGTTAAGGGAGGCACTATTTAAAATCTTGTGTCTCATATCCTTCCAAAGAAGGATATGAAATATGAAAAATGCATAAATGGAATAAGAGAGACATGATTCGTCCCACAAGTCAGAGCACAGAAAGGCAAAAATCCTGTGGAGAAATTTTGTGAACAATCCTGTCTCATATTAAGTCATACCTAGAGCATCAAGCCATATCTACAGCAGGGTAGATATGCAAATTAAGGTAATCATTAATTTTCTCTCTGCTGGTGCTGGTTGCTGGTTTTCTTATCTTGTATTGCACATCAAAGTCATGTCGGTTGGGTTGGCCTTAAATATTTACCTCAAACTTGTCCTGGGTCGAAGTTAAGCTCCAACAAAATTTGTAAAATATTCACTCAAATCATGAAAATGCTTTCATGAGGCATAGTACGCAGCAGAAGTAAGTCTCCCAGATTGCAAATCTTCAGAAAAAAATATCTACAAATCCTGTGGTTTCAGTGCAGATTACACTTGCTGCAGCAGTCAAGAAACTTTTAAAGGTATGTTATTTAGAGGTGCTGTCATTAGAACTGCTGGGCAAGAGAAGTTTCTGCCAACACAGGCCCACCAATAACCATCAAGGAGAAATAACAACGATTACGCAGCATTTTAGCACAAGCCAGCCTTCAATGTCCATTTAACTGCCTCCCCTGATGGACAATGCACCACCTGACAATCTCTGGAATTTAGTGTCATGCAAGCACAGCCAAATTCATGTACGTTTATTTGGATCATTTATGTCTGAGCAGCAGCTGTCTGGCCTGTGTGTGTCAAGCTCTGGATCTCCTTCCATCTGTACGAAAGGAGAAGCCTGGACACGGAACTGTTTGGAGATGAAGTGAAGTACCATGCAGTGGCACGTCTGTAAAGGGACAAACAGGAGAAATGTCTGTCAGGATGGATGGTTTAACCCCAGCGCGACAGATACATGCGACAACATGCCTGGTTTAGATCATACAGTATATAGACATGAAGGAAATGTCTGTATTTTCAGATATATCTACATGCAGTGCTACATTTTTACCATTGATAAACCTTCCTGAAACATTCATTTGGTTTCATGATAATTATTGTAAATATGTTTGTTCTATAATGATTTGCACTGTTGTACTGGCACACTTCAAGTCACGTTTCATTTTAAGCGAAGCAGAACAGAAATGGCAGTAATTACTGCGTGGGCCGTAATCGAGTCTACACTTGTCTTGTTTACGTAGTCGGTGCTCAGACGGCGTCCATCAGGACGGAGGGACTGCGGGCGAGGAGGCCGTGTGCGGCGCAGCAGGACACAGCAGCTTTATTGTTCACATGCAGGCATCATTGCGGGCAAGGTCAACGTAATTGACGTGATGGAGATAATCTGTGGCGCGACATATTTCAATAAACTGAGTGATAGAGTGGAATCTCCCTTTTTAGCTGAGGGTGCACTACTGATCCCAAAAAAGAAAGGCTACTTCATATAAGTTCTATACCTCTTCTCAGTCCTGTAGTTTTTGTTCCACTATTTACAAAGCTTCTAACAACCAGCAAGATGCACTTTGCGTGAAAAGTAGTTATTCACAGTGGTTTGCCTAGCGGGTGAGGATGTAGACCCGTATTCGAAAGGTGCCTGTCACAACTACGTGCTGATGGGGTAAGAAGGGCAGAGACTGGACATTTTAACACAAAAAGGAATTTAATAAACATAAAACGGCACGAGGGCCAAAACAGACAAAGCAAGTCACAAAAGGAACTAAAACGCCCAGCTAAATGAAAACTTACTGAAGGTAAGTAACAGAGTCCACATTAATGCAGCAGCATTGGTCTGCTGCCTGACAGGTCCTTATAACAGGGCTGTAACCGTATCAGCCACACCTGTCCATGGTTAGATCCCTGCTCTCCAGCTGCACCCAGCCATGACGGTGCCACTGAGTAACGTACCGTCCCCACACACTGCACCCCGGGCGCCTGTCATGGCTGCCCACTGCTCACCAAGGGTGATGGTTAAAAGCAGAGGACGCATTTGATTGTGTCACCGTGAGCCGTGCTGCAGTGTTTCTCAATGACAATCACTTCACTTTCACATGTTCAATACCTTTCACATAATACATAGTATCTGTATTTCTCTTTAGCGTTGTTAGATGGATAGACAGTCTTTTCAGGGTATAATACTTAATGCCTGTAATGACGTATTTTCATTAGCCTACGAATGTGTCTATGACAGGCGAAACATTTTAACACTGATTTCATTTGCATCCACAAAAAGACACATTTTGTGTCACACAGCGATCACTTTACAGCGTCCACCTTCTTGGACCAAGGTTGCACACGTCTGCTAAAATGAAGCTCACCTCTGCAAGCTGCAGCGGCGTGGAACAATAGCCCTTTCAGGCCACCCTCTGTTTTGACTGGAATTCCTAGTTGACCATCCTCTCCTGCAATTAGGGCAACCTCCAGCCAGGGGTCAACATCTGGGTCCCTTGCTCTCTGTCAAGAGGGGCTGAACTGATTGTTTTAATGCTGTGCCTTTATATCACATTCCATAAATCATCTGACTCACTCCACAGCCACTGCTCCACACCCACGTCCAGTGAAGCAGCAGGCTGCAGGGGCAGGGCATTCGATCAATTTCCAGTTAGGTTTCTGCAAAATGCATAACAGACTGGTGCAAGGACGAAGGCACAAATCCAATCTTGCTCCTCTACATTGCCCTATTTGATTATACTAAGGGCTCTAAGGGCAGCTCTAATTAGCACTGAGCTCAAAATGGAAAGAGTCATTTTAAGACACAGAATGTCCTCGTTTTCAGAATCTAGATTTGGACAGGGTCCTTAAGGTGACGAAGATGAAACAATATTGTCTGAACAATTTTGCGAGCATTAAGCAATATTTTAATGGAGAAAAAGTACACATGCTGGCGCAAACTGTAATATTTGCTGTATATGTCATTGTGATAATCCCATAAGATGCTTATGTTGCATGTAAGAGTTTTTATGTAACAGACGTTAATAAAGACAGTTTACGTTTAACTGTTCCTGATGGTGGGGGGCTGTGTTTTTTATAACGTGCGGCCATGTTCCCAGCGGGAATGAATAGTTTCCTGGGAAGGTGATAAGTGGAAAGAAATGTAAAAACCCTTGGGTTTGAAGACATTCATGCTAGTGAAACAAATAAAAACATTGCATTGCTTGGCAATTAATACCTTCATATTTCTACTAAGACAGAAAGATACTATTTCTTATTTTTAGCACGTATAGCCATTATCCATAAAACGTGCATGGATCAGATCTTGAGGACCTCAAAATACTAGAGCAGAAGGATAAGGCTTTGCATTGACATTTGGACCATAACGTTTCATGTGCCAAAATGATCTAATTCAGAGAGCATTTACAAAACCTCTCAAAGGGCCTGATCTCAAGGCACATCATGATACAAGCAAGCACTGCTTGTAGAGTTGCGCGTTGCACTTTTAAGACACAAGTTGAAAATAATGAGTTCTTTCATTCGTTGCTTTGAGAGAAGAAATGTCAAACCATCAGTCAACATAAATGAATTTATGGAGATTTATGAAAAACTGTTTTCTGGACAGTCTGGAACTGTTTGTTATTGAGCATTTTATTTCTGTTTTATTAAGCATCTGTCCGTGTGTGAAGGGACCTCTCCTGGTCTGCGCAGGAAGGTTTGGTGTAAGTAGTGTTTTGGTGGAACGTGTGACTGGTGCCAAGGTGCCACAGCAGGAACACGTTCTTCCTGAAGATCACAATCCCTTCCTTGTCCTCGGCGGAGACACGTGCATGCTTCCAGGGTGGACGGGGAAGGCTCCGGAAATTGGAAACAGCCCCTCGCATGTCGCCCTGTGCACGGGTCCCCGCTGCTGATCACCCGCTCCACGCTTCGTTTATCCATTTTTAAAAAAAAAAATCCATTTAACGCACAGTCGCCTGCAGCCCAGAGGACATGCTGTGGAGACAGTGGACGTATGTAAAGTTAGACTATCCTCAATTGACAATGGGCTCGAGAAAAGGGTGCATATGAAGAAAAAACTTTCTTGAAGTCTTGTCGAAGTTTAATTTACCCTCAAAAACTGAGGGACCAGCGACTTTCACCTCCACCGTAGCACACACACGCACACACGCACACACATCGGCGTCCCTTTCACGACAAGTGGAGCGAACGGCGAGAGGAGAAGTCCGGGAGGAAAGTCCCGAGCCGAACCCGACGCGGCGCCACGGAGGACGAGCAGAACCGTCGCCCGGTCCTGCTGATGCACGGGGTAAGTCGTTCCTCCACAAACCCATACTAACGATGCTCCGGTGAGGAAAAAGAACTACTGCATTGCACTGATTCACAAACGTCAAATGCGAACTGATTCATTGGTGCAGCATGTTAATGGTGCAATATTGTTAATGTAGTCAGACTCCCAAAAACACTGCCTAAGGATAAGAAATGGATCCGCTATTCGTGGTGGGATTTTTATAATGATGTCTTCTTCTCGCCGATTTGACCAAAGAGAAAGCCGTTTATTGGGCGGCATGAACAGGCTCCGCAGACTGAGACTGAGTTACTGATTGCAGTCACATCCTCTCCAGACTCACCGACTGTCGACAGCTCGGACCCGACATAAAGACACTTCTGTTTCGGACAAGCGTTCCACTGTGGCCAACGAGCTGTGGGTCGGATTATGGAAATGCCTCCCACTGCCTTTCTTTATCTACAACCACAAATGTTTGGTTTGGTGGCCACCAAGTCACCCGCAAGTGGGAGCAAGTTTTTGGGGAGCAATCTGACGGGGTACTTTACATCACTCCTTCAAATGTTTGGCATGAATTCATGAATTGCGACTTAATGGTGGGAGCAAAACCGATATTTTACATTTACATTTACAGCATTTATCAGACACCCTTATCCAGAGCGACTTACAATCAGTAGTTACAGGGACAGTCTCCCCCGTGGAGCAACTTAGGGTTAAGTGTCTTGCTCAGGGACACAATGGTAATAAGTGGGATTCGAACCCAGGTCTTCTGGTTCATTTTACATTTACATTTACATTTACAGCATTTATCAGACGCCCTTATCCAGAGCGACTTACAATCAGTGGTTACAGGGACAGTCCCCCATGGAGCAACTTAGGGTTAAGTGCCTTGCTCAGGGACACAATGGTAGTAAGTGGGATTTGAACCTGGGTCTTCTGGTTCATAGGCGAGTGTGTTAACCACTAGGCTACTACCACCCTTGGTTCATAGGCGAGTGTGTTACCCACTAGGCTACCCTATGTTAGCGTTCTATAAGGCCACCTCGTATGGTTCGTGCTCAGTGAAGAGTACGATCCTGGTGAAAATGGAGGGTGCACTACCTTTCGACCGGCCAGTCCACATCCTTGTTCACTGCGAATGGGATTGTCCACACAGCCTTTTTATGAGTCCCAGTGACGGATGAGGTTGAGGTGACCAAAGCTGCATGGAAAAGTGGGTTACGGGTGATGTAATTTCCTCTGAGTTTGGTTTTAATAACAGCCAGCCAATGGCAATGGAGGATCAGAGCCTTTGCGTCAGGCCCTGTGAGCATTTAAATAATCGCTTTTGTTTACATGCCAGCTTGGGAAGAGTTCATGTGGAATATATTCGGACTGAGGTAATAATATGGTGTGGCTTTTTTGTGTTAGAGAAAGGTTTTTTGTTTGGTGGTGCTGTGCGTAAGGGCTTATGAATATAACCATGAATTTTATATGAATGTTGCTGTACCATTGAGTTGAGCTGTAGCATCTTTAAAAAGTCTTACTTATTGTGCATGCCGTGATAGACTACATTTTATTAGACATATTAATGGTATTAATTAAATGTTGTGATATAAATTGTGTTTCGTTACTAATTTAACTGTCTACTATGTAGTAGTGTGCATTACAGTCGATGTTTTACAGTCTCTGGCAAACCATTTTAAATTGTATTTAATGCATTTAAGATTCAGTCAGCTCACCTGGAGAATGACGTTTGAAAAATGTGTGCATTCCCGCATTTAAATAACCAAATTTGTATGGCACCGCAGACATGGATTTAACAGTTTCCAAAAAATAACATGAGCATTTTGTCATCAGAATCATAAATGACATAGATAGATAAAAAAAAATATATGGTTGAATGATGAGGGTCATTACAGTGGGACAAGACTCCAGTCACAAGAGGCTCAAGCAACATTATCCATATGAACGCATGGACACAAGATGTAGAAAGAGTTACACCATTTACTAATGTGGGCTACAGTGATTTACCACTGCTTCAGAGGGTTTCCACTCCAGTCTGGAATTAAGTATGCTTCCTATGCCTCCGCTCCAGAATAAATAATGGCATTGGAGGCCGACTTGGACGGATGCCGTTGACTTTGAAGTTGTCCTGCTCGGCGAAAATGGCTTCAAGTGTGGTGGTCTGGCCGGAGTAGGGCGCAGCAGCGTTGGTGAGTACTCAGAAACAGTAGCAGCCAGTGACAAGTCTCTCTAATCTGATGTGGGATGTTTGGCACGGAGTGTAATTGTAAGTGATAAAATTACTAATGAATCACGTGTAATAGAAAAAGGAGAAATAAGAACTTTCTGATTAGCGTAACCACAGAAATGTCTGTACTAGCAGGTTCCTTTGATTCAGTAAGAAACATGTCTTCCTTGTACCCTCCGATGTGTCCTGATATGGTGGCCTTTTGTAACTGCTATATTACAGCCTGTAGGAGTGAAAGGGAGATGATGAGAGGGTTTCGTTCTTATGGGGCTACGTTTGATGTTTTTCTTTAGGGTTTGACGTAAGTTTAGCCAAAACCAGTACTGATTTGCCAACAAGGAAGATTTTTGTTGCACAAGCGTATATTTTTCTATTTATGGATCTTTGTAAACCAGTAATTTATGTACTATTATTGTGTTACTGCGCTACCAATATGAAATCATGTCTTATAAAAGATATGTAATTAATTCTAATATCTATGCTCCAGGTATCGGCAGCTACTTCACAAAAGAATACACAATACAATGATATAGAGTTTATCTGACCAGTACACAACAATATTTTAGAATATTTTAGTATTATTTTGATCCATCCACATACACATATATTACATTGCAATCATCAGACTATGCGAAATGTAGCACTGGTTCATAGTTCATATGTGCGCTACATACAGAGACTACATTGCAGCCCACGCAAGTGGCCTCTTCCCTTGTGGTTGTGCGTCCGCATCGCTCAGCAATTTCAGCCAAAGCAGAAGTAAGAATGCATTGGCAACAGTATAGTGGTGCCAAGTGGACATCACAGTGGTTGTGGTCTACTTTGCTTGGACATTTCTGTGAAGATTCGTGCCATGCTACTGCATAGGCTACATAACTTTGCCACAGATGCAGAAATTGTTCACAAGAAACAGCATGGGATTGAGTTGGGGGTCAGGAATATGTGTAACAAGTGAACAAATATAATATACACACACTGACCAGATAAGAATATGTGTCACAATAACAGCAATGTACAGTTGCTAGAGCCTTCAGTTGCTAGATTTCCGCTCTAAATACTGCAGTTGCTACTCAGTGCAAATATTTGATTTTAATTGTATAAAATGACAGAGGTGTTTTTGTCTGTCGTTAATTTAGAAGCAACTTATGGTGATGATGCCTTGAGGAGTCTGAGCTCTTGGCTATTTGCAGCCTATTCCTTCGTGCTCTGTGACATTGCCCTCCCATAGAGATAATGGGAGATCATCATCAGGTCAAGACTTCCTTCCTTTTCATCCAACTGCAGTCCCCCACCAAGATTCGCCAGCCTCCAGGCACTGCCAGTCGGGCTGCTTCAGAGGAAGGACCCTCCACTGCTCCAGATGAAACTACACATTCTAAGGCACATTCGGGTGCTGTAGGAGAAGAAACTCACTCTGAGAGTAAAGAGACAGACTTTACTGACACTTCCCAACCTGATGCTTGTCCTCTTGGAGATGTGGCTTCTGACAGTGGACTTTTGGAAACTCTGCACTGCTTGAGCCCAACCGAAGACAAGCCTGTGAGTCTGGAAGCTCCAGTGTGGATCCCGCGTGAGGGGAATACTGTAGCAGTGATCATGGAAACTCCTCCAGCATCTCCACCCAAACCGGCCAGGATCAGTTTCCTGTACCCAACTGGGACACACGACTCTCTGAAGAAAATGTCAAAAGGCACCAAGCCTAGGACAGTTTACCAGACCCCAGTACAGCCTACCATGGGCACCAGTCTGCACCGCTCCACCAGTAACAGCTGGGTACACAGTGCAAAGCTTAAGGAGGATGCTGGCCAACAAGGGACGAAAAGCCAACCAGGGCTAAGGAAAGCTCCAGAGAGTGCGACCTTTCTGTCCGCAGTCACTGAGAGGTCTACAAAAGTATCTGTGATACAGCGTCCCGTCTCCACCATATCGGCGCCTGTGAGGAGTTCCCTTGTCCCAACAGATGCTGACCGGCCAATAAACGCATCGGTTCCATCCTCCATGAAGACCAGCTCTCCCACTGCCACGGCAGAACCTGCTGTGGCCCCGAAGGTGAGTGAGATTGCAGTGAGAACATTTAAAACAATCCTCTATACAGATGCACATAGAGATAAATGCTACATTGCGTGCTGTTAGCCTACGAAAAATCCACTTTCAAATCTAAATGCACATCTTACATCTTGAGTGCAATGCAAAGTGTATTATTTTCATTAAAAATGTAGGTGCTTTTGTCTGCACGCGCATGAGCACCAAAGAGACAAAGGCATAAAACATTTACACTCAGGGAAGATAAAATGTAGTAACTCCCCACCCAGATGGGCAGATAGCTGGGAGGCATCCGGAGTTTGTCTCTGCCATTCCTTTGACTAAATGGACTAGAAAGAGAATATTTTTCTTTTTCTTTTTGATGAGATATGTGATATTTTGGTGGGTGGAGGGGGACTAGATTCCATAGATTTCCACGACATGTTTATAACAGTATGACCAAGGTCTTTTAGGTAGATTACAGCATTTGAAGTTATCTCAATACAGCATCTTGTAGAATATAAATGGCTGGAGAAACGAGAGAAACTGATATTTTGTACACTGGGCCGAGTGCATTGAGTTTGCTCTTTTGACCCTAACTTATTTCTGTTATAGACAATAGCATTTAAAATTTTGTTTAACAGTGTTAAGATTTGAATGGGAGCTTTTTTTATGCAACACAAAAAACGTGTAAGAGGTTATGAAGGAATCTTAGGACTGTAAACAGGCATTACAAACATGCATATATGTTCTTTCTCTTTCAAAAAACCTGTCAATAAAAAAATGGCTATGCTCATGAGAAACCGAAAAGAAATGGCCCGGTATGGATGAACAGTGAAATGTGGCTCTGTGCTCTCCACCGCAGGCACTTAACAATGATGCTTCTGCTTATCAAATATAATCACAGCCAAGTGGGGGTAGGGTGGCAGGAGTAGGACTGGCTTGAACTGGAATTGGATCACCCCCTAGTGTTACTGGCAGCTGTTTTTCTTTTTAAATGCTCCATTCTAATTATATTATTATAATTCATCTGACAAATGAGGTTCTTGACATTTAATGCCATGTGTCAAACTGTAGTTTACTCTTGCACAACACTATACGAATCCCTATGAATGCAGATTGTACTGGCACAGTGATGCACAGTTGCACGTTTAGATCATGCTTTTGCAACATAGAAGAAAAGAAACTGTACATAAGTGAACCTCTGGAACAATGCAGGCCACATGAACGTACGTACAAATTTGCAGTGACCGGTTTCGATCCCAACAACTCACATTTACCGATCGAATCCGCTTTATTCTGAACTTAAGGCGCAAAAAAAAGACTACCTCTGTTTTTTTTTGTTTTGTTTTTTTTATTGCGTTTTTGACGTCCTCGGTGTGAACCGAGCATCTTGGCCGCGCGGCGCCCGGTGGGACGGGACCAGGAAGCCGTTTGAAAGCGGACCGTACCAACTGTCACGCTGTCGCGGGGATGCGACGGAGAGGAAAACAAAACGTGGCGATAACCGCGCAGGTCAAAGTGTAGCGGGTGGGGGCGCGACAAATGGCCGCGCGTTGTCGCCGACCGCGGGCCGGTAAGTGCGCGTCGGCGCGGCGGAACGCGGCTAATAACAAGATATGTCCGCCTCGTTCTGTTTAGGTTTTTTTTCTGCCCTCCCTCCATTCTCTCTTTCCTTCGTCCCGCCTCGTCTGTCTTTTATTTGGCCGATACCCTGCGCGGACCTGCGTGTCACGCCTTCGACCCGTGTGACAGCTCGGCGTTCGCCCGCCACTGACCCCGCACCTCGGGGGACAACTTTCGTACCTCCCGTCCCGTCGTCACCGCGCCGTGTGTGTGTGTGTGTGTGTTTTCTTCTGCTGTTTCCTTCTCGCCACTCGGGAATAATGGACACGTCTCGGGCAGCGGGACTGCTTACTAGCCAGCATCCCGAGTCCGCGGCGTCCCTATGAGAAGCTGGCGCGGAGGGTATGGAGGAGGGCGGCGAGGTAAGGAGCCGCACAGCCCGCTTGGTCTCTGTTATTAATGTTCCACGTCTCCTTTGTCACCAAGGCAGGAATAACCGAAATGTCTCCGTTACGTGAAAGCGCGGCTTGTTTTATTTATTCGGTATTTATTTTTTCTTTTTTTTTTTTGAATAATTAATAACCCTCGTCGCGAACGAGGCGCCGCGGCCGCAGCTTTGTTGCCACGACGCTTCGGCTTCGCCAGCGTTGCCACCAGGACGCCGGCTCTAAACCGATCCGGCCTGGCACGACCTGCGTGAACGGGACACGGTTTCTGTGCCGTCCCGAGCCACGTGATTGTTGGTTCTCTGTTCCGGAGGAGATTGGGGGCTTTTGCATCGGTGGCACCGCATCCCTCATGGCATGAGACCAGCCCCGTGTCCCCAGTGCACACATGCGTCCCCTCCTCTGGTAGTAAGCCTTTGTTTAATAGCATGCGATGGCCGGGCGGTTGTGCAGCCGTTTCCTGCACATTTCAGCGCGTAATTGCTTTTGCAGTCAGCTGAGTTTCCCCCCGGTCTGTGTGTCACACAGCAGAGTCTTCATTTCGAAATAAACCTTGTTATTTTTAACTTTGATGCGCCGCAGATCAGTCCTTATCAGGTTACAGTATGACGGCCTTTTTTATTCGATTGCAATTATTCTAGGCTTCGGCGTGTTGGAAGTTATACGTTGGGCGCGTGACGTAAAGTGGAAAGATCCCAGTCGTATTCATCATTAAACAGTATCAGTGTGGTGACGAGGCCTCAAGGCTCCCATGCTCTCACCTGACATGGGAGTGGCGCTGTTAGTCTGCGTGTGTCTGGCCTGTGTGCTCTGGGGCTGCATTGTTGTTTTGGGGCGCAGATCAACCACCCTTGGTGGCCTAAAGGTCTTCATGGAAAGGTGAGCCTGCACAGGAGGCCGGATCCTAAGAAAGAAGAGCATGATATTTCCTGACATTCGCACAAGAGTATACATTATTCACGTTTCATGCATGTAAACAAATCTGATAAAACGTCTAACATGGTTGTTTACGCAGTTAAAAACACAGTAATGTGCCATGAAACTGGCATACTCTGATAAAAACAAATGTTGCAGAAAAGATTTATCACATATCGTAATTTGTCTCAGTATTTTGCAAAGCTACCTTGAAGCAATAAAAGCCAAAAAAATAAATCCTCAGTCATTAGTTCTAATGAACAGGGGATTATATCCAACCCCAAACAGAAGATTCAGATGTGATTTTTCACCTTCAAGATGAACGGTTTCGCCATGTAATGGTCGTGCAAAAGACATTGGGAGCTGTTTCCTGCCGACACAGCCTGAAGTTCAGATTTTAGGCGAGCACATTTGTCTTTTATTGGCTAACAAGGAGCAGTGTTCTGTTTGCAGGAGGGAATAGTGGTATTTAGTCTGTTGTGTTGGACAGTTTGTACTTTGGCAAGTTATTTAGCATGAGTTTTCCTTAACAACAATAAAAAAATAAAAAAAAACGAAACATCTTTTGAACCATTTAAAAATGCTCAGTGCGTGACATCAATCAGGATTTAACGTAGTAATAATTGTGGGGTTTTATGCCCTGACTGAACATAACCTCTTCTGCATGATTTTATGCTTGTACCAATTTTGTCATTTAGATACATGATGAATCAGAATTAATTTACTCATATAAACCCACAGAATTATGTTTAGTTCTGAATATGCGAGATGTGTGAACTGCTAATGCTAATTAAGCAATTATTACACTGAGTAATAACACTCAAATGCTATACTTTAGAGATGCAGCAATATACGTTCCAGATATCTGCATTTCTGTTGCATTGCATGAATTTTGCACCCAACACAGACAACAGTACCTAACCGGCAGATTCAGATAAGCTGGAGGCCGTTGGTATCTGTGAATGGCCAAATTGTTGTTTTAAATCACCAACATTAGTGCATCCCTACTTCCTGTCCTGATCTTTGTGCAGTATGTACTGACTGAGTATCCACAAAACCTGAGAATACGTTGTGTATCACTTCTTTATCTTGCATACATTCAATGCATTGCATACATTCAATGCTTTCCAAAGATGGCACATGGCGCAGTCTGTTGTGATGATAGCATTGGTGCATCTCCGGCATGTAGTGTAGAATATAGATCATGTCTAATTTGCAGTCTGAGCTTTTTCATCTTTTTCCACTTCCTCTCTGAAGCCCTATATTTCACCTCATTAACCCAGTTTATTATAACCGAGCAGAGTCTGCTACCCTGCAGGGTTAACATCTTGCCGCCACTAGAATCTCTGTACTCAGGATATAGACTAGTTAACTGCATGCTGTGTGGCGAAACACTGTATCTGTTTCCTTTTTACATTCCCATTTGTTCTGCAGTGGATTTTCAAATGAACTTCAGAAACCCCGAACAGTGACTGGAATCTAGAAATTCCTGCTTTAGACATTGTAAATTTGACATGATTGCACATGATTGAACTAAAGAGCAGAACCATATTATTTGACTGTGTCCAGACTATTCTGTTGTATAGTATATTTAGCTATTTACATGTGAGGTGTTGTAGCTGTAGCTTAAATGTGAGCAAATATTTTTCTTTTTGCTTAAGGTATTATGCATGTTGTGTAGGAAGCATTGTCCTTTGGATCCTTGTTTAACAACATGACGGCGCTTGGTTATGGAACTTAGTTATAGCAACATAAAGTTGTGAAATAATTAAACACATTTTGATATACAACTGATTATTGTGAAATTTAGGCCCTGACAAAAGTCTTGTCACTTATCTATTTTGTAGACACCTGATATTAACCTGACATTTAATTAATCAATTGGTGTTAGAAATAGCTCAAATGAAAAGCTCAAACCCTACCAAATGATGTCTGTGTAGATTCTCAGTCATCCAGGTGAATTTGTTGAGTCCTGGCAACTGGACTTTCTTTCTGTGATGTAGAGACGTTTAATTCTGCATCCGCAGAACTTCAAGTCAAAAGTTTTGTCGCCTATACAGAAATTGAGCAAATTTACTGCAAATACAAAAATATGTCAGCAAATTAAGTTGAGGTGCTGTGAGATCCAAATGTAATATCTTGAAGGACTTCCAGCTTGAAGGACTGCATCCATGCGGTTTGGCAAGGATTTATGGCGGCCCACTGCTCCCTCAGGGTGATGGGTTAAATGCAGAGGACAAATTTCACTGTGTGCACCGTGTGCTGTGCTTGTGTATCACAAGTGACAATCACTTTCACTTTCAATCAGGAATAGACTCCAAGATTTCATCAATATTCTTTGGTTTCGTCTTCCATGATTCCGTCTGGTGATTGGGCTGGCCAATCCTGGAGCATCTTGATCTTCTTTGCCTTGAGGAACTTTGATGTGGAGATGGAAGTATGTGATGGAGCTCCATCCTACTGCAGAATTTGGCCTCTTTTATGGTTGGGAATATAAAGGGTAGCTAAGATTTCTTGGTATTTCTGACTTAATTTTGCCTTCCACCCTGCAGATCTTTCGCACACCCCCATACTGGATGAAACCCCAGAGCATGGTTTTTCCACCACCAAACTTCACAGTTTTCTGGGTGAATCTAGGATCCATGCGGGCTCCAGTAGGTCTCCTGCAATATTTGTGGCGACTGTGGTGTAATTCAACAGAAGATGCATCTGAAAAATCCAACTTCTGCCACTTTTCCAGCGTCCATCCTTTTAGCAGGCTGTGGGTCTTGGCAAATGCCACACAGTTTTTCAATTTCAAGGGTGGTAGTAGCCTAGTGGGTAACACACTCGCCTATGAACCAGAAGACCCGGGTTCGAATCCCACTTACTACCATTGTGTCCCTGAGCAAGACACTTAACCCTAAATTGCTCGGGGGGGGGGACTGTCCCTGTCACTACTGATTGTAAGTCGCTCTGATAAATGCTGTAAATGTAAATGTAAATTGTCTTTGGTTTAGTGCTGGCTTCTGGGCTCTGATTCGACCACGGAGGCCATTTCGAGACAGAATCTGACAAACTGTTCTGGTTGATATAGGGATTTCAGGTGACCAGGTCTCATAGAGCTCTGCTGCAGTGGAAAATGGTCTGGCCTTGGATTTTCAAGCCAACAAACGATTCTCTCGAGCAGTTGTCTTGCGGGGTCTGCCTGACCTGGGCTTGTCAAAAACGTCTCTGAGACACATTGAAGGTGTCTGCCACATCAGCAGTGGATCTGGTCTTCAACCTCTTGATAATCAACACTTTAGTCTCAGGGTGAATCTTAGGCATGTTTGCAGAGGTCTAGTTGCAGTTGATGTGAAGGTCTAGTGTACTGGGCTTCTTTTTATACACACCTGAGACCTAATTGATCCATTATTAGTCACAGTTGATACTCATATGACAAGGCGACAACGCTTATGTCTTTGCAGAAATTGACTCAATGGGCTTTACCAAGCTTTGAAAATTAGAATACTTTTTGACAGTTTCGCTTTGCACTGAAATTATATTACAAAAGTTGTACACAAGAGACAAGACTTTTGTCAGGGACTGTATATTACATTCTGCAATATAAATTGTTATTCGGCTGAAAAGTCGCATTATGAAATAAAAAAAAGTTTAATTAAAAGACTGATTCTGAAAAAAGGATTCTTTGGAATAAAAACTGCTGAAATGAAATAAAAGGTATCTGAAATAATCTGTGTTGTTGGGTAAAATAATGACCATGAAATAACATTTCACAATAATAAGTACATTTATTTAGCAGAATGCAATATATTTCACACAAATTACCTTTATATCAAAATGTGTTCAATTATGTCACAATGTTACATATGTATATGTTGCTAATATATATAATTATCTTATTTATTCATTTCCTTTCATATTTATTGATTTAATTTTGAACAGTTTGGAGTTCCATACTTAATATGTCTGCATATGGCCAAACCACAGACATCACCTCGTAATGTAGATACTGCGTAATGAGGCTTTCAGTGGGTGGAGGATTAGGGAAGACCTGATAAAATGTAACAGTCGTTTTCGTGATCAACAAGGCCCTGATAAGGGTTCAGCTACGTTAGTTGACAGAAAACTGACAGTGTACGGGGTCATCAAGTTCTTAAAGAAATGCCTTTTCACCACAAATTTTATTTTAAAACACCTAAAAAGTTGATTGTTGAAAAATTTCATTGTTAGAATTTATAATAAAGACTAGTCTCTATTTAGCTTTAGCAATCCATTATTGGACTTATTTAAAAGTGATAGATAAACACAATTTTGTGGCAGGGTGTCCTAAACTCATCATGTAGTTTCTAAATTATTAACTTAATTGTATTATTGCACCATTAGTTGTCTTCTGATTACATACAAATTTGCAGTCTGATCAATGTGGTATGTTCTTACTATGATGTTCTGATTGGCCTTTTTAGTGAGATAGATAGGGAGGTACATGCTTTATTGATCCTGAAGGAAACAGGCAAAGTAAACAAGGATAACAGGAAAAAAACACAGTCTCTGTGATGAAGCATGTGTCAGTGGAGATGCAAATGAAAAGCAAAATCTAAAATGCAAGTATAAAATTTCATTAAACACAATATCCAGTAATCCTGCAACCTGATGGTAAAAAGATGGTAAAAATGAATTTTAGCATCTTGCCAATTACTGCGCACCCTCGCTGGGAGGAATTGTATAACCATATGGCGGGGGGGGGGGGGGGGGGGGGGGGGGGGGGGGGGGCTTCCTCAGTCTGCATGTTGAGTGGAACTGAGACAGCAGTCTTCCACTGAACACCATTCTGCCTAGTGATTGTGCTGCAGAAAGGATGATGGGAAATGCCCATTATGGTCAACAGTTTTTCACAACCACCACTCCAAAGGTCAAATTGTGTCATAGATACTACAGTGCTAGCTGACCACAGTTAAACACTTTGGAAACAAAAGAAGATAAGGTGACTGTGGTTTTAAAAAAATGATAAACTATACTATTTAATTTAAAGTTATTTATGGTTAATATTGCCAGTGGAAAAGTACTATAGGGTAAATAAAAGGGTCAAACACATATGAAATGGAATGTTAATGGTCCCCTATCATGAGATTAACTGTGTGATATTATTTAACATTAATATGACTTCCCTTACTCTGTCTATGGTCCAGCAGTGGCTAGAAATGGTGATAATGGTGATATAAAGAGTGCTTTGGCCATTCTACTTTGCCACGGCAGCTCAGATGGTCGGATCAGGAATGTCTTCACTTGTGTCGTCATGTCTTGCGCCAACCATTGTGGTTGGTGAATGGTGTTGATGTTCCAAAAATGCCCGCTCACTTCTATAGGCCGCTCCTCTTTCCTCCTCATTTGCATTTAAAGTTACGCACACCTAAACAGCGCGTCCTCATCTCATTGTGTCTGCGTAAAAGTGGCTGTAATTCTGCACCATGGCTGAATTTCAGAAAGAGACTTCTGATTAGAGGACTACTAATGTCAGGGGGCCGTTTAAAAAAATATTTCTTTATATTTAGAAATAAAATCCATCTTTGTGTTGCCGGCCCCCATTTCCAATGTGAAATTCAGCTTTCTGATGCTCATTTGTCATCTGTTTCAAATTATGTAGCGGGATGTATGTTTTTAATGAAAAGCCAGTGGTGAACCAATCATGTATCAGCATTACACAATCAGAGTTGCACAAATACACACCACATGCATAATGAGCACAACAGTTGATCAGAGCTAGCAGCTTGAAGACAAACCTGAAAGGAGACATAATGGAACAGCCTTAGAAGAGGAGCACCTTTCCCACTCGTGTTTTGGCCTGGTGCTCTTATTCTGACTTGCATGAGAGCAAAACTGTGTTTTGGAGTAGTGTTAAACATAATTAATACATAAATAAATAAGCACAAGAAATTGCTGTAAATGTAAATGTAAGAAATTACATTAAATGATCTAATGAATACATCCGTATTGGCACTGCATATAAACAGTATCGGCTGTCCTACTAAGAAGCTGAACACTGAGAGTTTTCCTGAAACTCATTATTATGCTGTACACCTACTTGAGTTTTTCAGGGTCACTGAGAAGTTTCTTTTCTGAAAAAAAAACCCAGACCTTAACCTAAAAGACATGACCTTAACCTAAAAGCAGTGGTGCAGGTCCCATTAAAATACTCAAATACATTTGGACTACTGGATTATTTAACATAATGATTTCAGACAACTTAAGATAAAACCAGTTGTAGAGCAACTATAAAAATATTGATTTGTGTGTATAAATATTCTGCTTAAATTTAAGGCATATTAAATTTAATATGCCATGAGTAGAAACATTCAGATCAGAAGCAATGCATTTGCTTAACCAAATTATTTAGTCTGTTGCTGTGCAGCCTAGTTTCTAGCCTGCAGTAGCGACTTAAAACTCATCTGCAGCATCAGAAGCAAGAAACAGTCTATTAGGCGAAGGGACAGCAAAACTGACTAATATGATTTGGCAGCATAATTTGGCAGCATGATTCAGTTTCTCATGCAGTTTGCAATTGAAACTACTTCTGCTTGCTGATTCTTAATGTTCATGTCCACTATAAAGGGTTTTTGGTTTATTGAGGACAGTTGTTTTGCAGTGACATGGTAAATCCTGTATCTTGTGCTGTCTATAGATTATTCCTATAATATTATAAATAAATATTTTGAGCTAGGGTAATAACTACAGTCTATTTCATCCACATAATTCAAGTAGGGTTCGATGATCGTGACGTAATTCAGCTCAATCATGATGATCAGCTTTGGCCATTTTTTTTACGATCATGATAAAAGTGGCAGAAATTTGCATCGTTTGTGTGTGTATTTACATGACCTTTTAAATGGAGACACTTGGCTGCCAGACATCCCAAGTCTCCCTGATGCCAGCAAATTGAATACAATTTCCCAGAGACTAGAGCAAGCCAACAAGAGCATGCAGACGAGGCAGTATGGAGTGCATCCCGCACTTCAGAGGAGCGCGGACACGACGGAATGAGGGAGAGCGCGAGCTAGACAGAGAGAGAGAGAACATGTGTATGTGTGGATCACTGCGTGTGCTGCGTATATAGCCCATGCTAGACACAGCGCTTCCTGAATGGTCTTCCTGAATGGTCAGTAGAAGTAATCAGATTTCAGTGTGGGTGGGATTTTTATTCAACATCTTGAGGCCCAAAGTTATGATAACGTTGAATAACTGTTATTGGTTCGGTGGAGCATCATGGCAGAGACAGTGCCCCAAAAAAAGGAAAATATAAAATGCATTTCACCTCAGACTACAGGTTTTGCAGGTTTTTACAGTTTGGATGTATGGACTGTTGAGGTGTTGTGATACGGAAGCAACACACATTTACATTTATGGCATTTATCAGACGCCCTTATCCAGAGCGACTTACAATCAGTAGTTACAGGGACAGTCCCCCCCTGGAGCAACTTAGGGTTAAGTGTCTTGCTCTGGGACACAATGGTAGTAAGCGGGATTTGAACTCTGGTTCATAGGCGAGTGTTTTACACACTACCACCCTGTTCCATGTGACATGGTTTACTGTAAAAATCTAGCAAAGAGTGAAATTGCTGAAAACGGAGCCGAGGAGGGCAGTGAAAGTCATTGTTCTATATGTTTATAAACTATTTTACCTCTGGTGCCTTTAAATTCAGTTTGGCTATATCAGAAAATATAGTCATAAAAATAGTTGGATATGGGAAAGTATATTGTGATATTTTGCCATATCGGCAACATGTGCCATAACCAGAGGCTACCAGAACTCAAGATCAGAACAGGAGCAACAGAGATGAAAACATTTCAAATCTTAACTCAGATGCCCCCCGGAGATTTGCCCCTGGCTGTGTGTTTAATATCAGCACGCTCTGGGCAGTGCTCAGGCAGGGGCTTGTGTGTGGCAGCGTGGATCACAGTAACCAGTCATTAAAAATGTGAATTATTTCATTGAGATTTGTTGTGAACAGATTTCCTTTAAGTTCCCTATAAAAAGTGGATACATTTTAATTTAGAAAAAAATTGCTCTTTTCTTTTGGTTTTCTTCTGAAAAGGTGTGTGGGTAAGTGTATTAGTGTTGTGTTTTCCACTGGCAATTTTTTTTCTTTCCTCCTGTTCACTGTGCTTTCTGCTTAGGTTGCCTGAAGGGTAAATTCACGTCATGTTGTAGGACTGCCGCTCTGTAATTATGAAGCTTTCGACACCATGTTAGGGGAGTTTCCAGTTGTGTCATTAGTCACCTGTACATGGCCAATTGTAGAATGTAAAGCCATTGCTGTTTCATATAGCATCTAGATTTTGTTCAGCATATGTACCAGTATTTATTCCGTTTTTAATATTTTGCTTAGCATTTATTAGAGGAGCATTCTGTCCCCACCTTTGAGGCTATTTGTACAGTTTAAGTGTCACGTAATTGTTGCAATTTTTGATGTGTGCTGTACATTTTTTAAATAGACATGACATGAGTAAGCAACATTTAGGACATTACTGAAATATTTTTTTGCCTCTCTGCTATGTGAAACGCTCTTGCATACATTCTTTTATATCTGACTATGTTGTCCATGTACTTTGTAAGGCAATAAATAATGTTTGCATTCATGACTATTTCTTACAGGCTGGAAATTTGTCTTGGATCAACAGCACCTCCTCTCATGCTCAAACAGTTGCCAAGGCCAAATATGAGTTTCTCTTTGGAAGACCAGAAGACGGCAGTTTGTTGACCACTGGTATGGTGTTTTTCTTCCTTTGTGTGCTGTATACTGACTGTGTTGTGTGAAGCGTTAAAGTTGTAGTCAAAGCCATTGTTCTGTACTGAACAAGATAAACATTAGGACTTACTCCCGTCGCCTCAAAATTTGGTCTGTTTCGTTTAAAGGTCCCTTGACATGAACATTTCACATTATGAGATTATTTAACATTAATATGATTTCCCCTAGCCTGTCTATGGTCCTGCAGTGGCTAGAAATGGCAATTATTATAAAGCGTGCTTTGGTTCAGAGAGTGGCAGCTCAGATGATCGAATCTGGAATTTAGCCCATTATGTCATCATAAGGGGCTTTTTATTTTGCTGGAAAACGCCAACATGACTTCCTGTTCGGGGCAAACGTTGTGGTTGGTGAATGGTGTTCATGACGTCATTTCCACGAATGGCCACACAACTTCTATAGGCTGCTCCCCTCCTCGTCCCGCCTCTCTCCTCCTCATTAGCATTTAAAGCTATAGACACCGATACCAAGGCTGAATTTCAGGGGACCTTTAAATAGGGAAACTAGTAAACAACAGACGTAATGCATTCTAAACCAATTTCATTTGACTCGCCAGCTTGCATTACAGGATTGCTTTGAGGTAAGGTTTCAAGGTCATTTACAGAGTGGGTCTGTTTAAGGTGGTTTACATGCAAGATCATTGCAGAGCTTCCTTAAGAAAGTTGATTTCTGGTTCATGTCCCAAGGCTGAAAGTGTGACTTTGCTGACCTATTTATGTCATATTTATGGCATGGGTGACTGGAGGGTACTCTCTTGTTTCTTGATGGTCTGCTTGACTGAGTATTAGGACCTGATTCATATCCAGTAGATTGCATGATTATAAAAATCTGTATCAATAATTTATCTGCGGTAGCTTACAGCTCAACCTTTTTTTTAAAACTAGATAAAATAGAATAGAATGCCTTTATTGTCACTATATGCATGTACAGTGAGATTAAAAGCAACTCATTCAGTGCAGACATGTATGTAGAAAATAATAAAAAAGAGAGATTTGTATCAACGTAGTTAGGTATCCAGAAGCTTTTATGGACAAATACAAACAGTACGCAGGGCAGCTGAACATACACACAGTATGCAGCAGTGTCTAGACAATATTACCATAAAAGGCACAACCGGTAGGAACACTGACAGAAAGCACTGGGAAGCTGTCAGTAAGAGAAAACATGACCTGTACCTCTCAAATTAATAATCATTTGTTCACATTTGTTGCCTAGTTGGTTAAACACTTACCAATGAACCAGAAGACCACAAAGTCACAGGTTCAAACGCCACTTACTTCCATTGTGTCCCTGAGAAAGACACTTAACCCTGAGTGTCTCCTGAGGGGGACTGTCCCTGTAACTACTGATCGTAATTCGCTCTGGATAAGGCCGTCTGATAAATGCTGTAAATGTAACTGTTCGGTTAAGAAAACAAACACATAAGCATGTAAATCTGCAGCAATGGAGCATTACATCAGTTTAGAATCTAGCCATATGAAAGCAGAATTCAGGGAACTGAAAACACAATATTGCAGAAACAGAAAGATGAGAAAACATTTTCATATAAAAGCAGTCATCATTATCTTCATCACTCCAGGCTTCTGGGATTTCCTTATTGCTGAATCACAGCTACTTTTAAGGCCGTCATTCCTGACAATGGAGGAAGTGATTATTGAAGACGCCTGTGACATTTCGCACGACTCTAAAAGCAGTTGATGTGCGTGGCCTTCATTCCATTTCTTGTAAGTCAGGTATCCAGGACAACTTCGTGTCAGGCAAAACAGGTTTGGGCTTTTTGTGTTTTAGCTTTAGCTACGTTGCTGGGTTCTTAATAAAGGAGGTGTAAAGTCTAAAGGAGGCATTTTAGGATTCAACATGAAAGAGCTCGGGGGAATTCTTCTGAAGTCAAAATTTCCAAACTATTAAACCACACCTGCATGCTGATCTTAACTATGCTAAATGGGACAGATTGTTTTTAAAGTTTTGTTAAAAAATAATTATTTTGTGTTTTTGTATATATCACAGATCTAAATGTAAATGTAAAATGAGAGAATCACTGTTTGTTGAGAGTGCCCATCACCTACAATATCAAATGAATGTTTCATTTCTTTATTATTTACGTTACTGTACCAAAAAGCAATATGGAAATAAAAACAGTAAAACTAAACCTAAAGACCTATTTAATGATTTGGTTTAAAAGGGCATTAATTATGGAAGAACCATACTTTATCAAAAGATGTAGAGTGCTGCCACCTTGTGAGGACAGATAGGATTTTAAAATCTCTTTTTCTCTTTTTTGGCCACAAGTCATTGCAGTTCCACTGAGACAATAGGTGGGTTCATGCTATAGCTCATATAAAACGGACCTCATACTGCTTTGGTTTGTACGAGTGTGAAGATAGAAGTCTTACTGGGCAATATGCAAATACACTTTGTTTCTTCTGAGGAAGTATTTCTTGGGAAGTGAGTCACAGTGTGTTTGCAGTGTGCTCTTGACAGCCAATGACAGACCCAAAATTTCATTTACCACCCACAGCATTGGTTTGTACTGGAGACCTCCCAGCACTTCCACTGTCCACCACCTTCATATAGTGGACACAATAGGCTAGTGTTCTCACTGAGAACAGTAGGGTTATTGATTTGTAGCTAATGTACAGAAACTCACACAGACTCTTGTATGAACACACACAAATATACATTTTTATCATTCATTGTTTAACACGGCAATTATTTGACCCCATTATTGTTTTTTCTCCTTATAGATACATCCCAGGCCCAAGGTTTAGCTGAAGAAAGCAACAGCAAGAGTTTGGATGTCTCTGTCCATGACAACGACGACATTGATGAGGCATCACTGTTTCTAGAGATCGACCGGGAGCTATCAAATTTGCTGAGTGGTCTGAAGGCCAGGTGTCGAGATGCTGGCGTGGTCCCTCCAGAAGAGCTGGACGAAGTCACAGAGGTAGTTGGCCCTTCTTTGGCCATGATACCCTGCAACGGTCAAAACGAGAGCCAGCCAGAAATGGCCAATCAGGAACCGGCGCAGCAGAATTGCTGCTCTGATGCTGGCCAATCGACAGAAGAGGCAGAGCCTGGGCGCTCATCCCTCTTGGCATCCAGCAGCTCCGTTTGGGGCCAGGCGCTGAGTCAGGACGCTGTTTCCCTCAACTCAGTAACGGAGGAGCTGCAGGCCCTGAGTGCCGGGCTGTTCAACCTAGACTTCAGGAATGCCAGCAGCGGCCAAGACAAATCCAGCGAGAGCATGGCTTGCACATCTGGAGTGGAGTTTATGGTGATGGGGCTACCCCCCAGTACTCAGGAAGTGGACCGAGACCAGACAGGGCAGAGGAGAGGGGTAGAGACACGCATGGAGACCCTTGTCGGAGGTGCCGGGGGGCTGCTGGATGAGTCTCTGGAGGAATCCAGCAAGATACTGGCTGAGATCCCAGGGATCTTTGCCGCCTTTTTGGATGGTGGCCAGACGAAGGAGAAACCCCCAAAGAAACTGCGCTTTTTGGAGAGCAAAAAGGAGGGCACACCAGGCTCAGGGAGAGATGTGGTAAATGGGAACGGAGAAGATGAGGTCCCCAGTAATGGACTTAAGGTAGACCAATCCCAGGAGGACTTGGACGAAATGGAGAAGCCAATCCTGAAATCTCTTGAGGACGAAGTGTTCTGTGCTGTTCCAGAACTTTGTGTGCTGAGCCCTGATAGTGAATATGCATCTGATCACAGCTCAAGCAGGTGAGGGGAACAGCCATTGCATTTATATTATTTAAAATACATTCTCTGTAATATTGTGTGCTGAAATATAAAAAACAGAACAAATTAATACATTTAACATATACAAAAATGTGTGATGACAATTCAGTAGCAAGAGCATTTTTCATCCTTCATATCTTCTGGTGAGGTGAGGTGAAGAGAAGAGGAGATGTGAGGTCACTGGGTTAATAATGGAATCATGTGTTCAACTTTCTTTGGGGTGTTTTCTATGGGAAACCAATGGGTTTGGACCTCACAATACGCTAATGAGTAAAAGACCATTGGCCAAGGTTTTATTTATAACACAATATACTGATTAATCTACATGAATACATATATACAAAAAGTGCAAACAAAGTGCTTAATTTATGTAATATATGTAGATATTATTCTACAATTGTAGGTATGAGTCTACAATATTTGCAGTATTGTAGATGTGAAAGAAACAAGTGAAGTTATGGCTCTACACCATGTTGGCTTATGTAAACATTTAAAGACTAATTAGTATATTTGCTTGCAAGACAAAGTAACCCTGAATTGTTATTTCGGAGTAATTGTTTTAAATTTATCCATTGCTCCCACAGAAACACAGAAGGCAAGACGATTCGGCCACAGCTGAAGAAGTTGCAGACGAGTGAAGAAGCCACGGATGTCTTCAGCTCTCAGTTCGAGAGCATCCTGGAGTCAGAGCGTCTACGCAGCACACTCTATAGCAGCACAGACTCCCTGGATGCTCTGTCATTGGCAGAGGAGTCAGAGTCCTGCATTACCTTCAGCATGCCCCTCACTCCCATGATCCAGCAGCGCCTAAGGGATGACAGAGTCTTACTGGACGGGATGTCTGAGCTGGGTCAACAGGAAGTACTCAGTGTCACTGCCACAGGAAAGAGCGGGAATGCCGCACTGGAGGTGACCTCTTCATATGTGGACGTTACAAGTGAGGACCTAGCTATGTTGGGAGAGACTGGACAAGCATCAGATAGACATTCCAGTGGACCACTGGCAAATGGGATTGTGGAGAAAAACGGACAAGAGCCAAAAGAGTGGCATCATGGCTGTTCGAGGTAGGATTCTGTGGCTTTGTGTCTTTACAAACCAATTCGATTGATCCCTGCAGTAGAGCAGAGGTGTCAAACCCCAGCCTTCCTCCAATCAGCTCCTCTGCTAATTACCACATCTTGAGGAGCTGAGTTTGACACCCATGCATTAAAGGGGTGGTTTTCTCATAAAGATCCACCATAAGAAGCATTGGTATGCAAATACTTGCACATAAAACGCATCTCTTCTCTTTGTACCTGATTATATATTAATGAGAAGATACAATTGTAATAATTGACCATTATTTTTGGTGAATCTGGTTCTGTTTTAAATTTCCAGTAAACTAGGCATATGTTGGGCGTAAACAATCCCTTTTGGTTTCATTGCCTTTATTTCACTGATTTTGTGAAATATGGTCTGATCAGTCCATCGTCTATATGACGTTCTGTTGCAGTGGCCTGATATGGAGTATGTTTCCCATCATGAACTCACATAGTTATGTGCTTGCAACCGAAAGGGTTAAAAGTGAGCCTTGGGAAGCACACACCAGAAGTTGTATGTTGTTGCCCTCTGCTGGAGTAAAGTAGAATTTAATATGCCTGCCAGGTGGAGAGGGGCTGTGGGACTCTGGTTTCTTTTCTTGAGCTGGAACGTTGAAGTTCAAAGTGTTAATTAAGAAAATGTGAAATGAAAGCTGAAAGTAAGTGAATGAAGGAAATCATAAATTAGGTTATTTTGAAGGTACACTTAGTTGAGTGTGGAGTCTTTTTATAAACTGTTAGGCCTTGAGGAAGATGTCTCCCTAGTTTTTGTAAATTATTTCTTTATCCGTCTTGAGATGTTAATGTTAACCAAAAAAATAAAATAATCAAATGTTTAAATATAGTGAGAGCACTTTATGCAGTATTTCACTGTTACACATTTAATCAGTCTAGACATAACAACTGTTATGTATTCAGTATGTTCAGTATTATAAAATTGAATACTGAATTAGAATAATATTGAATTTCATATTTATTTGTTTCGTACTCTTGGACCAGTAGTGTCCCTACCTGAGGTCTTCTACCACTTCTGTCCCCTCTGTGACTTTATTCGATTTTTCCACTTTTGCAGGTGTAGATCTTTGCAGGTGGTCATTTGTTTTTGGCTGTTACAAAATGTCCAAATTAAACATTAATACAAACAGTGTAGAATGTGCAAAGCGGGATGAGATTGCCAAATAACTTTAATTACTACTTTACGATTACCTTGAAGCAAACATAAGTCATCATAGCAGTATTTACATGGGTATGTGTAAACCTTATCCTTTGCATAGCATTTGAGTGTCTTGTATTTATATTCACTCATTGTAATGTCAAACATATGTAAAATAGTGTGAAATGTGCTACATCAGTACTGACTGCAACAGTGATGCTGTTAAAAGCATATTTTGAGTGAAAATCTTAAAATGCTGATTAGTATAATGAAGTACGGTAATATATTTGATTCTTTTTAGATTGTAGCTACTGAAGATTCTGTCATCTTTATTTGATATACTTTATTTGAAATTCACTATTACCCTGTTACAACTAATTGTTGGTGAACTTTAGTGGTCATGTGTCATTTTCACATTTCTGTAATGTCAGAGCATTGTAGCCTTTGCCCACGTTCCTTTTGTAATCACAAAATAACCAAACACTGTAATCTTTTTTATAAAATTCTTTTGAATGTATTTACATGTTACCTACCCTGTATCATGGAAGATTCTTTACTCTAGAATTGTGGTTGATCAAAGTTTTAATAAAGTAGTGTTAACTACTATGTTTAGTTTTGTGTTGAAATATTCCTTTCTGTCTTTCTGTTTGTTATTTTGCCTCAGTGTTAACGGAAATAGTAGGTTTTGATCCCATCAATCTTAGAAGGTTGGCTCTACACTGCATTATTTCTGACAATCACACACTTAGAGTTATAGCTGTAAGGATAGTTAAAGCGGCTAAGAGGACCGTCTGCGGTTTACATTTACAGACAATGACCGATAAACACAATATCCAAATGCCGGAAAAAAATGTGTGTAGTGTAATTATGATGGTTGACCACAACATAACCTTTTAATAATAGTCTATAATTAAACAGTGAATATTTTTATTCTCCAGTATCAGTCTGTTAATTTCTCCCATTCGCCAAATGAGAAATCAGAAATGTATATGCCATCTGTGCCACATTTAATAGAAAGTACTTGAAAACTTGTACATGAAAAGGTTTCTAATGCATTTTAATGGCAGTGCTGCTATCAGCATGAAGCCATTGCCTGTGATCAAGTGTGATCAATAAACGTCAGCTGCAGAACAGAGTCCCATAGGCCGGTCATGCTAGCCCTGTTAGCATAGCAGATATGAAGCATCGCTGCTCTCCAAAACACCAAAAATGTCATAAATCCACGCAATGTTCGTTCGTTCGTTCGTTCATACGCACCCCAGCTGATGAGCAGCTCTACATTCGCTCCCCGAAGCCTTCTCTTGCCATGCTGCGGATTGGAGCGCAAGGCAGGAGTCCGGGCAGCGTTTTGTTCGGGTTTTTTTTTTTCTCCCCCCCTCTCCTTCAGCCGGATCCTAGGCATGTGGCATGATGGGATCACTTGCTCGGCCCCCCGTACGCAGGCTGACCGCTTGCCCCTGCTCTCCCCCGTTCTAATGAATTAGCAGAAAAGCGGGTACCTGTGTTGTCCGAGCAGTCGGGGAAAAAAACGGCCCTCCTCCGTCCCTCCTTGTAGGTCAGATCAGTCACTAGGGAAAGTGGTCACATGGCAGAAGGAGAGAGCTAAAGAGTTTACTAGCTAGGAGTTGCTTTATTATTTTTTTTTCTGTTCCCGTTCTCTCCTCGGCCCTCGGTGAGAAGCAGGACTCCCATGGGCTCCTTTGTGTCGGGGTGTTTCTCCCAGCCTGGCCCATCCAATGCTGAGCGGCGCGCTTCCATCCAGTAAGTCTCGACCTTCAGCTTGCATGACATGCCCGTTTATCGTCATGACGATGGCAGGTAGGAGAGGATGCAGGCGGGCGGACGGGCTTCTCCCTGCTTCGTGAGTGCAGCACGGCTGCGACTTCCTCTCAGACGGCAGCACCGGCTCTTTTTTTTGCGGTGTCCTTTAAAAAGAAAACGAGAAATAAATAAAGTACTGAAGTGCAGCGGGTAAAGCAAGGTTGTTCTGCTTTGCTGGCTTATTTCAGGTCGAGCGTCCCCCCCTCGTTCTCCCTGGAAGTGGACTGTTCTTAATCCAACAGGAAGCTGGCAGCAAGAATATGACGTGAATACTAATACATTTAAAATGACGGATGTTGTGTGTGTGTGTGTGTGTGTGCCGCAGCTTTCATGCAATCACATGAAGTGTTTTGGGGATTTAGCAGCTGTAATGCAGATCTCCAGGCAGACCCAGGACAGCTTGTGAACTGGGGATTTATACTCTTGTTTTTTTCCCCCCCAGTTTGCTTAAAGGTTTTTTTCCATTAAAAATTGACTGCATTTTTATATCAGAAACAAACAACACATTTAAATATATCGCATGAAAAAAAATATGAATATTGTATTTGGTGTTATTTTACGGGGAATTGTGGCCCTTTTTTGTTCCACTTCATACTGAGTTGTCCCAAATAACACTATAACGGAAATAAATCAACAATAATATGCTGAAAAGTCTTTTTTTTTGTTTTTTTTTGTTTAGTATCTCGCATTTGTAACTCTGGTTAGCAGCACCCGGAGCTTATTATAAGCCGGCCGCTGCCGAAACGTGACATCGCATTGACCTTGTGGAGTGATGGGACCGGGTGGGTTAGCTGACAGCGTCCCGACTGGGCGGCTCCACGGTGAAGTGCTTATGCTGTAGGAGGTGTCGCTTCTCGGCTGCTAGGATTAGGCAGCCGGAGGCCCTGTCAGGGCCGGAGGTGTGACTCAGTGGAGCCGGTAAACCCGCTGCCAGACGCCCATGCCTCCTGCTTTTAGCCCTTTCAGGCATGCTGTTCTGTTATAAATGGCGTGTTTGGGCACAAATACTAGCATTGGCCCTTGAGCAGGATGTGTTATTTGAGTGGTATCTTGACTGCTGTATTCTACCCGTCAGTACAGGCCAAAACACAACAGAATTACTTATTAACTAAAATGATTGATTGTATCAAAGGAACGGACCTTGATAACAAAAAAAAGAAAAAAAAATTAAAGTCTTTACTTGAGCTTTTTGTTTTGTAAGCTTCACACAGTTGACCCAAAACTACACAAAATGGTACCATGATGCATCTGTTATCATTGTCTGTGCCCCATTTTGCAGAAAATTAAGTTTACTTGTCATGTGAGCCAAAAATTTTGTTACAGAAGTGTGTGAAAACCAAAATTACCAATACAGTAATTATAAATTAAACCCTAACAAACTTGTTTAGCAATAATCAATAATGATAATCAATCATCAATAAACAAAATGAGAGTTTTAATACTTTAGAAATTCACCAACAAGCAATAAAAATCATAAAAGCATCAATGGATCTGCTTGCTCACAGTGGGCGGGTAGGGGGAGGCGAGTCAGGAGTGGAGCGGAAACCCAACCCAGCAGAATGGCATGCACAGACGTGGCTGCACTGAACGCCTGACACGGGGTGTTTTTAACCTGTGCTTTCTTCCTCTGACGTGCATTATTTAAGCCCGACCTGCTGTTCTGCCGGGTCAGGTAGGGGAAAGGAAGTGCAGAGTGCTGAATCATGCTCCCGTTCGGACGTGAGCTTCGCAGGAGCGTTATATATTGGGAGTGGTGGCATAGTGGGTAAGGAAGTGGAAGGTTGCAGGTTCAAATCCCGATCCACCAAGCCCCCTTGAACAAGGTGCCGTCCAAACAGACTGCTCCTTGGGCGTCTATCAGGGCGGCCTATGCTCACTATGGGTGATGGGTTAAATGCAGAGGACACATTTTGTTGTGTACACCGTGTGGTGTGCTGTGTGTCACTTTCGTTTTCTTCCTTAAGATTCTTCATGCATTTATGAGAGGTGCTGCATCGGTTGACAAAGACACCATTGAGAGGCAGGGGGCAGTCTTCCTCTCAGTAATAGAAGCGTCATCTTGTTCAGATTGTTTTCCTCGGTTAAAATGAGCTTTTTCCTCTGGCGGGTCTCTCACATGTCTAATCCCCAGAATTCCAGGGAGTTTCTGAGGTCAGTGGCAGTGTACGTGACTGAGAGATGAGGTTGTTGAGTTGATCTCAGCTGAGGAGAATGGGAGATGTGGCCTTAGCTTTTGTTATGTCCAGAGCTACAGAAGAAAATAGCGATAGAGAGTTTGAACATTTATGTAATGAACTAATACATACGTGGTGATTTTTATTTTTAAATAAGCATTGCTAAAGTTTAAATAGAATTGCCTACTGAAATCTGCCCTTGTGTATAATGCTCATGGGTGGAGTGACACAATGATGTGCAGGCGATGAATAATGCTGGATTTCAATTTTCCCACTACCCATTTCAAACAGGGGGGACGCTGACAGCTCTTTATTTATTGCAGGGAAAAAGTAAAGCGTGAATTATATTCTAATTTATGAAAGACTTGTCAGTTATCTCAGCATGGGGAAGTATGGGTCCCTCTGGAGAAGTCTCCCAGTGACCAGAATCCATTGCCATGGTGATGACTATGCTAATACGTTTGGCTCTACAGAGCAAAGCAATTGTGACCTAATGAACAAAGGGAGCACAGGAAACAGACTAGTGCAATAAAAATGGAAATGGAAAATCATTTTATTATCGGACTAATTCAGGTATTCTTAATAAACCAAAAGAAGGACAGTAGCATCTCGGCTTTGTTTGAGTGCAGTCTGATGATCATTTTAAAATAAATAATCTTGGTTTAAGAAGTGGGATTTACAAATTCTGTATGTTCACAGTGTCCATTATTGAGTTTGGTCTCTCAAACGCAGTCTTGGGGAGTAACATATTACATTGCAAAATTACACAGTTACAGTGTCACAGAATTTAATTACATAAAAAAGTTGCTTGTTAGTCATTTCGACATCATATAGCACTGGTATCAAGAGGGGAGTAAAGTTGTTGTTCTAACATAATATGAATATTTTCATTGCCACTGTGAAGCAATACTGTTGAAGTATCCTAACTATAAGAATGGCTATGTCTTCGCTTCTCTCTACGCATTTTAACATTATGCAATTGCACAACACGCATATATTTTTCACTTTGGCAAGGAGTGCTTTTTCTTTAGTTCTGCTCAAAAGCATTAAAATACATTTCTTTCATTTATTAGTTTTATTTATTTATACATTCATTTTTTTATGTATTTATCAATGTATTCATTTATTTCTTTATATACTATGTGGTGTTATAGAATGGAGTATTGAAAACAGTATCGAGTACCATCCTTAGTATTGGTTTTGTGACAAGCCTAATGCTTAGTAGACGTTATTCATGATATCTGAGGTGTTGTATGTCCAAAGCTGGTCTTTTTACATTAGAAGTAAAAGATGCAAAAAATAATTACCCCAGTTAATAGTTGGATCAGTTAAACATTAAGAGGAGAATAATATTGCTCATTCTAAGCTCTTTTTATAGCTAGTAAAAACAAATGCACACACATACAAGCTATCAGTGCTAACTCCCAGTGTTGGTGTGCCACCATGATCCACTAATGATGACGTTTTTTGCTGTTAAGCCTTTAAGAAGGACTCGTCAGAACACAATTATGTTTGCATGACCAAAGTGATGTGTCCCTATGCACCTTGAAAAAGGGTTCAGAGCACCTTGATGGCCATTTACACTTTTATTTAACACAAATTACACGTCATCAACAGGGTCATTTCGGCTTGTATACAATTTTCAGATATGTTAGATATGTTTGACAAAACATGTAGACTGAGCACAAATATCCTCTACATGGCCTAATAAAATCCATGGGTATCTCAGGAGAGGAGCAGAAGGATGTTGCTGGAGAAGAGAATTGTCGGGCCTGCTTGTCCAGTAGCGGACAGTGACCCTGTCCTTGTTTTGAAATGGATGGAAATTAAAACCATACTTTTTGCTTTTGGACTACCAGTTAGTACAATGACATTGAGCACCAATCATGCTCAGTGGTGTACTAATTATACGGGCAATGTAGAATTAGTACACCAAACTTCAATCAAGGATCCTCTTCTCAAAACCAGTATTTTGTCGCGGCATTTTTATCATGCTGAAGTTGCAGTAGGAGCCTTAGACAGACTTGCTGAGTCTGTTGTAATTAATGAAGTGAAATGCAGTAGGTGTTTTGTGTGTTCTAGGTTGTCATAATGAAAGAATTACTTCCTGCTTTTTGCCTTCCCCATTATAGGTTAATAGCCAGGATCACTGGAATATTTAGAGCAATTAATGTGTTTTTCTTTTCACTGACATAATTTGGGTTCTAATTGAAATGTAGCTGTGCCCCGCAGAGGTATTTCGGCAGACATGGAAATCTTCATGATTATCAGATTATTTCAGTTTTAAGGTTGGTCTGTGCGTGGCAGGACACAGCGGCGAGCTTGACATGTTGTCACCCGGGGCTTGCAGTGGTGACATGGGTCCACTCAGGCCTTGCTGTGAAATATTTATGCAGCTGCAGGGACACTCCCTTCAGAGCCTCAGAAAAACCAAACAGCGGCAGTGTGGTCAGCCTGCGGGCTCCAGTCTCGCAGGGGAAGTGAGGCTTTCAGTCACAGCACCTAGATGACTGTTCTCGTGAAACACTTCCCCATCAGCCGAATTTGCATGGCTCCAGTAGACCCCACTTTTAAAGCCAAAACGGCGTTGACCTGATGGGAAACCCCTAGACCCGTGATGGTATCTGTGCTGTGGTATATGGCACCAAGCCTGTAAGTTGTGGGGTGGACTTGTTTTTCCAGCCAGGCTGGATAGATATCTGGAGAATTTGGAGGATGAGTCGACGCCTCAGACTCACGTTATGTTCCTCAAACCATCCTTGGGCCACTGGCTAATGTTGTAGTGCGGTGTGGGGGGAACATAACCAGATTTACAGTTATGGGCAGTTGGGCCTGTGGGAAGGGGAAACCTGTAAGACAGAATTGGAAATCAGTGTAGGGTGAAGATGTTTGCTTTGATTCTCCAGTTCGACTGTCCCCAAGTCGCGCTGTGTAAGCGCGTCTGATAAATGCTGTAAATGTAAAGGTTTTGAGAAACTTCTCTGCTTTAGTGCTAAACGTGGCAAAAGGAGTGTCAAAACCTTACATTGTTCCTTACATTTACATTTACATCATTTATCAGATGCCCTTATCCAGAGAGACTTAAAATCTGGAGCAAATCTGGGTTAAGTGTCTTGCTCAGGGACACAATGGGTTTGAACCTGGGTCTTCCGGCTCATAGGCGAGTGTGTTGCCCACTAGGCTTCTTGCACCCTTCTTGGGTGGGTACAATCTCGGCTTTTGTGTTCCAGTTTAAACAAACACACTAAACAGTGCATCAAAATCAGAATCCTCTCGTTTTCCAAAGCACAATGTTCCTTATGCCCTGCAGACCAAGGACCACAGAAAATATACAATACAGATTTTGCGGTTGCACACGAATGAATGACAGATGAGCTGACAGGAACGACATTTCAGTGCGAGTGTTATTTGTGGGATTTTATCACGATAGTCGACGATCTGGACCCCCCCCCTCTTCGCGTGTCCAGCCGAGGGAAGTTGCATAGTGAAGTCCAGCAGCGAGCCAGGATGTTGCAGCCTATTTCTCCTTTGAAGTTCGCATGCAGCGGGGGCTCCTCTGGATTCTTTCAGGCTCGATGCAAGGGTTTCTGGGATATGCCTCCACTTTTTTTTTCCCGACGGTGAATGATGAGCATTGATTTTACAAGAACGACAAAAAAAAAAAAAAAAAACCCGCGATACTTCTGGCGAGCTCGGCGCGCGTTTAACGATGGAGCGCGAGTTTAGTCGACTTGCTCCGACAGGAACTGTTATGGCCGAATTTGTTCTTCAGCTCGGCGGAATGTTTTATTAAGTGAACGCACCTCGCAAGATTCGACCACACGACTTGCTTCTGTGACCGCGGCTGGGAAGACGTTGCAGGTAAACCAACTTTCATGAGCGCGAACGTGTGGCGGTGCCTCAGAACAGACGCGGTTCGTTTAAAACGGCGGCACACATCCTGCTAGCTTCACGTGTACGTTAGTGAGTTTGTTTCAAATAGCTTATTAACTTTTTTTGGAAGAAGGGCGGAGAGTTGTCCTCATATTCTTATCATTTTTATTTGGTTTGACTAGTTTGAGTCAGTAACTTCCAAAGCCCTTAGTTTCAGGTATCTTGGCCATTTTTTTATGATGCATATGTCAATGGTTTGTGTTGCCAGGTGATGCTAGAGAAACACGCAACTATTTTCCAATAGTTATCTGAGCAAATAGTTACTTAATAACTTAATACATTTACTTTGAACTAACTTACATTATTCTATTGTATTTGGTAAACGTACATGCTTGATAGAGTTTGCTTTTCCTTCGGCTTTGTTTTTTTTTTATATATAGAGCAGACGTGGCAACAAAGCCTTTGAAACCGGGGCTTTTGAATGGTTGGCATTACGTTGGTTTTAAATTTCAGATGTTGAAATTCTGTGCCAGATGTGCAACACTCGTTCCCCACAAGCACATTTAAAGATACATTACAGAGTCTTTCTTTAACTGCTCATAAATCCAGTGAAGGATAGCATCCAAGCTTGAAGTCAGGAATTTGAGGTCCTCCTGCTTTTCTTCTGTTCTGGTCCATTTTAAGTATCATGCAGGCCTCAGGGTGTGTCTCTGGACATGCAAGACTGGAAAGCTCTCCTCCTCTGGACTGACCTTCAGCTGTTGCCCACACATGATTGATGTTAATGGCAGAAATGTATGCTGTAGATTTGAATCCCCTAAATTCAATATACACTACTCACAATAAGTTTACATCAGTGCTTTTCCTGTTTGCTCTGAATTTTTTTAAATAAGTAAAAGTTCCCTTTGATATTACTAATAATGTATGAGAAGAAACACCATTTTCAATAGTTGAATATTTATTTCCCCAAACATTTAGACAACAAAAAATGTGCACTCCAACTTCCTGAAATTGAGCTGTGACAATTCTGCCATGATGTTGTGGAGCATTATCATCCATTAACAGAAGGTTTGGGGTGTGCTGGCTGAATTGGGGGGTGATGATGGATTCTATGATGTCTCTGAGGTAGTGACTGAGTGCAGTGCAGTGCAGTGACTGAGCAATGTACAATAACAAATCTGTTTTGCGCTGACTCTTGATGCACCTCCTCCACCAAAGGAAGCCATAGTACCCCTCGCATTGTAAACGGGCCTGCAGCTCTGTGGCAGTTGCAAAACGATGTCTGAGTGCGTAGGTCCTTAGGTACTGGTCATCATTGCGGCCTGTCACTCACGGGGCTCCACTCCTGGGTCTGTCTTGAACTCTGCCAGTAGTTCTGTGTCTTGATGCAAGTCTGCTGATGACACTTTGAAACAGACCAAGTTCACAAGCAACCATGGCCAGGTGACGTTGCTCGTCCGTTAAGTGACATCGTGTGTTCATCGCTATTTGAATGATGAACTTGGAATGACTTGCTGACAATACCAGCTTTTTATAGCCACAGAATGTTGAAATTGATGTCACATTGAGAAAAGTTGTCTCTATGTATTGACCCCAATATAAGGCACACCTATACACAATGAGACCATTATATGGAAAACACAAAATGAGGTGTGTGTATCACCCCTATTCCAAAATGTCTGAAGTGAAACAAACACCGTATGTATGACATCCACCAAGTATCCCTAACTTTTCCCGGTTAAGGAAGCAGCCCTGTAATCAGAAGGTTGCCGGTTCGAATCCCGATCCGCTAAGGTTCCACTGAGGTGCCACTGAGCTGCCACTGACCAAAGCACTGTCCCCACACACTGCTCCCCGGGTGCCTGTCATGGCTGCCCACTGCTCACTAAGGGTGATGGGTTAAATGCAGAGGACGAATTTCATTGTGCACACAACAGGGGTCTGGGGCATGGAATGCATTTAATGCCTTTTGTTAAAATTCCTTTTACTAAAATAGAAGATTTAAATCTCGATATGGTCACACGAGTGCCATAGCACTAGTTCTGGTCACAGTAAGGATAGTACTGAATTGAAATGTCAGCTATCAGAAGTGTACTTGCTGGAATTTTAAAGTATACACACTGTGGTGAGTGACCTCTACAAATAGCAGCTCCTGAAAACTCTTTATTCTGCCATGGGTCTAAAACTGAAAGAGGAAAGAAGGTTTTCTAAGAAGTTTTGAATATGATACATTTGCATGCTGTGACTCATAGCAGATCCAGCTACAGGAAATGGAACTGTTGTGTTCTGTTCGGGTCAGCCTGCGTTGTTCCTGCTCATCTGAAGTGCCTGGATGGCAAGTACTGTTTCAGGATGAGTCATGGTGCAGGAATGGAGAGAGGTTCCCCACCCTTGGAGGAGCTTGGTTCTCCTCATCTTCTCCATCCATCAGAACAGCCCCCGGCATTCTGACGGCGAGCAAGAGAAAGGGAGGAATAGAAAAATAATCTGCAAGGACATACAGGGGCGAGCTGTATTGCAAGTATAATACAGCTATGGTTGAGGCAGGAATCATGTCTAATGTGTATCACATTAGGAAAAAAAAAACCAAGCATCTTAGCATTAAACTAAAGATGCACCTAACATCTGTTAGTCCTTTGTGCAGAGGGATTTGCATTCTATACCAGATAATCTGTAAGGTTCATGGAACTGTAAAATGTGCGAAAATATTAACTGGTCACATGGGCAGGGGACATAAATGGACCATGAGCACTTAAATACAGCTTGTGAAAACGCGCCATTACTTATTTTCTGTATAGGCTGTAATGTGTCTGTCAGGGGAGTGTTCTAGGTTGTCATGAGTTCTGAAGTTGCTGTTATCTTGCACGATCAACAGGTGGCACTGTAGTTCCAGATCTTCTCCATCTTCTGTGATGTCACGTTTGCTAATTTTCTTCTCAAACAACAAATTCTGAAAAATGACTTTCATCAGCTCCTGTGGCTATTTAGCTATATATGTGCAATCTAAAGACGTGCCAGATCACCACACACATCTGAAATCTCTCTGGATTTGACAACTAGATTTACATTTTGTTCACGTTGTGCTGTGTGTTTGCTCCAGTTTTGCTGTTCAGGGGTCTGGGCTCTTCCGCCAAGCTTTGGTATTTGGTATTTTAGTCCTGTATTCTGCTCGGCTGTCTCTTATCTCCCGTGTTCTCTGATTAATGATTCTCTTGTTTAGTCGGTGCCCTTGTGGGAAGAGCGATAGGCCCAGTTTCGCTGCGTCAGGCTGCTTTAGACAAAATTGATACAGGAGCCGCTCTTAAACGAATGTGCGCATTGTGGGATTGTTTTCTGGTCTCCGCACCTTGCTTTACCTTTTAGGGCCGCCTGTAATGGCTCATCAAGAGTGCCGGTCTTTATGTGCCATTTGCTCGCCTCGGCGTGTGTAGGTGACTGTAGCGCTCACAGCTGGAGACCTCCGTTCCAGTGTCACATAATGATTAAGTCAATGGCTTCGCCTTACAGAAATCCGCTTTTTTTATTTTTTTTCTTCCTTCTGACAATGGATGTGGAGTTAACTTTAAAAAAAAAAAAAAAAAAAGTAAATTTTATCATTATCTTGTATGGGGACTAAAGTTGAGTTTGTTCTAGAAGCTGATTGTAGCTGTGATTTAAATGAACAGAACTGCTGCATCTACACCATGTTCTCATGATAAACACCAAATGAACAAAACATCTGCCTTTACAGATTTTACTCAGAACTGTGACTGTTTTCAGATAATAGAGATGATAATTATTTCATCCCGAGTTAGATGACTTGGAAATGTGGCACTTAATAGACGGCGCTCATCAGTGTTATGTCTGACGCGGGGATGTGTCATGAAAACTGCAAGGAACCTGCGTTGGTAAATAGATGTAGACGTATTCTTTTTCTGGTCACAATTGATGTTCTTATGTCACACTGTTATCTTTAAACTCTCATTATGTTATCTATGAGGTCTGCACTGGGGTTAGTTGAAGACAAAAGACCACAGGCAGTCACATCTCTGCCTTTTTCTTTGCATTTTGGGCAAAATAAGTTAAAATGGTGTTCAGGACATGAGATGAACTAAAGCTGAACTTTTTTTCTGCTTTTCTCCCTGTCTCCGTCCCTCTGCAGTGATGCGGGGCTGAAGGCCTCCCTGTCGGGCTGGGACTCAGTCATGGGCACAGAGGGGTTGAAGGGCAGCGCCGACGCTCTCCACAACAGCAGCCGAGGGGACCAGGAGGCGGCCCGCCGTCTGGCACGCAGACTATTCCACCTGGAGGGCTTCCGGCGCTCCGACGTCGCCAAGCACCTGGGCAAGAAGTGAGTGGGCATCAGAAATACCTATTCCACCACTACAGACAACCCTGGGGGAGGAGCTGAGTCATGGAGCAATTTATGTGAACAGAGGGCAGATATCTTACTTGAGTGAACCAGAGCTGCAGGGGGTTTTATTATTTAAAGTGACGAGGTCCCATTTTGTCTTTTTTTCTTTTCATCGTCAGTATGATAATTCAGATAAACAGGTCTGTTGTCATCTGCATCGGTCAGAGGGGAAGCATGTAAATTCACCGGACCTGTTGTGTTCATCTGTATTGAAGCATGTCACAGCGGGCATCTCTAAAGGCACCTCTCTTGCCGTACTGTAAAGTGAAGTGATTGTCACATGTGATACACCGCAGCACAGCACACGGTGCACACAGTGAAATTTGTCCTCTGCATTTAACCCATCACCCTGAGTGAGCAGTGGGCAGCCATGACAGGCGCCCGGGGAGCAGTGTGTGGGGACGGTGCTTTGCTCAGTGGCACCTCAGTAGCACCTTGGCGGATCGGGATTTGAAACGGCAACCTTCTGATTACGGGGCTGCTTCCTTAACCGCTTGGCCACCACTGCCCCACTGTAGCACACACAGACTGAAACAGGTGACTGAGAGGAAGCTAGCTGCTTCCTCTTGTTGCTACCATGCCTGTGACGTGCACTGATGGTTCTCCGCTCCATAAGAGTGGCGTCCACCCTCAGGACACTTTTACTTCGGCTAACTAGGTCTTTGTTCAGCGTTCAGTGCCCTGCTGGCCAAGCCCATTTAGTGGCATATCTAACCACTTTTCGGTCACACGCTACTTTCTTGCTCTGCCACTCTAGGAGAAGAAAAAAAAAAAACACACACACACACAGAGAACATACATTGCCAGGAGTGTGCTCGACCGCCTGTATGAGGAGAATCCTCATCCTCAGCCCTTTAGATGGATTGCAGCATTTGTTTTGAAGCAGGGGCCACTGCCTCTTACTTTTTCTCCCGCAGCCCACTGTTTTCTATGTTTAGATGCTCTGGAGGAGAAGGAACACGATTAAAAAAAGAAGAGGGATGTAAGTTTATCACTGATTGTGCAGCACAGTTAAAGTTCTGAGGCTTCGATAATAGTACTACCATTTCCTCTAACCTTTTTTGGCCTATGAAAGTATTTCAGTTTTGGAAGAGATGGCCATGGTTGTCCCTGGAAGATGAATGTAATTAAACAGAGTGTCCGAGTGTTTGATGGAAAATTAAATTCCGGTTTCAGAGCCTACATATATTACTTATAACGAATACATACATTCACTATTAAATCTGCAACATGCATTTTCTTAACCTTTTGATGCTAGAGCAGAACTGGGAGAGAGCGTTTTTTTTTTTTCAGATCTGCGCTGCTGCTTCTCGTATGGGAATGATGAGAGGCGTAGTGGTCTGTGTCACCAAGGAGACAGACTCTACCAGTTTGTGACATCCACCCCCTTATGCTCGCCTGCCTCCGCGGTGACTCTGCTTAGATGGAGGTCTAGTGAGCAGCCAGCGCCTGTTCTTCCTCCCCATGAACATAATTTGTTGGTTTTGAATTGGTGCTGTGCACGTCTCTGTGTAGGCATTTATATGAACTTTTCCTTTTCCTCCCCCTTTCCTCAGATCAACAATGAATTAAAAGCGGCGGCCTGTTGCATTGTGTTGTTTTCCTCTGATGCATTTGAAATAAACAGAAATATATGTTAAATCATTTAACCAAAGGAGCAACAGAACAGTGACCACTATATGAGTCAGGTGAAGTTGTTGCTGGAGAAGTGGTTTTGACATGACTGACAGTTCATAGCCTGTACAGTTTCTTTATATAACTGCGTAGCTGTGCATTTGGGGAAGAATTCCTCCGTCACTCAGGCAGAAGTTACAGAAAGTGTATATTTTGTCTCACCACAGTGGTAACTGGTTAGAAGTGATGCCTGGACTGCATGTAGAGGTTTCCAACTGAAGAAACCGTTTGTGTTTCCACAGTAATGACTTCAGCAGGATGGTTGCCGAAGAGTACCTCACTTTTTTTGAGTTTACAGGGATGACATTGGACCAATCGCTCAGGTACTCTACTCTGTTCATATCATTTAAAAGGGAACCTGTGATGATTGCAGAATGTTTCTTGGGGAAAAATTATGTCCCTGTAGAATTAAAACTCACCTACACTTGATTGACAGTGGGATAAGTTCACAAATGAATGAATGTATGTATATTTGTACAAAACGAATATATTCAAATATAGATTAAATGATTCATTTAATGAAAAAAAGAAAACTTTGCTTTTTTTATTTTGTCTTCTCAGAATATTTCTGAAAGCTTTTGCACTAATGGGCGAAACCCAGGAAAGAGAACGGGTTTTGATCCACTTCTCCAACAGATACTATCAGTGTAACCCAACCATCATCGCCTCAAAAGGTAGTGTTAAAAATGTGGAATGTGATTTTTTTTCTTCTTTTTTTGTGTGAATGTTTGTTTTTATTCTGAACAGGTCCTAAATTAGTTTTATACATGTTACGTGCTATGGCATCCATGTCAAATTACACCAAATGGGACATTAATATGATATTAAATAATCAGAGGGCTGAACCTTAACATTGATGAACTGCATAATTGGGATCATAAAGGACAAGCACAACAAATTAATGTAGCCAGTAACATCATAATTAATTAAATGCTGCAATGAGAAAGACAGTGAAATAAAATGCATTGTATTCTGTAAATACATATTCATTTATGGATTTCTTTTTGCAAATTGTAAAAGAATGTGCTCTTTCAATATTTTCAATATTTTTTTTTGTCTTTTGTTCCCTATAAACATTTGATTTTGTAATGGAAAAAAGTTTTAAATCTCATATGCAATATGTCATATGCCTTTGCCATTGTAGAGGACAATTTCATTGTTTATATTGCAACAGTCTCCAGTTAGACTCGTCCCTCCTCCTTTCTATTAACATGTCCTGTACCTTATGAAAATGAACAAAATACGACACACATAAGAGAGATATAGAGCTTATTTGTCTCTTGTACCATCTATCTCTCGTTTGTCATGTCTCTTCCATAGCAACCATCATGGTAACAACAAGTCTCTGTGACCAGTAGATGGGTGAAAGCTAAAACGGTCTTCTTGTTGCTAAGACTGTTGCCATGGAATTGATGTTATACTTTGGCCCTATGTGAAGATGAATGTTGTGACCAACATGCATCTACTCTTAAATTTCAGAATTAAAGGCTTGCATTCTCAAAGCAGGGGAGATAATGTGTGTTACATGCAGATTTGCAGTGCTGGAGCACCTGACACAGATCCTTAGTGATGACTTTGTTTATTCACATCCTTTCACAGATGGAGTACATTGCCTTACCTGTGCTTTGATGCTGCTGAATACTGACCTCCATGGCCATGTAAGTTTTTTATTTATCCCACCCCCCCACCTTCTCCGTGAGCAATACCTAATAGTCATTCAAAATCATTCCCACATACTCTTGGTGATATTGGAGCAAACTCATTATTATTGTTTTATAATCAAATATAATATCACATACTAGTGAATATAATATCACATCAAATTAGTGGAGTCTTTGCATTTTTTACTGACAGTGCTGTGCAGCATTCTGTTGCTCTCTCTGTTGTGTTGTACATTCTTGAACGTGTCGCTGATGATCCTGACAAGGCCACAACCACTGATGGACGAGTGGAATGTTAATGCTTTTGCTACAGCACAAACAAGCTGTCGGTCACATTAGATTTTTTCCCCAAAATGTCCAAAACATCTATTGAACATTCAGAGCATTTAGGCAAATTAAAAAAACATTATATTGCATTAATGCAATTTTTTAACATCACTTGAAATATATTGTTTTTTTTTTTGTATTAAGCTAAGAGGGGAAATTATGTGAAATTATTTGCATCTCATAAGTGCATCAGCTTTAGCATTTGAAGATGGTTTGCCTCAAATTCGTTTTTCTTTTCTCACCCTGAGCACAATTTGCACAAACCTCCTCACTCATTGACTAATCAGTCAGCCCTCAGACCTTACCACTCCACAAGAATGACTCGCTTCGATTGATATTCAGATGAATTTCTGTGGTACCTTCAAAGGAATATTCTGTGTGTGCTGCTTATCACCCTCTCCTGCACATTTTGCCTTTTGTTACTTTATGAGGGCTTCATAATGGTTTTGGCTAAATTGTGATTCAGGAGTCCAAATGTAAGCTCGGTCTTTATGCTTTCTTTTTGTGCTTTCTTTTCTAGTCTTGCCCTTTTCCTTGTAGAGAAATTAAAATAATTAAGGAGAATTCATCACCTTTGGTTTGAACTTTAATGCCTATACATCACTGATGAGTTTAGACAGCTTATCCTTTCAAGTGTACATATATTGCTTGGTGTAATTTTACACACGTTGTCACACATCTCATTGTAACTAGATTGGATAATGTTACATGCATTGAGGTGAGAGTTAATGCAACATTTATTATGTTTTTTCTGGGATATATTACAGTCTAAAGATACAATCATGTAAACTTTTGTTTCGACCACTATACATTCTCACACACTTATAATTAGAGTATTAAATATTTAAGGTGTAAAATATGGTGGTTTAAATAAGTATATTACTGTGCGTGGAAATTACATGAATGGTAAATGAAATGGGACAAACCTCAATGTATGGCAATTAGTAAATCATATAAAACTCATCAATGTCAGCAATACAAAAGCAGGGGTGGACCACAGATTTGGGTAAATTGTTAATGACTGTTTTGATAAATATGTGTGATTTGTGATTGTTACTTTTCTGTGCCTCTTTAATATATTTTTTAATATATATTGTGCTATATAGCAAGTACAGTATTTATATACAGTCATAGTATTTTGAGCAGAATGCACTACTGTCATATGCTGTGGTGTTGGACTGTTTGTTCCCTGTATCTATTGTTAATCTTTGCACTATATAGTTTATCTGAGCTATTTTGCTCATGATCTCTCAAGTCCATGTGCGCTGTCTCTTGGTCATAAATTTGGCCTCTGTCACTCAATCTTCATCATTTTAAATTCTGTAGACTGACTTATTTCCCTTCTCTGGGTTACAAAGCTTGCAAAAATATCCCAGAAATCCCCTCTGCTAGCACACACACACACACACACACACACACACAATAGAGAGAATTTTTTTAAATTATTTGAATCCCTTTGGGCTGAATCCCTTTGATTTTGACTTATTTTTAACAGTGGAGATCTTACAAAGATGGTGCGCTGATGCATCACTGAAATGCTAAGTTATATTAAGCAAGCCTGTCCATACTGCCACAAGATGTTATCTTAGGAAGCTTGCATGCACAATGAGAGATTCTATTGTGACTGGAAATGGATCAGCTGAAAGTATTTTGCTTTGCAAATCCTTGATGGGAGAAAACAACAATCCATCCACACAGCGTAACCGATGTCTTAGACCAGCAATATGTTCAATCAACCTGGAATGCATCTAAACTTTTACAGAAAGATTATGCTGATTGTGTTCGGGGAGTGTAGTTTCCCATGACATTTTATATTATTTTCAGGGCTGTAGTTGGGTGGTGGGTTAGTGGAATATCATTGATTTCTTTTCTCTGTACTTTGATTGGTTAAAGCTAAGCCTTTTCTGTTTGATATTTAGTGCCAGTCTGAACATTTGTTGGCACTTTCCACCTACTATCTCTGCTGGTGCTGGCAGTGACTGTAAAATGATTGGAACAAACACCGTCTGCTCATTATTTTAGTATTCACTGCAGCCATTCGTTCCAGCTTTGTCCCTCAACATGGTTTTGAGGTTGTGGTGGGGACTCTGAGAGCACTTGATGATGATCTTGTGCTTTAGAGGTGAAGTCCTTATTCAGAATAGGTAATTTTAATAATTGTCTAATGTAAGATGAAGGGTGCTAAGTATTAATTATACCAGAAAAGGCTATTTTATCAACCGGCAGAAAATTGAAGCAATGGCTATACTCAAAGCAGAAGTTCAAACAATGTGAACCTGAGCTTGACATAAATTATTAACCTGATCTTTTCCAGGGATGTAGCAGTTGAACAAGTATGTCAATGCACAGCATACATAAAGCAGGAATATTTTGTCCCCGAATTTGATGTTGGGAAGGGAAATGTTTTGTCTGGCACCTAGTGTTGATATTTTTGTGCTGTAGAGGTATTCTGATACATTTTGGTGGTGTGTTACAGATGTACATGACTGTATTAAGACTTTCTTGGTTGAGGCTCCATGATTCTTTATTTGTGTACTAGGTGCCACAGAACTGGTTTGTAGTCTTTACACACTATATGATTTAAAAAAATTGAAAACAAACAATACTTTAGGTTTTTTTTTTACGCAGCTAAATGTATTCTGATCTTTCCGGGCAACAATTCCCCTCAGCAAAACCTTTCAATTCAAATTGGCTCACTACTGTTAACACCCACGGCATCTGCAAAAAGCCATGGAGTTTGGATAGAGGACAAACTGAGTTTGAACCATCACGTTGCTGCGATCTCCAGATCCTGCAGGTTCACTCTCTACAACATTTGCAAGATTAGGCCTTTTCTCTCGCAACAGGCTACGCAGCTTCTCGTCCAGGCAATGGTCATCTCCAAACTCGACTACTGTAACTCTCTCCTGGCTGTAGCCTCTGCAGTCACCATTAAACCATTCCAGATGATCCAAAATATGGCAGCCCGTCTCATCTTCAATCAGCCAAAATACACCCATGTTACACCTCTTCTTACCTCTCTCCACTGGCTCCCGGTAGCTGCTCGCATTGAGTTCAAATCCTTGATGCTTGCCTACAGGGCTGTAAATGGAACTGCACCCTCCTACATCAATACTAGCTAGCTACACTCCTGCACGCTCTCTCAGATCAGCAAATGAAATGAGACTAAAAATTCCTTCTCCGATTCCAATCAACTCTGTTCTCCGTTGTTGTCCCTGGCTGGAACAACCTGCCCTCCTCCACACGACTAGCCGAGACTATCACCACTTTTAAGAAGCAGGTGAAAACCCTCTTGTTCAAAAAGTATACAATCTCTGAGCATGCTCATCGCTGACAAGTTGAGCCTTATCAGGGCTCTTAGTTTGTAAACTCAATATTCTATAGAAATCGAACGAGAATTGCTGGTGTCTTCCTCTTGTAAGTCGCTTTGGATAAAAGCGTCTGCTAAATAAAGTAAAGTAAAAGTATTTGTAAGCATATAAATAAATATATTGAAAACAGACAGTAGACATTAATCAGTATTGCACAGTACATCCAAAATCATTTTACATGAGTTCTCTTTTGTATTTGCAACATTAATCCATTCATACAACCTCCCTTTACTCCTTGACTGTGCATTTTTGATGTTTGTTAATGGAAATCTTTGGAGGCAAATGCTTATTTTTCTCTTTTAAATCTGTGTTGCAAATGTGTTATTGTAGAATATCGGGAAGAAGATGACATGCCAGGAATTCATCAGTAACCTGGATGGATTAAATGAATGCCAAGATTTCCCCAGAGAGCTGCTGAAGGTAGGCCCCAGCATTTTTTCCTCCTAAAGTAATGTTCCAGATATGGAAGTGTGTTAGGGAGAATCATATCAGAATGATTTACGTTTAAATGTGCCATTTTGTCTTTAATGGGAACTAAAGAAAGGACGGGTAATGGGATGGAGCTAGTTTAATTCATTTATACTTGTATTTTTTTAATGAATTGCTCAATCAGTTGATTATGTGATTTCAAGTTAATTGATTTAATCCATAATGCACAAGAGGGAGAGTTACGGATATCAGCACACCAATGGTATAGCACTCCCACAAGTATATTATCAGACAAGAGTCTCCTTGTGTGCTTAACCTGATCTCTCCACATGATCTATAATCCCTCTGGGTGAAAACTTTCTGGCCTTCCATTAATTAGATCTTGTTAAGTCTAGTCATTGGAGAATGGAGGAAGTTCTTTATGATAGTACACCAAGTGAAACATTTGACTCCAGCAGTGTAGTAGGATCCATTGCAGCACAGTTTATTACGGTGGGTGTCTGGTGACCCACATATCACCTGGGGTGGTGGTGGGGGGTGCTCCTTTAGAACCGCGTGCAACCTTTCGTGCTACAAAATAAGAGCAGATTTTAATGTGGGTTTAATATAGGATTTTATTTATTTTCTGACATTAAGTATTATTCTGATTAAACATTGAAACATAAAGTAAGTAACTGAATGATTATTAAATATTGTATTGCTATTTTATGAACGTGTACTTTTTATACTACACTATTAAATATCATACTTGTTGTGAGTTATGTATGTATTATTGGTCTTATAATGCTACTGCTCATCATTACAATGTATTATTATTTTTAGTAGTTGTTGTTGTGGTAGTACTCTTGAAGTGGAAATAATCCTATGAAACCCTGGTTTATTAGTTTTAATTATGTATTATTTTTTTTGCCTTACATGTAATGAAATGAAGTGTGGGCATCATTCTGGGTTTTTTTTTTTTTTTCTCTCTCTGGGTTCCTTTGTTTATCAGGCCAGTGAAAGGCTGTTTGGACCGACGAATACTCCTGCAACGCTTTAGCGACAGCATCATAGGAGCATTAATACCAGCATACAGCGTTAGTCATTTCAGGCAACTGCGATTAGTCATGTAATAATGTGGCAGCAGTCTGTGCACCTCCTGCCAGACAGCTGCCTCCCATGGTCACTTTTACATGTCCGGTGTTGGCACATTAGGTGCTGCAAAAGCTTAGCCCTGCGTCGGCAGACCAGAACACAACCCTATTGGGCACTGGGGGGGAAAAAAAAGGAAATGAATTTGCACTGCCAAGAAACATAAATAATGAAATAATCCTGCCCACCCCCAACCCACCTCCACTCTAATAAAACTGAACACACCTTGCACTCGCAGCAAAATTTATATGTGGCCTACCGCTTGGCAACTTCGCACATCCTCTGGCACAGGACACAGCCCTTAGTGCGAGCGTAGACTTGTGCCAGCTTAGATGAGTGTGGCATTTTCAGACTTTTCATTAGTCGATCACCAGCAAGGCCCAAGGGGAGGAAAGATTAGTGTGAAGTAATTTTAAAAGATGTGCAGTTGCTCACTATGCGGGTTGTATTTGACCCTTTTTCGCAAAATAATCTGGATTTTTTTTTTTTTTTTTTTTTTTTAGATCAATACAAGCAAACAAAGTTTGGATAGACATTTACACCAGCAATAGATTGATATGGCATGATTGACATTATGCACTGTACTTCATTTTTGGCTTCTCCCCTTAAGGGTCGCCACAGTTGATCAACCGGTCAGGTTGGCCACAGTAAGATTTGTAAGTTTTACATCAGATGCACTCCCTGATGCAACCTTCCCCATTTCACCAGGCTCGGGACTGGAACCAAGAAATACATGCATCATTGACATTTTTCACTGGTATTCAGTATTGATTTTTTTATTGACAGAACCAGCCCCCAAATATTCAGAATATGCAGGAACCTCTCTCAACTAGTAACAGATAAATTTGCATTGAGGGCCTAATATTGATACACATTTCAAGTGACTAAAGTTGCATACATGTCACACCACAACTCACACCACAAAGTGCTGGTGTACAGCCTATACCTCCTATAGGGGATTATTATAGAACACAGGAGGGCGAGGTTCCATCATGACCCATTCTACTTAATGACCCCACATCACAGTAATTACCCTGTGTCTGCACCGTTCTCAACTTCTCCACATCAGCAGTTATGGCATTAATAAAATGCAGTCACATAATAATAAACAGGGGCTGTTTATGGGGTTTTTGGATAAAGTTTCAGGGTAACTTTCTGTGTGACTACTGTTTTTGGTAAAAGCACCTCATCTTGTTCATTGGTTCAAACGTTTTACAAACTTGTTCTGTAATGATAGATTAGGGGGAGTTATTTATTCTCAGTTTGAGCCTTAACTGTGTTCAATATTATACAATTATTATTACAATTTGTACTACCCTTTAATAACTCAGCACAGATCTTTTTTTGGGCGGAGGGGGCTGTTTTTTAGTAATGCATCTAAAAGATTAATCGGCACTTTATCTGAATGCTGAGAATCTACCCAGTTTTCATAAAATTTAGAATTTTATACCCACATTTGATTGAGACCAGGGCAGACACTATGGTTAGCATAAGGTGTCAGAACACTCTGCTGGTTCAGCTTTTATTTTAGTAAAAGATTTATCTTAACAGGAGTTTGTGGTGCTCCATATTTTCTCGGTTTTCAGGTCAGATATGGTCTAAAATGAGCCACAGGTTTTTTGGTGGAATATTGCTTTTCTCCACAGTTTTATGTTCTTTTTCTAACTGGGACAGGTTTGCTTCGAATGTCCCTCGGCCTCCATTTTGTACATATAAACACCCCCCCCCCATACAGTATCTCTATGCAAACGTCCTATATGAGTGTGCTTAATTTTTTGTTTCTATGAGAAATATTATTTAAATGAAGGTGTGCAATTATTTAGCATCTGCTGATGTTTGCACCAGGCTTGATACCATGGTGAGATGTGTGCACACACAGCCCAAATTGTCCAGCTGGTGAATAACTTCCGCTGCGCTGTACATCAGGAAAATATGTGACCTGTCTTTTGCAATTTTAAACAGCTTCTATGTTGCCGTATCCAGTGTCAGGACATTCTCCAGTTACATATTGTTATTCCAAGTCTTCTTGCATTATGTTCATTAAATCAAAAATTAATGCTGCTAATTACTTGATGTGTACATGGCTTTTATAGTGAGAGAGCTTTGTACCTTATAAGCAATAGCAGAGAGTAAGGAGGTGTGGTCCTGTGGTCCAATAGTTCTGGTGATTTTAATAGAGCAATGTAACACAATTTGATAAAATAACAACAACAACATTTATTTCTTATATAGCCCAAAATCACATACAGTATGTCTCAATGGGCTTTGACAGGCCCTACAGTTGACACCTCCCACACTTGACCCTTCTGCACACAATTTAAATCTCCACACAAAAAAACTCTAGGAGAGAGAAAAAAAAGAAAGGAAGAAACGTTGGGAAGGAGTGATACAGAGAGGGACCCCCTTCCAGGGTAGAGTGAGCCTGCAAATGGTGTCAGTGCAGGGTTGGGGATGATATAATAATAAGTCCTACAGTTGTAGGGTTGGAGAAGTCCAGGATGTAGTCAGTGTCATGGTCTAGATTATGTGTCCATAATGATGCTACTGGTCCACTTGAAGTAAAATATTACATTATATATTCTCCCTTCCAGCCTGTGGCACCTCTCAATTATTGACATACATGCATTTTAATGTAAAATATTACATTATATATTTCCATTTACATTACATTTACAGCATTTATCAGACACCCTTATCCAGAACGACTTACAATCAGTAGTTTCAGGGACAGTCGTATATAAAACTGCATATAAAACTGCACATGAGCTGTACAAGCAGCACTTTTTCAATTTAAGACTAATTGAAATTTCTCATCAACTGTCCATTGGCGCCCTTTTCCAAACTTGTTGCCGAGTACTTAGCACCGTGTTGTTTTTGTGGTGGCGCGGAAAGCACTAAATCGTTTAGCACATCGTTTAGCCGATTTCAGCATGTAAATCATGGAGGGTTTCTGTATCTGCACCTTTGCAGGGGAGGACTGAGAGCTGGCTGTTGCCTCATCAGTGAGGGGTTGAACTCTGCCCCTCTGCTCTCGACTCTGCCCTCTCCTTGTTATCTCAAAGGTCATATGTGCGGCCGGCACATTATCTCCCTTCCAGCCTGTGGCACCTCTCAATTATTGACATACATGCATTTAAACATCCGCCTACGTGCCCAGTAGCCCGTTTCCGTGTATTTACAGCCCATCGCGATTCAGTTTGGGGGCCACACTCCCCAGTCAACCAGAAGGTGATTACACGCCAGACCTTCAGGAGCACTGGCGGACATGAAGGTTAAACTGTTGGCTCTCCGCAGGATGTCCAGGTCGCAACATAAATCAATTCAGCCAAAACTCAGTCAAAAACACCCCAGTGGGTTAAAGAAAATCGATTTTTGTTGTGACTATAACAAATCATTGTGCGCTCACAGCCACAGGTGTTATGGTATGTTACACACAGGGATTCATAGTCGGTGTAGTAACACACGGTAACTTTTAAGACTAGTTTAATTTAGATGATGTAATAATGTTTTGAAATGGCACAGCTTTGTTCCATTTCTGCTCCAGTTCTGTTTTTGATCATTTGTTAATTTACAGCTCATTGTATGGAGAAACCATAGGGAGAAATGATTCTAACCCTCCTTTATTGTTTTCTATGCTCAGCTGCTCTTTTGCATCGTGTTGTTAAGCACATGCATCTTCTTGACAGTGTATCACCACGCTTTCAATGCCATTGTACCACACAGTTCAGCTTAACACGACATCACCATATTAGTTTTCATTTCTATTAAATGCCCACATGCATCCCCCTCTCACACAAGGGGTGCCAGGCTGAGTTTTTGTTTCGGTGAACAATGTGAACACTGACCTTTTGAGGAGAAGCGAGCCTCTGATGTTGCCTCTGTGTAATCGGATACTAATCGCTGCCGAAGCTGCAGTGACGTTTCTATTTTGATCTTGTGCATTTAACAGCTGTTTTCCTGTGTCAGCGCAGGCCCAAAAAGCTGCTCAACTTGTCAGCATCTGGGGAGAAACAGTGTTTTTTTTGTTATTTTGCTCCTGCTGCTGTGCTTCATTTTCATTTCCTCGAAACATTACAACGCAGGAAATGGCCTCACCTAATAGCCACTGTTTGTCTGTTGATGTCGGTGGAAGAATGAAACAGGTGCTATTGGGCCGAAGGCGTGGAGCAGGCAGCAGTCAGAATGTGCTCATCAGCAGCATCATTAAATTAATAAGTTAGTAGGTTTTGTGGAGCTGTGGAAATTGAATGAGGAGAAGGTAAACGAGTGAGGTAAAGTAAAGTAGGTCTGTGCTGCCAGCAGGTGTGCGCTGCCCGCTGAATAAGCAGTTAGGATGCACCGGGTCGCGTTGAAAAATGGTTGACGAGCACAGTGAGTTAGTGTCGCTGTCCGTCCACAGAGCCAGCAGTGGGACATCTCTGGGACGAATGAGCACAGGCAAACGTTAAATTATGCTGGTGTGTCATATTCAGGATCAATATTCTGTGATGGTTCGGGACCATACATCGTTCACGCCTCTCGAAGTGACACCCATTTACAAATGCAAAGCCACAGTTATTTCCATTACTGTGAACGACTGATTAATGTACATCCATGCTTTGTTATAGCAGCATCTCCGTGTGATATTACTGAGGTCAGATCATACTGAACTGTAATGCCCCTGTAATGTCTTAATTGGCTACGTTAGCACACGGTTTCTGTATGTGCACTCAGAAAAGCAATCTGTTACTGTCCAATGTGCACAAAAAGCATTATGGCTTTTTGAGATGTGAGCATTATCTGAAAATTTTAGAGCGTGACTGTGAATATGTATTTTACTACAGCAGCAGGATAATCAATACCAAAATAAAAGGAATGTGACATCACAATGCATCAGGACATGGGTGTGTGAGACAGACAGTTTATATTCATAAATTACCATTACTAAAATACTATTACCAAAGTATTTTTGGTATATTATACTTGAAAAACTGATATACCTGAATAGCACACATGCAATTAACAAAAAACAACTGACGAAAGAGTTTCTTCTTGTTTCCTTTACTATATCCTGTGTCCGTTAGTATCATACAGCATCAGGGGCAGTGGTGGCCTAGCGGTTAAGGAAGCGGCCCCGTAATCAGAAGGTTGCCGGTTCGAATCCCGACCCGCCAAGGTACCACCGAGGTGCCACTGAGCAAAGCACCGTCCCCACACACTGCTCCCCGGGCGCCTGTCATGGCTGCCCACTGCTCACTCAGGGTGATGGGATAAATGCAGAGGACAAATTTCACTGTGTGCACCGTGTGCTGTGCTGCTGTGTATCACATGTGACAACCACTTCACTTTATTATTTATTTATTTATTCAAACGTCACCAAATCGTCCTGTCCTGAAAAGGAACAAGAGATGTGCATCAGGTTTATTTATTTATTCTTTTCTGCTTTGTCACAATATCAAAATTTCTGCCAATATTACCTTCCCTATCTTGAGAGTAATTTTCCTGCAATATATTCCTCGGCTCTGACGTGTGAACATAGCCTTGCCTGTCGCTGGTAAATAACAGCTCTCACATGGAATGAGTCAGTGCCAGTACCACAGTGGCATTAGGGGGGCAGTCGGAGCCCACAGCACAGTGCGAGATGGTTAGTGAAGCGCTAAAATATTGATATTCTGGTTAACTTGATGAATTGGGGGGAGAAGTCACTGCTGTTTTTGAAAAAAGTTTTTTAGCCTTCAGGCAAGGCCTCCATTTCTCAGAGCCTAATCTGTGTCACAACATTTCACATCGAAAGTGTTGTCCTTTTGTGTCAATTTGTCCAGGTCAGTACTTCAGCAAAGCGTCTCGCTTTACGAGGCAAACTCGTGTCACAATTAGCCTTGAAGTTGCCTGCACTTTGTTCTAATAACTTACAGAACCGCGACGTGTCCTTTTTTTTCAGACAAAGGGCAAGTTGTGTCTGCTCAGGGCACAGTGGTTGTCACCAGATGGTCACCCTGACCCTGGCGCTCTGACCATTGTTACTCCTTGATTGATTGATCCATGTATTTAGCCTCCGCCTCAACGCGCCAAACCCCAGAATGCGCTCCACGAAAGAGATGTACCTGACATTTAGCCCGTCACGCTGATTGTTGGACACGCTTCGCCTGACATTTACAGCCTGTACTTGTTTATTTCCATGTTATACATCCTCTTCTGATTTAGTATGCTGCTCGCCGTGCCCACTACATACCTGCTGCATGTAGCTAGATGCGGCGTGCAAGGATAATTGCATGTGTTGCCTGTGCCAGTCGCTCACGCAGCACATTCACTGCAGCGGTATTTTTAAGCTGCGAGAGCGCGGGAGCAGGCGAGGGGGAGCTGGCAGCGGTGAAGATTGACCTCTGGTTATTTGTTCACCCTGTCGTATGCATCGCTAGGAGTGGTTGGGCTGTGAGCTAATGTCTCAGCCTACACATTCATTTACACATCCGCGGGTAAAGGCTGCGCACGGACGTGCACAGTTTCGTAGCTTGTGGCCGACTGTGCACAGCGGACAAAAAGGGTTTGGTTTTCCTCCTAAATTCTGCTCATGTGTGCATTACATTTAACATTTTGCCTGCCATATTATTCTGTGCCCTTTGTGTCACGTTGTATGAACGCTATATCACGTTTTATTTACTCTGTTCCGCCTTATTTGACTAATTTACACCAATTACTCCTACCAATTACTCCTACACTGAACCATGTGTCTTGTTTATTGTCTGTGGTGCACTTTTCCTGGAAAGCAGACACTACCCGCATGCAACATTGGCGCAAGACATTTGCGACACACTCATGCCGCCTAAAAACGTGGAAATCTGCAATGAACGCTAACGTTGCTGAATCTTTTCTGACGTGTTTCCAGGCTCTACTGACACCAGTGAGTGCGCCGTCTTACTTTTTATATTGTGGTAATTATCTTTATACACACTCGAATCGCTGTCAGCCTGACATGTTCAGCTTCACCAGACCGCTTCAGCATACAACAAAAAAACTGGCCGCCCACGTCTTCTCTGGTGGGCATCAGGATGCTGTGAACGACGCCGGAGGGAGGTGGGGGGGAGAAAGGTGTCTCTTCCCAAGCGCTGGGCTAAGAGCCAAATGCAGAGGAGCAGATGTCGGCCATGTAACGTGCTTCCAGTGTTCTTGCGTGTTTGATGTCCACGTTGGTTCAGAGGACACAGATAAAGGGCTGAATGAGCAAATGAGCACTTCGTGTTTGGTTGCTGCCATTCATGACCCCCTCACATAAACACAGCATGGAACAGTCTTCTTCATGTTAGTTCTCACACAAGTTAAGGCCTTCTTTTCCCCCCTCCCTCTCCCTTTTGAACCGTCAAGAGTGCTCTGTGGTTTGCTCCAAGGCGCTGTTATGCAAGAGAGTTAGTGCATATGGAGGGGATAACAGTGGGTCACTCCAGCAGCTGGCCTGAGTTTAGTCAGTGGCGCTTCAGAGGATCCAGCAGGGCTTCATTTTCAATGCTGATGACAGTCTTCAGTCGTTTCACTCTGAGACATCAAACAACATCCATAGCATTCCGAGATTCCACCCAATTTGCCCATTACGTATTATTACCTCCATTGCTCTATCAAGATGAGCTTTTTTAAAACTAGGGGAGCAGCATTATGCATTGCATCAAAGCACTTTGCAGTGCCTTAGAAAATACCCATAAGTTTTTCCAAATGTGAAATGAAGGGCTGCACTTCACGTAATTGGCGGTTTGTTGTGCATTCTGGTATGGTTAATGCTGTATTTTAATCATTTTATTGTTAAAATTTTAAACATATACATAAACAAAAAAGAACAGCCCATTTGTGTCACCAGCAGTTGGCAAAATTATGTGACCAATTGCATGACGTGGCAAGTCGGGGCATTATTTGCGTCATTGTGATGTCTCCTGTTACCGTCCTGTGCTCTAAAAGCTGTTGGCACATTCTTGTGAATACCACTTGTCATGCAGAGCGTTTTTTTTTTTTTTTTTTTTTTTATATTATATGGGGTCTTTGGCCTTTCCACTTATTCCAAGCATGGACGGGTCTGATGAAAGGAACCAAATGCACTCTCCTGCTCAGGACCAGCTGACTGTGGCGCAGCAGCAGCTACGGAAGGGGGCCGGCATGCTGAGGTGGCAGTGCCAGGAGAGCTGGCTCTGTCAGGCGCTCGCCTTTGCTTACAGTGCGTTGAACAGATGGGCAAGGTGACGCTCTGTGATCACGCAAAGGCATATTGTCTGGCAGGTGACCACGCTGCTCTTAAGCAACCTGACAGCCCCCACTGAGTCTCAGGGCCCCATACTGCAGTCGCTTCTATAATCGACCGACACACGATTTGGCTTTGATCATAAAAAAAATAAATAAACGTGACATTCATATGAGTGCAAAGAATAAACTCATTTGAACTTTCCATGGGTGCTTAATTGCAATAATGGAGTTTGGGTAGATAAAACATTTATATTAAAACACAAACATTTGCGCACTCCAAAATGATGTTGCCTAAACAATTCTTACTAAATATTGCAGAATTTTAGGTATGTAGATATTGGTCTTAAGTTCAGCCATAATTCTTCATTATAGTGATTGATAACATTTGTTTCTTATATAGCCCATATTCACATACAGCATGTGTGTTTATTGTTCAGTGCGGGACCATACACCACCATAAACACACAACTGTATACAACACTAGCACCTAGCCAAACACACAATCAGTGAGGGGATCCATGCACATACAAATATACACACGGGCAGAGGAGGGTACACATAGAAGGGAGAGCAAACACTAGATAGAAGAACAAGCAAAATCAACTCCAACTGTAACTCCAACTCCAACAATCTCTCGCTCAGCTCCAAACTCCTCCGTGAGCACTAAGCCATCGACTTCCTGTTTCGGGCCTCCTCTTATGCTGGCAGTGGCAGAATATCCACCAGACCGTGGGTGGAGCCAGCAATCAGACACTCCTAAAAAGGAACAACACACACACACAAACCTCGATGCTATAAATGCGTGAAACCAACTAGATACAAGATGCATCATGCATTGAGATCATATTTCTTATCTTTGCAGTATTTCTAAAGTGAAAGAATGCTGTCCTAGTGATATTATCTTCATGCGATTCGAATGAGAGACCTGCATCAATAAGGACACCTAGATCCTTTACGATGATCCTTTATGATGCAACCTGCATACGCGGCCCAAGTACAACAGACTTAGTCGCTGAAAAAAGTTGCAGTTGTATAACAGAAGTTGGTGAGCATCCACTTTCTAATGTTCTTCAGACAGTTCTCTATACTGTTCAGCTGCTGCCTCTTGGCTGGAATTGCTGATAAATACAACTGTTGTGTCATCGGTATAACAGTGAAAATTAATACCGTGACCTAAAGTTAACATGTAAAAGGAAAATAGCAATAGACCTAATACGGAACCTTAAGGAACACCAAACTCCTCTTTACTATGTGATCACCACAAACTGATACCGATCAGTAAAATATGATCTGAACCATGAGAGGGCTATTCCCTTAATCAACATTCTCTAACCTGTCAATAGTGTCAAATGCTGCATTAAGGTCAAGCAGGACAAGCCGCAAGATGCGCCAACAGCAGGTCATTTACCAGTGCTCTCTCAGTACTATGATGAGGTCTAAATCCCGACTGATGTTGTTGCTGTGTAGGTACGCGCACAACTGCTGGGCTATGACCTTTTCAAAAAATGTTGCTATGGGAGGTTGGATATCGGTATATAATTCGAAAGCTGATTGTGATTTAAAATCTGTTTTTTTTATCAGGGGTCTGATGACTGCTACCTTGAACAAACCAAATGAACCACTTGTTTCTGAATTATTAGTACAAGAGTAAAAGAAAATGGCGATTGCACTGTGTGGTTTTATTTATTTATTTTTATACAAGCTCCCTGTTCAAGGTAGCAGGTGTTGTAAAGCCATCAGCATGTCTTTCAGTTTCACACGTTAAAACAATGGCTTGCCTTATTCTCAAGGTCATGCATCCATTTGGGCATCACCCAAACGTCTTCAAAAAGTCTGCGTGTTGTGGGTGAATATTTGCATTTTTATGTGTCTCCACTTAAGTAATGCCGGTCTATAAAACCTCTGTGGGACATTTTAAATGTTTTTTTTTTTTGCCTTGTTTGCCAGCTGTTGTTCCTTTCCCATTTTTACATGGTCTCTTTAAATGCCCTTCCCAAACGTGCACTTGGTTTCACATTTAGATGCGTACAAATGTGTGTGGATAAAATGGATTGGATTCTTCTGTTCCCTGCAAACGCTTGCTGCCCTCACAGGATTTTAATTTTGCTCCACAGTATATATTATATTTTGCTGCAGTATATCATGCTTAGCATTTCACTTTAGGCAGGTCCCTCTGTAATGCATGTGTAGCTTTTTATTTTGGGTTAAATGATCTCCTTTCCACCAAGGAGTAGAATAAAACAGGATAACTGCAACATCTGGCACTTTTATAGAATGCAGAATTAATTTGCTTTGTATGGAGACTGTGGCAGTGGTCTGCTGCACTACTTATGTTCTCATCTGTCTGACCTGTTTGCGCATTTGCCTTTTGCATTTTTGCCTGTTTACGCTTTGAAATAATCCAACGTTGCATTTCAGACCAAAATGATGCTGATTTATGATCAAGGCGCTCAGTTGTTCCTGTACAGTGTAAATTACATTACGCGGTTGGTCTTGAAATATTGACTTAAAAGTTCAAGTAGTGTGAGAAGACAGGGTAGAGAATGAAGGAGTTATGGCCAGTGTGGTAAACAGATTTTTTTTTTTAAGTCGCAGATTATTAATGTGCTGGAGCAATGAATGATGTTAGAACTAGAAATGCACTTGCACTATAGTAAAAGAAATGGTACTAAATCGAACTTCTTAAAGTTGGATTCATGTTGAAGGTTTGCCTGTAATATTGGAGTTGGACGTGAATTTCCTTCCAAGGCAGGTATCACAGACTGTAGTCCGAATTAATGGCAATAATTCAGTAAAAAACAAAGCTTTACTAAATTCTGCATGGAAACACACCTAATGAGGACTAATGGATCCTGTCCTCAAACGAGTTCAGGTTTTTAAAAGCTTTCTTTTTTTTGGCCATTTAAGGTATGGTGGCATGTATTGCTGTGTTGAGAAGCACTCAAGTAGCTTTCAGTGCACAGACTCTTTCAACGTGAGGTTAGAGCAGGTTCATTTCCCCAGAACTGTGCTACACACGCTGGCACTGCAGTAATCTCCAGTGGGTTAGAGCTTCAAGGCAAAGAGAACAGCAACAATATCCACTCCAGTCCCTGACCTGTGGTCATTCAGCATCACTGTGTTGTATGGTGATAAAACACTCTCTCTCTCTCTCTCGGTCTCTCTCACATGCACACCTGCACACCCTTCAATGCGCACAGGCCGGTTCACACTCCATCTTTAACATGTGTGTTCTCGCTGCAGACGTTAATGATCCTGCTACCGTTTCAGCATTGGAGCGCCGGTGCTGTTGCTATTTGGAATATAAATGAATTGTGTCTCGCCATTGGCTCTGTTCGAATGGGGGGGTGGGGGGTGCTTTTCTCCACCTCCTCCTTCTCTCTTTCTCTCTCTCTCTCCTCGTTCTTTCTTCCCTCCCTCCCTCTCTCCCTCTCAGTCACTGGCGAGTGGTGGCTACCGGGGGAACTATCGCTCTGATTCAAAACACTAGTGGAGCAATGCTGGGCAAGGCAGCAGAGCTGCTGATCTGAAGGCTCCGAGCGTCTCCTGTCCCTCTCTCGGTTTCTCCTCTTCTTCCCTCCTGTCTCATCTTTTGACAGCGCTTTTTGCGTGTTTGTTTCAGGACTCGGCGGTTCACCTCTCTACATCTGTCCCCAAGCCTTAGCGGAACGTGACAGGTGCAGGTTTTTGGAGACGCTAGTTTTACCTTTGTGGGTTATTTTTCTGTCTTCTGCACGAAAGAGTTTGTTTTGGGGTTTTTTCCGTCCGTTTGGGAGATGATCGGGGTGAACAGCGTTCAGGGGGCTGGTAAGGTCCGGATGCGGGCTAGCGGCTCGGTGAAGTACAATCGGGATGAGTCAATGCGGCGCCAGCCCCAGCACCAGCACCGCTCCAAGTCGCTGAAAATGTCCAATTCATCCGAATTCCCGCCTGGACAGCAGAAAAAGGACAAGGTAAATAACAGACCCCCCCCGGGCGAGGGACTTTCGTCTCCAACCCCAGCCTGGGCTGCATGCCGACAGTGTGGTGTGCTGAACCGAATCTGTGCTCGCCACTGCAGCTCTGTAACATTAGTTTTGGTGGCTTTTGTCATTCCGATCTGGCACCGACCTACCCCCCCCCGGGTAGGCTGCCACTTGTTAGAGACCGCGTAGCTGTGAGGCACGCTGGCTCGTATTGTCTGTGTGCGCTGCGCGGAGCTTTTGTTGGACAGAAATAAACGCTGTGCTCTGTTGCACTCTCTGGAGTTAAGCTCCGTCAGCGTCGAACGGCAGTGAAAAGAACAGGCGGCTCGTGAAAGCGACGCATGGCCCCGCAAGTCTCTTTGCGATTTATTTATTTTTAATCTGTTTATGCCTCCCTCTTCCTCGTCCAGCACTTGGTTACCAAAGAGATGTGGCAGTCATTAGCCATCCACTGTTTTGTCATCTCTCAGTCCCTGATAAGCGCCACCTTGCACTCTGCTGTCGGTTGCCACCCCCCTAGATTCCTGATGTTGCCATGTTGATTGATGCTGCCGACTCATACCTAGAATTGCTGCCAACTTGCCAGTGTTTTAGTGACCCGCTCTCCTCCGTGTTGCCCATTAATGCGCTGCAAAGGTGTTTTTTTCTGTGAGAGAATATGGATAGAAAACATTCCACTGGTCTAGAAACAGCTGTAGGACAAACTCTTGTTTATGCACAAAAACGGCAAAATATTGCAAAAGGAAATGTTTAAGATTTAAGATATTAAATTGTCTTCTCAGTTCTCATAATGACTTTTTCTTATCTGCAAGATCTCAAAATCCAGTATTTACAATTAGTTCTGTACATTTGTTTAAAAACAATTTTTTATATTTTTAAAATATAGAAAAGTAGAAAAGCCTTTTTTTTATTTGTTTATTACAAGCATGTTTTCTTGATCCATGTTATTCATTTCTTTACTGATGTATGAATATTGCTATACCAGCAGAGGGTGCAAAACTATACAGAAAAACAAGGTCTCAAAAATTACGCAAACCATGGAAATGTCCCCCAGGTAGAGGTTTTTGCAATCATCAGGCACCCACATTTAAAATGTTCAATTCCAATACATGGTTCAATTACCTGAAGTGATTCTGTTTTCTAAATAATTAATGCATCAATTTCTGATTTTCATCATGAGACTTGTGTACGACTGGTATGGCACTGAGATAATATATTTGTGAAATAAACCTTAAATGTATCCAGTTTAACTTACCAGAAATAGAATCAAGTAGAATAATGTTTTTTTTTTAAACACTATATTAATAAATTAAAGTTAATTGTGCATCAAAAATGGGGTTCGTAATTACCGATGAACTCATTTTCAGTGTTTGATTGACTGAAACCTTTTATTTTTGTATAGTCGGTCTGATCTGATAACCTATAATAAGTAATGCTTGTCAGTAAATAAGTGAAGGTTCTTTGTCACAATGAATTGTGGTCATTTTCTAGAAATCAGACGCACTGTGTGACAAAGGCTGCTCATAAGATTGCGTTGTGTTGCAGAGCTCACTTTTGACTGCATGATGACACTGTTGTTGGGTGTCATAATGCATGATAAAATATGCGTGATGAAATGTGATGGCAGAGTTATGATACAAGGAGAGAGGCAGCACATCTGCTTACATCTGGAGGGAAATTGTCAATCTTTTCTCTCTGTTTCAGATAAAATCCCTCTCTGTTCTGCCTGAACTGACTACTGTGTGAGATGTTGAATACTTACTAATATGATGATGTCATACATGAGTTACATTTAATAGATTTATTTTGTTGAAAATAACATTAAATGCTATTACTCACTTTCAGTTTTCAAACTGGATACCACTGTACACCAACAACCTGTCTTGTTTGTCTTAAGTACAGTAACATGATCTCAAGAGTTGGTTACACAACACTCAAAAGTAATTATTTTAGAACCATTACTGCTGACTGAGGTTGGTTATATCAGTTATGAGTGTCTCAGCATGGTGACGGGCTTGGCTAAACTGACAGAAATGTTAATAACATTTAAATAAAGACCATTCCAATGTCTGCTCTTGCCACATTGCATTGGAACTTTCTTTCCTAAACTTTGGTTTGGTTGATCTCATCAGTGTGATTTCATCTTTATTCCTGTGGACTGTATTATTTAAAATATGCACTTTATATTAGCTGAAGGATCTTCCATATATATTTAATAAACCTAAAATTACACAAAACAAGCTAATTCTGAAATGTTTAGAATTATACTATAATTATATTTAACCTGAACTGGAGGTGTCAATAGGTTTCTCTATACCGTATGCCGTATACATACTGAATACATTTCTTTTTTTCTTTTGCAGGCTTTGTACAACTCAATCAAAAATGAAAAGCTAGAATGGGCCATGTAAGTACTGTTATCTTTTCATAATAACTGAACACAATTTTTTAAATTATTTAATTGAACTGTATCGTCAGTATCATTAAACAAATAAATGTGCAGATAATTTAAAACTGAACTGCAGTCCCATTTATATACAAGGTTGCAGATGGCTTCTCTTAATTATGATAGTCATTTATTATTTGCCAAGTTGATTATGTGGTTGATGGCAGATGAATTGCAAATGAACCCTGAAACTATCAACTAGACAAACCATCCTGGAGAAATATGAGGGCAATTATGTTCTGATTAAATTGACTGCCTTGAGGAGCGAGAGAAGGAGTGTGTAGGAGGCAGTGTTCAGTAAATGCTGATTGTTTTGTGCTGTATATTCCATCCAAGCAGATTTTCCTTTTCTTTTTTTTCTTTTTTAAAGTGTTCCCTTAACTATTGTCTGTCACCAAAAAATACATTTTATGAATAAAAACAATGCATTAACTTAACAAAATATCCCTTTTCTGTGGTGGATCTCATCTTATGCAAACCTGTCCTTAAATTGTCCCAAACCTGATTAAAATTCCTGCTTGTGCTTTTTTTGCCCCCCCCCCCCCTGCGCTTTAAAAAATTTGCTCCTGATATCTGGAGACAGCTGATAATTACTTCTCCCTTATGTGGAGACTGTGACTTTTATCGCGTTATGAAGATTCAAAACTAGATGAAACATCCCTCAATTGGACTTCTCCTCTGAGGAGCAGAAGGCTGGACTTAAGCGCGGTTTGCATACCTGACCTTGAAGATAGGAGCTAATCACTTTCCACTTCACGCTGTTCCAGAAGTCCTTTAATTGCGGACGTCATTGTGGAACTAAACATGGCTGAAATAAACCTTGGCTCATGGCAAGATGGCACTCATACTTCTGTGACAGAGGGTTATAAGTTATAATCTGAAACCGTTGCTATAAAAGGTCTGTATGCGTGTTCATGTGTGTGTGTTTTAAGCCAGTAACTGATTCGACAGTTGACAGTCGAGACGGGAGCCATTATTAGCATTGGAAAACATTGCATTAGAATGACAGTGTCCCTGCTTGATGACAATGATAGAGAATAAAGCTGTCCTCCCGTTCTCTTGTGAGTCTTGTGTCAAATTACACTTTGCCCCTGGCAGTAACCTCTCATGGTCCGCACGTTGCCCCCCCAAGTAGACCCCCGTTCTGAATTCATCAGATGATCACGGCAGATGCCCTGAAAACATGAGAATTGTTGAAAGAGAGGAGCTTTGGTAGATTGCTATATTCATGACTGACTGTTCAAACATATTTTGGGTCCCCTGCTGAAACCCTTTTTTTTTAAACTACATTTAGATCTCGTTAGCATAACGTGTTCTGCAGACATTGTTATAAGTTAATAAGCGGTTGCCAGATGTCAGATGATGCAACACTAGGCTCTCTCAGAGGCCTGCCGTTATTTAAAATGTCACATCTCTTTCTTTCGGGTATTGTTCTCTCCGCAACGCCATTGGCCCTTCAGCTACTTTGTTCTCAGCCTAACAGGATAATTAATTTTGCTTGTTTTTCAAATAAAACAAGAAAACCCTCCACTTATGAACATACTCCAAACATTTTGATTGCTGAGTTTGAATTCTTCCTCCACCGGGTAAACAAAATCACACATGCTTCCTTCTAAAATGACAAATGTTTTGCTAGAAACCTTTTGAGGTGGCTTCAAGAGCGTATCTCCAAAATCATATGCTAACTTCCCATGTCTGTGCCTGTCCCGTTGCCACTGTTCTCCTGTACCTTCTTGGTTATTGACATGGTCGTCTTGTAGTTTCACTGGAACGGCGCTATCAAGCATGAAGATTTCACTGTGGTTCCAGAGGTCGGGCTTTCCTGAGAAGACCAGCTAGCTGCCGTCTTGCACTAATCCAACTAAACACATATAAAAGTTATTGTTTCATTAAGCTGTTACCACTACTTTAAAGGTCTGAAAGGATCATTTAAGCACTTTTGTAAAGTGACATTTCAGTAAGTGGCGTTTATTGAATGGTATATTGGCAGGAGCCGCAACAAGCCAAACGAATGGCAGGCAGATCTGGCACCTTAAAGCCTTTACTGCAGTTCTCCGGGCCGCTGGTGGGGGTCCTGGCTCTTTTCCAGCCTACTGCCATCAGTGACAGCTGCTCGTCTTTTAATAAGCAGAAACACCCTATGCTATGCGGACCCTCGCCCTAAAATCGGTGGACCGTTTTACAGCAGAATGTAAATGCCTTTTCTCACACTGACATCAGGGAGAGTTTATGGGTTTTCCTTTTTGTAAGTGACATTTATGGAGCCAGCTATGCACCTGTAATTGTGATTGACAGGTTTTCCAGAAGTACTCTTAACGGCTCTTGTAGGATTGCGGTATATTGATCAGCAGCAGTTTCAGAATATTGCGCTTATGTCTTCAATCCAAAATTATTTGAGGTAGTGAAACATGGTGAAACTCTCCCCAGGGGATCTTGGGAGTTTCAGAGTGGTTAATGATGTGCTTTCATTGGAGCCCTGAACACTAACCCCCCATCCTGGGCTTGAATCTACTGTGGTAAATCTGCAGGGGCGTATAGTGGCATAGCCCTACAAAAGGATAATTTTGGTTGTTGGTGCTTTATTAAAAATGGGCAAAGCTAAATTATTCTGCGATTGGAATTACTTTTGAATTCTGTGTACAGTATGTATGGCAACAAGTTCATGTTACACAGCAGTTGTTAACACAAAGAACCAGACTCTGCTTAAAAGGTCCTACCATCCTGTCCAATCTGGCCTTGTCTGTTCCATGAATTTTACAGTTCCCTGTTTCTCATGTATCTGTTGTTGGTGCATATAAAATTGCAATGGGACACTTCAGACTGTCTTTTTTTTTTTTCTATTTGCAATTTGAATAGTTGCACATAGCAATTTTTATTAATTATGCAGCAGTCATGCTCTTTCACTTTAATTATCATGCTTCCATATTTACTGCATTTTACACCTTTTAACAATCCAGAATGCATTTGCATGTTGCTTCATGCTGAGAGCCATACAGTTGCACACCTATACACATATTAAGCAGCAAAACACAGCCTTGGATATATTATAGCTCAACAGACGTGTTTCACATTCTTTGGTACGGGTATTAATGCTTAGAAACAGTTCATGATAAAATGGATTCTGCAGAGGCACACATTTTGAATGGCAATTGAAGAGGCATGTCTTACTGGCATTAGCACTACATTGAGACCCTCCCTCCAGCCAGTGAGAGGTCAGAACAAGAACTAGTTGTGTCCAAACATGGTAATTTATTACCCCCCTACACGTCTGACTTCGTGTCCGTCTTCTGCCAGGCTGCTGGTAAGCATGTTCATAGATTAAATATCCCATATGGACAAGCGGGAGAGATGCTTTCAGTGTTGCGTCAGCTGTTCAGCTGGTACATGATCTCCCTTCTTCCAAAGTGAAAGTGACGTGACAATTTCTCTTTCCATTTTCCATTACAGATTAATTGCCATCTCTGCTAGCGACAGCTGGTCTCTTCCTCACTTGCTTTTTGTCCTTTTGATTTGAAGACTTTTTCTAATGTAGTAGAGGTTTTTCATTCTTGTGAAACTGTATCTTTATTCCTCAGGCAAATCGGTGAACAGAACTGACACTGAGAAATGAGTCACTCAGCCTTGCTCACTGTTTTGGGGGCGATGTTCCTCTTGCCGCAATTGCTGTGTGTGTGGTCTCTTCTATTGATCTTGATGCTGGTGGACAGGGTGGGGTGCAGAGTGCTATCTGACTGCCCCGTAGTTCAGACCAGACACAGTCTCGACTGGCATATAAAGACCTACTAACAAAGTGAACGTGACATTTTCATACTATGCGTGGAATTGTCAAATGTCCATTTAAGCGGATTCTGTGCTTCATGAAGCCATTTTTCAGATTCATTGTTGGCCATGACGCCTCTTCACAGTTTGCTGGAAGGCTCTGTGCTGGCTGGTTGAACTCTGTAAATTGAAGTAGTAAAATTAAATGGGTTACCATGCTCTGGTTAGCCAACCATGGCCACTTGACCATTGAGGTGTAGAGCTTCAATTAATGGCTTTCAAAAGAAACCACTGAAGTTATCTTCAGTTCCACAATAATGAAATGTTGGTTTATGGTGTATAATAGATTGATTGGTTGGTTTAATTAATCAGGGGAATTAAGGACTAAACCAATTATTGATGAATTAACTTTCTCTATCATTGTACAAGGTTATTTAATATCAGCAGAGGAAAAGCTTTTAAACAATGGTGGAGAAATAAAATAACCTGATTGGAGGGCTACTGTCTCTGCAGTGATGGAGATGAACTGAAGAAGTCCCTGTCCGAACTTGCTGACAACAAGACTGAGAATGCGCACCAAAAGAGCATCAGTCGGATTGGCAGCGGGAGCAACCCCTTCCTGGAAATCGCACATGACCCCAATGCTGCTGTCTACAAAACAGGATTCCTGGCTCGCAAAATCCATGCCGACATGGATGGAAAGAAAAGTATGTGCTTAATTTGTATTTCATTTTCATTATCAATACTCAGACATTTTTTTAAATAGAAATTAGTATGTATGACGTACCAAAGACTTATTTGAATTCACTATCGTAAAAGCCCTACTAGATGGTGCTGCCTGATTGTGAATGTACAAACAAGGTGCCAGTTGAGCAAAGTGACTTATTATACAAGACCTATGGATTTGTATATTGCCCACTTGTTGTCTCCAAAAGATGTTATTCAATAATACGTTTTTTGAAAGAATACAAAAGCACAAACATTTAATTTAAAATCTTGGTTAAATTTAATTGACCATTAATTTATATGTCTATTTTATGACTACACTGGTTATTTTATTAATGACCAGGAAAGCAAGGAGCCAAACCATTTCCAGCATTAAGCAATGGCTAAGCATTTTAAGTTGCACACATATGATGGACCTCAGCTCGCCGAGCAGAAACTAGGCTGTCCGGAATGCTTTATTTCTAAATGGCTTTGATGTGGTTAAGGGAAATGCCCTCAGAGGAAATGTCAAAGCTTCAGAGAGGTTGCCAGTGAACCGTCCATTTTATTGCATTACTATTCAAATGAAGGATGGCATTACACATTTCTTTGAAACACTGCCTTTGTCGCCAGACCTGTCGCTTGATACACAAGCTAGTCAGTGCGCGAAGTTTCCTTAAGCCTAATTTCAGAAGCGCCCTCAGTAATTAAACTCATCTCATTTTCTATCCTTATTGTGTATGTGCAAACTCGAAACCTATGCATATGTGAAGGGTGGAAAATGATATAATATGGCTTTAAACTGTAGCAGATGCATCATATTGGTTGATGTATCCATATATAGCAGCCTCTTAAATTGAATAAATATAAAATTTGGTCTGCATATTCTTATTTCAGAGAGAAGGGAGTGGTAATCACAGTGATGTGCAGAAGAAGGTTTGCCGTGAAATATTGTGATGCTGGCCAGTGGCTGACGTCAATGGATTGGATTTTGCTTTAGACAATCAAATAATTCACATCCGTTTATCTCCTCAAGCTAATGAGTTTCAGGAATCCCTTCGTAAAAAATCTGCTGAGTCATTAGTGCTGTGCTTATGCCCACAGATTAAGGCACAGAGTGGTGAGTATACCACAGTGGTATTTCACAAAATAAAGGTATTAACTTCATATAAGATGGCTTGACTGGCCCCTGACTGTTGCTGAACAAAATTAAATCTTTGGCATTACCCAGAAAGGTCACGATGAGCTTTGAAATTTGAAATAAAGGTGAAAAGGTCTTATTTAACATCTAAGTTCATCATCTAGACTTTTATCATCTTTCCAGAAGGTTTTATGTTCTGTTTTGGTTAAAAATAGAATTGTGCAGCACAAATCCTTTCAAAACAGATGAGTAACAGTGGCATCATCCTCCTGACATTAATGAAAAAGTCTGAAAGGTGCATAGATTTTCTACGGTACTGTATGTTAGAACTTGTTGGAAGGTCCGTTCATTCTGATAATCATTCCCATATACCTTTCTGAGTAAAGTGCATCTTGGGCCACTTAATCAGTACATTCTATTGATGACTGAGTAAAACTATCCAAGGTATCTGTGGAAGGGCACTGCAGTAGGGTTTAAAAACAAAAGCTCATTTGTGGGCGAGACTCAATGTCTGTCTCCATAATCCCATGACAACCAATTGGCCATCCCTGTTGGTGCAGTGGGAAGCAGAAGTAGAAATTAGCACCAACGCTGACTGTGCTTCAGTAGCAGAGTAGTGGGTGACAGTAACGGTGTGGGGATATTCAGTACAGGCAGTGATTAACATCAACAAAAAAAATGTCCTGTTCATATTTGTCAAAAAAATGACAAACGTTAAAGCAGAAGGTGGCGTTCTCTTTGTGTATGCTTCTTATGCACTCTTGTTATAACTTATAATGTTAATAACAGTTCCTAAACCATTTTTTTCAGCACCAAGAGGCAAGCGGGGCTGGAAAACTTTTTATGCTGTTCTGAAAGGAATGATCCTCTACTTGCAGAAGGTACATCTACAGTTTTACATTACAGTTTACATTTTATTTTCCTGTGTTTGGCTCAAAGTGCAATGAATGATCACATTTGCTTGAAGTGTTTTCTAGGCATTTAGCAGAAGTTGGATTTTAGGTGCAGATCAACACTATTAATGAACCATTTTAATCTTTCATAAGAAAGAACAAAGGCTGCCTTATTTTACACACCAAAGCACATAGAAGATGGATGGATTGAAGGATGAATGGTGGGTGGATGAATGCCCTGCCCAGCCCTGTAATCCTCCACTTTCAGTTCATGTTATTTTCTGGCTCTATAAACATGCGAGTTGTATCTGGAGATCAAAGTGTGGATTGTGCATTTGCATTTCAACCCAGTATTAATATACATTCTCATTGTCCATGTTGTAATCGGATCTTATTTGAATGTCATTTAATTGGATTATGTTGCTAAAACTTGAGCGTGTGCAGTGTACGGGGTTGTATTTACACCTGTCTGAGATCCGGTCACAATGCGAACCCGAATACCTCCGGAGTTCCAAGTGATCTGATCACATTTCAATGGCTGTGTGTGCCACGTGCATTCACACGTTGCACGAACATGCTTTTTTGTTTATCCAGATGTAGTTTTCCGAATGCAGCGCATAGCTCAATGTGAGCTGTAAATTGGCCTACTACAGACCACATCACAGAGGGGTCAAGGTCAAGACACCTTGAAACAAAAGAATCGCAGGCACGCTGTTGTGGGATCAGTCCAATTTTGTGGATTATCATCATGTTACGTGACCTCACATATTTTGAGTATTGGATCACAAATAGATTATAATTATTAGTATTTAATGTACTGCAGTTCATTTAGACCCAGAGGAAGGACAAAAGTAAGGACATTGCTCTTATTCCATCTGAAGGGATTCAGTCTTGTAACTCTTTGTGTATTGTTTATATTCAGGTTGTGTTCAGATTATGCTGTATCTTCGGTAACATAGTCATGAAACCAATTTATTACAGTTGACAAAATAATAGTTCTCAAAAGATCATGCGCATCATAGGAAAACCTTTTTGTCCTTTGTAGTCTTTCACTATCAAAAGTCAACCTTGTTTATTTGGATGAAAAATCTTTTTGAGCCAGTCATTCAGTCCTACTAACATGGCACATTTCTCTTTAAGTGAATTTAAGAACAACCAGCAGAACATTACCAACAAGGAACCAGTAAATCAGTGATGCGATTTGACAGATGTATGGCTTTCAGCACCCAACATTCCCTTAGCCAGATATACACTGTTTGACTGGTGTAATCATTTGATTGTGTGTTCCGTCTGCTTTAGGGTGAATTTAGAGCTGGGGAATAAGAGTCATGGCTTTGAAGTGTGTAAAAAGCAGTGCAGGAGCCTCGAGTGAGAAAGATTTGTTTATTTGGCAATCTGAAAATGCTGGAGAAAGAGTGAAATGTGTGGGAGGAGAGAAGAACTGTATCATTCTGTTAAACTCCATCTTTCTTAATAAAAAGATAAAAAATATTCACTGATTTCTAGGATAGTGTGTGTGATGTGTATTTCTACTCTGATCAGAAAGCTGATTTAAGAGCAGCACCAGTGGATGTGAAGTTGCTTGGAAACGGCCTGTTTGGAATGCTGCCTTCCCTCTGGATTTCAGTTCTGGATCCTCTAACTGGTTTCCATGGTGCCGCCAGCAAATGACCGTCGTCGCGGGCGGCCAGGTTAACTACAGACGTGTCACCGGGAGGGAAGGGCAGAATGCAGTCATTTGGTTCGTGACCTGCTGTGGGCCTTTATACCCACAGTACAGATTTTAGGACACTACATGAGAAGCAGTGCCTGTAATTAAGTCTGTGGTGTTTGTTCTTCATACTGTAGAATATGTGTCGATTCTCATTTCTTTTGAAAACATTGTCAATTTATTCACAAAACATTTCAGATTTTTACAATTTATGAAAATTGTACCAGTTAGAGGAGAGTTCATTTGATTATTATGCAGATGATTAAATATTAACAACATTGAATTGTTCTCTGTCAAATGATCACACTTCTCTCTCTGCACATACATGGATTTGGATATGAACAAGTGATGGTGGTGGTGCTCTTTTTATTTATCTTTTCAGAACTGTGGACAGTCTCCATGGAAACTAGTAATTTATTACAGAAATGATGAATTGTGGCAAATACTATTGGAAGGTTAATTATTCAATATGATGGTACATAGAAGCTCTAAAACCAGCCATCTTTTTATGCTTCATTCACAACCAGGGTGGTAGTAGCCTAGTGGGTAACACACTCGCCTATGAACCAGAAGACCCGGGTTCGAATCCCACTTACTACCATGGTGTCCCTGAGCAAGACACCTAACCCTGAGTTGCTCCAGGGAGACTGTCCCTGTAAATATTGATTGTAAGTCGCTCTGGATAAGGGACATAAGGGCGTCTGATAAATGCTGTAAATGTAAACCATAATGTTCATGCACATTGCAAGGACATTGATAAACCTTGCACAGAAGCAACAACCTTTATGATCTTTCCATGCCTTCCAGTGCCTGTGAAATGTAAATGTATATGTTTATGAGGTCCACAGTGCAGAAATGGATCAGCTTTGGACCTTCTGATATTTTAAGTGTCCATGTAATATAAAGCAGGTCTTTTGTAATCATTACTAAATGTACTTTCAATTGTCCTTAATATCGCCCTCACGTTTACACACTTCTGTGCCACCAACAACCCTTAGGGATTTATTCACCTCAGGAGATCAAAACGTGCACACACTTGATGTAAGTGCAGTTTGAAGTGTGTGTTTCTCAGGATGGGTAACATGGTGGATTGATTACACTGCTGGTCGAAGGGCTGCCAGCAGGCAGGAATGTTCCTGGACAGACTGGAGGCTCTGGGACTGTAAACAGTGAAATAGAGCCTGGACATCGCAACTGACAGATTTATTCTCATCGTCAACAGTCCAGTCAATACTGCTTACCATTCCACTCACAACTGCCAGGGTGGTGGAGTGGTAGGAGTTTGCATCGACTTGCCGCCCTCACGTTGACCCCTTTGTCAAATTTCATAACACCCCGTGTGCATGGAGCACATTTCATTTACTTACATTGTTCATTAGTTTAAGTCTAAATGAAATCTAATTCTTACTATGTTGACTTACTTCCTATGATGTCATGATCACGTTTTGACTCCAGTTCATGATCTGATCTATATTGGGAGGATCTGATGCTCCCCATTAGCATGGTTCTCTAATACTCTCCCGCTTCCTTTCCAGGATGAGTATAAGCCGGAGAAGGCCCTGTCCGAGGATGACCTGAAGAATGCCATCAGTGTGCACCACGCTCTGGCCATCAAGGCGGTGGACTACGAGAAGAAGCCAAACGTGCTGAAGCTGAAGACTGCAGATTGGAGGGTCTTCCTTTTCCAAGCGCAGTAAGTGTCACATCCACGATTTGACTGCAGAGACAAAAGCCCCGCCCTCTTTCTCAGAAAGAGCCTCAGACACCGACAGGACAAAAGCAAGAACCTCCCCTGGATCCAAAATCTAATTTCATGCTTGGATTCAGTCACAGTGAAAACACTTTTATCTCCACTATTAGTCTTACCCAGACATCCGTTTTTGTCAAGTATTCTAAGAAGGACCAATAAAGAGGGTTATCAATGAAAGATTTACAGAGTGTGTGATGTATATGTGTTCAAAGTATTGTTTTAGGTTTAAAAAAAAAGATAATAGGGTTTTCGTTTTTGCTGTATACATTTTCTCTTAACTAACATTAAATAAATAAAACAGCTCTGTATTTTTCTTTGAAATGGTCCTATTAAATTCCCCCAAGGTACCCGCTGCGGTTGCAGTCTCTCTTCTGATGAATTTGGCTGCTTTTTCTTCTTCCCACCGCCCAGCTGCTCCTGGAAGGTGGAAGGTGGTCAGTTAGACAACACAATATTTTAAGCAGGCATAATGCCACATAGTCTTTGCTGTGTGTTAGATTGCAGAATGATAATGATAACTGTTCAAATCTTTGATTGTCATATTAGTCCAAATGTAAACGTCTGTCTGTCAGGGTCTTGTATCTCTTCTGTGGCTCCTGTGTCATTTGTCTCTTTGTGTCCTTGTGTGGTGTGGCATAAGTACATTTTTCTGATTTTGCTTCACTACAATTAATGTCTAAAGTCAAAGTGAAGTGATTTCATTTCAAAGTGAAGTCATTGTGATGCGCAGCAGCACAGCACACGGTGCACACAGTGAAATGTGTCCTCTGCTTTTAACAATCACCCTGGTTAAAAAGCAGTGGGCAGCCATGACAGGCACACGGGGAGCAGTGTGTGGGGACGGTGCTTTGCTCAGTGGCACCTTGGCGGATCGGGATTCGAACCGGCAACCTTCTGATTATGGAGCCACTGAGGTGTAATTTTTTTTAATATATGTCATTTATCAGATACCCTTTTCCTGAGTGCCTTAAATTTAGTAGTTACAGGGACAGTCCCCCTGGAGCAACTCAGAATTAAGTGTCTTTCTCAGGGATGTAAGTAAGGTCTGAACCTGTGACTTTGTGGTCTTCTAGGTCATAGGTGGGTGTGTTACCCACTCGGCTACTACCACCATGTTCTTCATGGATGAACACTGACTCCAAGATACAAACTCTTTACATAATATTGTGTGTTTGTATGTGTTTGGCTAACATATAATGTAATTTTTCCTACCAGGAGCCCTGATGAGATGGATTGTTGGATCAGAATAATCAACTCGGTGGCAGCCATGTTTTCTGCACCTTCATTCCCGGCTGCTATCGGCTCTCAGAAGAAGTTCAGTCGCCCTTTGCTACCAGCAACAACTACAAGGATGTCACAGGTACATTTCTGCTGATATCAAAATAGTTTTGAATTCTATTGTATGACCTGCAGGCACTGTGTGTCACAGAAGTGTTTTAATCATTTAATTCAATTTTTATTTAATTATTTTTTGCTGCATCATGCTCGGCGTAGAGGTTCTTTTAACAAATTTATTTTTTGTTCCAGGAGGAGCAATTAAAGTCTCACGAGGCAAAGCTGAAGCACATCTCCACAGAGCTTGCTGAGCACAAGTCCTATCCCCCAGACAAGAAGGTCAAGTCCAAGGATATTGACGAGTATCGATTGAAAGAGCACTACCTAGAGTTCGAGGTCAGTATTCCTTTGGAATGAAGAGGTGAAGGACACAAGTCTGCTCTAGTGCTGCCTTGTTCTTTTCCCTCATGGTCATGTTAGATTTGTGTTCTTCTCTGGTGATTTCTTTGAATGCTAAAGAGTCTATGTTACTGGGGAGCAATAAAAAATTGGTTTTCATGCCTGCACCAGCACGAACATCATAATACTAACATTTATTAACAGGCATTCCTGTTTTTGCTGTTTTCAGTAATGGTCAGTTCTGCCGGTCATTTCCATTTTTCCAAGCTTTTCCATTTATTTTTTGAAACATATTTTTGCCACTTTGATCGGGTTATGGCAATGGTCATAATTCACTGCCGGAACAAGAACGGCATAATAGAGCCACACATTTTGCTTTGTGTGAATGTCTGTGGCATAATGATGCGACTTCACTTTAGCCTAGCAGCCTGCACTTTCTCTTTTTAGCGTCTGTTTTATATCGCTGTGCTCTTTTGACTGAGAATCAGTGGCTGAGAGATCCCCCCCATTGTGTGGCTGAAACAGAGCGGACACATCCTTTAGATCTCCGCCGCTGCTGGAGCATGCCAGTAGGAACAAAGGCCTGTAGCCGTAACAAACTCTGGGTATCCAGAAGAAGCAGCTTGCCCTAGGAAGCAAACATTCTGAAACAGCATCCCTAATCACCAAGCATCTTTTTTATTGTTTCTGTTTACACTTCCGTTTACATATTTACATTTGAAATGAATCTTGCAGAACTGAATTGAATGTATCATAAGGACATTTCTTTGTGATTTTCTGGCTGTTGTATAAAAATTCTGGTGAAGAAATAGTGTCATTAGTGTCATGGCTGAGTGGCCAGTGGCCTTTTGTGTTTTCGTGTGATCTATATACTATATAATCGATACACTAACTGCCAATATTGATAATTTATTACAACACAAAATGATTAATTTACCCTTTGTCAGTGTCACTGTCACTACCCAATATCTACCATTCTGTTTGCGGGGGGCGCTGTTTGAGTAAATAGGGGTAAAGTGGCGCAAACAGCAGCCAGTGAAGAACACAAGTTAACTAACAACAACAGAGAAGAAGCACAGAGAATGGCGGAAAATAATAAAAAAACAAATCAAAGACCCACCCGCTAGTTTCCACTCTAAAGTGTGGAGACACTTCGGGTTTTACGAGACAGTCGAGGGAAAGGCACTGGATAAAGACTATGCAATCTGCAAGAACTGCTTTGCAAAGGTAAAATATAACAGCAACACTACGAATCTGCAAGTGCACCTCGTTCGCTATGACTGTGAAGTACTCTCAGGTGATGATGAGTTAATAAGTTACTGTAACAAACCAAGTAAGTTACAGTAACTTACTACTGACATTTCAGTATCATGGTTTACACATTTAATTAATGTTCATGTTGTTTTTTTTTTAATGTTCATGCACTTCTATCTGTCTAGCTGTACAGTGTTTACATTTAAGACCAGGAGGCAGTGAGTTATTATGCAAATGCATATTTCCTTGCACAATGTTGTAAATATTGGCATTAATAAATGCATAAGATTTCCTTATTATTTCCTAATTCCTTTTTTTTTCAAGTCACATATATTGTGATATATCGTTGATGACATTTATTCAAATATATTGAATATCGTAGATATCGCAAATCGCGATATTATCATTATCGTGGGCCACATATCGCCACAGAATTGAATCGTGAGTTACCCCCCTAGTCTGAACCAGGCGTTTTTCTGGCTATTGATAATTGTAATTGAATCGAATCTTGAGACCATTCAAGGTTCACACCTCTAACATCCAGTGGTTTACAGAACAGATAATGATTCTTCTGCAGTAGTTTAATTTTAAAACGTATAAATAATCAATCATAATTAGAGACTTCAGCAATTTTACACATTCTACCCTTCTACCCAATCTTCACAAGTATCATCATAACATTTTAATCTATGGTCACTCAAAAATCATTGTTATTGGTAACCCTTTACATCTTACATTTTACATTTGGTAAAATGGGGTGGGGCTTGACTGATATTGACATTGCATTTAGAGCAGCCAAGCTTTGCTGTGCTGACAAACCAGTTGATGTCTCAGATGCTTTTATTACATTATGGAGTTACCCGATGCTGAATTATGTGTCATTTCTGGTCTAACAAGTTTACACATGTAACCTAGGGTCATGTTCTTTAGCAAACTGTTAATGTGGATGATGAAGTGGGAAGAACATTCGGTCCATTTATACCTGTTTGAGAGCATAAATGTTAATATCCTTTGATTTTAATGTTATATTGTGCCTACGATGCATTGACTGGTCTGCTTGTTCAGTGTATACGTGTTCTGTCTCAGCCATCGTTTTGTTTGGAGAACTTTTGTCACCATGACATTTACTGCATGGGAATAATAATGTGAGGCTTGGGTGCATTCCTCAGCTTGATGCCACTCAGCAACATTAATTAAGGTTGAAGGCTAATAATTGGTGCGTTAGATAAAGGATAGGACTTCTTTCTTTTTGATCATCTTTGTGAGGGAGTGATAAAAGCTGCTTATTTTCAGAAGAATAAATGGTTCCTTGCCTTAATCTGCTAAAAGCATACTTTTAATAAGCTAATTACACAGAGTGGATGGTGAGTAATTTCTGAGTTCTGTCTCCTGCCGGTTGCCTGACCTTCTCCGTTTGCTCACAGGAGAACCGCTACGAGATGTACGTGAAGCTGCTGAAGGAAGGTGTGAAGGACCTTCTTGTCGGCAAAGACAGCGACGCAGGCCTCAAGAAATCCCAGTCCAGCCCTTCACTCAACCAGGAGTCCCAGCCAGCCACAGCCAAAGTTAAACGAAACACCTCCGAGAGGAAGGACTACCGGCCTGAGACTCCAAAGGTCACATAGGAGAGTCCTCTGGTTCTGACATTCATCTGAGAGCCATTGGTAGCACTTTCTAGGAAGGGACTCATGTAAAGATCTACATAACACCTACAAGATACCATTCGAATTGTACACCCACCAAAAAAAATCTATATTAGAATAGAATGGATGGTCAGTTTATGGCTTTTCCTGCACGTTCAGTGGTGACCCTCTGTTCACCACCAAGGTGTTGTTGAGCATTTTAATGTGGATCCCTCATGGAAAGTGTTACTGAGCTGTTCCACACAGTGTACGAATACATTTTATGTAATTTATTTCTCAGCCCACTGTTGTGACAGAAACGTTGGACACAATGCAAATGACGAATGATCATTGTCCTCCTTTGATCGACTGGTGCTTGGTAGCGAGTTGTATTGGACCTAACCTACATTCATGCAGAGTACGTGTCTCTCTTTCATTTAGCGCCATTGTAGCAATGTTGTTGCTGTTTTATCGTAATGAGTGTGACGTTCTTTTTTTCCCGACCTTCAAGTGTCATCTTAATTGTTATTGGTGTGTCGTCGCCCCTCCCCCATCCACATGCATACAAAAATAATTAGCCTTTAATTGGAGAAATCCAGGAGAACGTGTTATTTAACTATATAGCCTTGTAAATAGTGTAGGAACAAAATATAGTCTTATTCCTGAAGTAAACTCTTATTTTAATATGTAGACAAAGTGAATTTTATTAGCATTTTAACAGATAAATAAGACGTTCATGTGAAATAGCTTCCAGTGAGATATAGGTTGAGTATGTGGCAGGTTTCCCTTCCCCTCGTTTTGAAAAGGGTAGTTCATTATCAAATATTCTCGGTACCTTAAAGCAGTTCAGTGGTCCAGCCTCTGCATTCATTTCAGCTTCTATGGGTGGATTCATGAGCTACTTATGAAGTCTTTATTAACACCTTTTCTTATTTCTGTGAAGCAGTCCTGGGGGAGAATATATATACATGCGCACACATATGCACACACACCAATGCCAACATGTTCAAAGCGTTGGAGATCTACCACAAGATTATTCTCCTCTCCACGAAAACTGAAATGCTGTTTTTACATACTGAACAGGAACACAGCTATGAAAACATATAAACCATACATTCAACACAGATCTAATATTTTTATTGAACAGTTTGGGGTACTTCACGATAATAGTTTGAAATTGAGTTTATCTACAGAACATGGCTGTGCAGACTGCAGTGGAGCTGATCTTAATGTCGCGCTCCCTGTGGGTGAGCCCTTTATTTTTTTATCTGTTGAGGTGAAGAATATACTTATGCTTATTTGAGTAGTGTAAATGCCAATGCTCATTTTTGTGTATTTTTAAAATCTTCTTATATTTGAATTTTTAATTCTGAGTTGTATTGTTGTAAAGACAAAAAACAATTTGTATTTATAGTGCACTTTATTGAATTACTTCTTTTGAGTATTTTAGAGCTTTATAAGCGTCAGAGTGATATGTTTCCTAAACAGACCGGTTTTCAGGCAGTTCTCCAGCGTGTCGCTTTTATTGAAGGTACTGAGCTGAGCGCACGCTGCCGTCAGCTCCACTTGTCTGGTTTTGTCCGTGGTTTTGTAGTTTGCTGTCATAGTTGGATTCGATGACAAATGTTTCAGTTTCTGAAACTATTTACAGAGCTGTAAATATACACATGCAATTATTGCCTTTTTTGTGATGTTAATATTGAATTGAAATGTCATTCAAAATGTCATTGGGTATTACTGACATTTAAACACTATACACATTTTACACTTTTATCACAAACTGCATATCAGCTATCTGGGTTGTTTTTCTTCAGATTATTTGAAAGTTTGAAGGAAAATCAAAATGTTAAATCCGTGACAGGGAATTCAGGGATTATTTTAGTGCATACAAAAAAAAAATTCAGTTCAGAATAGAAGTACAACTCCAGTGAGTTGACAAAAGAAGAGATCTGCATGTTAATTGCTTATTTTTCTTGTCCTTTGGCAGTTCTGAGTTCAAAATTCAGATTTTCTTCACTTCACATTATTTTTTGACCTTCACACATACATATGTGCTGAATTTACCATCTGACAGATTTTAGAGATCTATCATATTATTATAAAATGCGGTACTGCTCTAGTGCATTTCATGTTAAGACACCCCTGTTTAAACTTTTTTGTTTTAAAATATAGTTTATAATGCCTTATTTAAAATCATTTTGACTGTATATTTTTGTTTTGTTTTGTTTTTTTATTGTGAAAAGGAACATATTGAAGTTGATATGCTTTCAGTGCAAGTGAAAAAAGCTGAAAGCCTTCACATCCCTTTTTGGTCCTATATTCAGCTGTAGTACATCAGCCAGCAACATCAGCATCAGCTCTCATACAGTACAGTCCACCTGGTCCTGTTGTCTGGGAATGCAGTGAAGGGCACAGATTCTGGCGATTTAGATCTCATTTGTGTGGTAGATACCCATGCCTCTGATCGTTCTTCAGTAGACACCTTAGCCTTTAGTGGGGCACTTAGACCCCCACACACAGACTGCATCAGAAAATAATATCTCTTCAGAAGCTGTGATCTTGTACAATCCTTTAATTCTGTAAATGTTGTGAAATATTATCTGTTGCCCTGTGTTCAAAGGATGGTTAGTTTGTTGTTCAAGTGATCTGACTGGCAGCAAGCGTGTCTTACGCCCTACAGCCAGGTTCAGGGACGCAGAGCTGGCATACATACTGTAGATGGTTTCAATGAATAAATACAGTATTTAACTGAGTGTCCCAGTGCCTGTCATTTCTTTTCCTCAAGAGTCAAAAGAGCCAGGACCCTCCATCCTCTTGAAAACTATTGTAAAACTCTACCATATTTGTTGATTCTACTCATTTTGTGGCGCAACACTTTAAAACATTTCAATTCATATAATTAAATGTTTTTAATTCAAATATCACATGACCGTATACAAAATACATCACAATCTCTTTACGTTATTCCTAATATATTTAGTATAGAAGCTAAATAAACATAAACACAAACGCACAACAACAGTTTTGTTTCACTTATTATTTCTTGCCTACATTCCAAAACACATGTATCAACCTGATGGTCCCAATTTAAATCCAACAATGTTTTACAGCACTAATGTTTCAATTACAATTATCAATAGCCCGATTATCGATGTGTCTCATAAAATTACCTCCTGCAAAAATTTTCATAAATGTTATATATTAGGAGTTACTGTTTGACCTTCAAGGTTCTGGTAGGGCAGTCAGTGAAAGGGCAGCTAAGCTGAAGAAAATGGGATCTGTTGCATTGTGAGGGAGGGGACAGCAATTTCTCAAAGGGAATTAATGTGGGGATTTGTGATGGATTGAAATAAAAGTGGAGGAGATAAAACCAGTGAAACGTCTCATCAATTAGTGTGGGACAACACACGGACCAACCAAGTGGAAATGGCTGCAAGAAACTTACTGCCTTCCCAGAAGTTCTGATCAATGAAGAAAAAGTTATTGATTCCCTCACCATGGAACATGGAGGTCACCCACGAGCTGAGACCAATGATAATTAATTTTAAAAAATGGGTAACGCAACATTACATTAATATCACAATGATGAATCCCAGCGGCTGAAGTGTGACGCTCACGCAGGGTGTAAAGGTTGTTTCTGATTGAAAAGAGAAAATTATGCTTGATGTAAAACAGCTCGTTATGAAGAGGGGATAAAGAGGGCCTCATGACTTTAGTGGATTTTATCTCAGAAAAGCACTTTCGGAATTACGATGGTAATTGAAACAGTTGCTTAGATACTGAATGCTGAGATGTACTTCATATCAAGATGAATCGTTGAGGAGGAAAAGGATGAGAAGCAGGATAACTTCATTTCCATGTATAGGTCCACTTATTGCAACGCCACGGCAGCCGAAGAGGACCAGCGAATACGAGAAACACACAGAGATTGTTTTCCATGTTTAATAAGCATGTAGCAATGAATAAATGTGTGTGTCTTTGTAGAACTGACACTTGTCTTTCTGTGTGCGGGAAGCGAATTGTTTCTCACTGCCGTGCACAGTGAGCTTATTCTTCTCCTCTGTGTTGCTGCTGTTTCAGAATGCTGGGCAGGTTTTACATACAATTGTCACAAGGATCATAACTCAAGCCTCTGACTGTCACAATGGCTTGTGAAATGGTAGAAAATAAAAATTAGGATCTGAACATCAAGACAGCAAACTGTATGAATAGCAGCAATTTGTTGATTGACACGCTGGAATTAAAGTGTCTTCATTATCATAATATTCTAGTATTATAGTCATAAGGTGACCTGCACCGAATGAGCAAAGCCCTATTGTTTTTGCAAAGATTATTATTATTCTCCTTCTCGCAGAGTTTGCTATTTTTCAGGTGCTTCCTGTGCATGAAAACTTATGATACACTCACACTCAATAGCCCCGCCCAACAGGAAATGAGATTACATTTTCTCATACAAAGGAATTTGTAACAAATCGGATTCACTGTCTGATTCACTCCAAATTTGACTTATATGTAGAACACTGGTTCATCGTACTAAGCTTGCAAAAATTTTTTTGATAGCTTGGCGCAGTCTTGAAATGGCAAGCCAACAAATTTACATCATTTTTTGGGTAATAAGCATTTCATAAATTACACTAAACATCGGTCTAACACTATAATCATATTCACATATGAATTTTGTATAGCACCACCAACAGGCAAGAGAAAAAGTACCACTTCGCACTTTCTATTGTCGTGTTCATACACCGTTCATCAGATTAAAATAGAATTTATGTCCGTATGTTGAGAACATGTTCTTATGAAGTGTTTATAAAGATTTTGTGCTTTGTACTTTCTTGCCCATGACATTTCAATTGCAGGTTTTTGAAGCAAACAGTTTTTTTTGTATCCTGTGGAATTAAACCTACATACCCCAAACTTGGTCACAATCTGAACAAATTTCCAATTCACATCCACCAGCTAAAATGCATTACAAAATATTTAGTTTTTACATTATATGCGTTTTCTCACATCGCAAACTTTCCTGCTCAGCTCATTAACTCTAATTCATACCAAAATTGATGAGCATCAAGACAACGGTGCTGTACTTTATGGTGTTGTACTTTATTTGTGTCTAAAGTTACTTTGGATTGCTATTCAGTGTTATTGTTAACATTCTCTGAATTTGTCATATTTGACTGGACTAATACAAATACACATATGAGAAATCTTCAGGATTGGGTTAGCCAGAAATCATATATTGTTATAATAATTCATTTTTTAACTACATTATGCCTGCACACAGCACCTTACTTCATTCAGATAACAGGCTCAAGCCAGGCCTTCATTGAAATGAGTCTATCTCTGTTGTGAATAAAACTCCTGGATCGTTAGAAAGCAGGCATTTCACAACTTATTAGCGATCAACATGCAGTATTCAAAAAAGACAGCCGAAGACCATGAGAGAAACTGTGAGCTCTTCCCACTCACTATGTTCCCTTGGCAACGCTTGTAACTTGCAGGTGAAGGTCAGCAGGCTTAACATGCATCTGAAGCGCTGTGCACTTCCTCAGCCTCCTGGACTGGAACTGGAATCCTGCGATGTGAGGAACGTTCAGAGGACCTGTGCATAAGGCAAGCAACACAATATATTTTCTCATTATGTGAGTTCATTTGTAGGTATTATCGATGTGGTGGCAGCAGCAAAAGAGCAAATTTCACAGGATACCTCAGATGTGCACTGTAATATATTTTCTCACAGGATTTAGGGAAATGAAGCCTTGGTTCATGATTTTTATTAGCCATTAATAACCTGGCAAGAAGCCGTGCACAGTTGTAAATGGTGGCAGGATAATGAAAATGCTGTTTGTTGGAAAGATAGGTTGGTGATTGTGCGTATTTGTGAATAAGTGAAGGCTGTTAGAGGGTGGAGAACACTTCACCTTGATTACAAAACAGCAACTTGAGGGAACTGAATTTAAAGACCTTCTGAAATAACAGTAATTATGAGAAAAGTACAGGACATACTTGGAACACCATATATTTACATTTAAGGCATGTGGCAGACGCCCTTATCCAGAGCGACTTACAATGTGCTTCCATGTTACCATTAATGATGTGATCAATTCGAACTGAATCAAATCGCTACGAATACAATCTTTTTATTCACTCTGTTGTAGTTTCTATACATAAGTCAGACAATAAGTAGGTTACAAGTTAATCTAAATATTCTCTAAAGAGGAAGGTCTTGAGCTGCCGTTTGAAAGTGCTCAGTGACTGAGCTGTTCTGACCTCGAGGGGAAGTTCATTCCACCACCGAGGGGCCAAGACAGAGAAGAGTCTAGATGAGTACGAGGTGCAGTGCGAGTTGTAATAAGGGCTGTGAGGTAGGATGGTGCTACTCCATGTTTGGCTTTGTAGGTCTTGCGGTCCCTCCTCAACACAGCGACCAAACAGGACTTGATGGACGTTCCAATCATTGTCTCACTTCTAGACATCATTAGACATCATTTATGCAACTGCTTTGGAAAAAAAACCCAGTGTATTCTACTTTTTGTGTTTATAATAAATGGTTCATTCCAGATCTCATTTCATCCATAAGTACTTGTCTAGCATTTGGTGTATGGACATATTGTAAAGATTGTCTTCTGTCTGTGTCCTTACAGTGCATGTAGCCAGACATCACCCCCTCCCACACACACACAGAGGTGAACCCCTTGACTGCTACTTTGTGAGTGAATGATTGGCCCTTGAAAGCCCATTAAGGTGGGGGGTGTAGAGGGCAGTAAGAACATTTCGTCGCTGTTATGGCATTGAGCAGATGTGACTCACTGTTCTCCTCAGTGAAGATCCACATGGAGACACGCGCAAGTAAACAATCCAGTGGCAGCAGGAATGCTTTTAGCCATGTTGCCTCATCACTGAGTCCCAGAGGTATGGACCACCCTGCATGAAGCCTGCAGGTCTTCAGATTCAGTCCTCCTGCTTGGGCATGCACTGCAAGTCCTGTCCTCCTGCATCGCCCTACCCTCCACTTTCTTTCCCCTGGGATATTTTATTAGCAGTCCTAGAACTCTACGGTTGACTTTAAAACTCTGCCGCTTTGTAAATTACCGAATAAATCAAATTGAGTGGAATCAGATCACTGGGCTTGTACATGAGTAATTAATGACTTTTCTTTCTCTTCTTTACAGAGGCAGCCGCTGCAACTGGCTCACAAATATCCTGCAGAATGGCACCACTTAGCACCGAGTAAACAGTCTCATTCGTTTACATCAAAACAGCGTTTCCCCCTCTTCACATAATTAACATACACCCGCTTCCTCCAGCGCCAGCGTCACAGGCTGTTCCTCAGAGGAGGGAGCCAAGTGTTTTAAAATTTATTCTCAAAGGCCCGTCACTCCGTCATAACATTAACTATGCTTTTAGCAGTTGGCTGGCGTCTTTAGTAGTCCTGGTGGAGACTTTCTCGTCCTGGCCTTTGGTTTGTCTAATTCCTCTTTGGTTTGTCGTTGTGCCAATCCAAGATCCATAATCAGCATAATTTACATTTCAAAAGGAAAGATGAAGAGTTGCATGGCCTGATGGGACATTTATCGAGAAGCGGGTTTGACCATCCAGAACCATCCAGATTAATGTAGGCTGAGCAGATAGTCCATGTCAGGGAGGATCCGCTTCATGTTTAACAAACTACTTGAAAATGGATGGGATCCTCTCATTGACTAAATACTTCAATTCTTCTTGTATTTGGATTTGTTTTATTGAATGAAACCTGTGCAGCAGAGACTGGCCAATCACCACACAGCAAAATTCCTTTTCGGAAATGAAAAGCAGGTCCATTTACATCGATAGTGTTAGTTCTTGCTCAAACCATCCTCCCTGACATGTTTTATCTGCACACCCTCTATACATATCCTGACAAATGTATTTTTTGTATGCTAGTTTGAACGTTTGTAGTAGACGGTGCTTTGCTGGAACTTTGGCGGTGGCTATTTAATAAATAAATGTAATTAATAAATTAATTAACAATTTAATAAATAAATAACGCGGTGGGGACATTTATTAAATAGTTTATTTGGAGGAATGAACTACTCATGAATCCAGGACTATTTTATTAAACATTTAAAATTATATCCTGACAGTTATAGCAAGCCTTCAATTTGAAGACTGAGAATATAGTTCAGGTACAGTTGAACAATATTCCAACTCATAATTTAGTCAGGAATCATTATCTGAATTTTTCATTTTCCAATAATGTGACGAGGAGTTCCGACACGAAAAGTGACTGTCGTAATTATTGGATATTTTTTTAATGCCTCGCAAGAGATTACTATGATTGACGTAATATATGGCCAATGACAGTCGGAGTGTGACGCTGACGTCACAGCGTCCAGCCCCCACGCTTCCCCGGAAGCCTGCGGATTGGCTGGACTGGCTGGATGTGATGTACACGGATACGGCGGGACGGCTTGATGGCGCTCGTCTCCGAGCGGGGAGGAAAATGGCCGCATGCAGCGCACCAGATAAATAACCAGAAGAAGAAGAAGAAACTGCGCAGACGTCCGGTCGAAGTTGTTTAACTGGACGTTTAACGTCAACATGGTTGAACTTGATCTCGCTGGTTTTGGGAAATGGCAAGATTGACCCTGAAGAAACTTTTCTTTTTCTGTTTGTGTCTTTCGGCTTTTTTTTTTCTTGTCATAACATTTCAGGTAATGGTCAGGATTCTTAAAAAAAACACTCTGTCCTGTTGCTTTCTTTTAATGGCCTGGTTCTCCCATCCTACTGAAGTAGAAAAGAACAAACTCAATTCAAGTGAATATTAAATCTCACTCCATTGAAAGCAGTTGAGCAGTCGCATGGTGTAGCTGTAGGTGACTGTAGGTCAGATGATGTACCGAGGTGGCTTCATCAGCCATGAAGACCTTCACCAGACCCTTTTCAGGATTCTATTAGACACTCACGCCCTAATCTGTACTCTGGCCTTCTTTCTCTTTTCCAGGCACACAGTTGACTCCTCTTTCCCGACACCCTGCTCCTTGGCCTTTAGGAATTCTGACTAACCCTGGGACTGCTGCTCTTTTGCTCCCCAGCCTCCTGTGGTACTCGCTGTGTCACTGTCTAATTCCTAATCTGTAATCTACACTCAGTCCTACCCACCTTCCCCATATTAACAACACGTACCCGAAAACTCACCTTCGACCTCTGAGCGTAATATTCCACATGCTGTTCCCAGTCCCTAGACTGTCTTGTAGTATAATTCTATGTAGGATATAATCGCATTCATTTGGAACAGATGCAGATAAAAAGAGAGACTCGTGCGCGATCTGAGTATCTGTGTGTGTTCCAGGTGCTGCAGGAGTTGGTACCGTTTGGAGGAAAAGGGCACAGATCCCCCCCAGAAAAGAAAGAGCTTCAGCGAGCACGTGGCGGCCGCTCCCCGGTGAATAAACAGGCGCTCTCTGGTTCAGAGCACTTGTACCCCGTTATTGTGTGGTGGTCTCCGCTCACGGGAGAGCTTAGTCGCCTGGGAGAGTGTGGCGCTAACAAATGCTTCTTCACCATCAACAGAACCTACCACCTCCACCCTGCCACTCACGCCTTCCTCTTCTATGGTAAGTGGTGTGATGCAGGAGCCGGAAATGAAGTGGTTTTGTTGTGATTAAACTGCCCTTCTCCCCATCGGCCCAGGTCTTCAAATTAGTCCTGATTGCTCTACTGAGTCATCAGACCTGCTGTCATTTTGAAAATGCGTTTGGAACGTCTTAAGTAATTCGCCACCGAACTCTACCCCCTCAGAGGTGAAAATAAGAGGTCAATTTAAAGCATCTTCACGGCCAATTCTTTCCAAGATGGAAATAAGATTTTCTTCCGGTACAATGCTGTACCTGTTGACTTGTTGCAGAAAAATGTTGGTGTTTATGGGATATTGTGGTAAATTGCTGGGCATAAACGTTTGGGACTTTATAAAACACAAATAAAAAATAAAATACATTTTCGTATACATTTTAGCCCCAATTCTATGGGGCAGTGGTGGCCTAGGGGTTAAGGAAGGGGCCCAGTAATCAGAAGGTTGCCGGTTCGAATACCAGTCAGCCAAGGTGCCACTGAGTAAAGCACCGTCCCCACGCGCTGCTCCCCGGGCGCCTGAGTGATGGTTAAAAGCAGAGGAGATATTTCGTTGTGTTTCAAATCAGTGCTTCAAATGGAATTTCTTGACAAATCCTGCCCAAATTTCACATGGACTGAGCACAACCAAGCTCACACTTTCTGTGAACACTTGGTGGCACTATACAAAACCACCAATATTTTTACATGGGTGTGACCGGGGCGTCATCCTGAATATGCCTGTGTGGATGTTTGGTTAATGTTTACTGCAATAATTTTTTTTTTTCACAGCCAAATTATATGTTTCCTTCATATGCCAGGAAAGGTGCGATGTTGGTCTTAAATTTAATTTAACATTGTCATAAAAAATTCTTAAAAAGTCTTAAATTCAAGATATAAAGTCTTTGGCTCTGGTCATTATTCTATTTTTTTTCTTTGAAAGGCAAACAGCACCTGCTTGTGTTCAAAGTGTATAAAGCATCAGGCACCAGACTAATGATATGATATTTCTTAAAAATACCTATCGAAAATTCCTGGGCCTGTTTTTTTTATTCTATAAATATCTAGTCTAGTTGCATAGAGGAACGAGGCTGTAGCACAGCACCAACAAGACAATTTGACTAAATGAAGTCCATTACCTCCAGACAGGCTGTGTTCTTATTGCAGTGAACATGAATTTGTTGTCATTTGTGAAAAATTTGTGCCTATTGGGCCACAATTCAAGAAAAAAAAAAACAAATAATTATAATATTTGTATTGTTATGTATACAGAGCAGTTGGTGATGTCCTTAGTGGAGAATAGATTACAATTTTATGTTTACTATTGCTTTACTATGGTTTTTTACTATGATGCTTACTGACGTACATTTTTTGCTTTGAAATGCTACCAAAACACAACTAATCAAAATCCATCAGTGGAGTAATGGAACTGTGTAATGGAAAAGGGCAAATTGTTTGCAGATGCAACTGGCAGTTTATTGTTTTCAGAGCCATATTTTAATTAGGACCGCTGTTTCCACTTTTCCACTCGAGCATCAAAGCCATTTTTGTTTTGTCCCTTTCTAATGATGGTGTGATGAACGATGACCTATGATGTCCTTCACATGATGACGCGTTTTACATATTTGTTTGTGTGTTTGGTGTTTTTCAGTGAACTTTCTTCAGTAATAATTGAAGAAAATTTCCAAAACTTTTTTTTTTTTTAATAAACCGTGTAATAATAAAGCTAATTTAAAAGGAGAGTGTTGTAGAAGCAGACACGGTGTCTCAGCAGGCTCAGCTCTGTTCTCATTCAGGCTCAGTGGGGCCGTGGAGCTGGATTTCTTCTGTAGTCACCGCACCGCGCTCCTCTGATTAGTCTCTGAGGCGTATTGGTATCAGCAGGAGGCGTCTAATTATGACTGAATATCCATCTTTTAAAATCTTGTTGGATTGGTCCTGATGGGATAAAAGAGGGTTTTGTCACATGAATGCCACATGCTTCATCTCCATGTAAATCAGTTCCGTTTAGAGGCCTTCTGACATTTGGATGTCAGTAAGTAGACTGTGACCTTTCCTTAGTCGAGGTTTACCTTTTCCTTTGAGTTAATTATGCTGGAAAAATGGAAAATCATGACCATGGGTAATGTTGGGAAACCAATGACTGTATCACACAGATGACTTGTTGTGCGAGGGGTCTGCAGGCTTGATTATAAATAGAAGAGGCCATTGAGCACAAGGCTTGGGAATTGATATATATATTTGTACATTTTAAATTTGAGCTATATTTGAATCAGGCACAGACTTCAGCTTCGACAGTCTGCCTCTGCCCAGGGAGCAGCACCACCACTGGGCACTGTTGCATGAGGAGTCTCCCAAAAACAACTACAAGCTCTTCCACCGGCCAGTCATCACTCTCTTCAACCACACGGCCACCTTCAGCCGCCACTCCCACCTCCCTCTGACCACGCAGTACCTGGAGAGCCTGGATGCCCTCACCTCCCATGGCCACCTGCTGCCTCTGGCCCAGAAGAACCGCTTGAGGGCCGCTCTGGCGCCTGTGGTGTACGTGCAGTCGGACTGTGACCCTCCCTCGGACCGGGACGCCTACGTGGCTGAGCTGATGCGGCACATTCATGTGGACTCGTACGGCAGGTGCCTTCATAACCGTGACCTGCCAGGTCATCTGCGGGAGTCCAGCGCCATGGACGAGCAGGACTTCCTCAGAATCCTGGCCCAGTACAAGTTCATTCTGGCCTTCGAGAACGCCGTGTGTGACGACTACATTACTGAAAAGCTCTGGCGGCCCCTGAAACTCGGGGTGGTGCCTGTTTATTATGGAGCGCCGAACGCACAACACTGGTTGCCCAGCAACAAGAGTGCAGTAATTGTTGACCCGGACGAGCCACCAGAGCGGCTTGCTGACTATTTGAAGAGGCTGGATGAAAATGACGAGGAGTATCTGACTTTCCTGGAGTGGAAACATAAACGCGAGGTGTCCAGCGAGGTGCTGCTGTCTGAGATGAGGGGACGGCAGTGGGGGCTGCAGGACCTCAGACAAGATAATTACATTGATGTGTTCGAGTGCATGGTCTGCAACAGAGTTTGGGAGAACATCAGTCGACAGAAACAGGTACGGCTGTGTTCTGTGGAAAGAAAAATGTACATTTAAGGCATTTGGCAGACGCCCTTATCCAGAGCGACTTAAAACGTGCTTTCAAGTTACCATCGATGAAGTGATCAGTTCTGGTTCATTAGGACCCCCAACTATGAATACAACATTTATTCACTCTGTTGTAGTTTCTATACATAGAATTTTTTATTTTTTATACATAAGTCAGACAATTAGAATAATTTAGAATGTTACAAGTTAATCTAAATATTCTCTAAAGAGGAAGGTCTTGAGCTGCCATTTGAAAGTGCTCAGTGACTGAGCTGTTCTGACCTCGAGGGGAAGTTCATTCCAGCACCAAGGGGCCAAGACAGACAAGAGTCTAGATGAATGCCATCCTTTTACCTTTAGCGATGGGGGCGAGCAGTACTGGAGGCTCGGAGTATACGAGGTGCAGTGCGAGGTGTAATAAGGGCTGTTCATGATTAAGGTTTTACAGCTATCTGTAGAATTGAAAAAGAATTTACATGACATGATATGGTTGGAAGAAATATATGTTTTGCAGTGCTGCACACAAAAATGATACAGACCTCATTACTAAATTACCAAAAAGTTTAAATGCAGATTAACCACTCAAGACCCTGGGTCGATGAATATGGGGGGAAAAAAAATCAATGAAAGCTTTATCAATTTCTTATTTCATTAGTTTTAAGTACCTTCGTTAGCCCAAATCAATGCAGAACTTTATTTTAATGATTATTATAGGCAGTGCTGGCTTATTTATGTCTGCAGTGTGCCATTGTCAAAATCTTGCCATCTTGTGCTTTTCAGGGTTTGCCTGCTAAACCTTGGCAGGCAGAAGAAAGCCATTTGAAATGCCCACGTCCTCGGCTCTTTGGCTTTGACGTCGGCCCTTCAAATGGCTCCTCGTTAAGGAAGATCTGGAGACCAAGTTATGACCAGTCAGTTAAAGAGGCCCGAGCTCTGAGGCACTTTGCTCTGCGGAACAGAAATTTTACAGAAGACCAGTTTTGGACTCAGGTGTTCAGTGGATGATGCGGGTGTTCAGTTACCTGATGCTCAATTGTATCTAAACTGACAGTGTACGATAAGATGATCCTTTATTAGTCCCACAAGCGGGAACTTTACCATGGAACACAATGGTGTTTCTAATCACAGCTTTTAATAAATGTAGTTGTACATGACCATACCTATTCTGTCAGTAAATGTTTTGCAATATATATTTTTGTATTATAACTCTGTGGACAATAAAGTTCATCTTAACTGCACCTTCCTGATGCTTTTTGAAGTTTTCACTAGATGGTGCTGTTGTGAAGGAAATGGAGCTATTATTATTATTATTATTATTTTAACTTTAATCATAACCAAAGAACTACAAAATCAAAACGTTTCCAGTTTCACCAGCTGTGCATCTCCTGGAGCCTGGAAAGATCAAACCATTCCTGCATTTCTGGACCATATCTGGATATCTATACTAATTCTTAAATTTATTATTGTGTTAAGGAATCAGTGTAATGCAATCATGTCTTTCGATATTATATCAATATTTAATAATTATTAATCATTATAACAAGAAAAATTAGGTCACTATTTTACTTTAGTTTTCCATCAAAACAAAAAAATAAAGATTATGCTCCTGTCTGTCCAGGTAGACAGACCCACAAGGCATCAACAGTGTATCTTTGGTTCATGGGCGAGTGTCTAACCCACTAAGCTACTACCACCCCCTGAGGTAGTGTGTTGCAGCTTCAGAGTGTTCCTCTGCAATCTCCATCTTCTCCAGAACGTGTTGGCTGCACAGAGGACATCCAAAAGATGCTGAACTGCACTGGAAACTTCCTCAATAAAAAATACTGCACTGCAGCGCAGTTTACTGTGGGCACGTCTCTCCACAGAAAACAGATTCTAAATGAATGGTTGAAGACATCCCGCATTATTTAAGAACCTGAATGAAGAGGTGTGCAGTGACTTTGAAAAGGTTTGTAGCAAGAAGAAGCTGGAAGAACACAGCGGCACTAACAACAAAGTGCTGCATCGTTGTTTGGATGAGAAGGCAGCAGGATGAAGTCTGCAGGCCTTGGAGGAGTTGTGAAGACTGCTTCTTCAGATCCCCTGGAAGCTGATTCAGGCACTGAAGTTCCGGTGTTGGCAAAACGGAACCAATAATACAGAGGCGGGAACATTTCGAAACACAAAGGCAAATCATTCTGGTCACTAAAACTCACAGGGAGGAGAACCTCTAGAAATTTAGCTTCAAATGGGGAAAGCTGAAAAAAACAGCTTTTAAAGCCCTAATAACCTCAACAAAAAACGCTGATTTGGCAAAAATGCGGCTCATTCACTATAAACCTTGATGCCAAATTTATGTAAACATTATTCTATGCTACTCTATACAATTCCATACACCTATTACATAAGTCCACTTTTGTACCACTGTTCTCAGTGCTAAAAAACGTACGCTGGTTTTTAAAATGCTGGGTGTACAGTACACTGTATCAGTCTGAGAAGGAAACTGACCCCTCAGCATCATTGATCTTTCATAATAGTCGCTAAATGTTCTTGCTTGTACATAGGAGAGCCTTTCTGTACCCGACACAGCTTTCCTTAAAAAGCACACAGCTCAGCATTATGGGGAAAAAACACGAAAGACAAGGAAATGCTGCCATTTCACCGTGAATGCACTGCGGTCTGATGGAAGGGCATTTGGATGCTTTTACTGCATCACTAAGTTGAATTTGAAACTGTCAAATTGACATCACCAAAAAAGCAGGAGCAGCCAGTTGCCTGGCAGCCAAACGTGGTCATGTGAAGGAAAGAAATGGCATTGAAGAAATGGCACATGTTGGATCCGGAATGTGGTGGTTGTGGTCAATGAAGACGTTTCTAGATCGGTCCCTGTGCTGCTCCATGCATTTAGAGGCTTCCTGACAACAAATAATTCATGTGACCGTGTGTCTTATTTCCTGCCACTCAGTGGATCAGCATGTTTCTGCATTATTCACAAACTTGTGAAAGAAGTGTTTGCACCACACACACACACACACCCTTCCACACACACAGACCCGTAGCCTGGGATTCAAACAAATCATTACTTTATAATTATTCAATTATAATTGAATAATTATAATTTTGACAAAATTCTAAAAAAATATGACATGCCGTGCACCACTTTCCAGGGTGCCTGCTGGGTTTGTAGAACTAGATGTTTCATCCATATTTTTTTCTGTTGTTTACCAGGGATTCTATAACACACCCGCTGTCTGGTGCTGGTGCATGTATTTATTTACAGAAATTACAAAAGAAAAGAAGCCAATCTAAACAGAAAGACAGCTTAAAATCGCTTTCTCTCTCTTTCTCTGTCTATCTATCTGTCTGTGGTGTGCTGTAATTAGATGCTGTAATGTGCTGTTTCTGCAGCACTACCAGGTTTGGACACACAAAATGAAAATGCTTCTCCTGAGAAGCTTCATTATACTAAAACTCTAAACTAATTAGCTCTCCTTGATCTTCTTTAGAACGGGGTGTTGGGTGTATCTCTTACTATTTATGTAAGATATAATGTATACTGTTGTATGGCAAATTCTGATCTTCTACATTGCCCATACAGAACAATGTTCAAAGATTAGGGACATCAAGTCATAAGGGAATGATTCATCTGTGGGTTTAATAGCTCGTAATATCTGCTAACGATACTGACTGACTGTTATATTATATACATATTAAAAATGGCATTTTATTTAACAAATTTACTGAGCTGAGGTACATATTATCAATAAGTGATTGGTATGTGACTTCGAAGGAGGTTTCTTTTGAACGAAAGTTGTTGATTTAATTCTTGCAATACAGATATGAAGATCATAGATATCAGTATCTTAGCGGGTTAGACACTCACCTATGAACTAGAAGACCAGAAAGTCGCAGATTCAAAGCCCACTTATTACTATTGTGTCCCTGAGCAAGACACTTAACCCTGAGTGACTCTAGGGAGGGGGACTGTCCCTGTATCTACTGATTGTAAGTTGCTCTGGATAAGGGTGTCTGATAAATGCAAGATCAAAGCAGTGATGTACGTTGCTCTGGACAAGAGCCTCTGCTGAATGCTGTAAATGTAAATGTAATGATTGATAATTCACTGATCTTAATACAAAATAGAGTGTTGCACCCTTACATACAAAAAAATGTGACATTTGGGCAAGATATATGTAGCATGTGTCAGTGCAGAAATTATCATTAAACAGCGACACTTGGGAGATAATCTGAACAGGGACTTCCTGTAACATGAGTGTTTTCACTGAGGCACATTTGTGAGCCTTGGATTGGCTGTCAAGAAAATATCCTGCCTGAATCTTCACTCTGGATCTGTGTAGACAGATCCTCACAGAGGACAGATGCTGCCTGATGACCTGCCCTGACCTTTTGGAGCTTACAGGCAAACACATTAGCCAAGGAGTTTTAATGGCTTGGATAATGCTGCCAGCGCAGAATCTGTATACATTTCACAGGAAGTGCTGAGGGTCCCTGTTTCTTTTTCTTTTCTTTTTTTTCCCTCAGTGTTCATTCAATACAAGGAAGAATGAAAGAGTGCTTCCAAAAATGAATCACCATTTCAAGTGATATTAGCAAAACCATGACACCAGGCTGCTGCCTGCTGTGCATGGCCTTGTGCAACAATAGCGGTCTTATCCACAAACTTAATTTACTTAATGCAGGGTTAACTGGTTCTGCAGCCACTGACGTACAAGAAGGCAGATAAGCACCATAAAAAAGTTCCTTGTGAAACGTACCTTACACAGAAAAGCCTGAAACAGTGATCTTGACCGAAGGATTTCACCAAAAAACTATTGTTACACATTTAGATTTTTATTTTAAAATCACTAGATTGTTATTGGCAGTATAATAAAGTGTTCACCACAGTAAAGAAACACAACAATACCATGGCTGACAATAGCTAAAAAAATCCCGAAATAATGAATCAACAAATTTCTTAACTAATGAATTTATTAGTTGCACATTTTGAACATAATTGGTTCAACTTGCTGGCACCCTGGTGCCAGTAGCTCATTTGAAATGCATCGTACTGAGCTTTCCACGCCGGAGCTAGAGTTCCCAGGACGTGTAATATAGCTGCTGGCTAAATATAGCACTTATTGAGTTTCTTGACCTTACCTCAGTAAATAAAGACATTTAGCCTCAATCACATGTCTGGTCTGAAGGCCTACTTTTCACCCTGAGCTAATTATATGATATGGACAATACACAGTGCCTGTAGGAGCTCCTTGCTGTGTCCTTTTAACTACCTTACATACCAAACGAGGTTATTAAACGGTTTATATCATAGGCTTGTAATATGGCCATTATGCTCAGTCATTTCAAACTGTGGATTCATCCAGGGAATGACACGGAAGAATCATCATATGATTCCTTAAAAAAAAATTCACCAGTTTCCTGGAAGGGCCGAACATTGTCCATTTGAACAATGTCCACATTTCTGTGGGGGAGGGAAGAGAGGAAGTGTCCTGATTAAGACCTGTGGGATGTGAGGACGTCCAGGTTTTTGCCTTGGGTGGGATGTTAATTGCCGACTTTTGAAGATTTTTTTTTTGAAGATTATTAACTTTCTCAGCTCATTACTGAAAACTATAATATTGAGTGAACGTGTGTAACGGTTCTGCTGTGGGAAAGGCATGGCTAAATTGCTGCACATTTTTACAGGAATGCTAATTAATGGAAAGGTGTGTTTATGACACAGAGGCAGAGAACCATTCAACCCAAAGTGGTGGCCTCGGGCAATGTTAAAATTCTCAGAGTGGATTAGCTCGCTCATACTGTGGTCTTGTCAACTGAACATGTCAGTAAAGTAGCCTACACACTCCCACTTCATCTGTTTCCGCCTGTATGTGCACCTTTTCCGATTGTGCTCTGGTTTCTGGTTTATCTTGAGAAGCTTTCTGTCCTCTTGTGCAGGTTTTGTGTATTAAGTGTTGCAGTATGTGCAAATGAACGTATATTAAATGAATATGACTAACATAGCTCCCCGGGCGCCTGTCATGACTGCCCACTGCTCACCAAGGGTGATGATTAAAAGCAGAAGACACATTTCGTTGTGTCACTTTCACTTTCACCAAGGAGCTGGTGATGAACTTCAGCAGCAGACAGCAGTGAGACTACAAGCCTGTTAGCAGAAGTCCAGCAGAAGTCCAGTGGAGAATGTGATCTCTGTTCACATCTCGGAGGACCTGACATGGAACACATCCAACCTTAAACCAAAAGGGCAAAACAGCATCTACACTATGTAAGACAGCTGAGAAAGTTTGTGGTTTGTGCAGGTGCATTCTAACAAAGAGTTTTAACTCTTGGTTTGTAACAGCAGTGACTAGGATTGCAAAGCTCTACATTGCAAAAGACACATCACACACCAACCACAACCTGTTTCAGCTTCTGAGATCAAACGAGAGACTAAAAAGCACCAAGGCCAGGACTGAGAGACTCAGGAGGAGTTTCTCAACCAGGATATGCCACCACAAGTCACATCTTGACCTGAACACACACTTCTGTTCTACAACTCTCATACATCTGCAGTGGTTCACACTGGACATTGACAATCACTGTATACTGCAATTTATTCTACGGATTTCACAGTGTATTACGGTTTATTTTATAATCTTTACTATACTTCCCTAATCTTTTCTATTATTCTTCCTCCATATCCACTGCACAGCGATGTACGTGTTTATTGTTCATGTTGAACATTAACTTCTAGCCTAGAGTTAAAGTTGCACAATACAATAAGAGTGGTTCAGGATACATTTCACTGTGTGTTGTACCCTGTATAACTAGGTGACAAATAAACTGAACTTGAAACTGCAGTTTTCAGTCGTGGACATCGTGTGTGCATATTTCTCCAATATCTAATTTCATTAAATTGCTCTCTTTTTTAGTTTGTCCTTCCAAACTATCTGTAGCAGGACAGTATCCACCTCCTCTCAACTCGGCACTAGCTTCCGATGGGAGTTTCCTCAGCAACTGTGCAACAGCTGTAGAAAAAACAATGATAAACACTTTCATTGGGCTCCTGAGGGGTTACTCACTTGCTCCAATTAGGAACTCAGTACACAAGCAAAGCCCCCAGTGGAGGCCCTGCCAGAAAGCAAACTCTGCAGCAACCATGTCTCTTTAAAAAGAGGGTGTCTCTCTCAGAAGAAGCGAGAATCTAGGTGGAGCACAGCTTTCCAGATGGTTAGCAAAGTGGAAAAGTTGAAGCGTTGCATCAAGGGCAAACAAAGGCATTAATCAAACTGCATGTTGATGTAGATGTTCCTCCTACAACTAAACACAGGTGGTTGCCCGTTGACTCACTGTGGAATCCCCTGTAGGGTTATTTAGTGTGTGTCGTGGCCAATTTCTTCAACTTAAATGCAACTCCCTGTGACTCTGACCTGGACTGCATAGATGATGTTGTGAGAAGCATTCATGATAACTTTGTATCTTTGAATCACTTATTAAAACTGCATTTAAATTCATTGTATTCAAATTCATTTTATCAGAAAATTAATTCATACTTGGCTACAATGCATGGTCAAAAAATTCATCGAGCTTTAGCAGTCACCGCTGCTTGAGAACATCAATTTCAACATCCCAGAACTGCACCTTTTGATGAACTTTCTGGCAACTGTGTAATCTAGTTGCTGCTGCGGTCACTGAAGATTCCCATAATAACCTTGCAGTTAGGAACTGTGACATTTTTCACTAGAGGAAAGTGAGAGAAAAGGAGGAATGATATATGTACCTACATTTACACTATAAGAAGTGACTGATGAATACAAGAACCTTCTCATTACACATACTCACGTCAATCATCTTGGGAAACTGGGTGCAGGGCTGGGTGCCTGCCCCATTTTGGGCTCAAACACACACCATTCACTCACATTCTCATACTTATGGACAATTCAGAGTCGGCAAATGCACCTAGTGTGTAAGGCTTTGGACAGTGGGCTAAGCAACAGGAGAACCCAGAGGAAACCAGCACCAATCATGGAGAAAGCATGTAAACTACACACACACAAGGTGGGCCTCACTCTCTTTTTTAGTTTGTCCTTCCAAACTATCTGTAGCAGGACAGTATCCACCTCCTCTCAACTTGGCACTACCTTCACACACACAAGGTAGGACCTTAGAGGTGTGAGGCCACATTGCTAACTGCAGTGCAACCGTGCTGCCCATTTCACATACATTAAAGTAAAAGACAAAATCCATTTGAGGAAACAGGTCTGGGTATTCAGTAGCCTTCACGCAATATGTTTGTTCTGAATGTTCCAACAAACTTCAAAGGTTTCAAAGGAATCAGAGAATGCAATTCATTTCTCCTGCCAAATGAAACATTTCCAACTCCAGCATCAAAAACACGTTCTTCATAGATATTTCAACTGAAGATATAATAAGCTGACAATAAATAAATCACATAGCCAGATACACTGTGCCTATCAAAAATTGGCATCAAAAATTAAACTATGTAATCTATGCAAATTCATTCAAAATGTATGCAACCAACAATGTTTGTTACACCAGAGACTTTAATGAAGGCAGGAAGCTGATGGTCCACTTTTAATGTTTACCCTCATTTGTGTGAACTGCTAGAGAAGAAGGAAAATGCCTCATTTCCCAGTTCTCCAAGAATCCAAGGTCATGTTTATTCCCAAGAGAGATGGGCTCTCAGCGGACGCTGAAGCAGAAAATGCCCTCTTTGATTTCCTTTTCATGCAACTTGCCCGTAATTGGTTCCAGTATTAGCTGTTTCCCTGCCCAGTGTATCTGCATGCACAGCGAGGCGAAGACTCACTGAGCAAGTTCGGAGCAACTTTATGATTGTTTGGGGCTTCTGGAAAAATGATTGTCTGGAGAAGAAAAGGTGACGCCACCATCAGTCCTGTCTCGTGCCAACAGTAAAGCATCCTGTGACCATTCATGTGTGGGGCTGCTTCTCATCCAAGGGAGTGGGCTCACTCACAATTTTGCCTAAGAAAATCAGCCATGAATAAAGAATGGTATCGAAATATTCTCCAACAGCAACTTCTCCCAACCATCCAAGAACAGTTTGGGGAAGAACCTTTTTCAGCATGATGGAGCACCATTTGCCATAAGGCCAAAGTGATAACTAAGTGGCTCAGGGAACAAAACATTGAAAAAATGGGCCAACACTGCAAATATTGACTCTTTGCATAAACTTGATGGAATTGTCAATTAAAGCCTAAATGCTTGTAATTATACTTCAATACCACAGAAACATCTGGCAAAATATCCGAAGCAGCAAACTTTGTGAAAAACAGTATTTGTGTCATTCTCAAAACCTTTGGCCATGAAACGTAGAGACCACATGAACCTAGGGACCTACATGTAGGGACCTACATGAAAGTAGGGACCACATTTTTGCAAAATACACAGGTTTTATTGCACAGATTTCCCCCCACCGGTGCCCTGTGTGTTTTTGTGTTAAATAGTGCTGCCTATGTGATATGATGGGGTTAGCAGTGCATGTGAGAGAGACCTCCTCTGCTATTTTATTGTTAAGGTGACAGTCTGCTCAGTCCTCAACTGAATACTTCACTTTGGCCTATATATGTCCCATCTGTCACCTTACTACTAATTATGAACTGTGAATTACGCCCAGATTGAGTTGTAATACCAAGGTCAACCTCAATAACCTGTGGCCAGTAAGAGGTACTCAGTGAAAGGAACAGTAAAGGTCCCTGTCACTGAGTGTCGTTGTTAAGTTGACAACGACCAGTTCACACCCAAACCTACCAGTAACACGCATGCAAGATGGTGCTATGTCTTTAGCCTTTTTATGTTTTGTGTATGGTCTGCTTTTAAACTGTGAGCATAGTAAAATGACAATTTTGGGTGAAATACACTGTTTTATGAAGCATAAATTCAACTGGTGACCAAAACCCTTGAATTAGCATGTCTTGAATGAAAAGCATAATGATGTTGGAAGGATCAACATGCAGCCAGATTCAAGTCTGAAATGCCGCTTTCCACTGCAGACACATCCTTCCACACATCATGTGAAAATGCATCAACATGCATGCTTCAGAATAGCAAAGCCATTCAGTGATATGACAATATGATTTCTTAATTAACCAAAACAACATTCAAGGTCATGCTATACCTTGAGACATGGACACTGGGCACTCTAGTGCCGCTTTCTCGTGGTATAGCACAAGGGTGTTATTCCAATTATTTTCCAGTTTACATGTTTAAATGCATTTACAGCTCAGATCCAGCTGCTGCTAAGCAACCTCATTCAGGCTGCAGCTTGTCACATTTCAGTTCCCTTTGTAAGGTAATAAAGTCAGATTTTAACTAATGAGATCTAAATGTCTCAGCCACGCCACCAATTTGCCTATAAGGACTTCAGTAAGGATGCTCTTCATTGATTACAGTTCAGCTTTTATACTTTTATTTTATATCATCCCAGACATCCTTATAGCCAAACTGGCTAACCTGGACATCCCCTCCAACCTAACCCCTCGCCACATGTGCATGGATCAAATTTCTCACTGACTGGCCACAATCTGTCAAAGTTGGCAACTGTAGATCCTCCACCATGTCACTCAGCACTGGCTCACCACAGGGATTTGCGCTGCACCTCCATGCATCCCTGCCTTCCCAATCATCAAATTCTGGTGGGGGTTCATCACTTATGATGACGACACCACCCACAGAGAAGAGGTCCAGCGTCTCATAGAACAGTGCAACTTCAACAACCTTACCCTCAACACCAGGAAAACCAAGGAAATGGTCATAAACTTCCTTAAGACAAAAACCAACCCCCCACTTAAAGATGAATGTGGAGAGGGTGACCTTCTTTAAGTTTCTCGGGACCTACATTTAAGAGGTCCTGTCTTGGACTACTAAGACACCTGCCTGCCCAGCAGCTCCTCCATTTCCTGAGAATCCTGAAATTGCAGACAGGTGTCCTTTTAAACAGGTGCTGGTGTCCTTCTATTGAGCTACCATTGAAAGTGTTCTGGTGCATGCCATCCATGTGTGGTCACCAGAACAACTGAGAAGGTGATCAGTTAAGTGAAGTGATTGTCACATGTGATACACAGCAGCACAGCACACGATGCACACAGTGAAATTTGTCCTCTGCATTTAACCCATCACCCTGAGTGAGCAGTGGGCAGCCATGACAGGCGCCCGGGGAGCAGTGAGTGTGCTTTGCTCAGCGGCACCTCAGTGGCACCTTGGCGGATCGGGATTCGAACTGGCAACCTTCTGATTACAGGGCCGCTTCCTTAACCGCTAGGCCACCACTGCCCCACTGTCCACTCCACTCCCTGGACTCCATTGACAGCTCTAGGTGTCTCTCCAGTGCCAGATCAATAATAACAGACCCCCTCCATCCCAACCACCACCATTTCAAATGACTGCCCTGCGGAAAAAAGGTTCAGATCAATTGAAGGACAGCTTCTACCCACGGGCAGTCAGAACTCGTAATGCACCAGATCACTGATATTCTCCAATACATACATCCCACTGCCACTACTAAGACCATGTGCAATATCTTGGCAAATGTGCAATAGTTTCACTCATTTATTTAATAGTTTCACTCATACTATATACTTTGTTATATTTATAATGCCCTCTCCCCTCAGTGTCTCCTCTACTGTTTTATACTGTCTGTACTTGTACTCTTGTATTCTTTTTATCTTGCACTGTCACCTTTGTTGACTTGCAAACAAATTTTGTTGTCCAGGTAACTGTACAATGCTGTACTGCTCTTCACACCATGATACACAGACGTTAGTCAAGTACTTGACATGCCACACAAGAAAAAATCAGAATGAGTACGTTTTAATGGAATTTCAATGAGGGGTGTTGAAATAACTGCGGCCATTGCAGAGGTCTGAAATCTCCCATCATGCACCTGTTGCACTGCCTGTGCAGAACATGCCTGCATTTTGTCCTTGTGTGCTCATGCAGCGATTGTAACAATGGTTTATCTTTCTTTGCTTGGCTCTTGGTCAGTTGTGTTGCACGTTGTGTCGGAACAGTAGCATTAGATTTATTTGCTGCAACAACCTATTCGAGTGTACTGAATGTATACTTTGACATGATTACAATTGCAAAATCAACAGTAAACAAGGATTTACACAAACAAGGTACAGAGTAAAGAGACGGTCTGCAGGAACGAACCTTTGTAGAACACAAAGACATTGATTTTATATTTCAGTAGCAACTTTGAACTCACGGTTGGCATGGTGTATTTACAAATAATCAACAGACACACCTGGGTCGGAAAGCAATGCATCATGGGGTATTTTTAAACATGTGGTGAATGTCATTAACTGAAACAAGACCTTCTACAATATGTGCTCATTAAGTCACATGATGTTAGTCAAAGGTTTTAACAAGAAATTAATCTAAATCTATATGAACATAGATAACTAGTAGGCAGATGTAATAAATACATAAATAAATAAATAAATAAATATAGTAAATGCATCTTATAAGGATTGTGTATACTACGTAAAACTATAGTGTCAAGTCAGTTTTGTATACGGGCATTATACCTTAAATGCTGCAAAGCAGTAAAATATTATTGGGTATCTGAAGTGTTGTATACATACTACATTTTTGAGATATGTTTGTTATTCCAGCAGGGTACCACATACACGTACCCATGACTATTCACAACATAGAGGGGTGATTAAAAAAGATAAAGATATAAAAGGATCTTTTACATAAAATCATTTTATAAAAGAAATGACCTCTAAATGCAAATGTATGTACAAAAATAACACTTTAAATTATGTAACACATGTATGAACCAAAGTAGAATAATGTCAAAATTGTAAAAAAAAAACAACAAAAAACAAAACATGTTACAAAAAAGCTCTTCCATCATTATAGAACAAGCTATACATTTATGTATAAATGTTTTAGAGGTGCTGTATTTTCCCCACAATGCATTACTTAAGAGCCTGTAGATGTGTAAGACAACATGAGCCATAAATTCATCCATGTGTTTAAATTTCCAGAATGAACAGGAAATTTATCTGACATTTTATATTCTAACATTTGCAGTGTAGTCATGATTATATTATATTGCTTTGCAGGAAATAGTGAATTCTGCCGCTAACATTAGAGAATTTTATGAGCAACATAAAATCTTATTCTTTACATTATTTAGCTCATCAAGCCAAAAGTTCAGAAATTTGATTGCAAATTCCATTTGTTTATTCATGTATTTTCCCATGTAATAGGAAAATGTTTACATGCTTTGCAGTTGAAAACTTTCACATAAATGTATATTGCTGGTGTTTTAATTTTGTTAACATAAATGTACTTTTAAATTTCAGCTGAATGAATATATGGCTCATTGTTTAAAAAATAAAACACAAACACAAGTTCCTTGAAGTTCACCAAACTGAAAATAAAGGCACCACTGATATAGTTATATATTTTTGACAATGAAATACTGTGACTGCTGCTACATAAAATTCAAGTGTATGGCACTTTGTTCCATGACACAAACACATCTGCACACATTATATTTATAAAAGATTTTATTTTACTACATCGCTAAAATAAAAGTTTGTTTTTTCTCCCACTCTTTCCCTCATATACTTAATTTATAGAAAATAAAGGTTTAGTGGTGGCTCTATATAACTTTTTTGTCTTATTTCCCCCTAGACACAGGTATTTTTGAAGCTTCTCGTCTTGTTTTTTTCCTATACAGCGATGGGGTCTTGATTTGCCATGACACTGGATAACCGGGTCTGCAGGTCGTCCTGCGGTGAGAGGCGGAGGGCGGGGTTAGTCCTGCTGGCATCAGCCGGCAGCAGTGCTGCGGTGGACAGCTCCAGAATTCCTATCGCCAGCGGGTTCTGTAGGTTGAGGAAGGGCGTGTCCTCACCCACGCGCTCGTCCTCCGTCTCGCTCTCCTCCGAACTGCTCCTCTCCGAGATGCTCTCGCTGGCCACCTCTCCCCCGCCCTGCAGGGCTGTTGTCGGGGTTGTGGCACTAGCTGCTGTGCCATTGCACTTTGTTCTTTTGCCAGCAGGCTGGCCGTTGGGTAGCTTGTTGTTGTAGGAGGGGCTCTGCAGGAGTGGTGGTTGGGAGGCTGTGGTACCTGCAGTCACTGTGGCGACAGCATCGTACTCTTGGGTGCTTCCGTACTCGTCGTCTTCAACAATGTGCAGCGGGCTCGGTGGCAAGCTGGCGTCGTCTTGCCCGTGGTTGTAATGGGCTGAGTTACGGCTGCACTGCTGTGAAGCTCCGCTGTGGCACATACGCTGTTTATCCCGGAGCTGTGGAGGGCTGGCGAAGAGGAGGGGCCGCTCCTCCTCGCCACTGGGACTCATTGCCATGGATGGCACCGACATGGCCAGGCTGGAGAAGGGTGCAGATGACACCTCAGAGGGTGGGGATAAGGGGGACCCAGGGGGCAACAGCTCAACAGGGGACAGGCGAGTTGGAGTCGTCATGGCAGATACATATCTTCAAACAAAGAGAGAAACAAAGCATTACACCCAATTATTCACATTTAAATGGAGGTCCATATTGGGTCCTAGAGACCAAACGTCCAGACCCTTTCTGCCGGTCCCTTTTTTTTTAAAAAATCCTGTACATAACTGAATTAGATCCTTAAACTGAATTAAACTGAGAAATTTGCATTGCATGCAGGGACTCTAGGTGAGGATGATCAAATTAAGGGGTGTCGGGAATATTTTTCCCAGAGAGGTTAAACACTCAAATGGATTTGAAGTGGATTTAGCAGGTAGTGATTTTGTGGGTGGAGTGTTGTACCTCTCGCTGTAGGGAGAGTTTCTGTGTGAATCTGCCATGTCCCTTGTGTTCCTGAGGTAAGCGCCAAGATCATGGGTGCCGCCTGTGCCATTCAGACGTCCCCGGTGGGAAGGTGTGCCCTGTCTGCTGCCCTCCGCCGATGACATCACCAAGACAGAGCGGCTCTCAGACGACATGCTCTCATTCTTCCCATTACTCCAGCTAGGAAAGGCCACAGTGATGGATTTAAAGACCCAGTGCCATCCAGGGGGCCGTTGAAGAAACATAAATTTTATTTAAACCATTGCTGCAGACCAAACTGTGCTCATAAAAGAAGATTTCGGTCCACTTAACAAAGGTTTCAAAATACACATCCCACTGTCACATTTTATTCTAAAATCTCCTCATCTTATAAGATGCTGTGTAAAAAACTTCGATTTCTAGAGGAGTACCAATATAATTGGCACTCCTTGTAAAGGTTTTCACTTCATGTTCCCAGTGTAAGATTATTATTATTTTTTTTTTACTGTCTACTGAGCAGGAAGGATGATGGCGAGGGTACATGTTGTGGCTGTGGTACCTCTGGCTGGACGGGTGCGTGGTCATGCTGGACTGGTTGGTGGATGTTGTGCACTGGCTTGTTGAGAAGGACGTTTCTGTTTCCTTTTCTATAACATGCTGAGCGGGAACGGCATTTTGAGAGACATATTGCTGGAACACACACAACATAACAAACGGAATAGTCAAACTGCACAGAACACAATTACTGGGTCATACAGTCATGGCTCAAGTGTTGTTTCTGCACCAAATGCAAAATAAAAATGCAAAGTCAGCTGATTCTAAGCCCTCCCCTGAACCTTTTAGGAATAGGAAGCAGCATAAGTGCCACAACGTTAATATATCATAAAATAATAACAACATTCTCTTTTTTTCAGACACTGGCTGGTGAGGGCAGAAACTCACATTGACTAGCTGGAGGCTTTCGGGTGGAGGGTGTGGTATCTGAGGGCCACTGGCCATCCCAGCCATTGCGCTGCGCTCACGCAGACTCTGCCTCAGGCGGTCGTGGAGCTTTTTCCTCTGTTTTCTGGGCGGAGCAAACACAGAACGGAGAGACAGCAGAGTACAGTCAGTAAGATGCTTGGTGGCGAATTCAGATTAATTGAGGGGGGAAAATGGCAATCGTTCACAAGGTCAGAAGTAAACGTGAATTACTTTGTTTTGCAGTAGGCTACCACACACATAATTCCAACCACTAGAAGCGCAATGCAGATTCCTGTTATTGTCAACACTCGTTTCTGATAGAGCTCCTCAGCTTCTGGAAGAGAGGAGAGCACATTCTGGTCAATCCAAAAACCCGCATGCGTGCGCTCATACACACACTGACGCACAAACACACACGCCTATGCTTCTTTCATTAATGGACGTCTATTCATGGACACATACTGTAAGTGCTTGCAGACTGCAATCTCATTAGTGAACATTTGTCATTATTGAGTCAATGGAGAGGAAATACACATTGATCTCACACAGAGCCTTTCTACAGAGAACACAGGGAACACGAGGAGGGTTGAGGTCAGTCATAACTAATCAATTCATCATAAATGACACTGACTGCATCCTCAGCAATGCATTTAACTAAGGTCAAGGCTACGGCTACTGTAGATGCAGGTTGATTCACAGTTCATCCTATCATGCATCAAACATTGCATGTTAATACTGACATGTTAATATGGAATAACATTGTTTGCTCACAGGATGTAAAACCCTTTGGAAAAGGGTCAGTGGAATGAACAAGAATGATTCTCTGGTGTAAGGAGGATCATAAAAGAAAATTAAGGAATGGATATACAGGAGCAGATGAACATGCTTTGGTTCTGTTGTTAATTGTCGTTAGTCAGCTGTGTTTGGTGGAGGTTGAATCTTCATCATATGTCCTGTGAGCAAACTGTGCTATAAAACAGTCACTGTTTTTGACTGCAGTGATCATTAATCCTAGTCTGGTAACAGACAGCAAACATTATTTATTTCACAATGTGAGAGAATGACAATGATGACAAAAGGGTTTCACAGATAAAACCAGGATCAGATGAACAGAAGTGAAAAGAGAGGAGGGATGGGGAATATGTCATGGCACAGCATGCGTTAAAGAGGGCAGGGAAAAGATGCTAAGGATTGTGGGAATGCACAGGGGGGACAGGACAGGCAATAGCGAAAGCTGAAGGGATCGGTCCATACAGCATAACTGCTACCCTCAACTCTGGACGAGGGCCTGACTGCTGGAGGCCGTCCATGAAATGACCTTATTCAAATCTCAATAATTGGCCACTAATCTCATGGTTTGCTACATTTTAATGATTCCCATTTTCCTTAATAGCCACAACTAGACCTCCCTGACAGTGGCAGTCACATACTGACACACACGCACACAAAAATACACACACAGTACTGATGTGACTTTTGGCTTTAAGATTAAGCCTAATTTTTTTGGGCGAGGGAGTGGCTCATGAGCACTTTGAATTTGTGACATCCACTTTGTGGATGGACCTGATGGAAAAACAGATGAGCTTGATTTCCACCGAGGTATCGTGCATTGCGGTTCTTAGTTCCAAATGTGGTAGGCCTCCAATTCAGCCAAAACACTGCTGAGGTACAGTGCACGTGAAATGGCCCATGGCCTCACAATATCAGCGCACATCTGAGAGATACTCTTACGGGAAACACGGTAAGAATGTTTCCCCTTCAAGTTATGGCTGTATGATCCCTTCGCAAACACAATAGAACTGGCCAGAGTTGAAGAATAAAGGGCTCAAGCTTCTAGTCCTACATCTGCAAACTAAGAGGAAGGAACAATCCATACCCATAAATTCAATCCCAAGATGTTCTGCCGAGGCAGAGGTGACAAAAGGAAAGAAAAAAACAAAACAAAACAAAACAAAAACAAACAAACAAAAACAGTTGTTTAATTAAAAATCACTGGATTATATAAAGAGTGGTGTGGAATTATATGGCTGGTCCAGCAAATCACATCTTTAAATTAAATTATGGAACAATACAGAAATAAAAAAAATCTGATGTATCTGAGGAACATTACTAAATCTACAAATATACCACAGAAACTTGAATTTGAATGCATATATATATATGACTATAATGCATGTATATAATAACATGTATATTATTATGTTCTATCAATATAAATGTATTGTTGTTACAATAAAATTGTATTAATTTTAATTGGTAGTCCTCTAGCAACTCCTAATCATCTCATCACAATGGCATGCACATGCAAACATCACTATGCTTGCATTACTGCTGGACAGGCTCCATCTGTTAACACTGCCGGGGTTCTGTTTGGTTTTGTTAAGCATGCGGTCACTCATGCAGCCTGTCATGTTGTGGGTACACAGCTCTACAGTTGGCAGATGCTGTCAGCTAGTTGGTTGTCAGAATGTGGAATATATAGCCTTGGCATGTCGTAAAACGAGCTACCCTGCATTTTAAGTCAGGTCTAATTTGATTTAACAACCAGTGTTGCCAGATCAGGAATTTTGAAATTGATATTTGAGGATGTCAAGAATTGGTATTTTCATGTTGAGAATAGGTTATTTCTTATTTAATTGTGTAAGTAGTTGTGCCAGCAGAATTCTTTATTTTGTGGGTGTTTTGGGGCTTTTTTCTGGCAACACTGTTACTGACTGACACTAGTAAATTATTAAAAGGCAAAGCTGCTCATTCAACAATTAGTATTTAGCAGAATCTATTCTGATTGGAGTTTGTCTCATCCAGTCCACAGACCACAGCATGGCCCTTATATAATGTGGGGTATGGCTGAAGGTGAAATGTCCTAATTTTACTCTAAATGCACTCCCTTTGACCGTGCGTTGATGATGTTTACTGATGTCCATGCTCATGGGTTATGTGACACTCCACAAGCCTCAGTTCTATCTGAAAGTGCAAAAAAGACTCATGATCGATTAAAACCAACTAGTCTGGTCTGATAAAGTCTAAAAGATGAATGACTGAAGCAATATCTGAGGAGACGGAGGGAGTGTCAGCATTAAAGCAGCATTCTCTGTCCTATGTAGTGCGTTTTCATGTTTAAGACACTGACTAAATGAAGATGATTAACATCACTCATTTCACTGCTCTGTTTGCTCGATCTCTGTTTCAGATGAAGTGAGTCAGCAGCCGCTCAGCAGGGCTTCTGCCATACAGTCACATCAAAAGGGCTGCAACCATTTCTATCTGGTGCAACCATTAGAGCTACAACATATGACCTGAGACTTACAGCAATGCTGTAAGATGATGATGACGTCTGTCACATACCATGCTGCCAAGTACAGCTACTTTATACAATTTATTTGGATATGTGCATCATCAAACATTTGATTAGTGACAAATTATTAATTTTTTTGATGTATGCACACACAGTGTACACAACAAAGCTGTCATTAGTTGATCATTAATTTACGTCAAAATCTATACATGCAAGGAGCAGATAATGGTGAAAAAAAAACAAACACACAACTAAAAAGAAACACAAAACTCAATACTATTCTGCTCTACAGTCCCCTAGAGAGAAATGAAGCAACAGCAAGTAGCATTGACTGAGCATGCTCCAAACCAAGCACAGGAAATGGGAAAAAAGACGTACTGTAAAAGCTGGCCATTACGTAGGTTTGACAGCGATCACCAGTAAATTCATTTGGGCACCTGAGAGGGAAACAAAAAGTCACAGACAGAAAGACAGAGAGAGAGAGAGACAGACAGAAAAACAGAGAGAAAAAAAGGAGTGAGTTTTCCAACCCGAAATCTCCCAAGACCCATGTGCATCCCTGGTGTTTGTCTGGCGGAGGGGAATGACACAACAAGGATGTCTCACAAACTGCCCACGTTTGTTACGACATGCCTGGTCGTTGAAACAGAACCATCCCAATCAGCACCTTTCGCAGACCATGCTTTTTTTTTTTCAACTGTCTGACACTCCCACCCTAATTCAATTTTTTTAGGTGTAAAAAAAAAAAAAAAAGCACAATCAAGGCCATTTTAACATGGATTAGCTGCCAAACAGCATGCAGTCAGAACTGGGGTATCAGTTCTGAGCCACACAAGCAGATGGGGAGGGAGGTTCAATATCGGGTTAAAATCAGCATTGGTGTGATGCTGTCGGAGCGGAGCGCAGCCTCACGCCGGACAAGAGGACTGCGGCCCGCAGCAGGAGGAAGACGGTGATTGGAACGTTGTCGGATCAGAGATAAAGGAAAAAAGGGAAACACCAGAGATGACACGTGCGGTTTGGGGTTTTGTTTTTGAGCTCCTCTGAGAAGGCACATACGTTTTGGCTTTATCACTCTCACGGGCACTGTGGCTTGACATCGATTCCCAGTGTATCCCCTGGGGCACCTGAGGGGGGAGAGGGGGTGAGATGCACAGCACTGTACACTGAACACACACACACAGACAGACATGCATGCATACACAAACACACACTCACTATCACAGGACGTATGGGTATGGGGCATAACCATGAGGAGTTGAGGGCAACAACCACCAGGGATACATTTTTTGATATTCATCTTAAGCATGTAAAGTCATGGGCAAAAGTTCACAAAAGTTTGCTGCTTCAGTGGGGCAGTGGATGGCCTAGCAGGTAAGGAAACGATAATAGAAGGGTGCCGATTCAAATCCCAAACCGCCAAGGTGCCACTGAGTAAAGCACCGTCCCCACACACTGCTCCCCGGCCGCCTTTCATGGCTGCCCACTGCTCACGAAGGGTGATGGTTGAAAGCAGAAGACAACTTTTGACGATTGACCACAAATTCTCGATTGGATTAAGGTTCAGGGAGTTTCCTGGCCATGGACCCAAAATTTCAATGCTTTGTTCCCCAAGCCACTTAGTTATCACTTTGGCCTTATGGCACGGTTCTCAATCTTGCTGAAAAAAGCATTTTTCTTGGATGGTTGGGAGAAGTTGCTGTCGGCAGATGTTTTGGTACCATTCTTTATTCATGGATGTGTTCTTAGGCAAAATTGTGAGTGAGCCCACTCCCACTGGAGGAAAAGCAGCCCCACACATGGATGGTCTCAGGATGCTTTACTGTTGGCACAAGACAGGACTGATGGTAGCGCTCACCTTTTCTTCTCCAGACAGTCATTTTTCCAGATGCCCAAACAATCAGAAAGGGGCTTCATTTGAAAAGGGGCTTCATTTACCTCAGTCCTCGGCAGTTCAATCTGTGATTATCAGCAGAATATCAGTCTGTCCTTGATGTTTTTTTTAGGAGAGAAGTGGCTTCCTTGCTGCCCTTCTTGACACCAGGCCGTCCTCCAAAAATCTTCGCCTCACTGTGCATGCAGATGCGCTCACACCTGCCTGCTGTCATTCCTGAGCAAGCTCTGCACTGGTGCACTCTGAACTCTCCCTGCCTTTTGTGGCAGGGCTAAAATGCAGTGGAAATGGGTTTTTGGGTCTGCAAAAGTTCCTTTTCATGGCAAAGAGGGACTTTTCCAATTCATCTCATCACGTTCTGGAGTATATGCAAATTGCCATAGTAAAAAACGAAAGCCAACATTTGTGTCACTCTCAAAACGTTTGGCCACAACTGTAAATATCTTCCATATTAATATTTAATTAAAAAGCGTAATGCATATTGCATCTTTATAAGTGATGGACAATGTTTAATCCAGCCTTGGACTATTTTTCAAACAGCTCACAAGAAAGTCAACTCACAAGCTGTCCTTAGGTTCCATGCTGTTATCCCATATGCAACCTACTTACCATTTGATTAAATGTATTTATCAATACATTGGCATTTCTCTTTGAATTGTGTTGCAGTGGTAGATAAAGCAAATCACAGGCTCTGAGTTGGTAAATACAGATTAGACCGTGTTCCAGCACACCTCGTATTACTTACAGGAAGTGTTTAAAGCCATTAGATCTGCAGACAGCGGTTTTAAGTGACGGTTCAGCTCTTTCACTCAGGGCAGTCTTTTGTGTCTGTCTAAAGAAGGATTAAAAATAAAGGTTGCGGGCCAAGAAAGTCTTGTTCCAGTGGCTGGATTTCAGCAGGCCATCTGCTGACTGATGACAGAGCAAGAGTGAGTAAAGCCCCGCTGAAGTGGATATTGTGGCGTGACAGACACGGACTCCAACCCACTCCAGCTGTGCCTCTATGGGGTCTTAGCAGCTGGGAAGCTCTCCCCTTCTCTTACCCTCCATCCTGTCTAATTCTATCCCTAACCCATCTCCTCTCGCTCTGTTCTGTGCCCTTGCTCGTTGCCTCCATGTAATTCTCCCAGAGCAGAAGAAGGAAGGAGGGAGGAACACAGAGACACATTTCACAAGAAAGATGGGCGGGATAGGCTGAATTCAGTGGTCAAGAAAAGCAGGAGCAGAACTCATTCCAAGGAGATCAAACTGATATTAAGCTTTTCAGATGGGCAGCTGTGGATTTATTGATTATATGTACATTAGCACACATCCTAATCAGCTCTTAATGTCATAGTGAACTGTATGTGTGCAAAGATAAATCATGAATATATTTTATTACACAGAAAGTGGATATTAAATCAATGTAACAGATTTAAGATGTTTTTAGTTCAGATATCTTGTGGCAATTTGATAACTGTCAATTTTGTACTTTATCCTAATTAATTGTACTGGTAGCTAAATAGAATACTGCTAAAATCCTACTATAAATAATAATAACTATAATAATGACAAATTCATTGTCAGAATCACCCCACACTGGTTAAATTGCAGCATACGTTTCTTACGCTCTCTATATATACAACCCACGGTGTCAGAATACATCTTCCTGTAAGGTCGTTACAGATCTCCAGCTACGCTGCCGAGACGTCAGCAATTCCTGCTCCCAGCGGACCCCCGACAGGCAGCTCGCTTCAGCTCAATTCACTGACTTCCGCTCATACAGCGCGGAAGAAGACTGAGCACAAAATAATGGCGAGTGAGACAAGGACAAAAAGACTGATGGCTAGTTAGTTAGCTAACTAGCTAAATAGAAAAATAGATGTTCAAATGGGCAAAGAACAAAAGCCCTTGGCAGCAGCTGTTTTTTCTGCTTAGTCACTGAAGTATTTAAGATGAAACGCAATCTCTCGCCGGATGCTAAGTGTGCCTTTTATGTATTGGATGGCACCAGGCCAAAGTGTATCCTTGGCAATGTCAAGCCCGGCAGGGATACGAGGCAGAGCCGCAGTGAACTCTCTGATGCTACGCCGCCTCTGCGGCTGCATGCGGCCGACAGGGCGGCGGATAATGAGGGGCGGAGTTATCGTCTCGCATCAACGCCACGCATCCAGCTGCAAGCATCTCACGCTACAGATCTGACAGAAGATGCCTTGAATGTGCGGCTGCTGGCGCTGGTGCAGGATGACGCTGAGGATTGGGTTCTCTGGGTCTCTCATACTGCAATGACGCAGAACCATATCTGTCAATATTTTCTTTTTCCGCGGCTTTGCACCAAATCTCTTTAATAGTGAACCCACTGTAAGCAAATTTTTCCATGGTGTGCAGACAGTGAGAGAGACATGAAGCAGACATCCAAAAAGTCTGGGGAGAGGAGGAGGATGTCTCCTGACACACACACACACACGCACACACACACACACACACACACACACACCCTCCCAGTCTGAACTAGATGAAATAAGACGCCTATAAGATGCTGAATTATTTCTGCAATAAACTGCAGCAATCTGTGTGGACTCTGGTCCTACCTGCAGAGGAACTTGGTGGTGCCCGGAGTTAACTCGAGGGTGAAGCACTCCCCACCGTTCACGCAGTAGCTCTTTTCACTGTCGCTGCATCGAGCCACGTGGCTGGACGTCTTGAGGGAGGGTGTGGTGCTGGTGGCAGCTGCAGAAGAACAAAGAGATGGAGGGAGAGGAATACTTAGCTCAGAGGAATCTCATTCATATTCAGAACGCTCACAAGCTGAACTCATATGACCAACCGGGTGGCTGCTGTATTTCAGGTACTGAAGTACAGTTACCATTTCCAATCATCTTAAGAAGAATACTCACCATTCTTATAATCCCCCTGCAGATGAAGATCTAAAAAATTAACAATATTTATGAAATTGTTCCATTGAGCAAGTCAATGGAACATATTACATTGCCCTTCTCTAAATGCATGGCTAAAAAGAATCATGAAGTGTCTTTGCTGCTGGTGTATTTCAAATCGCTGCAGACCGCAAAGTAACTTTTAAATAAAAAATGCATCTCCAGCAGTTTTTAGAAAAAAGAAAATTAGCAGAGCAAATAGCATGCCTCTCACAACACAGCTATATAATCTAACAGGCTCAGGAATCATTTGCTATTCTATGAATATGACCCGGGTTCAAAATGACCAAAATCCAGAATCCATGCAGAAGCTACATCCATTCATCCAAACTTTGGTAAAGTAAAGTAATGTCCCAGTGGCCAGTGCCCTCACCTGTGCTGTTGGTAAAAGGTGTAGGTGTGCTGAGCCGCATGTCCTCTCTCCTGCCCAAAGGCACAAAAAGACCGGCTTCTCCCAAAAAAGATCAATGTTCTTTCCCCGAGCACTTTCGCCTCTAAAGCAAACGCTGGACTAACGGCCCCATCCGGAGTGAGAAGAGTCAAAGTCTCTTAAACATTTTAAATAAGCACTGCCCCCCCTCCTCCTCACACCCCCACCCCCTGGCATCCACCTCCACAGCACAAATCTCTCTTTCCCTACCACACAGGGAAAAAGCCTCGGCCTCATCCAGACGTCACTTCTGGCAAGTCTCTACGCAGCTGTGCGCAAAAGTGGACGTCATAATGACTCGGACCGGGGAGGAATCGAGGGGGTGGAATGAGTTTATCGCTGCTGCTAATAAACAAATACGTGGAGAGTAATCAAGGTATCTGCCAGACGATAGATTACTTTTGTGACAAACATGTCACCTCGCTCGTATGGATACACACGCACGGCCTCGGCTGATTAATGTTGATTAGGACTAGAAAATGGAACGGCATGCTGGTGAATCAGCTGCAGAACCATCCCTCACAGCTCTTCTAATGGCAGAAGAGTGAGCAGCCATATTAATGCCTCCCTTCACGTCAACACATGCAGGAAGTGCAGGTGATGACCATAAGAGGCTTCTGGCCATAAAAGGCTTTCCTCATGCAGCTTGTATCCCGTCACCGCCCCAATACATCCCTTCACTGACCACAGGACCCACAGGACTGCAGACGACGTCCAATGGGCAACAGTGTCTCCTTCCTGAGAGACAATTGATTTACCGAGTCACAGATTGTTACGGAAATGCTGCGACCGTTCCATGGGTCTCAATCAGGTAGTCACACACATGCTCAGTGGCATTACCTTTCCGAGCAAATTTAATCTCTGTTTAATCTCCACAGGCTGTCCTGCTGTTCTCAGACATTGGCTGAATAATTGACAGTGTAACAAATAGCTCTTGATGGCCAAATTGAATTATTTCCCCCCCTTCCTCATGCTTCTACCGCAGCTTCATCATAAACAGTTAGGAGAACAACATCAAACTAAACCATACATGTTCCTATTCACAAAGTGCTTTAAGAATCAAAACTATGGAGAAACTTTGTGCCTTCCTCAAGGTGAAAGGCACAGTAGCCGAGACAACGGCCTATGAACACTGAAGATAGCAAATGGGGAACAGAACCACTACAGGTACAGAGATGTGTCGCTGTTGTTTGTCTTTATAAGAACCAGGAGCAGCCTGGAGATATCAGACAAGGAAAGGAAAAAGTGAAAAGTGAATTTGAGTATCAGAGGTGAAAAAAACTGCACTGGAAATGATGAATGTCAGTCCTGGCACCCTGAAGCATGTGTAGGTCGCTGGTTGGCGCTATATTTGAGGCGGCTCTGGGTTTTTGGTTTCAATGCAGCAGCGCTGAGCTAGACTATTCCCTCCTTCCTCAATACTGGCTGATGGTTCAGATCGATTGCCTTCCATTTCAATTTTTTTGCTGGTGAACAGAAACCCAAGACCCCGGGTTGCAGAGACGCCGCATGATGGTCCGTTGCCAATAGTCTCGTCCTCATCCTCGAGGCAGGGCTTTTTTTTTTTTTTGCTGCTCCAGCATTTTAATGCCATTTGCTGCCCCAGCCTTACCCTGTCTGACTCAAGGGCACCACAATGCACTGCACCAGCATGTGTGTGATCAGCCAATGAACAGCAGCATTGGCGCAGGAATCCATCATACCATCCATCACATGCTCAGAGGCGAGGACCCTGGAGAGAGCATGCATACTGTGCAGTTTTTACAGACTGTATGAGGCTCACACGTGACTATCTGCAGTCTGTCTGAACACAGATCCAGGTCATGTAAGGAAGACTAGATTAAAGCCAAACTAAATGAAGCATTCAAGAAAAATGCTGGAATTAAAGATATAAGGCTGTTAATTTGTTTGTTAACTTAAAATTAATCAACAAAGAAATCTGTGTCTATTGACATTCAGTTTATGTCTGAGGGAGTCACTGCAGATATCCATGAGTTTGCAGGACATGTGAAAGCTATAAATGTCACAGACAGCATGAAATGAAAAAAGAAAAGGACCTGAAACAAATCCTTGGGGTCAGCCACAGGTAACCAGTGTTAAATACGTGGCCTACTTTCTCTAAGGCAAACTGATATTTGTTAGTTAAGACTGAAATTCAACAGGCTTTGCAGAAGAATTGTACTGTTAACAGTATCCACATTGAATTAATATCTGAGACAACAATCTAATGAATTAAAAACTTAAACATACTAGACAATTAAAAAATAGTTTCTGATTTATATTTAGCCCATTTGACTAACAAAATGCTAAATACCATGTTTCTGTTACATCGTAAAAAAAGTTAAAAGCTAAAAGCAAATCTCCAGGTTTTACAGGTTTTTACAGGTCGGCCACAGCCAAGGATCTGTAGCCACGATCTTCCTGTTCAGGTTTGCTGCAGTCCTGCTGCACAACCTGAAGAATGATGCCAGCAGCTTTTCAGGTGCATCCTGCCCAAGAGATGACAGCCGAGGCTGTCAGATGTTATTTCACTCTGAATAAGCCCGTGTCTGCAGGGGAGAAGCTGAATCTTACAGCTGAATTTTTTCAGCGCACCCTCAATCTCAAACTTTCACTGTTTTAATAACAATTCCGTGCTATGCTGTGAGAAATAGAAATTGGTGTGCGCTGGTCATAGTGTAATTACTGATAATATTCCAGTTTTGAGGGATATTGTTAACCCACAAAGAATGCTGGTGTGTTGAATGTATCCACTGCTTAGGAAATTGCACTCAAATAAAACAATCCTTCCTGTTAAGGCACTATCCTAAGTGCCTTGAGGCGACATCCTCTATTCCAGTAAGTTCTTGCTAAGCACAGCATGTAAGCAGCACTGGTAGCGCAACCCACATCCTACTGACAGCACAGTCAGAGACGATCAGTGATAGTATCCAGATGAAAAGTACAAATTTTCATTTTATTCTCTACCTCACACTGATAACACTACAGCAAGAGGACAAAGCTCCAAAATACCCTAAACTGGAAAACAATATTAAGAACAATGACCCTACAGGCTTTAATCAGTGTCTGAGCATAAAAATGTTCTTCAAATGTATTAATCCCAGCACACGGAAACAGCAGGCGAAAGGGAGATGGATGGCTTGGCAATGCTGCAGCCAGCACGGAGTCCCCAGGGCAGCCTTCTCCCACAAATCTGTCTGGTCATTAGAGAGGATGAAGGGCCTGATTGCTCTCTTAATTCAAGCCTCAGGCCCACAGCTCCTGGGTCTTGTTCAAACCAAAGACCCTTCTGACTGGACAGGTTTGGGAACAGCAAAAAAGTTAATAGAAGTGTTAATAGCAAGCTGACTAATTACCAGATTCAGAGGCATGTGTATATGTACATACACCAGAACAAGCACAACTTCTACATGTAGAGTGCTGCAGATAACTGAGGAAAAACATGAAATGTAGCTACAAACCTCTACAGAGCTTTATTTGCATAAATATAAATAAAACACAGTGCTTAGACACACACACATGCTACAGAACATTTTCTTCTATTTTACTGCACTTAAAAATTAAATCACAAAAGCTCCACGCTCTTCTGCTTGCTACATCTTGTTATGTTAGATGCAAATATTACATATGAATAAAACCAAAAGTATGGGGATCATGCATTCATGTGGTCATTAATGTGACTATTGTGATGTTACACTTATTGTAATTAACAGTTTTTCAAATTCCATTAGGCATAATCAGTGCAGTAAATCAGACTTCATAAATCAGTAAAATATTTAGGCAAAAGTACTTATAATACGAAAAACCGAAAACCACCTGACATATTTTACAGATTTGTACATTTTAGAAAGATGTATTTTACAATATTATGATCATTTCTGAAAGAGCTTTATGTCCAGCCCAATGCTAAATGTACGGAAATAAAGTTGGCAAGTCATGAAGTGCACATTTGAAGAGAATTGATTCTTCTTAAAATACCTCTTGCCATTGATTAAGTAGACAACTTTGCTTCAGGGATAAATTTAAGGGCCTCTGCTGCAAAAAAGGTCCATTACGGAAAGGAACATAATGGCCTTTAAAAATGGTAAACCATACTGTCACTGCATAAACATGCCTCTGAGGGCAAAGGGAAATCTTAAAATACAGTTACGGCGCCTTCAGTGCACACTTTTCTCTGCTGCATCCCAGGTCTTATTACCTGTAGACCACCAAATTCAACTTAATCCATTTCACACATTCTGTTCAAGCTAAGCTTGTTTCTTGATTTTCTACAACAAATGCCTAAAAGAGTGCCATTTATCCAAAGAGAAGATATCTTGCCCTGGCTGCACTTCGGTAAATACACTTGGATCTTCTCCCACTTGGTTTCTCCCAATCACAGCTTGGCCTCTTCATGCTCTTTACATTGTCCTGAATGGGATTTTTACAGCTCATTTGGTAACCTCAGCAACCCCACTGTTTTTACTAGCCTGTTAGATCAAACCCTTCCTGAAATAACTATTCTATGCATAACCAATAACTCTGAAAACAAATACCTGCTATATTTAGCAAATTCAGTTTCCTTCCTTCAAAAAAATTATAGCTATGTTTTATGTACATATGAAAAAAGACACACTCTAAAGCATCAAATTTCACCTCTAGTTTAGAAATCATAAACCTTTTCATTGTTTTGGGGATGTTTTTAATAATACATTAAATGTCATGGTGCAAACAGATTTCCCATTAAAAGTGAAATGATGACAACATCTGCACAACCAGTCAAATGATACACCAATCCCTTGTACCTGTCCCAGAACTGTCACACGTGTCACCTGCTTATTCAACCATGCCATTCAACATTAATCAGTCCTGGACTGAATAATCACAAACAATTTAATAATATATAATAAAACTCACTTCATCTCCACTACGGCTCAGATGCACATTAAGGTAGAAATCACAAATTGTTTTGATTGACAAGTGATTTTGATTATACACACATACACACACATAGATTTTGGAGGTACATCAAGAGATAGAGATATAGATATTTTATGATCACTATAAAATGTGATGTTTGAGTCTTCATCTGATCACATTTTTTTCATTGGTCACAGTAGGCAAGGTGTTACACCCATAATTGCTGAGCCACGAAAATGTGCTTCAACATGATGGATAATGATTCAGTGCACAACCACTGTGCATTTATTTCTGTGGTTTAACTTTTCATATATGCTCCTTAAACAAATAGTGGGAAAATTTGGTGATAACATAATTTGTCCTGCTTTGCTGTATGCTAGGCTACTGTTTCAGGATTCATAAAAGCATAGACAATGCAGAAAGCTCATTTATATATGACAGTGTGTGATTTCAGTGCTGGATGATGCTACCTGTTGTTGGAAGATGGCACTGAGCTTCACCTCTCAAGTATTCCTGGCCTATGCACAGAACTTTCAGAAATTTTATATATAAAAAAAAAGAAATAAGACAAAATAAACAGCAAAATACTGTAACCCCAAATGAGTTATCACAGAAGTTATAATACAGAACAGTAATACACATGTGAATTTCCACAAAAATAATGCATGTCTAATACGTAGTCACTACATGCATGTTTATGTTCTGCAGTATCATTAAGGCCTGTCATGCAGAGTCTAGAGTGGTCCTAATGAATAAAGGAAAATGTTGCTGAGGGCAGATTCTGGAAGTTTGATTTATTATTCAAATGCACTCAGACAACTTTAGAATGAGTGCAACGCAAATTAATCTATTTCCTTTTAAAGGGAACATGTGCGTACAACATCTGGCTATAAATGTCCCAACAACTGAACTGTGTGGTTCATATATCAGCAGCCTTATATAAATTAGATGTTCACAAACTCAAGAAACACCAACATCCCATTGTTCTACAAAACCCACCTTTAAAAAGCTTTGTTTAATGACAATTCATATTTAGGGATGGCCCTTAGATCTGTTAAACAGAATTAGCTGTGCTCCACCTTTATATCTGATATATGCTATTAAACAAAAACAGGTCATAATATGAATACGTCATGGTAAAACAGAAACAGGGTGTTATGATTAGTAGATGAACCAGGATTAGACAAGGCAAATATACAAATCAAGACAATTTGGAGGTTTGAATAAATAATGGGTATGCTGAGGGGACATCATTGCTCATTGATGTAAGTCGTTGCATGATATGCCTCTCAAGAGGCATATTTTACTATATTATTAATATTATAGTGGACTCCACAGTGGATTGGGGGTGAAGTGCAGAAATGCTGTCATTCACAAGATCATGTGGGGTGAAGCTGTTCTGAAAAACATGTTTCTTGTAGTCTATTTATCAAGTTGACATAATATTGTGGTGTATTAGTGCTAAGACTTAAACCCAGGGAGCAAATCAAAGTTATACTGATGAACTGTACTCATTATATTTTATATAAAAATAATAAATTCATTATTTAACTTTGCAATGAAGTATAATTCTGTGTGTACAGACAAGGTGACGATTTCTCATTAATGCGCTATAACCTCCCAACAGTGCACAGTTTGAGTGTGTGTGAGGTTGTGTGTGAGTGAGAGAGAAACTGGGAATCTATAAAAAAGACTCTGACCTTTCTGACCTTTCAAGCATCTTCTAGCCATGGACTTGCCCAAACTCCAAGACAGAAATAAATACAATAAGATTAGTTTTACCATAACTAGTACATAATGCATAACTAGTACCATGTTGTGAATCAATGCTTCTCTATGAGGCACTTGAACCTGCTTCATGGTTATGTAAATGTATTACTGTCACTGAAGGCTTTTTGGACAGAGATAAAACAATCCAGGAAACACTCTACATGTGGTTGGCAGATATAGTGTAAGAGGATCTTCATGGACGGAGTTTCAGTAATTGACTCTCCTAGTGGTTTATGTACCACATCATAATTACCACTAATGTTCCCCCCCTGTCCACATGCATTCAAACCACCATGTGAGTGTCCTCCTTTATTATAGTAGTCAAGCCTAAGTGGATGCACCTACTTTTGTTTAGCAATGGGCAACCACCAAAGCTTAAAAAATACAGCATATGGTTATTTCTGTTCTAATGGCTCTATTTGTTCCAAAAATAAGATTGATAGTGAAATGTAAAAAAATGTAAGTAAAAATAGTAAAATGAAATCTAAGACTTTTAAAGACCACATTCATCAAATATAAGAGCCTGCATCAATTAAATTTATCCAAGGGCCAAAGTGTTTCTTGGCAGACATTGTGATGGCCAAATGCGCTTCTAAAATACAATATTTATCTTAAGTAATATATTATTATTTGATATATACAGACTTACCTGTACTGCAGCAAATCACTAGCAAGCAACTGCAATTTTTTTATTTTCGGTTTGTTCTACTTCCAGTGGTGATTTTTGATATGGGCGATATCATGGGCATAAACCAAAAAAATATATTTTTTTTGTGTGTGTGTAGTTGCACATTGCAGATTTGTGGGGAGGAAGGGAGCCCTCCATTTTTGAAGTGTGCTTGTGATAACCAGGGCACCAAAACTGCCCCTGATCATTTCCATGTGCACCCTGTACTGCAGTGCTGCAGATTACTGACAGATTGAAAACTTGTTTCATTTGATTTATTGGATCTGCAGAACTTTTGAAATCTTTAAACTCTGGATTTTGTAGTGAATTTAGTCCTTTTTAATGATATTTAATTTTAGAAAATTAAGACTTTCAGACTTTTTAAGGATCTGCGAAAACCCTGATAAATGAATTAGCTATTCAAATATTTACTTACTGCAACAGTATTAAAATGTTTTCAGTGAGTTCAAATAATGTCCAGTGATTTATAGATATAAATTACTAATCATGTTGTTAAGACCATAGTAGTCAGAAGGTTGCTGGTTCAAGTCTTGAGCCGCCAAGGTGCCACTGAGCAAAGCACCGTTCCCAGACACTGCTCCCAGGGCACATGTCATGGCTGCTCACTGTTCACTAAGGGTGATGGGTTAAATGCAGAGGACACATTTCGTGGTGTGCACTGTGGCAATCACTTAATTTCACAGATACGGTCATTAGTCAGTGATCATTTTTTAAAGGACTGAAACTTTATAATTCTAGCTCTAAGTGTCACATTTCAAAAGCAAACTCTCACTGTATGGATGGCAACCATCTTTATCCTTAAACTGTTCTGTCTTATTGTCTAGTGACAATGTTCTTTTATCATTTTACTTCAACAAGACCAACAGAGCACAACAAGAATTTTTATTCTGCAAGAGAACAAGCTGCAGGCTCAGCCCAGGTCAGACGTAAGTGACATACCATTAGGTAATGGACTTCCTGTGACAAATGACAATGACAAAAGGACATCCTGTCATTAATATATTTAGGAACCATGCCATCCTCAGTGACTTTTTCCTAAATATATAAATGTGTACTTTCACAAGTAATTTTTTTTATGTAATACTGAGCATTTTGCAACATTCATTCTTCAAAGGGCAGCAAGTAGATGAATGACAGGATGCACAAAAAGGTTAAGCATACATTATGGGAAAGACTTGGAAACCAGACAGCCTATTTGCTGAGTCACTGAGCAAGGACAAAGGATCGAACACAGGGAGCCATTAGCGAAATCCATCCAGAATGGTAAAGATGTAACGGCGTGGCTATCTTTGTCAATAACATAACTGCCAGATGTCACTTAATTTCAGCCAATTAAATTAGAAGCTGTCGCCTCAGCTGGTCCTCTCCTATAATGATAATGAATTCATTAACCTCATGGCCCCATTTACGGACCCTCCTTCTCCATCCGTTTTAAAGTGTTGACACAGTTGTCTTCCCTCTTAGCCCCCCAACCCCAACCGCGTCCCCCCGCATACCCAAAAAAAAAAAACACCTATTCATCGAATTCAGTTTGACCAATGAGACCAATGAGAAATTTAGGAGAGGGGAGGGGAGGGAGTACATCTTTATGTATAGAGTATAACACAGACCACACATTTGCCTGCAGCATAATGTGGGCATTAACATCTGAAACGTCCATGACATTTTACCTCACCAGAGCTTCCCACAGCTTTATCATTTTTTTTACTTCTGTTCTTACTCAGCATCTCACACCATCCCATAAAACTCCTGCATAGGCATATATCTGAATTAGCAGGGTACTCTGTGTACCCGGGGTCATCTACGGTATTCTGTATCAATGCAATGAATTATTTAATGCACCAAGAGGCTACCTGAAGGAACAGTCCCCCAAAGACACAAGCACCAGTCACAAGACTCCAGACAAGAACAGTGTGATTTCTCTGCACCCCTCGACACAGTAGACATACTGCAGCGCTGACTTTAATTAGCCGTGCAGGCGGGCTGTAGGGCGGTGGTGCGGCAGGACACCAGTAGACTTACTGATGAGGCTGAATTGCAAGAGCGGGTTATTTATGGGTCTATAAAAAAGGGCCACCAGCAGGGACTGTGAGCTAAACAGCTCATCTCATAACAATCTTATTTATTATTATATAACGGTTAGATTTGGGGAAAAATCTGAAATAAACAGATTTTTAGGTCAACAACTAATGAGTTCAGATGATACGTGAGCATAGCTATTCCAAGTATAACATCCAAAAATTTCTTGCAGATAAAAAGGGTTTTCACGGTTATTCCTTCATTAAATGAGTTTCAGAAAGTAGTACCTACGTGATAATGATGTACTGAATCATTGTTTTAATTCTTTGGATACTTATTTAATCATTACCACATCATATTTAAAATAGCTTAGTTCATCAGAGGCCATCATGCTGCATGTACCTGGCTTGTTCATCAGCTCATTTTCCATTTGATTGCAGTTTTGCTGCTGAAACCCAGGAAGAAAAGGTTTAGATAAGGGTTGCTCTTTCAATTACTGATTCTGATTAAGAATCCAGCATCACATCTTAGAGATACCACACATGGTAGGACAAAGAGCAAAAGCAGATCATAGACCAGTCTTCAAGAGGACAAACAGGAATAAGTGAAGAAACTAAAACTACCAAGTGCAGTTGAAAATGTTCTGCTGAGATGGTGCAACACTACACATCACTGCTTTTCAAGTTATGCTATGTGTAAGAAGGGGTCTTTTGTTAGTATATTATCATGATGGTAAAGAAATAAAGAAAAGCTCACATCAGGCACACATACATCAGTGTGTTATCGGTTTCAGCTGACTTACAGGTAATAAATGAAAGCTAACTAGGCAGCAAGAGGTGGCTGAAGCACACAGCAAATCGATAGAAGCTTGCGTATGAATTCACTGCTATGCATTATTAACAAACCCTCTCCTGCCTAGCAGTTAGAGAGCCACATTATGATAGAGACCTGCAGAATGAACCATTGTAGCTATTGCCAGCCTTTCTCCCTCAAACTATTCTGTTTAATCTCAGCAAGAGAATAATTCAGATTCAGAATGTTCAAGCTATCAATCTATTATAATAATACACTGTACTATTGATTAGACTGACCATGTTGTTTCTTTAAGAACGTAGCACAAAACCTATGAAGCCATAAAATGGAGGATGGAATATATCTTATTTGAGAGCCTTTTGACAGACCAATTACACATAGGGTGTGGGAAAGATGGTGAAACAGCAACTTCCAAAGTGCAGCAGCTTTTATTTCCGCTGCGGTTTACAGCTTCAGTAAATGAGGGCTGGCTGGTAGGATCCCCAGTGATGTGATTGTTTCTTGCAGAGGAACGGGGAGGGAAAAAAAAAAACTGACGGACAGAGATGTGAACAATGACAGACAGTAAGAAAGCCGAAACTCACAGCGTTGCACCCCGGACATGCAGCAGCTGTGCATTAGAGCAGTCAGCCATTCATTAGACAAGTGACTAATCTAGCAGCATGACGAAGCATGGCCTTCCAACTGCATGACACTGATGAGCAATGCTTGGTCACCCCCTAAGAATATGGAGACCATGTTATATCACTTATCTGCAAACATCCCTCGAGCTCAGGGTACTGATGTTAACAAAATTAGTATTTCACAAAAACAGCATATTTAATCTGGGATAAAGTTATTCTCTCTGGTGTTAAACCTTTATAACTTGTGCTGATAAATCATGCGGCAAGTTGGACAAATAGTTTCAAATCGATGGTTCTGGTGATGCTGGGGTTTTCAGTATCTCAAGATAACCCCTTAGACTAGTAGAGGCATTATGTTAACAACCGCTTAAAACACTGTTTGTGGAGAACAGTGTTTTTGCTGAGAACAATATCTAATGAAAAGCTTTCCAATGGCCAAATTAAGCCCAAAGGAGAATTTGCACAATTCTGTTAATTTAAATTAACTTAGAAAAGGCAAACTGAAAAAAAAAAAAAAAAGAAATTCATTAAAAGATGCAGAAAAACATAATGAAATGTAATGATTAAAACAATAGGTTTAGTTGGTTGATCAAGCCCAAAAATATTTTGCTAAAATAAATACAATAGAAATAAGGGATTGAGAAAGAGAAACTTCCAAAAAGATGTTGGGGGTATTAAGTTGGCCCATAGGGCAATGGGAAAACCTCAGAACACAAACAATCTGCATATATGCGCAATTTACATCTTTACACAAGGCTCTGGAAGCAGCTTTCCTTCTATTCAGGCATTGCATCTATAACAGCGACAGGAACGCTATCACTTTCACCACACTTCCTGGTCTGAGCTCTGCACTGCTCTCAGGGTATTGATTTAGAGTGAGATTACTGAAGCAGCCGATCACGTTTCCATTTCAGGGCTGGACCATTGATCACACAGCCTAAAAAGGGATGTGCTTTCAGTGCTGCAGTGGACAGACACATTTTTGGGAATGGAAATATTAAAAGCCTAATATCATTACCCTCACTAAAATATAAATATATAGATATTTTTATATAACATTTGTGATTTAAATACACTATTATAATACAGAGACACTGGTGTTCTAATGATATTACTATTCAATATTCATATATTCTATGATAGGACACAAAAAGGACACACAAAACAGTCATCCAAAGAAATCTAGGCCGAGTGCTCTCAAATGATCATCCACAAGGTGGTGGTCAAAGTAGGTCAAAGTAGCCCACCAGTCACCTAGCATAAAGCAGCGGTAAAGTAAAAGAAGGGGGGAGGGCGGGCAGGGCGAGTCCGGCGGACACCCTCATTCTCACAGCTTTAGAAGTCACGCTGGAGAGCAGTTAGCCTGCAGATAGCATTACCGGGATAGCCTTTCCCCGCAGCCCAGGGATGGAGGGGAATCAATTAGACACCAGCAGTTTCTGACCTTGAAATGGGGAGGAAGTCTCCCACGGCCGCCACATTTAGTCAGTGGAACCGTAGCATTATCAGCTACTGATCCTGACAGAAACACAGTTCTTATGAAGCAAACGCAAACCTTCATTAGTGAATGTGTAGCAACAGTGGTTTGCCTTGCTGCTTACAATGTTTATGCTTTTAGTGGGTGCGATTGTGACGGGTGGTTACAAAGACATGACGCCTGGGTGGGGGGGTTTAGTACGTGCGTACACACACAGGTATGTTAAATGCCTTTGGGGCATAGTCACAGTTCCACATGCATCACTTGACAAGATGCAGCATGTTTGGAGGAACTGGTCACAGGAAACACTGTTGCCTAATAACCTCTGCCAGAGCCTCAAAAAGAATCCAATTCAGTGATTTGTTACACAAGCACAAAGAGGCACAATGACATACAGAGGAGGGGGTCAGGAAACCATCAGAGAGGCGCGGTAATGTCAGTACGGCAAGCGGGGTACTTACGGGGCAGCTCTACAAAAGGAATGTTATTAGATTCCAGAGGGTATCGGGTGGGCAGACGACTCCTTCCAGGCTTAAGGGTGCTGGGAGTCCCAGGTTGGGTTTGTGGGAGGTTGTGGGAGGTAACTGCAGAAGTGGGGGTGTAAAGAGTCACTTTTGGAGAAGAGGGCTGAAAAGGTACCGCTGTGGATTTACCTTCCAGGAAAACGTCAGGCTCCACTGCTGCAGTGGTCATGGGGTAAAGGGCATTGGGGTGAGAAGTCTGTTTCGGTAGCCCTAGAGTGGGATCAGCGAGGATTATAGGATCTTGGCCGATCCGTTTGGGGTCAAGGTGGGTGGGGGGCTCGTATTCAAAGATCTTGTCCACAAAGACCCACTTGAGGCCAGCAGTGCAGAGCGCCAGGCTGAGCAGGCAGGCCAGGATGGGGAGGATGCAGATCTTCTCCGAGTGCAAGCAGCTGCGCACCTGCTCCACCTCTACACAAACACAGCAGGCTCCCGCCAGGGCCGCCAAGCCCAGGGGCCCGCAGTCCCGGTTGCCATCGGCATCACCGTCGGCAACGTCCGCGCCATTCGCCACCGTCGCCTCCTCCTCGTCCGTCTCTGGGGTTTCTTCAGGCGGGACTCTGGGGACGTCTGCAGAACCAGTAGGGGCGGTCAGCCCGGCGGAGGACTCCTGCACTCCCTCTGTCATCCTCCTTCTCTCCCCACCTCTTCTCCCCCTTCTCTCCCTTGCACACGCACTTCCTGTCAGACAAAGCTCTCCGGACGCCTGGACCCTAGCTCAGAGCATTGCCCAGCGGCAGCAGCCGGCAGCGAGGCATGTTTTCCATTATCAGATCACGTAGCGGGGGGCAGGGAGGGCGAGATGCTCTTCAGTCGGCCGCAGGGGTAACCTTGTTAACATCTGGGAAGTGCGCAGACTTCCGTGCCGGAGGGCAGATCTCGTCTTTCAGTTCTGCACATGGCAAAAATGCCCCGATGGCAGGAACACAGAAGTCCGCAGAGAGGCGCATCAGCACAATGCGGCGGCGAGATGCTGCCCGAGGATGGAATAGTGCCTCCTTACGCCTCCCGCATGGTCGGATGGAGCGGAGTCCCTGGGCAGAAGCTGCGGAGCGCTCACCTGAGGACTCTGCCGTGTGAGCGGCGCAGGCTGGATGCGGCTGGGTCCGTCCCGCCGATACTTGGTCATGCTCATGCGGCGGCCGGTGCCGGGCGAATCATCCGGGAGCAGCAGGTGCCCGTCCTCTCAGCTGAGACGCTGAGGGTGATCATTAGCAGAGTGAGGAAGGCGCGCGTGCACAGACACACACGCACGCACACACACAACGAAGGACGGGCTAGAGCTGGGATACACCCCTTTCCCTCCCACAGTCTTCCTCGGTCTCTCTCGTCCTTTCGTCCTTTCTTTCTTTGTCTATCACCTCACCCTCTTTCTCGGTCTCCCTCTCGGTGTCTGGTATGTCCTAAGCTGCTCCCAGGCTGAGCACAGCGCATTCGAGAGAGGCAAGTCTGTACTTGATCCAATTAAGCAGAGAGGCAACGAATCCAAGGCAGGCATGGCAGCCTCTCTCTCTCTCTCTCTCATCCTCTCTTGCTCAAACATTGATTATGCTAACACACTTTTTTTTTTTGTCACAGGGAGGGAACCAGTGACACTGTTATGATAATTCCCTTAGGAGAGTGTGCCTTCTTTCATTATTATTTTCACTGACTCAAACCAACACTCTGGGACACAGTACGCATGGTTGGAAACACCCCAAAGTAGCCATATTAACACTACAGGAAAAGGCAACATGCATACACTTCCTAAAATCACATTTTCAATCAGACACTTCATCTATGTGGCCCTCTCACTGACTATAAGGATATAAAAAGCCCCACTGTGCAAGAGCACTGTAGACTTAAATATTGGATGATGCTTCCTTGAAGTTTTGAACCTTAGCTACTGAATTCCTAATAAGTAAGCAATAAACGGATTTTAAGAACAAGTTTTTGTTTTTTAAAACCAGCACAACTTTGGATAATGGCACAGCTCATTAAACCCCTCGTGGGGGGTTGATGGGCCGTCGTTACACAATATCAGCAAATTCTTGCATTTTAGAACAGCTCAATACTGATTCCCAGACAGATCAGGGTGAATCTGGAATTTCATTATATAACTATTTCTTCAATTTCACGTTCTTCCACGTTCTTCAATTGGTTTCAACCTTTTTTTCAGGGTTGCTTAATTAATTCTTCATGATTCTGAAACAAGTGACTTGTTTTTCTTTTAAGCATTTGGGGTTTGTTTAAATATTTTATTTAAGCCATGCATATGGTCCCTAATTCCTACTGTACTCTATTTAAGAACTACCACCAACAATAACAAAATGTACTTAAAAAAAAGTTTATAGTTTAGTCATGAATTTAACCAATTCTTTAAGCTAATTGTCTAATATACTCTAAGTTACCTCAGAGACTAATGCACCATTCAAAGTGAAGTGAAGTGATTGTCACATGTTCTGTTGAGTTGTTCATAGTTTAGGCACCCGTTGATTACTGTTGACAGTCTAGGAGTTAAAATTCATTCAGAATTGAACAGATAGACTACCGAAAATCCTCGCCCCCCCCATTGAGCCATTAAGCTCTTCCCCCAGGTGCTAATAGGGAGGGAGTCAAATCCGGGGCTGCTGTCTGAGAGACTGATTTAAATGGGGAGAAGTAGGGTTTAAAGGTCTGACTGTTGGCGGCTTGCTGTACACCCGTGTTGCAAATTGGTTTTGGGAATTTTAACTATACTGGTGTGGTGTTAATGTATGTGTAATTTTTAGGTAGTTATGCGTTATAATGCTATTATATTTTAGTCTTATTTCAGTATATGTGAGGAAAATACATACGCTGAGGTAGCACTTTAAGGCTGGATTAATTAATTGGACAGGGTCACATTACAGTAAAACCACTCAAGGTCAGTGGCTTAGCAGTACGGGTGAGGTGGCCAACTGTGTCGCTAATGCCGGTGAGTGTCTTTCCCGCACGCCCATCCAATAGAAACCAGACAGAGAGATTTAAAAACTAAAAAAATAGTCTTGAATCGATATGACAGAAGAATTTGCACATTATCAGCACAAACTTAATTAAAGTGCATCTAAATGCTTCAATTTACTCCAGGGGAACAAAACCACAAAACTAAAACAACCTGCAGATGTTTAAATAAAAGTCCATTCAAACAAATACAGACAAAACAGGGATGCCAGCATGTACTAATTATGCATATATCAAATGGGAATATATTAATTTCCTCATTCAGCCATTTACAGGCAGTTCAATGAATTATTTATGTACAAAGGCAGAAACAGTGGGACCTGACCTAGAAAATAAATGCTGTACAGAGTTTTGGAGAGTGAGGGGGGAATGGCTGCATACTGGCAAATAGAAGGTTACCAGTGCATTACGAGATGAAAGGTGGATCGTGCCAAAACCAAGGAGCATAACTGTTATTAACAAACACAGGCAGAGGTCTTGACGCCAGGCTCGAAATTGAATAAGGCAGTCTCTTCTGCTGACGCATGGACAACATGGGGCTTTTAAATAAATAGTGTGTGTGGGAAGTGGGTGTTGGTGTTTAAGCAAAATATCATTGCCAGACAGGACGGGACTAAATGGGAATGTGGAAGTCTTGCTTTCTTAAAATGAGTTGCCACAGAGGTTTTTTTATACCACTGCTGCACAGCAATTCTAACGCCATGCCTCTATGTGGTTTTGTGAATAAAGGAGGAGTAATACTAAGAGGTGGGTGTGTGTGTGTGTGTTAGAGCCCCTCTCCCTCACTTTGCCCTTGGCCGTCTGGCTGGTGCCTACAGCAAAGACTCATTCGTCTTAAGCAGAGGACCTCAGCACAGACAACTGACGTGCACAATCTGCAGGGTCCCAGTTGTGCGTGTAATGGAGCTTGGGGCAGGAAGTCATTGAATTGGAAAGATAGTGTGTGTGTGTGTGTGTGTGTGTGTGTGTGTGGGGTGGGGGGGGGCATTATCATTAATGCTCAATGCACACTCTCAGTCTTTACTGAGGCCCTTGAGGACCATCGCAGGAAGGGGGGAGGTCTGCCAGTGGGGGGGCCAGCAGCGTTCAGCACTGCTGTGCTGGACAGCTCCCGCATGATGCGGTGTCTCACTGCATTAAGCTATGCCTTCCGCTTGCTGCCTTGTAGCGCTAAGTGCCCACACAGGGCTTCACACTGATGCTACAGTGGGCAATTTTAAACACAGTGCATCCACAGTGCATCGCGTGCACTCAGTCCAAATATGGGAGATATTCTCTTGGAAGTTGTTAAACTTGGTTAGCCTAGACTTTCATTAAATTAAAACTGCAGCTACCACAGTCATCGGTTTTCAGTAGGTCACCAAACAAGAATATTCAGGAAAATTGGTCTAATTAATAAACTACAAAATCACAACAACAACAAAAAAACAGAAATGCATAATGATAATGAGGTTCTAACTAAGAAGAATGAATAAATTTGGCATTCTTCAAATGTGCTGCATCCTACTGTAAGAATGGACATCACGGGAGCCTGCTTTTGTCTTGCATAACAGATGTCTGCAGGGGGAGGTGTGACATTCCTGTGTCGATGGTTGTGCATGAAGATTCAGCCCCTCTGTTTTACATGCCTTTTGTCTGACGGCAACGTGTGAAGTGTTAGCCGTCAGGACCGCCCACCCTCTTTGTCTTCCCCAAATGGGAGGCACCGGGGGCGTGACATCAGAAACAACAGGTTCTGATTGGTCAGTGACAACTTCCTGTAGGCCAGGGGTATAAAGGTCTGCTGACATGTGGAAAGGGGACTCTGAGCTTTCTTGCTCAGGGGGTTTTCCATCGGAAGCCGGAAGGCTTCTGAGTCTTTCTCTCCCCCTCTTTTTCTCTTCTCCCTCTTTACTCTTTCTTCTCATTTTTATTTTCTCTGTAACCTTGGTACCTTTTTACATTCAATATTCACATGTAACTACAATAATGATTTACCGGTGTTAATAAATTAGAAACTGTTCATTTTTAACCTCAGTTGTGCCATGCCTCTTTCTGCCAGGTAACATCAAATTGGAGTGGTTGAATACAGTGTTTTTGTGTGGAGGGAGAAAGAGTTTTTCTACACTCTGTTCTCTCTCACACCACATGGTCTTTTTTACACTACGATATTGTGGCAGAACAAGCTATAGAGGGAAGCCAGGGCTGTACAGAATACTGCACTGCACAGTCGTCAGTCCTGTCACCATCACATGGTCTACTGGAACCATGTGGCTGTACCAAAATGCAGCTGGTGTCCATTTCCCCACAGGAAATATCCACTTACTCCCAGCACCCCACCGATTACACATACATTCTTCATCTGTAATGCTCATCAAAACAAAAGTGAGATTGTCATTGTGATACACTGCAGCACACAGTGAAATGTGTCCTCTGCATTTAACCAATCACCTTGGTGAGCAGTGGGCAGCAATGAAAGGCACCTAGGGACGGTACTTTGTGGCACCTCAGTGGTACCTTGGCGGTTTGGGGTTTGAACCGGAAACCTTCCATTTAGGAATCTGCTTCCATACCAGCTATGTCACCACTGTCCCATTAGTTGTCCTCCAGGACAACAAATATTTCTATTATCCAGAAAGTGGTGCTTGCAGAATTAACAGGGCAGCTAACTGAGTTGCTGGTAAATAATGCTCAGCTGCAAGAGTTTTCAATTTAAACCCAAGAAGAATTTAGCATGCATGCACATCTGGATACTATGGCTCGGGCCCATTATTCACATGCTTTAAGACTACTTCATTCTAGAATAAGCATTTGGTTCAGGGTGTTCCAGTGAGGCTTTTCTTGTGTGGGGTACTTTCTGGCATGGTCCGGCCTAATGAAAGATTAATCTTCTCATTAGCAGGGCTTCTGCCAAGCTTTTAGGTTTTTAACCCATACCAGCTATGGAGGATCATGTCCTTAAGAACTGGCATATGTGCTAATTAGATAGGACTATACTATCAGGGAGAGACTTTTCCAAAAAATAAAAAGGTTATAGGATATACTGAAAACATTATGACAATTAAATGACAATGATATATCAGTAGAAACATATGTTAGGAATATACTAACATTGAAAATATCTTTACCGTTAAGGTTTTAATACTGCTGGACATTTGGTGGAAGCTTCTTTCATGTGACACAAATGACAGAGGAGTAGGAGGCAGAAGGCTATGAAATCTGCCTATAGACAGTGATGGATGAAGCAAACAGATTAAATAATTTCATAAATTTTAGTGCAGGACAATGAAATGATTAAAATAAATAAATGACAATAAATGACAATAAAAAACACAGAATTAATGAATAAATAAAAGCTTCAACACAATGATATGCATTAATAAGTTCCAATTAGATTTACATTAGATTCCAACTTGAGTTCACAAATTTGTCATAAATGAAGAGGTATATCCTGTCCTGTACTTCAAAGTCTGCTTCAGTAACAGCCTGTGAAATGGAAGTGTATGGCGTGACTGTGTTCACTGCAGGCACTTACCAGTCGTCCCCATGCAAGTTTAACACGCACGGCTGCAGCTACGGGTGAAACAGTAGACCAGTACCAATGGCAGCAGGATTTAAGCCCACTGACTGAACAGATGCTAAGGCTCTCAATCACAAAGGCATGGAAAGCCTGGAGTCCAGTCCTAATCTAATCTGTGCTTAAAACTTCAAATACTCAAATGATTATATAACCGTTTTTGTATCCGCGGTCCCCTGCCTCTCAGACAGTCCCTCGGAAGCAAGAAGGAAATGTTGCAATGGATTTGGGACAAATGCAGATGACTAAAACCTCAGTAATAATGCAATCTGAGGAGACTGGAGGATAAAAAAAAGCTATTTTTATTCTAATTTGATCCTCCCACCCACCCAAAGAACATCAAGGCATCTTCATAAGCCTATTGTCTCAAATGAAAAGTAGAAAATTGGGAACAGCACCCACACTAGCACAGATAACATGGCAGAGGAGCCAAAATCCATTAAAATAAGAGTTCAGAAGAAAGAGGCACAAGCTAAAGAGCCTATGCCACACCTTAAACTCAGTCAAGAACAAAGAAATATGTGAAAATGAGAACAGGGAAGCACCAGTGACTTCACAACTTCAAACAGTAACATTGCAGAACAGATTTTATAGAGGATCAAAACAAGAAGCCATGGGCCTTTTACTGGGTTCCTTTGCAATTCTTTACTTTGGACTACTTCACAAGACTTGACAGCTCTGCATGGATTAGACAAAAAAACCTTTAAACGACAGTCATAACAAAGCACTGATGCTAACACTGATATCGATATCAACGTCACGAAACGCGCACGTTTTTACTCCAGTGACTAAAGTAAGTAAATAAACCCAAATTCATTGTGTTTAGGAAGATGGTAAGGCATTGAAGACAACAAAATATTCCAAAGGACAAAGCCGACTGGAAATGTGAGCCATGCAGTCAGGAAATGGATTCATTGAGAACTATTCCCACCGCTCGATTTTTCTCTCTTTTTTTCCCCACGTATGTCGTCTAACAGCAGACAGTGTGGTGTGTCTAGACGTCGTATTAATGCTTTCTATTAGAAACGAAACCCATAGAGATAACAGCTTGCGAGAAACAATATGGCATTTGTACGGTATTTAATTAATGGCATTAGCTCCAAATGCCACAGACATTACATCTTCGCTTTGCCTTGCAGACAGCGCTGTCCAAAGAGACACATTATCCCCCTGTGCAGCTGGACCTGGACCTGTACAGGAGCCGTTAACCATCCAGAATCCACAGCCATTAGCTTTCGTCTCAAACACTGACCACACTCACCCACAGAATGTTACGCAAACCCTCCTAATCGCATGTCAGAGAATTAAGTCACGTCTATGAGAAGGGCCCACTGCTAGTGCACAAATGGTCAAACATTTTGTATAAAAGGTGAAGCACGTGCCAAAGGGTTACTGAGGACTTTCAAAAAATTAAGCAGAAAAGCCATGAAAATGTTAAAATGTTAAAAAATACATTACTGTGCATAAAAAACTGCAGGGAAGAACACAAAATGCAATTGCATGCAAATTATGACAAGGTAGCACTAATAAGCCCAGACATCCAGCCAAAATAATACTTTACACCAAAGACATTCATTTCCTTCTCACTTGCACTGCCAGCAATTCAAGCACAGAGTACACCACCTTCCCCAATTTTCCATTTCTGGTAATATTAAGTGCTCTGTTAAGAAAATTTTAATCAATGCCCATCCATTTCGAGCACAACCATATCCACTTAACAACGGATGTCTTGCTAAAGACTTAAAGAGAACAAGACCACAAAGGGACAGTTGAAAAGAAATGATGAGAATGAGATTTCCCACATGCAATCGGCCTTTTAGGGTTAACAGTGCTGCAAATTTTCATACTATTTCCATGTGTCACAGTCATCGTTCCACCACCGGGCTGGCAGAGGGCGCCACAACAACTGCAACCCCGGTGAACCGGAATGAATTCATGAGGCCCAGCACAAACACTATAGGCCCAGGACAACAACAATAAATTGCAAACTCGTACGCTGACTTGTTCTCATTTGACATAAGCTTTCCACGGACTGATCTTGCTATACATCATTTACCCTTTTTGACCTGACTACGATATAGGGAATATCCCTTTTGGCCTTATTTTGGTACCCGGTGTTTTCGATCACTTCTTCTTTCAGGACCTTGATTCTCATCTTGCCTCTGAAATCCCATCCAACCCCGAAGAACACCATGCCTGTCGACCACGTCTACGTCCGGCTGCTTTCCAGTACCAGTACTCTGAGGTTAGTTCTGCATCCCACTGCCACTCAGGCCGCACTCCACTCACCGCCACCGCACCCACCCAGTCACGAGAGCCACTAGTGTGTCCCAAGCTCCCCGTTCTGACACCATGAAATAAACGTGCTGATGCCAATTGATTACTCTGGTCAAGAGGCAGATCGTTTTCTGTCTACAACTAAGGAGAAATGACTTCCTTTGCCTGGTCCAAAAGACAATCTGGGAGGCACTGAAGAGCACTTCTGGGATGGGACAGGCTAGCAACTGCAGTGGGTTTCATGTTGCCAGGAGCTTTGAGGAAGGCATTGCTCAGACAGAATGAGCACAAATCAATGAGAGGTGAATGCTCATTACGAGCATGAAAGTGAAACATCTTGATAGCCCAGATTCCAAAACTGCCATGTTTGCAAAGTGAGACAACACTTTGCCATGTTCAGCCACCCCCAGCAGTTAGATGAACTCTACCTTCGCCTCTTACAACATAAGCAACTCAAATGCTTGGCAACGTCAATATACTTCAGCTGAGCTAGCTGGGAACCCGTGTCTCCATGATGAAAAAATAAATAAACTACATTCGTAATGCGTTACACTGTATCTTTTTCATATATTAACACACCAACACCCACGACCATCCGGGATCCGGTGCCACACCTCAAGGTTACCCGCACTCGGGACTGCAGACCACGACGTTCTGTCCACTCAACAATTCCATTACTGCACATGGCAGTCAGGAGATCATCACTCATCATCATGCTGATAGGACCCTCGCACAGCAGCAGGACGTCTTGAAGCCGGCTTTTTAAATAAACCTGCCGGGCAACTGCACTGTCAAGGTGAGCACGCGACAACGGCATGAAACAATAACCTTGCGTTAAAATGAAGCGATCGGGCCGGTCAAACTGGCAAGTGTGACGTCCGGTAGATCTGGCTGTGGCGTGCCGCTGTGGTTCGTCTGTAGCAACCCATAATAAGCCCATAATAGAGACACAGCAGATTAGAGTCTCTGTTGAACCGAGCAAAGCCTAGATTGAAATGATCCCTAAATAAGATCTTAACACAGCCAACACGCTGTCGACATTAAGGAGGAGTGATTAGCATGCATAGCTTGTGCAGGGCAGGGCTTGTCCTTGCAGCATTAATGCCTGCGGGAGGAGCAGGATGAAACGGCATTTCTCACTTGGCAGCTGTACAGAGAAGTACTACTCACTAATTGAATAGAGTGATTAAGGGGCCATTTTAAACGGGGCCGATTGCTGATCGCTCTCACAAAATTGCAGCAGGAGGACAGAGAATGGGCAAGCGGAGCACCCATTTACCTGTCTGGGATATTAATGGCCCAGAGGACTTTTTACTTGGCCAGCTCTAAGTTGATATTTAGCTGATTTGGGGACCATGGAAGTACAAATGCACATGTGATCAGGTGCAGGGCCAAAGGCAAAATAACTGCTCAAAATGGGAGGTAGAAATGACTGCTTGATGAATAATTAACACACATGGAATCTTAAAAATGTCAAGAGAAACTGCTGTTAGGAGACTATCATAGAACAACAGACACTGGTTGCTGAGTTACATTACTATATTACCGCTTCCACTAAATGCTGAAGGATTCACCATGACTCAGGGATTCAAGGATTTCTTACTTTTGGGGGAAATAAACTTACCTGTTTAATAAGTAATGTCTGATGTAATTCAATCATAGAGGATTATGGAATATGAAAGACTAAAAGCATCAGGCAAGAGAAGTATCAAATTGAATTTTGACATGCTAAAGCATTACGCTGGACACATCATTGTCTTTGAAATGAGGGGCTGTTGATCTGAGGTCAATGTTATTTGTCAAAAACCTTTCAGCTTCTTACCTGTGATGACTGTCAAATTTCCTGAAGTACTGACTTTTCCCAGTTTGTTGATGGCTTCGCATGTGTATGTGGCGATGTCTGAAAGTGTTGCACTTTTGAACTGAAGTTCTGATACTTTCCCCCTAAAGATGGGAAAGACCAAGGGCACATGCAACATGAACCACTTCACAAAACACATGAGCTCTCAGAAAGAAAAAGTGATATTGTTTTGCATTGTTATTTCAATCATAAAGAGCATTAGACACTTTTTATATTTCTATCATAATACTGCTGTCTTAAACACAGTTTTTATACACAAATATTTAAATTCTTTAGTAAAACAAAAACCTTAAAATGTAGAATAAAGATCAGGCATGAGAGTAAATAATATTCATACCACCTCAGCAAGGAAACTCATTAACTTATATTACATGTTAACAAAGTATTATAATTACCCTTTCTTTTTCTTAATCTTCAGGTTTGGGGACTTCTTGGCAGGAATCTCTTTCCCATTTTTGTACCATTTGAATTTAGGCAGCGGACTCCCGGCCTCGATCTCGCAGGTCAGGGTGACCTTCCTCCCCTCATCTACCGTTTTGTTTCTCAATGGCTTCAACTTGGGCTCGGCTAGGGACACAAAGGGGGAAAGAAGACAGAACATTTAAATTACAGATGGAATCAAAGAACACTGTTGTCATCCATCCGGAAGCTGAATTCCCTGCTAGATCTCAGAAAGTCGGCTGTTTCGATTTCCTTTACTAAGCCTTCATGTGCCGCGTTGCCTTTGAAGCGCCACGTCTTGTCAAACTATAACCAGGACTGATTGCGGAGATTAGCCCAGTGATCAGAACATGAGAGGTCGGAGTTCAGCCTTTGCCAGGCGGAAGTAGCCCCGATGTCTTATGTGCCCCTACAATTCCCTACAATTCCCCAATCCTCTGGGAATCAGTCATCCCGGTACTGAATCTTGCTTCAGTGAAAGTGAGGAGGAACTTCACCAGTACATTCTAACACATTACCAAAAATATAAAAAAGAGAGCATTCTCATTATCAGCATAGCACAGCATGAAACTGTGCACTGGGACACCCTGTTTCTGCAAATAAATAAACTTCAACCAAACTTTAAAGTAGGATAATAATGTGGAAAATAATATCTTAAAAAGAAAAAAAGCACATTTACTAGAAAGGGACTCCATACTTCAAAGGCACAGAATTCCTACAGGCTCATGGCAGTCGGGGAATGTTGAATCTTTTCTGGATGACACTGCTTTTACGCATCCAGACAGTTACCTAGTCAATTAAAATACCCAGAGGCAGGCGAGACACTCTCGCTGGGAAAAACAGCAGCTCAGGTAAACCTGAGGACACAGGCACACATTTATAAAATCATTTCCCAGCACAAGTAGAGCACTCTCCTGAAGAAAAAAGGGCCGGTGCCCCACTTTCACAAAGTGAAAAATGGGTGCATGTCCCTGAAAAATGACACACCACAACCAGATTACGAAAACGGAAAAGTGTGCGTGGGTTCATGCAGGTGCACCCACCACATCCAGACTTCAGTGGTGGCGGTGGTGGCCTAGCGGTTAAGGAAGCGGCCCCGTAATCAGAAGGTTGCCGGTTCGAATCCCGATCCGCCAAGGTGCCACTGAGGTGCCACCGAGCAAAGCACCGTCCCCACACACTGCTCCCCGGGCGCCTGTCATGGCTGCCCACTGCTCAGTCAGGGTGATGGGTTAAATGCAGAGGGCAAATTTCACTGTGTGCATCGTGTGCTGTGCTGCTGTGTATCACATGTGACAACCACTTCACTTTAAAAATAATTTGACAATAAAGCGGGAGAAGCTGATTTTAAAAAGTGCCACTGTGCTGTTACTCAAAGGGAAACTTCACTGTCGTAAAGCTGGATTGCGTAACCAGCAGCGACACTGCATTTGTCTTCCTGACTATTCCATTGTTTGTTCAACACTGATTACAGAATTTTGGATTATTGGTTCCTTGGCCGCTGATAATGGTTATAGCATGTCTTGTAAAATAATACGGTATACGGTAAGGATATGTAGGTTCTCAGACTCAGCGTCCAGTCTAGACTTTGGCTACCATTTCTTCCACCTCGACCGCACGGTCGGACCCGCTCTTCAGTTCTGTTACTATTTTACCTGCAGTTTACCTCATAACTTCCTTAAGTAAACCTTAAGTAAACTTCACTGAAAGGCCACTTCGCTGGAAAGCATGGGAGTGTCCGTTGTCGAAGCGGCTGCAGCTGCCAAGCGCGTCCTCCTCTTTGTCCACTACAGTGAAAACGTTGATGAGAACGCTGCAGCGAGAGGAGAAATTTCTACGGTGTAACGAGATACCAGGACCTCACCCAAAATATGCTTTGCCCAGGCAGCTGCTGATGAGTGCAGCACATCAGAATTACTGGAGGAACCGCATGGCCCGCCACCCACACTCTCGGCAGCTATAGCTTCCTTAGAAACGTACGACACGCTGTAGGTGCCTCACTCCTTTATTATGGATGATGGACGTTAGTAGCTTGTTTAATTAGCTGGCTACATATTAACTAAACCGACATGTTGCATATCGGAGGTGTAGCCACGGAAAACTGTCAGGAGTCTGAAATTAAAAGGCTAGTCTCTGTAATTACACAAGCATTGCCCAATCCCAAAACTCACAATACCTGTACGAGCGAAAGTTTACGGAATGACAAGAGCTTCCCCATCACATGCCTTTCTTTTGTTAGTCGCTGAGGGGAAAATGTCTTCGTTTCAGCTGTTACTTTCACTCTCATTTATCAATGGAAAGGGGGCACAACCCAAACCGGAACAGGAGCAAACATCTGATAAGCGCTTGCATTAGTTAAGGGCCGTTAAGGAGGAAACGTAACTCGCCACAACGGGCACGCAATGTGCAAACACATACCTTTTCAACTGCCAGTCAGCTATGCGTCTCAGGTATGCCATTCATGGAGTCGAGCTCAGATGTTCTGTAGACCGTTACAACGGACATTACTCCAGCGTGTTCCAACAGAAGGGAAGTTCAGAAAGTGTTTCACCTGTAGATGTAGACGTTTCGCCGTTGCAGGTGCACATCTGTGTGCTAAAGGGTTCTGGATTATGACCCCGGCCAGCGATAGAAATTATTTAAGGATATATTGTGACATATTGTCATTTTCTAGGAGATCTAGAGTGAAGAAGACAGTAATACTTTCTTACAAAACAAGGAAGGGGCATTTCCCTTTCATATTAGAGCCAAACGACCCGTGCCGCCAAAAAAAGCGGTTGTTTTTGCATGGTGGATCACTTCATTTGCGGCTCGGCCTCTTTGTTTTCTCAGGGCTGTGGCTTCCCCAGGTCCAAGCTGCCATTCCAGCTGTTTCCCTATGTCATGGAGGAGCTCCTTTGGGGGGACTCCAACGCGTTTTCCTAACCACAGATTTACACGGATCAGCGCACACATTCCAGGCCGCAGCGCTTTGCTAAGTGAAGAATTCCATGATCTAATACACGGTCCAGACAGATGCCAGGGGTTCCGGACATCCTCAAACATACTATTATGACTTGCTATGTAACCGATAGCTCTTCCTGAGGTTTCTGTGAATGGATCGTGGTAGCTGTCCAGATGGGAGGTTGTATCATGTCCACCTATTGTAAATTCCAACAAAACTTTATTTTTGCTCTGTTCTAGTATTTTGATATCCAAACAAATAATGTTTCTCAACCAAGGCGTCCACACTGGGCGAAAAAGCAAGCAGGCTTCACCCAGTCTGGGCTCCAGTCAATCATCAAATTAGCACTGTCATTGACATGGACAACCACAGAAAACGCAACCTTCTCATCAGTAAAGAAATCACCATAATGCAATAATAAGCCACTTTGTTACACCATATACACCATAAGACCACATTATGAACATTACCATGCGAGTGACTGGACATGGCATGATGGTTATCCCCGTGGTGCTGATGGGTCGAGGGTCATACAGGTTATATTCCACGTGCTTCCCTAAACTTTCACATTGTTAAGACAGGAAATGCATGAATCACAACCGAATCCTCCTTCGCGTTTAATATCAGTACAGTGCGAAAGTGAAACGGGGTCGGAGGTCAGCCGCCTGTCCAGCTACACGTCACCGGGTCACCGGCCGACGTCCCTCGGAGCGACAAGGCTGCGTGGATTCGGAATGAAACGTCTCCGCCTTAAGGAAACAAGTGCGGTCGCCACGACTCGACTTTCGGACAACTTCACCTGAGACTCTCCACAGACACGCCGAGAGACGCCAGGACTGACGTGGAAACGCACGGCGAGGGTTTAATTCGGCGCACCTGTGGCGCACCTCGCAGCCCACGCACACGCACGGACGCGCCGCGGGTCTCGCCGAGTGGCCCCACCTGGCTGAGCGTGTTCCTCCTTCCTCCCGGCCTGGCCCCCTCGCTTGCCCTTCTTGTCCGACATGTCCACTCGACGCTGGGAAGTTCGAGCTGCTCCTCTCCGCGCGCGCGCCCCGAACTGGCCGCCGGGCGGGCGCGCGCGCGCGCGAGGCATGTCGTGCGTGTCGGCGCGGGGAGGAGTTTACCGGGCACCGGACGGACGCCCAGTTCCGAAGACGCCCCGCCACGACCGGCTGTCTGATCATCGCCTAGCGATCGCGGCCTGGCGACCTGGCGAGCCAGGCTGAAGCTTTTCGAAGGTCACCGTCACTGCAGGGGCAGCGGTGGCCCAGGTGCCACTGAGGTGCCACTGAGCAAAGCACCGTCCGTCCCCCCCCCCCCCCCACACGCTGCTCCCCGGGGCCCTGTCATGGCTGCCCACTGCTCACCGAGGGTGATGGGTAAAAAAAAAGCAGAGGACACACGTCGTTGTGTCACCGTGTTGCAGCGCTGCACTGTTTCACAGTGACAATCACTTGACTTTCACTTTCATCTGGACTGTTTCTCGATTGCCTTTTGGGCTCTTCTTCTGATGTTCCAGGTAGCCCAGTTTTATTTAGACAAGTGCTGCAAGAGAGATTGATTCATAGATTCCTTCGATTCTTAAATTCATCATTAAATATGAATGCATAATTAACTCAATGAAATACCACAGTCGGTGGGATTGTCTTGCAAGTTGTCGAGTCATGCCTTCTTTTTTTTTTTTTTTGAGCGTTTGACGTCACGACCACAAGACCAAGCCTGTTCCCGCACACGTAAATGTAGGCAGCTTTGAGCTCTCTTTGCCCTTGATTTCATTCATATGTTGATAGAAATTAGCTTAGTGTCAGGGCGACTGTAATGAGTCTACACACACATGTGAAAAAAGAAGAAGAACGCCCGAGAAAATATGTAATTTCACCCAGGATCCAATGCTGTGTTTTCTAACAAAACCACAAGGAGGACAGAACGTTCAACAATTCATTCAGCAATTCAGCTCCTTTTTGGCCAGATGACCTTCAGGTGCTCTTTGATAATATGCACAAGCCATAGTTTAATTCAATGACTGCTAAAAGACGCCTCAAGCCACAACATTGTGTGGTACTCATGTTCTTACGTTAAGCAGACTTGAGCACGTACAATGTAGAACTTCGGAATGTGTGATGAAAGTTTGGGTCTCTTTGAGAAAATTCATCTGGGGTGTAACACCTTACTATCGATACAGACTTTGATCTTGGCTTCATGGGCCTCCAACCCACCCACATGCTCCCCACTGCTCTCTGGTGCTTGGGACACCACACACTACACACGCCCACAGAGAAGAGATTTAAGTAAGATTGTTTAAACTGAATCAGTGGCATGTAATGTATTTTATTTACCACGGTTAATTGAAACCATTAAAACCACCTTCATAATTAGGCCACACCTTTTCTTTACGGTTATACTGAAATAGGATAATGTTTGTCTGAACCTTTTCATTAATGTATCCCCAAAACCAGGACAAAGTACCTCCATTTGTACAAGAATGCCTTTAGCCAATAGCCTGATGCCTGTGTGTCTGAAACTTTTACAATCTTGACAATCTTGTTGTCTTTGCAAGCAGTGGCACGCCGCGACAGAAAAAAAAAGGGATCTTTGAAAAAAGGCTGTTCCAGCTTTAATCTTGCAGTTTCACTCATGGGCGTGAATGAAACCAGTCAGTTTTTGTTTCAGTAAATGGCTGCATTTCCAGGTATAACTCGCTGCCTGAGAAGGTGAGGGGGTGCTGGCCACACCCCGGGAACAGTATCCCAGGAACAGTATGAGTTTTGGAATGTTAGGGAAACAAAGGAGGGCCGAGGAAGTGTACTGCTGCAGTGCAGCGATGATGGCTGTGAAAGTGGTGGAGCGTGTGGTAACAATGACCCAGAGCCAAACACATCCCACCCAAAACCAAAGATGAGGGAGGGAGGGAACCGGAACTGGGAGGGCAAGTTGGACAAGCCTTTTTTTTTTTCTGAAGGTATCTAATAGTTAAATCATTTTCATAATTTCAGTGGATGGTTTTAATAAAAGTAATTTCAGAATGAATTTCAGAAGCAATCCTTATTGGGCATGTAGAAAAATTCACACACAGTAATACATTGCCACAATGTGAAATACCAATTATTACATTTTCACTTCTAGTCCATTCCAGATATTTTGGAGAGATCAGCAGCAGAGATGTTGGCTTCCTCTTGAATGTCTCTCATAGGGAATGATTACCTGGTTACTTAGATACATCATCCTTGTTGTAATAGTTTCAAGTCAGTGAATGTGGGATATTCGCCCCCCGGCCCCCACCCACACCAAGTGAAGAGGGAACAGTGGACTCATTTTTTAATTTTTAAAAGGGAGATCGGTATGGAGATCATAATTTGGTGAAACAAGATAAAAAAGACAGTTACTGAAAATAAATATCTCCCAATAGTTCTCAATTATTAGAGTAATTAAGAAACTGCACCATGGAAAGAGGGCCAACTAGTGGAAGCATTGTGATGCTTTGGGCAACGTTCATTATCTAATATACAGTCATGTAATATGGACAAAATTATATGCACTGACCCTACCCAGCATGGTAGTTCAAAATATTCATATTCTTGTGATTGAGGCAAACATTAAAATAGACTGAGGGGACAAAATCAGATGAATAGTGAATTTAAATAACAGATAACAATCAAAGAGTGCAAAACTCAGTAATAACAAATTGTGTAACAAACAATTACTTAAAAACAATGATTACTTAAAACCAAAAAATTGTTTAATCTTTCAGCTAAACAGTTTCGTAGTTTGCTCAGATCTCGTATTTTAAGTTAGTAAACACTGTCAAGGATTTAAAGTAAGGAGAATGTTAAGTGTGCACTTGTTGCATGTTAGTCATAATTGATTACGGAAGATGGTAAGGATTATGATGTCATGAATATTCAGATGACATGCATGTGTCAGACACAGTGATTACAAAAAGTGACAAATGTATGTAGGTTTAACTTTATTAATACTTTGGCAAGGTTTCTTATGGAAATTCAAGCAATATAATGTAATCAAAATGCAGCTAACAACTAAGCGTAAAACAACAAATCAACCAATGAAAATGAGGATATGTATTTTGTCCAGTGGTCCTTTATGGATTAAAATAATTAATGAATTATCCTTAATGCACACTTTGGAGTGGATTATCCTGGTTAAACACACCCTGAACAACAGAGTTGTCATTTTTAATTTTGCTGAAGATAAGTACTGAAGATGGTGTTAATTAAAGAAAATTAACATTCAGTTTAGTAGAGGAATACCTGGGTTGAGTTTGAGTGGGTTGGTCTGTCTTCACTGTGTCTTTCACCCTGGTCTTGTGGGTGAAATTTACCATATTTATTCCTGTAGCAATTGTTGCAAATGTATATTTCACTGTATATTTGTATTATATATACTGGCTCGTTGTCTGAGGTATACAACATTTTTCCATTCCAATAGGCTAAACTAATCTAATTCTAGGACTAGAGAAGAATAATACACAACACACAGGGATTTTTTTCCAGAATCTAGATCTATAAATTATTCCACAAAATCAGAAAATAGAAAATAAAAATTGCCTTATTTTACACAGCCTTACTCATCGGCGAGCAACAACTGACTAAGACTGTGCTGTTATTCTTCAAGCAGTGGTTCAAGGAGTGCGTAAATGGCCAGTCCTGTTAACCTACGCCAAGTGCTTTAGTACAAACAATTTATAGTGGTGAGGTCAAGGCACTTCTCTGGACCTCCAATTTCCAAAGACCAGTTCTAAGAAATGACAGGCTTTCTCTCTGTGTAAGCAGAATAAACATGACGCCTACAGCACATGGGAAATGCCCTTTAAAATCATCTTAAACAAAGTGTTTTATCAATGGCCATATTCATTGTATTGGTATTGAGTTATTTCACTTGACATTTATGTCTAGGATTTGTTCTGTCACATGTTCATACATGTCATATCAAAAGAAGCTGTTTGTTATTATTTTGTCATGGTATATATTGTATCATTGCTATATCTTGAATATAACTCAATTACTTGAGTAAGTAGGATGACAGTAATAAGAAAAACGTAATGTAATAAGTTAGTACTGATACAGACGCTACTTCGGACATTTCTGTTCTCAAACTTTCTAAAAAGGATTCTGTTTACTAAAGCTGGCATGACTTACATCTACCAATCATCTCTGTTATTGTGACGATGTCAGATTATTTGTTTGATGGTGAAACGTTAAAACGCCAGTTCTGGAGGTCCTTTTCTGAAGCTTTGATCCATTGACCTCAAGCGATTTACAAGATTCAGAAACAAGATGCATATCATATCGTTTGCCATCTGATATATTGCTTTGCAATTTCATGCTGAATAACTGAATTATAAATGATAACTAGATTTTCAGATTTGTGTGTTAATTAGCTTTTTTTCTGTCTGCAGTTGCAAAGAGGACATTAGAGTATGAAAACTGCTCCTTTGCCTTTGCTAGGAGTGGCTGTAATGTTCAGTTCTCTGTGTATTACCTTTGTGCAGAGCCTGTTTGAACTTGAATTTAATTTGAGTTATATTCTTCCACAAGCAAGTGTTCTTTGATTTTTATGAGGAACATTATGCTTCTTGACAAATGTAGGAGGAGTAAATACCCTCATCCATTACATGTCTGTAAATCACTGCATGCATTCCCATGCATCTCCTTTCCACCGCAAAGGCATCAAAGATTGAAACACTCAGACCCTGAAAACTCGGACCTGCATGTCAACGTTTGGTTGCTCTTTTACAGCAAAGAGTCCGTCATCACCTATCATCCATTTCTCTATCTAAATGCCAGAATGGTACCTTGGTACCCTAAATATGGCATGATAGCTCATCATTCTACTGTGACTACATGGGAACACTGTTCAAACCTTTTTTGCAGCTTTTAAGAGGTTAGTCTAACACAAGTTATCCAGTATTTAACTGGCTTTCGTCTCTGTAACTGATACCCCTTAACTCTCTATCAATGGGTTCAGATTCCCATTCAATATGTTTCTTCCATGTGGTTTATGTATTATTAAATTGTGTTACTTTATAATGAAGAGGAGTTTATGGGGATTCTACGATGGGACTAACTTATAAGGTTATCAAACAGCTTTTGTTTCTAAGCAAAACTGTCCATTCTCAATTTTTGTCAAATTGCATTGAAACTTTTGGTTTTGTTATTTTAGGCTCTGTCTGACATTCCATTGCCAAGTTCCTTTGCTATGTTGCAGCTCCGATGGCAGAAAAATGGCTAAATGCTTTTCAGCAGTGGTGGATGAAGAACAATAACCACTTAGTTAAGTGACACAGAGTAATAGTGCATCAACACTCCACACTTTGTTGGGTTATTTTATTATTTACAGTTTATTAAAACGGCTCCATACATTCCAAAACAGTTTACTTTGATATCATTTTATTTTGCTTTACTCTTACATTTGATTTATATGATGTGCACACATTGGAACACCGTAGGGTTATTAAGGTAAAATGGTGGCTTTGTTTATTAATCATCTTTCAGCTGTTTGGGGCGGTCCTTCTGTGTGGGCAAAGTCAGGACTGGGGCCAAAGAAGGCTTGTAATCAGAAGGGGACCATGTCAGCCATTTCCATTCAGTTGTTGATTCCAAGGGGGGATTTGGGGTTTTGTTGTCAGCTGTCTATATGTATTTTGTAACTGGTGTTCATTGTGTTCCCCTTGTAGTGTTATTTGGTTTGGCCAGCCACTTTAAACATTGTGTTTGTGTGTTTGGGTTATAAATCTCTGCTTCTGAACAAAAAATCTGGTATCCTTTGCCTAATTGTTTGGTCCCTCACATTAAGTTAATGTAGAGATATCAAAGGTAACATTTTACTCCAGAAAAAAATGCAATCTTTAACCACAAATCAGAAGCATTGGACAGAACCACTGTCCAATAATAACTTTTGCAACTAATTTAAGTTACATGCCACTGATTCCGTTTAAACAATCTTACTTAAATAACCCTAATGTCATTGATGTCTATTAAAAGGATCATAAGCACAAAACACTGAATGGAAACTATTTCCATCAAACAGCTTTCCTCAACAGAATTCAGTGTGGGACTTCTTTGTAACTCTGTAGATGAGTTATAACACAGGTCTACAAATGAGTTTACTGTATGTTTCTTTATATGCTATAATAGGAATATTTAAATGTTTACATAAATATGTGTAAATGTATACACATTTATGTATTTTAGTTTTGTATTTCGGTGACGATTTGGAAATGCAGATATACAGTACAGACCAAAACACCTTCTCATTCAATGTGTTTTCTTTATTTTCATGACCATTTACGTTGGTAGATTCTCATTGAAGGCATCAAAACTATGAATGAGCACATGTGGAGTTATGTACTAAACAAAAAGTGGAGACCTGGCATCCACAGTCACCGGACCTGAACACAATCGAGATGGGTTGGGGTGAGCTGGACCGCAGAGTGAAGGCAAAGGGGCCAACAAGTGCTAAACACCTCTGGGAACTCCTTCAAGACTGTTGGAAAACCATTTCAGGTGACAACCTCTTGAAGCTCATCGAGAGAATGCCAAGGGTGTGCAAAGCAGTAACCAGAGCAAAGGGCGGCTATTTAGAAGAAACTAGAATATAAAAGATGTTTTCAGTTATTTCACCTTTTTTTGTTAAGTACATAACTCCACATGTGTTCATTCATAGTTTTGATGCCTTCAGTGAGAATCTACCAACGTAAATGATCATGAAAATAAAGAAAATACATTGAATGAGAAGTAAACCACCAGTAAATGATCTAAGACTTTAGTGGTTTTTATCCTTCGTCTTGCGAGTGAGAACATCTCTATGATGACAGCATACTGACAAAAACCCACAAAGCCTGAATAAATGTTTGAGCCCATTATGGATTACATGTGCTGGTCTGGTTTTGTTGCCGTGATAAAGAAACCAGTTGGAACTTGTATAAATATTTTCTCAATATTCTCCCTCTGTGTGGGAGTTGAAATCAACTGACGTGTCACAGGTGTATGACTCTAACCCCATAAAAGGTCATCTTTCCCAAAGAGGACAACAAAGACTACAATTAAAGAATTTCCTTGTAAATATTATGGAGAACACTTTTTAAACATGGCCTTAATGCTCTGATGCGCTAAAGCCCTCCGCAACGTAAGAAAGTGTGCAGCTACCTTCTCTCCTTTTTCCTCCTTCACCCATGTCCAGATGTCCGGGTTTTGGTGTGTACTCCCCGTAATGGAGTGTTTTCGTGAAGTGTTGTTGAAAGTGAAGTTGTTTTGCGCTGTTTAATAAACACTGTGTATTTCTAGGAACAAAGTACTCACACTGTGCATATGTCGCTATATGCGGCTGCTACAATGCATACATGTGTACATTGATGTAAACATGTCCAAACACTCTTACACAGGAGTGGGATTGGCTTGCTGGGGAAAATGTTTACTTGAGTTAGATTTGAAAGACCTCTCCAGTCTTACTTGGGATCGTTTCGGTTCAGTCTATAGACCTAATTTGCTTGGGAACTGGGGGATCCCCTTTGATATGATATCACAGATTACTTTTGAACAGATAAAAATCAATCTCAGAATTATTTTTTGGATTATTATGATTTCAGAATTATGTCATCGTTGCTGAAATGCCTGCCAACAATGGCATGCCTGTTGACTTCTGAGGCAGCTGATAGATGTTATCTGAAGGATCTGAGGCAACATCTCTCAGGGCATTCTGTGGCTCACCTGAGCACACCCCATTACTTACCAAAAATTGCATATGTGCAAAGGGGAAAGGCCTTTTCCTTATAACATCTAAATAGCATCTTAAAAGTTGATGGTGCTTAAAGGCAAATACATATGAATGTACCAGGAGGAGCCTGGTAGCCAGACTTATTCAAGTTGATGAAGCTTTTAAATTGTGTACTTTTACAGAAGGGTGGTAGTAGCCTAGCGGGTAACACACTCGCGTATGAACCAGAAGACCCAGGTTCAAGTTCCACTTACTACCATTATGTCTGTCAGAAAGACACTAAGTTGCTCCAGGGGGACTGTCTTATAAAACATAAACAATGCAGAATAAAAATACTGAAAAAATATGTGTGTGATAATTATGAAAGTGAAGCAATTGTCATTGTGAAACATTGTGTGTGTACTACAGTGGCACCTCAGTGGCACCTTGGCAGGTTGGGATTTGAACCCGCAACCTTCCAATTACGGGCCCACTTCCTTACCCACTAAAAAATTATTTCATGTAGTAAAATTAGATTTTATGAGAGATGGCTACAGCATATCTTTGCCAAGACCTCATCGCATCTGCAACAACATGATTCTTTTTAATGGTGGAATCACGCACTACACCTCACAGTTCGGAGTTGGAGGATGCAACTTTTGTCTTATAAAAAGACAAAATGAAGAAAGCAAATGTGGGAAGGAACCTTAAAACAAGGATTCAGTTGTTGTGCCATGGACTGGTCCAGGTCACAGGGTGACATGGTTTCATTTTGAGAATATTTGAGGTTTTGGGTAATGCGTTTTACAAGAGGAATGAAATGTCATTGAGGTGCCAGTGATTATAAGTCTGGCAACGCTACACTGGGTAATGGGGGTGTGATTAAAACTTAATTTCATACTAATGGCACTATAATGGGCACTATAGGAGGGCTGTTGCATCTTGAAATTAGAGAGGAGCAGCACGAGGGTATAGAGTGCAAGTGAACAATGGCATGGGGATCAATGCTTTTTCACCCATTCCTGAACAAGAGCTAACATTTCTTTGGTCTTCAGTGTTATAGTCAGTGTGACATTCCAAGAGTCACAAAGTCCAAGATCAAATTATGGTTTTGTCTCAATCCTTTAGAGTACATGATGTAAGAATATGCGTTTTAAGAAATCTGAGACACTCTAGGCGACGGATAATCACAGCATCTCTAGCCGTAATTTTAAGCCCCACCCACTCGCTCACTTTCCAAAACTGTTTCTTCCTGATCAGGGTTGCGGCCGCTCGATCTCATCCAAAGACACACACACTCACACCTAAGCACAGTTTAGAGCCACCAATTCACACAGTGTACAATCCTTTGGTCGGTGGGAGAAAACTCAAGAACCCGAAGGGAACCCACAATAACACGGGGAGAGCACACAGGTCTGAGCCAGAATTCAAACGCAAAACATCAGAGGTGAGGCCACTTTGCCAGCTGCTGTGCCACTGTGCAATTGAGCATAAAATCATTTTTTCTATTTTGTCTGAAGGAAACTGCAGTGCCCTGGATGAGTCCTAGCCCTGCACCCAGTGTTTTGGGAATGGCTCTGGTACCTGCAACCCTAACACTGTCACGTCCATGCGGGCATGACGCGGCGGATGAACGGAGAGGAGGAGGAGGAGTGACGAGAAGACGTGGAATGAAGGACGCGTTCACCTGACATCGCGAAACCGGGGTTTAATTGTGAATCACAAGACAGGGGAGACATCCGAGACGTAGACACTGGTGAACATGGAACATAACTTCAAAGACCTGACAGCAGACAGAAACGAACAGGGCAGCTTTATACAATTAACACAGGTGAAAACGATTAGGGAACATTACACAGGACAACAATGAATCTCCGGTCCGGATCCTGGACCGGAGTAACCCCAATTTCGGACCGGATCCTGACAAACACTAAGGGGTTATGGTTAGTGAATTAATATATGAGAGTTTTCTGAAGGAATGTGCAGATTCCAATTGTTTACCTTAAACATTTTCTTGTGGCAAAAGCCATGTTCTGAAGAATTTTATGCTAATATGAGCACATGAGTCTGTTCCATGAGCCAGGGCTGTAGATTTGATGTGTTCTGTTTTAGCAGAACATGAAGAACATCAATATCAGCATCAATAACAACATTAATTAATACTGATTAAGTACTTCAAGAAGACGACTGAAAGTATTTGCTTCTCTGTAAACATTTTGCACAGCCTGTAGTAGTTTGTTTCACTGCTGGTTAAAGGTTGTAGTGTAAGTACATAATCAGCCATTCTTGGCCCTAGGCAACTGCCTTCTTTTCCTACTCGGTATTGATGTAAGATGCCTAATTACATACCGTGCATCCAGAAACTATTAACTTTTTCCACATTTTGTTATGTTACAGCCTTGTTCCAAAATTGATTAATGCATTTTTATCCCTCAGATTCTATTCTACCCCATACCCCATAATTACAACATGAAAAAATTACAGCCTTTTTTTAATATAATGCTATAAGCATGGCACACCTATCCTTGGCCAGTTTCACCCATTCCTCTTTGCAGCACCTCTCAACCTCTCTCAGGTGCCAATGAGCAAAGCACTCCTTGGGCGCCTGTCATGGCCGTCTGTCATGTCATGGTGGCCCACTACTCACAGAGGGTGATGGGTTAAATGCTGAGGACATGTTTTGTTGTGTCACCATGTGCTGTGCTTGCTGTGCTTCACAATGACAATCACATCACTTTTAGGTTGGATGGGAAGCATCAGTGCATTTGGTTCATTTGGTTCAGATTCAAGTCTGGTCTCTGGCTGGTCCACTCAAGTTGTGCTGAAGCCACTCCTTTGATATCTGTGTTCTTAGAGGCATTGTTCTGCTGAAAGATGAACTTCCATGAAGTGAATCTTTCAGTGTGGGGTCAGCCGAAGCTGCAACATCCTACCAACAACACCCCATTTTTTATTTTATTTTATTTTTTTACTGTATTACCAGAATCTTCTGCGCAAATTTTCCACTAACCTCACTGCTGCTCAAACTGCTTTCTACAAAGCTAAACTAGAAGCCTCTGCCCACAACCCTCAAAAACTCCACAACATCTTCTTATCCCTACTCAACCCCCCGACTCCCCCTGCCCCAACTTCCTTAACAGCTGATGATTTTGCCAACTTCTTCACAGGGAAGATTGAAAAAATCTGTGAGACATTCTCCACCACTAATCCTACTCTTCCTTCTGAAAATTCTACAACTACGCTAAATCAATTTTCTAAGATCACATCTGATGAAATCATTCAGATTATATCCACAGGCAACCCAACCACCTGTCCTCTAGATCCAATACCTTCTGCAATGTTTCAAACTATCTCCCCTGACCTCATCCCTTTCATTTCTTATATCATAAACAGCTCAATCTCATCTGGCCACGTACCATCCGCCTTTAAAACAGCCAGTGTTCTTCCAATCCTAAAGAAACCCACTGCTGATCCTACAGCCATTAACAATTACAGACCAGTTTCCCTCCTCTCATTTCTATCCAAAATCCTTGAGCACTGTGTCTACAACCAGCTATCACTCCATTTATCACAGAACAACCTCCTGGATCCTAACCAGTCAGGCTTCAGAACAGCTCATTCCACCGAGACTGCCCTTTTGGTGGTTACCGAGCAGCTACATGCAGCCAGATTGGCAAAACTGTCATCAGTTCTTATTCTCCTCGACCTATCTGCTGCATTTGACACCGTTAACCACAAGACTCTCTTGTCAATCCTGAAGAGGCTTGGAATTCGGGGCTCAGCATGGCAGTGGTTTGCTTCCTACCTTGATGAGCGATCTTACCAAGTGACTTGGAAAGGATCCACCTCTACCTCCCGTAGACTCTCCACTGGTGTCCCTCAAGGCTCGGTGCTAGGTCCTCTCCTTTTCTCCCTCTACACGAGATCACTTGGTGAGGTCATTTCCTCACATGGATTATCCTACCACTGCTATGCTGACGACACACAACTCCTCTTCTCCTTTCCTCCCTCTGATCTACATGCTGCTTCCAAAATCTCTGCATGTCTAACAGACATCTCGTCTTGGATGGCAGCCCATCACCTCCAACTCAATCCCACCAAAACTGAACTAATATTCATTCCAGCAGATTCTTCACCACATCAGGATCTTTCTATTTACCTAGACAACTCGCAGCTCTCTCCTTCTGCAACAGCCCACAACCTTGGGGTAACAATAGACAACCAACTCTCTTTCTCAACTCACATCAGCAATCTTTCCCGCTCATGTAGATTCCTTCTCTACAATATCAGACGAATCCGCCCTTATCTGTCAACCCAGGCCACCCAACTACTGGTTCAGTCCTTAGTAATCTCACGACTGGACTACTGTAACTCCCTTCTAGCTGGTCTACCACTATGTACCATCCGACCTCTACAACTAATACAAAATGCAGCAGCACGACTAATCTTCAACCTTCCCAAATTCTCCCACACCACTTCTCTGCTACGTTCCCTCCACTGGCTCCCAGTAGCTGCACGCATCAGGTTCAAAATACTGATGCTGGCCTACAAAGCCAAACATGGAGTAGCACCATCCTACCTCACAGCCCTTATTACACCTCGCACTGCACCTCGTATACTCCGAGTCTCCAGTACTGCTCGCCTAGTGGTGGCCTAGCGGTTAAGGAAGCGGCCCTGTAATCAGAAGGTTGCCGGTTCGAATCCCGATCCGCCAAGGTACCACTGAGGTGCCACTGAGCAAAGCACCGTCCCCACACACTGCTCCCCGGGCGCCGGTCATGGCTGCCCACTGCTCACTCAGGGTGATGGGTTAAATGCAGAGGACAAATTTCACTGTGTGCACTGTGTGCTGTGCTGCTGTGTATCACATGTGACAATCACTTCACTTTAGTCCCTCCATCTCTGAAGGTAAAAGGAAAACATTCATCTAGACTCTTCTCCGTCTTGGCCCCTCGGTGGTGGAATGAACTTCCCCTTGAGGTCAGAACAAACGACAGCTCAAGACCTTCCTCTTTAAAGAATATTTAGATTAAATTGTAATTTTCTTGTTGTCGAACTTTGTGTACAGAATCTACAACAGAGTGAATTAAATAGATGTATTCAGAGTTGGGGTCCTAGTGAACCGGAATTGATCTCTTCATCGATGGTAACTTGAAAGCACGTTGTAAGTTGCTCTGGATAAGGGCGTCTGCCAAATGCCGTAAATGTAAATGTAAACATCCACGGATGTTGACGCTTGTGAAAGAAGACTAGACAAGGCTGGGAGGCAGGAGTACAGACAAAGAGAGGTACAGTCTTACTTTGGGTCAAGGTGAATAGAGCTCAGTCTCTGATACAAAAAAGGCATTCAATGACTGAGCAACGGGAGGCGGCCATCTTGAACTTTTATAGGAGTAGCGTCACCCCATTTCCACAGCGCTCCCGGTCACGAACTCATGAGTTCAAGAGTGCTCTAGAGCAGATATTCATCCAGCATGTCTCTATACATTTCCCTCTATTGTGACTAGTCTACCAGATCCTGCAGCTGAAAAACATCCCCACAGAATTATGCCACCACCACCATGCTTCACCATACTTCACGGTCCTCCAAATGTGACACCTGGCATTCACACCAAAGAGATCCATTTTTGAGAATTTTGTTTTTCAAGGTCTGAGAGTCCTTCAGGTACCTTTTGGCAAACTCCATGCGGAATCCATGAAGTAGTGGCTTCCGTCTGGCCACTCTACCATACAGGCCTGATTGCTGCAGAGATGGTTGTCCTTCTAGAAGGTTCTATGACAGAGTAACCTCCAGGTTCTTGGTGACCTGACTAAGGTTGTGTACATGTGCTTTCTCAGTTTTTTATTTTTAATACATTTGCCAAAACCTCAATTAAACCCTTTAAACCCTCACACTGTCATTGTAGAGTGTTGTGTGTAGAATTCTGAGGAAAAAATTTATATTTTCCTGGATGTACTGTATGTTGGTTTATATTACTGTTTACACTCTCAACAAGTATTTATTCCATGTCATTTCTACTTTAATAAAATGTAATTGTATATAATAAATAGGAAGGGTTTGCATAAAACAGAAATGCAATATCTCATTTAGTGTCAGATGGGACGGAGGATACAGTTAAACTAAAGCAGTGAAACAATCAGCTAAAAACCAGTCAAGAAATGGTCCTGTTTGTATTCTCTGCCCTGTAAAATATGAATTATTTGACTGTATTTGCACAGTTTTTGGTTTAATTCTGGGGTATCGCACATTACGCACATTCTGTTTTTTTTTATATTTAACCAAAACCTTGCTCTCCTCCTGAACAGTTTAACTGTCCACAAATGGAAACAGTCAGGTCTCAGAAGGTACAGTGGACCTACGTTCATGTTCTTGTGACCTAGAATGGCCTGCCCACCTCCGCCCACATACTCTATTTAGAGTTCTATAGCTGCACATACAGCTGATGCATAGCATAGGATTCCCCACCAACACGATGTACTCCAGCATAAACACTAACAGGGGCTGAAGCATTACAGCTCACCACCTGTATGTCCTCAGCAGATGATGGAAAACTGCGTGTCACCAAGCAATGTGGAGGCGTAGCGCTGAGTTACAACAGGATACGACTTCCAAATAAACTGACTTACTGTAAATTATGCTGTAAAAAGTTAACCCATCAATGCAATTTATTGCAACAGTTGCTTCTCATTCTGTGAATATCAAAATGTGTTTCATTTGGCATTTTTCCACAACTTATCAACTCAAGGTATCATAAAGCTACCAAAAAATTAGAGGGATTTGCATCTTCACTGAAAAAATATGTTGGAGATTAATCAACATTCCAAAAGTTTGAACTTAAAATCAAAAGAAACAGCAATGATTCCTGTTGAGATTTGGTTCAGCTGATCAGTAGAATAAGGAGTGTTGGTGCAGGATTCAACAAATGCAAATTGAATGGCAGCTATTAAAACAGAACTGTGGGTCGCTTCAGTCAAATGATTGCAGTTAACACATGAATCTAAACTAAAGCTGCTCTCACTGACAACATTTCCTTAGTTTCTCGTAATAAAGGTATTTCATCTTTATAAGAAAAGAAATTCAAATTCAGAGACTTTCTTGTAGAAGCTTTGTCATTGTAATGTTGCATAATGACAACAGAAAAAGTTGTGATTTCTTTGGAACACCAGACGTTTTTTGCTCAGTGATTTCAAAGTGACAGCTTGCCTTCAGCAAGAATAACAGCTGTGAGTCAGACCATATACTGAGGTTTGGGTGGTGACTGGCCCCTTCCAGCACATTGACCTTTTGTGTCTTAAGTCACTATGGAATGACCTTTTACTGCATGGGGCAGGATGAATCATCCTGGCCTCTCTTCTCTAGCTCCAGAAGGTTTTCCACTAGAAGATTTCTGTGCTTTCTGACCTCTGTGTTTTCCTATCTTTACAAGCTTTAAAGTCTCTTCCAGTAACCCAACGAAGCATCTCCAGAGTACTCAGTACTTTTATTTTTTCTCAAAAGAGAATGTTCAGTGTCGTTACAGGAACTTATAAATTACTAATCACATTGACACACAAGAAAGTGAAGTGAAATTGTCATTGTGATACACTGTAGCACAGTGCACAGTGCACACAATGAAATGTGTCCTCTGCTTTAACCCATCACCCTTGGTGAGCAGTGGGCAGCCATGACAATGCCTGTCCCTGGGTCTAGAGGGGCCTTATTCTCACCGTCCTCATCTAATACCTGACCACACGCCTTCTGTGTAGTTTAGTTGGATCTTGAACAGCCCTGCTGTCACAGTGATGCAGTGGAATTCTCGCTGGGGTGTTACTGTGTGGGTACATAAAAAATTAGACAGTAAAATCATCCTCCACACTGTTCTCTTATGTGTGAAGAGTTGTGATAAATAATAAAATGTAATGACTCCAAAAAATTCCTAAAAACATTTGTCTTTATCCTGTGCATTTTTTTTTATTTCAATAATTTATTGCTTTGTGTGACGCATCGTGTGATACAATGGCTGTTTACATTAATATTTACATTTAAGGCATTTGACAGATGCCCTTATCCAGAGCAACTTACAATGTGCTTTCATGTTACCATTGATGAAGTGATCAATTCTGGTTCACTAGGACCCCCAACTATGAATACAACCTTTTTATTTGCTCTGGTGTAGTTTCTAAAAACAACAATACAAAGAACAGTACAGGTAGGAAAGAAATACGTTTTTGAACAAGTGTGTATTGAGTTGACTCAATGGTGCATGAGAGCACAATGCTTTTAAGGCACCCCATGCTTAGCAAGGATAAAACAATTTCTGATGCACAATTCATATACTATTAAATAATTACTATTACTGCTACAAGGTGAATTCACTTAATGTTTCTTTTCTTTATAGTAATTTAAAAAAATACTTTCATGGGTGCATTGGGCTCTCATTCACCACTGAATCAACTCAATACACACTTGTTCAAAAACGTATTTCTTTCCTACCTGTACTGTTCTTTGTATTGGTGTTTTTTCTATAAAAGAGGCTATGTAAATAAATTTCACAGCATAACTTTCTAATCAAGATGAACATTCTTTTAAGATGAGCAACATGTTTTTCAGTCTTTTATCGGGTCAAGGTGCTCTGCGTCTGTGGTCGTAGGATCTTGATCTGTGAAGTTGAGAAGTTCAAATCCAGGTTAAATTACCATTAAATCCTTTGGATGAGTTCACCAGAACGTCTCCCCCCAAAAGCACTGCAGTAGATCTACAGCAAGAAAACAGTGAAGGATGTTAAAATGCAGCACCTGGTTCAAGCGTCTTCAAGACCTGCAGATCATAGCGACCTCTACTGTCTGACACCAGAAACAACTAAAGCTGATTCTCATGACCCCTCCAAACAAGCCTAACAAGGACACTGCTAACCAGCAGACGCTGACCACTGCAACAGCAGATGTGTCGGCATATATGTTTGTAAAGGTTTCTCTGGTTTGCAGTCGTGATGGTTGGTAGTAAATGTGCCTCAACTCACCGAAGCAGCTGCACAGAGGCTTGGATTTAATGGCCAGTGTGTGTGGATACCAGCCTGGAGTGGCACTTTGTTCCTACGCAGTGTGGCCTTTCAACAGCTGGTGTGTCCAGCAGACTGAAGAAACCGTGTTGATAAAATACTGCACCCACTCCCCCCAATCCCACCCGCTCCTTCCTTTTCCACACCCGTCATGTCAGGAAAACCCCTTTACAGCCACTACGCACAGGCGCCGCTGCTTTGGGGATGTATTCTGTTATCACGGTGGAACGGCAGCCCACCCAAGGAATTAGTCAGACATGCCACACGCTTTGAAGAGCCAGCCCTGGCACACGGGACGTTTCCAGGAAGTGCCGTGCTCAGGGACAGATTCATCCAAAAGCTCAATTTAAAGGAGTCCCACTAGAGGTAGATATCTTTCGTCATGCAGCTTTGCTGATTGCCTGTTTTGAAATTTGTGATGAAAAGCGTCATACGCAGGATGTGCAGGATCTGTGACCACACGCCCTCTGGATTCTTCTGTTCTTGATTCATTTTAACTCGTTTCTTTCACCCTGCATTGCCCCGCTGAGCCAGCAAGGACTTGTTTGTGACTATTTGCATTTTACCTAGGAAGATTACATGATTCCTGCTCCATTACACTGCTTAAAAAAACGCATCAGTTGTCTCTTCCTTCCAGCTGCCATAGGATCCTTTGGCTTTTCAAGTAGGAAATAGCTTATCTAGGTGCAAATGCCAGTTGGAAAGCAAACATGATACAAATATAATGAGATCAGAGCCTATCCCAGAAAGAGGTCATTCCAAACTTCCTGTTGGTGATAGTGACAATTGTCCAGCCTACACTACCAGCAGTTACTGATTCCAAAATTAGACCCCCAACAACAACAGAAAAACTAAAAACAATGCATGAGGTTAATGGTATGATGGAACTATGTTGTCATACTTCCTCTGGTGATAAAATTGTGATACTAAGGTATTCCATTGTAAATGTTTTTTACTAAATGAACAGTAGAAAGTAGAAAACAGAGAGGTAGAAAATCTTTTTGCTGAGACAAGTTTATTGTTCCATTGCAATGATATATAATATTATCTCTAGTGTGATCCTGAGTATCACTGCACATTTATTATCATGGGCAACATATTGGGAAAGTATTGTATCACTGTAGGACAGGATTGTTATTCCCTCCCCAAGTTGGAAGAGCAACATAAAATTTCAAATAAATATGGATGCCAAAAGCTGTATCCATATCAGCCACAGAATCTTAGTAATCAATAAGCAGAGAACATGCTGCATCAAACCTGCTGCATCATCTGCAGTATAATAAAGGGAGAAAGATGAGTTATGCTGACTGGATGCTGACCAAGTCTTTGTTCAAATACAGGGGTGAAAAATAAATGAGGAAACAGATGGAACATCGCGTGTCATATTGTGCATATTTCACACTCATCTGTCTCGCATCCACGGAATTCCTCAAGCACGGTGAGTGATAAATGGTTCTTTTCTGACTGCAGCAACAAAGGTTTTTCAATTCTGTTCCAAAAACTGCCATTTTTAGCTGTTAAAAATTATTATGATTCTGTCAGCTCATTGGCTGACTTATGCTACCTGAACATCTAATTGATTATATTACTCTTAAAAAAGTTATGATCTAAAATAAGTGCAGAGATGTGATTAGAGATATGGTCCTTCAAGACTGTAATTGAGGCCTATTTCACCAAAGGCAGCAGCTTTTACTCTGGAATGTGTCTGGCCAAATTATATGCAAATAGAAAAGCTAAACTAGTACACCATAGATTGTTTGAACCATTCAACTAATTAATTATTCCTTAAAGAAGGAAGCCAGGTTTGGATTCAGTCCAGGTGATGTTAGGTCTGGTGTGCATTAGTTTGCAGTTACCATCTCTATAAAGATTTTCTAAAATTGCCAACATAATTGATAAGGATAACTTGCCATTATAATAACTTGTATTAAGACAAATATGTTCCTGGACACAGGCTGGTAATTCTTTTTCTTTTTCTTTTCTTTCAAGGTGTCACCCATGTCTGTGTACACAGTGGGTGTCTGCAGTTTGGGTGGATCAGGCAGCACTTGCCGATTAGGAAAGGCTCGTCTCTGTCCCCACCACCTTACCTTATAATCAGTTCACAATGCTTGTTCCATTTGCTTAATCTTACCGAGATATGTCCTATCAATATTGTTTGTTGGTTTTGGAGGGTATCTTTTTGACACCCACATACCAACACACTCCAGAAAGTGTCACCAGGGGATGATAGACCTAATCAGGTTGTATCTTATGACACAAGTACACCACACTGCTTCATTTTAAAGAAATCAACATTATTACAACAATGCAACAATGTCTTCCTGTGCAACAGTGCCATCTAATGGTGCTTTAAATAATCTATCTATCTATCTACTGTATCTATCTATCTATCTATATATATATATACCTATGTCTGTTGGTCTGTCGCTATATACCCTGACCACAGTGTGATGCTAGTTTGGGGAAAGCAGAAATCCCCTCCAGACAATGGCTGCCTCTGTCCATGCAGCTGCTGCTATCAGTTTACCTTCAGCCTGCCTCTGCTGCCTGTTCCTCAGCCTCCTACTGATCCAGAACTCTCTCCCTCGTGGCTCCTAAACATTCCTGTCATCAATTAAGCACAATAGAAAACGCATTGTAAGGGCACTGTATTTATGGTGTTACACTTCCTCTGTGAGGATTAGGGAAGAGGTGAGGGTAAAGAAGGCAATAAATAAAGCATAAGCATCAGCTGTCATGCTGTATTCACACAAAGCTTTATTACGTTATGCCAATAGAAAACCGAGGGGAAGAGAGTTTAAATTATATTTTCACAAACACCCCTAACTTTCTCACATACTCAAATTTAAATGTGCCACATCTTTTTTAAAAATCCTGTTAGACCTTTGGCAATACCTGCTACAGCCAGCATTAGTAGGTAAACAGCATTGTAACTTTCTATATCAGCACTAAAGAAATGGGTACAGACGCTTCTTTATTCAGATCACACACAATAAATCCACTATGGAGTCCAAAAGCCCCTTTGACCAAAATCTGACCTGAACCTGTGGGTTGCAACAGAAAGCTAGTGTAGAGGGCATCCAGATATCCAAATACAGAGCAAGTCTGGATCTTCCATCTGTAAAAACAACTGTGTCTGGTGATTAACTGACTGTAAAAAAAAAAAGGTTGGGTCTTATGTGGCCTTTTAAAATGCTGTGATGGACAGAGCTTGGTTTAACTTTGGACAGGAAAAAAAAAGTCTCATGAGGCGATATGCAGCAGCAGCAATTCTGCATCATGCATAAAACATAACATGCAGTAAATTGGTGCCCTAATAATCTCCACAATCCCTGCAGTGGAGCATCACCTCCTGCAAATAGTCTCATCTCAAAATGTCTCAGTCACAAATGCAATAGGTGGAATGGAAAACCATACAGAATTTTCAGATTGGTCTAATGCAGTAAGAAAACAGTAACTTCAGGGAAGGTAACATTTCACTGTGAAAGTGTATTTAATGAACAATTCTCTATTTTCTGAGGCATAAGATGACAGGAAGACAGGCTTTATTTGCAGTGACTCCACTAGATGGTGACCAAGCACAAAAAACAATGGTATGATGGTCAAATATTCCACTTATAACACACACACACACACACACACATATATATATATATATATATCTGCAGAGCATCTGTCTATCTATCTGAAGGGGTTATGATGACAAAACAAAACTTTTCCACACATAGTGGACATACCATCAAACTATCATTTGATGTAGTACCTGGGAAGCAGAATTATGTTATTAAAAATTAGGGATCTTTGCTCACAGTCTGAGCTAAATATGCTATTCCACAGCTTGATTTCAACTTTTGATATTTGAGAGTCCTGCTTTGCAGTTTGCCAAGTCAATTAATATTAGTACTGTGACACCCTCAGCTCAAAATATTTACTTTATCAGGACACCCCTAGGCTTTCTTGACTATGTGGCTTCATTGTTGCAAGCCATGCTTCTGTGCGTCAGCCACTGACCTGGAAACTGGCCAGCAGCACCCAGTGCCTCAAGATAACCTCGGTTCAGATGGAGAGACCCCAACTCAAAAGCTTAATGAACTGTGCTTTTCACAGAAGTGCAAACCTCATGTACATTTGGAGCAGATTAGTCTCACATAAGCTATGTGAGACAAAGGGCTCACAAAGTCTGAGTAAGCAGGGTAGTTTTTGCTATGAGAACACCCCCGTATTAACATGTAGATAGTGATGAAACAATCCCATCATTTATAGGTAATTGGTTAATAGGAGCAAATGTTACTGAAAATACTGAGCAAATCACTGTTACTGATAAAGCATTATTTTTAGGATACTTTAGGGATATAGTTAAACTCTAAACTAAACTAAGGATACAAAAGTTGTAAATACTCTGATGTCTTTGACATACAAAAGAGATTTTTGTGTTTTTGACAAAAATTATTTTGTGGTATTGGTATATTAACACAGGATATATAATGTTGTGTCTAATTTACATCATAGAATGAATGTTATTTCACAATAGGCCAGTAATGCAAAACTATGCAAGGTTACATAATGAAATTCAAAAATAAAATACAGACCCAAATAACCCAGCTGTAAGCATGAACACAGGTTCTGCATCTGTGAGTCAGTAATGTGTTGTCATCACCAAATCCCTAATGTGCATGGAAAGGCCCTTACTAAGCCTGCATTAGTATTTAAGCATATAATGGCCAGCAAATGTAGTCAGGCTGCCTGTGTAGCTACAATCATAAATGTTCCCTATGTATGGCTGCATCAACTTGCTGAACACCCCATCAATGCATTCTTCAATTACAGTCATATGCATGTCATGTTGGTTATACTGGCACCCATTGTAGCTCCTCCATGCTGGAGAAATTACTAAACTGAAGGGTTGAATTATTAAAATAAAAAAAATGATTTACTAATTGAGCTTTAATGTAAAAAAGTTTGTGTGCATTAAAATTTTCTATGTTCATCATGCGAGAACCTTTAGGCTCCATTTATCATGAAGCAATATCATGAAGCAACATGGAATTAAATACAGAAATTACTGTATGACCCACTTTCAATTTCATGATTTCTTCAAGTGAAACGTTTTCAAAATTAAACAGTTCATATAAAGGTTTAGGTATGGAATTTATCTTCTACATTATTTAAATGATGGCCATCCTATGAAACTCAACAAGGACCTGAAGACCAGCAAGGAATTGAAATCTTTTTGACCTTTTAGCAGCCCACTTTCTGGCTCCGGCCGCTGTTGATAAATCAAAGCAGAAGAACAGTACAGCCACCTCTGAAACATCTGCAGCAAGTTCTAGGTTTCAGACAGCTGCCTTGAGTGCGTCTGCCAACTTGTTTCAAGTTTTATGTTGGCTGCACTGAGAACAAAAGACTAGTCAACTTCTGCTTCCACTCCAAGCAGCTGCTGAGGGGCGTGTGGAGCTTACAGATCCGCTCAACCAAAAACTTCTGTTCTGACATCCAGTGTAACTCAAGGCAGCACAGCAGTTAAGGTCAGTGAAGTAGTGATGGCTCTTCCTACAGATCTCTATTGTTCGGTGTCACCCTTTCCTTGTGTTTTATCAGAACAGAGAACAATCAGAACAAACTGGGAACACTGTCAGCTTCAGAACAAAAGTTGTTTAGCAAGGAAGTCCAAGCCTCAGCCTGTGCAGTCTTGCAGTTGTCTTGAGCAGCTGAAGCAGCGTTCTCGGCTCTATGGTTGGCACGTGCCAAAGCCGAACAGGTGTTTCCCCACTGAGCAGTTCTGCTCTGGCACCAGAACAACCTCAACCCTGGACCATGAATGAGTTCATGAGCAGGTCACTTGCTGGTTTAGTTCGATTAGAAGATTAACTTCTCTCACAGAACTTTCCCTGATCCACCCTCGACATAATACCTAGTGCATAATGAACATTTAGCTTAAAGAGTCTAATTCATCCCAGTTGCTCCTCTGTAGCATTACATACAGTCCTCATTACAGTCCTCTACCTGACAGATGACATCCCCAAAATGTTATCTAGGGGACATTATACAGGTAACATTCCATTCCAAAATCTGGTTGGTGGGTGACAAGAGAAACATTTAATATCTGGTTGCCATATTAAACATGAAAGATCACGTAGAAACGATCCAAAACAAAGGTGATCGGCATTGAGATAAATTTGTGGAAAAGTGCAGATTTATTAAGAATTTTGGTCCGCCATGTAGACCCTGACAGGTCCGCCTAAAGAGAGGGAAGGAGACAAACTATTGAGAACATATAAAGGGCCAAAACAAAACCAAAGTCCTTGAATCCTTGATTGTGTAGTGATTCCCCATTTATCATATAAATGATAAAAACGCCTGCAGTGTATCAATGCAGCTACACACATGAGGTTGACCTCTGCACCTAACCTTTTATAACATGAAAAAGTTTGCTGACATTGTTGACATGCTTTCCAAAGACAGGCCATTGCCAAAACATTTAATCCTACATTTGAACTAAAAGCAGCTTATTGTTTGGTTTACAGTAGAGTGTATTCATGCGTCAATGTTGCTGAAATAAATCTAATATCTGATGGCCCATTTTCATGCCCGGACATTTCATGTACCAATAACATTAAAACAATTAAATACATTTATTTCTCCCAAAAGGAATAAAATGTCCACAAATTTTTCATAAATTGAACAGTAATCTTGTTTAAAACGGCTTTTTGTAAAAAGGGGTCCTGTGTTTGCACTGAATCAGCAGAGCCGGTAGAACTCTTGACATATTGACCATGACCCCCAGCCCAAATGGGATTGGTTTCATTTAGTCTCCCTCTCCCTGGTACAAAATGAAATTCATTTATCAAGCAAACAATCAGGACTCCTACAAATGTGATGTCACAGCTGTTCCGAAGCCACAGCACAGGTTTGCACATGGAAAGCGTTTTAATCAGGTTTGAACCTACAGTAGGTACGTGGTAGAATTAGAGATTGTTGTAAGAGAGTGAGAGTGAGCTCCTCATTTCACCAATAGAAGGAATTAAGTTAGAATTCCAATTACATCTTACCACTGTTGTAGCAGCATTCTAAGACATGATGCTTTCGACAATTTAAAAAAAAGACAGAGTGGGCAAATTATATTCACTCCTCTATTAAAGGAGAACCACCCCTTTAATAATTACCACTCAGTGGTAATTATAAAAAATCTTAATATTCCAACCATCCATCTATCCAGCCAGTCATCCAAACACCACAAACCATAACCAAGCACATGTTAAAACGTTTATGAACTCATTAACAGAATAAAACGTATAAAATATCCATTGATTTTATTATTTTTTATTTGATCATGACTGCAGACAGACAGCGGGTTTCTCAAAGTCAAAGATCCTTGTGGGGCAGGTCGAGTCACTCCAGGTCAAGTCCTTCAAAGGGCTGCATACAGTTAACCAGATGCCACCTTGAAATTGAAACCAACAGGAAATCCTCAGAAAAGACAAGAAATCCTCGTGCTTCACACTCAAATATCACTGTTTTAGTCTCCCATTTTACAACAATCCTGGCAATATGTTTTTTTTTTTTTTAAATCACCCCTCAGATAAGTCTGTTCATTTTGTAGGTTCGCTGTTGGTACTTGACCGAATGACTTAATCTCTTTAAATTATTCCAGTAATGGCTGTAAGAAAAGGAATTACACACAAAAATAATAAAACTTAATGGAATGCAAAAGCTATTCTGCACAGAACATTTGCCAAGGCTTAACATGAATACATCATGCTATTTTTGGATTTTCAGCATCCCATTTGCAACTGGGGGTATGGCTGCTTTTGAACCATGCGACCTAAAACCGGAATTACTAGATAATCTGTGGGAGTGAGGATTATCTAGACCAGTGTCATTTGACACGAGCGCCATCCATTCTGCCTACTACAGTTTTACTACTATTAAACAAAACCAGCCATTTACATGATCAAAAATAAAATTACAATTACAAAAATACAATTCTTTGGGAATTGTAATAGGAATCTTGTGGGAATTATAGCAGGAAGCACTACAGTAACAGGCAAAGGAGTATAACAGGCATAATGATATTATGAGTTATGACACATATCACCTATATAATAAACAATGCAGACTTCAAAGGTTGTTCAGGAACGGTTTGAAGAACATGACAAAGACATCATGGTATTGACTTGGACTCTGAACATCCCAGTCAGATCAAGCAAATGTCCAATTGAAGCCAGTCACTCACAACCAACAAGAAACAAGCAGAGGTCTTATGGAGACCAATCTCACAAGGATGTCATGCAAAATATTAGGCTTGTGGTTTTAATGTGGGATTGGTATTTTTTTGTTTAGTTCAGGATGAGTGGTGGTACGAAATATTCATAATTGCTGTTTATGCTCTCATTGTGTTTTTTACTGTTATAATCACATCATCAATCAATATGAGGTTTACATTCCTACTTCCTGGTGCTCTGTGCATCCTGTCTTAAATCTACAATGCGTCCAACAAAAGCACCCTTCAATTCACTGATGTTTCAGTTAACAGTTCTATTAGCTGAGGGCACCCCAGGGGACTGGACGCATCAATACCCCTCAATTTGTAAAAAGAATGGATGCTGTCAGCTGTCAGGTAGATCAAAATGTGTGGTTCCCAAGGGAAACTAAAGCCTTTAAAACCAATCAGGCCTACAGTCATTTTTTATATATAGGGGCATGAAAGAAGTGTTGTTTCACAAATACACCACATACTGATTTGTACATTATCTACACAGCATTTACTACCTTAAATATGTTTCATCTCAAACAATCCCCTTACCATTTTAAGAAGAGGATCAATAGACCTAGATAAACAGATCAAATCACTCATCACATGAAGTCATTCTTATAAATCACATAAATGGAGCAGTTGCTCCTGTGCCAACAGACTGGCACTGGCAGATGCAAAACTTTAACCAGATTATCCGAAAGACCATAATGCAGATTTGCTTTTCAGTAATAATTGGTTTCAGTGGCTCACATATTCCTAGACATGTCTTGTGCACAGCCACTAGCACCCGACCTCTGACCCCAGCGGTGTGATGCGGGGTGGCAGATACATCCGATGCGTCAGCCCTCCAAGCTCGGCCGGCTGCAGGATTAATTTCCTGACCCTCGCACTTAGGTCAACGCAGATGTGATCTGCTTGTGACCTTGTTTCCCAAAATCATGACAAAAGCAGCAGCCTTTGTTACTTCAGGTACTCAGGGAGACAAAATATTTGGCAAATGAGGGTGTCAAGTGTCTCAAACGTGATTTCTTTCTTACAGAAGTAATTCAAGTCCATCGTTCTGTAATGGAAGGAAACAAAAGAAAGAAAAGAAAAGAATGCAAGAGCAGGGAGCAGTCGGTCATAATCCTTAAACTGAAATGCCCCCACACTCCGCTCAGTGCACCGGAGGAATGCCTTCTATGAAGAGGAATGTTTCGGACAATGGCACTGCCCGTATTTATCAGAGACATTGTACTGTTTCCAGATGAACCAAACAAAAAGAAACATTCAGCTCATGAACAGACCAAAGCTCCTTACAGCTTTATTTGTTTGCCCATGCCTCATGTTGCAATGCTTGCAAGTGAAGGACTTTAAAGGCCTTATAACATATTCAAAAGAGTGCAAATCTATTTATATATATATATATATCATAGATAGATAGATAGATAGATAGATAGATAGATAGATAGATAGATAGATAGATAGATAGATAGATAGATAGATAGATAGATAGATAGATAGATAGATAGATAGATAGATAGATAGATAGATAGATAGATAGATAGATAGATAGATAGATAGATAGATAGATAAAATGTCATTACTGGCATATCAGTTGAGACTGGAGTTCCATTATAATCCATTATAAGAAGAATTTGTTTGAAAGAAAAATGCTTATGAACAATATGCTTAGATTGTGATTAAATAACCTGATAAGACAGTTTATGGCTTTTAAATTTCTTACCATGCATCCCAGAATGCACTAAAGTTTCAGCGGTAGTTATTTGGTTTGTTTGCAGTAGCGTAATGTCCCCAGGGAATTTTTCAGCCCCAAGTCAGGCTGATGATATTAGAGTTCTAAGTGTATTTGCTGCCAAAAACATGGATTTTAGAGTCAGTGCGAGCTTAGACAGTCGCCTGTACCTCGACCGGCACAGCGCCACCTCAGAGTACACACATCTGCACTAAAAAAAAGCCCAGACAGTGAGGTGCCCAGAAAGGGACAAGCCCAATGAGTCGTCAATTCATCAGTGATGAATAAGATGATCAGATGAGACAAGTTGATGCCACTGATCCCATGAATTATTGAACTGATTCCACACTCTTCTATCTGTTTTTTTTCCCCTGCTAGTCCCACATACTGCTGGATCGTAGCAGCCTAGTGGGTAACACACTCGCCTGTGAACCAGAAGACCCAGGTTCAAATCCCACTTACTACCACTGTGTCCCTGAGCAAGACACTTAACCCTAAGTTGCTCCAGGGGGGGACTGTCCCTGTAACTACTGATTCAAAAGTCGCTCTGGATAAGGGCGTCTGATAAATACTGTAAATGTAAAAGTTCAAATTCAGCACCACGTAGCTAGAGAGCTCCTGCCTCCTCGGTTCAGGACCAACTTGCTGCGCCACGTGGGACGCTTTCTTACCGCATTCCTGGCACAGCACCTTGCTGATGTCCTTCCTGACGGACCGCCGGGTCTCTATCGGCGGGAATGAGGCGAGGAACACGGACGTGTCGTTGGTGGGCTCCATGAAGAACATGTATCTGGTGTCCGCGCTCAGCGCCAGGCACGTGTCCCCGGGGTGCCACAGCAGCGAGATGACCGAGTCCTTCTCCAGACCGCCCGCTTTGGTCCCCCACACTTGATGGACTCGCACCCTGACCTGGTGAGGGGTGGGCGCCGTCCTCCGCGCCCGCTGCTGGAGGAGCAGGTCCCTCTCGTCCTGGTTCATGTCACGTTCCCGTCCCTCCTCCTGCAGCTTGCCCTCCAGCACCACCCCGGAGCGGTGCACCAGCTCCTGCACCGAGGCCGCCGGCGCGGGGCGGCAGGGAAGCCCGCTGCACCGAGCGCCTTGCGGGGAGACGGAGAAGGAGGCGAGGATCCCGCACAGCGCCGAGAGCGCGAAGGAGCCCCGCGGCCGCATGGCGACCTGTGGCGCGGAGAGAGCGGGTGTGGGGCTGCGGGGCCGGAGCCGGTCAGATCCCTGCCGGGGGTGGAGGGGGCGCGGGAGGGCGGAGAACGGCGACAACCGACCGTAACCTGAGCTCGTTTAATAACTGGTCCGATGGGTCTGACCTGAACATCTGGGTGCGACACTGGTTTCAAACCAGGTCACTGGACGTCTTCTAATAGAATAAAAACGAACAGAGGCTCATGACGAGTCCGAGATTTGTCTCTTGGAGCGGTAGATGAACCAGAAGACCCAGGTTCAAACCCCACGTACTACCACTGTGTCCCTGAGCAAGACACTTAACCCTGAGTTGGTCCAGGGGGGGACTGTCCCTGTAACTACTGACTGTAAGTCGCTCTGGATAAGGGCGTCTGATTAATGCTGTAAATGTAAATTCTTTGGTTTCTGGTCTAGTTCCTCCCAAAGCATCTCTGTTATGTTCAGGTCAGACGAATGGGCCGCACTCCATCACCTTCCTCTTTTCTCAAGCAGCTTTTAAAGAGCCCGGGGGGTCGTTTGGGGTCAATGTCCGGCTGAAAACCAGATGGCTGGACAAAGCTGGACATGGGTGATATTTCCTAATTCCTAATAAATCACCACAGGTGAAAAAAACATAAAAAAAAAGAAAAAAAAATACACATTTAAAGGTCAGCCTTTTTTCCCTTTTTATCTTGTCCTAAACAAGACGTTGATGAAGTGTCAAGTTTCTAAATGCTTTAATTCTCTTCATACTTACATAGACATAGGAGTTTACTAGAGGGCTTAAGACATGAAATGTTCTTGGTTTTCATTCTCAAAATGATTCAGCAGCTTCTGAATGTACCAGCGCGTTGGCCAGTGTTCCAACCCTCATTCTTTGTCACGCGGACCCCACCAGAGGACATCTTATTTCCGCTTGTGTGGCCTGTCAGGAGTCTACACCTGCTTCTGTTAACCTCCGTCTCTGCTGCACCCTGCTGCGGAACCGCCACGTCCAACCGGAGACATGTGTGACCGCTTGGGCACAGCTGTGCATGGGGTTTGCCCCACTTGACACATATACACAGGTTTATCTGCTCATATAGCACCACGGAGGATGGATCTTAATGTGTCACATAAACATGCACAGCTGCACACATATATGTACACTTTTACCAAGCACAGACTAATCCGGACACAGGAAATAGTTCAATTACAGTTTCACCCCACTTACTACCACTGTATTCCGGAGCAAGTGTCTCCAGGGGGACTGTCCCTGTAAGTACTGATTGTAAGTCTCTCTGGATAAATATAAATGCACTTTTAAGACTGTGAGGACAGCATGAGGTCACCATAAATCAGATTAAAAACACACAACCCACACAATGCCTGTTGTTAAGTTTTCCTTCACACAAAGTGCTACACGCTTCAGATGCTTAACCGTTGACAGCCTGCAACATACTGGTTAACAGGTTAAATGTAACGGATTGTTCTCATTTTATGGCACTTGTCCAGAGCACCGTACATTAGAATTATTTTATTATTACTACTAATTTTATGTTTTAGGTATTTTTTATGTCAGTCACCGAATCTTATTATTCAGCAAATTTTCTGAAAAGAATGTGGTAGAGCCAGGGTAAAAAAAAATAATTTGAGAAGTCTCTTCAGGAAATTAGTACACATATTCCTCCGGAGAGGAGTGTTTCATATTGAAATAATTTGAATTAGCCTTTTACATTGAATTAACCAGTCAGATTCTGAGTGCCTGAATGATAAAATCGTTTGGCTTTCAATTTAGTTTAAGATCCCTTCCCACTAGAATAAGAACGTATAATAAATAATCCTACAACACTGTTAATCTCTGAAGAAATTAATGTTGAGGGATTTGATCTCAAATCTGGATTAAAAAGGACCTTCATCATATCATCCCAAAACCAGTAACCAAAATGACTGTGTCAAGAACATTATTTCCGCTTTGAATTACTTACTAAATTCCCAGTTCACACCACTGGAGAAAACATATTTATATATGTTTTACACCTGAAACCCTGAAGTAAATGTGACCAAGATTATCTGTAATCATTTGGAGAGAGATGTTTCTCAAAAATATATTTTATTATTATTTTTAAACAAAAGTAACATTTACATTTTTTAAATCAGAGTTATACAGAAATCAAACATATATATACATATAATTGTTTTAAATGTATGATACACACAACACTACTTGAAGAGTCCTTTCTTGCGTTTGTTGCTCTTTGATGAACCAAAAGAAGAAGCAGGGCCATGTGGTACATGAGCCCATTCTGGAAGTCTCCTTTTACCAGGTTGGCTGACATTCTAAAATACAAATTGAAGTAAATCTGTTATGTTTATGCCTAGTAAAAGTGTGCATGTGAATAATAAATTAATAATGAAAGCTGATACATTATAAAGAAATCTATAGCCCAACACAGGGCATGCAAATTATAACTATAAAACAATATATTGTGCTTTATATACAATTATACCATGATTTTAGCAGATCAAGACTTAATTAGCAGATCGAGTGTTAATTTTGCTCTCTCCGTCTCTTCTGTTTATTTGAGATCAAAATGTTTCAATGGAAGACTCTTGAGCTCAGTAGTGCTTTTAAACTGAAACTAGGGTGGTCACTATGATCATGGCGCACAAGGGTTGAATCACATTCATTGTCACACACACTCAGGCATCAATACTGGAAAGTCATGCTGAACCATTATTATCCCTCAATATTTCTCTAAAAGGCATTTGTCCTTCGAAATTTCATTTTCCTGTTAGTTTCAAGACAAGGCTTTTGTTTTGTCCTGTCCCATCCCATCAGTGTTTAATCTGTGGTGACCTTAGCCATGATCAATTTAGAAGAGGCCTCTAATGCACATGTATTGATCCACAGGTTAATTTCAACGCAAAACAAAATCGTGCCAAAATAGTGTTTTAATTATTTTAGCAACAGATGAAAAAAAAAAACACAAAAAAAAAAAACACACACACACACACAATTAAACATTCAGAATGTGGGATCTGTTTGATATGAGTGTTGCAGAATAAATTTAAATCTCTTAACAGCAACACTGCTCCATGACAAACACTCATTGCTATAATAAATGCATGCATGCACACACACAAATCTATTTCTATTACTAACAGTCAGAGTGGAGAACTGGTGTGAAAAAAGAAAAAAAAATTTTGCCAGTGGAGACAAGCCTTCATCTTGTTAAAACCAGGGTACAGAAGACTGGTCGATTCCACTTCAAATAAACAGGACTACTGGGTGGTGAAAGGTCAGGCCAGACACTACTCTGTCCAACACTCTGCTTTCTGATGGGTGTGGGGTGTGGGGGCTCCCTGCTGCTTGTCATGGCACTTTAACATTATGTATTGTTTTGAAAGTAACCAATAAAGAATCAAATATTTGCATTTCAATATGCAGCTCAAAGTACATAAATAACGAGTAACATTTATGGTAATTAAAAAAATATTATAACATATGAAACTAATAGTAAATAATAGATAAGTAAGAAAGTACCGGCTCTGGGGAGCTGATGAAGAGCTCCTGGGTGTCCTTGTCCAGCTGCTCCTGGTTCCAGGATGCCAGGTCCATAGCACTGCAAGTAGGGGTGACTGGAGGAACATCTGGATCCTTTAATACAGATAATATAGAAAATTAATTTGACTACACTGATCTGGCAAACTGATGCCCAAGCACATGCTAACTGTAATTATGGTTTCCAGTGGAAGTCTTTACATATCTTTGATCTGACAAGTGTTAAAGTGGTAAAATGAGAATTACCTCTGGCATGGGCATGTCACTGAACAATTCATCATCACTCATGCTAATTTCGTCATGGTCTGAAACAAAAGATGATGCTAGGGGAGATCCAGGCTTAGGAACAGGACAGTCCTTCCTTACTGGCTTATCCTGTGCAGAAAAAAAATGTTTAAATGGTCCATTATTTACAGTGCATTCGGAAAGTATTTACAGTGCATCAATTTTTCCAAATTTTGTTATGTTACAGTCTTATTCCAAAATGGATTTTTTCATGAGAACTCACCACACACCATAATGACAATGTGAAAAAAAATGTACTTGAGGTTTTGGAAAAAAATAATTAAAAATAAAAAAACAAAGAAATCAATGCCAAAAAGGCACAAATCTGGGGAAAGTTACAGAAACTTGCTGATTTTAGGGTCCCAATGGGCACAGTGGCCTACAAAAATGTTCAAAACCACCAGGAGTGGCCAGATGGAATTCTCCTTAGTAAAAAGGCACCTGAAGGACTCTCAAACCATGAGAAACAAAATTCTATGGCATTTGGGGTAAATGAGCACTGCTCATCACCAGGCCAATGCCATCCCTACAGTGACGCATGGTGGTGGCAGCATCATGCTGTGGGGATGTTTTTCAGCTGCCGGAACTGGGAGACTAGTCAGGATAGAGGGAAAGATGACTGCAGCAATGTACAGAGGCATCCTGGATGAAAACCTGCAAGCACACTCTTGAACTCAGACTTGTCATCTGCAACGACACTTGAAAGGCGCTGCAAAGAGGAATAGGTGAAAATGGCCAAGGATAGGTGTGCCAAGGTTGTGGCATCATATTCAAATTGACTTGAGGCTTTAATTGCGATCAAAAGTGCATGAACAAAGTATTAGGCAAAGGCTGTGAATACTTATGTACATGTGATTTCTCAGTTTTTTATTTTTAATAAATTTGTCAAAACCTCAAGTAAACCTTTTTCCACACTGTCATTATGGAATATTGTGAAGTAGAATTCGAAGAGGGAAAAATGCATTTAATCCATTTTGGAATGAGGCTGTCATATAACAAAACGTGGAAGAAGTGATGCGCTGTGAATACTTTCCAGATGCCCTGTACTGAAACACTATGTAAAAAACATCTTGAATGACATGGTATAGGTCCAAGATGCTAAGCTGAATGCAGAGCATGATACAACATCCACTGTTGTGAAAGTCACTATAGAACGAGCACAGTGACTCTCGACTGTGACCACACATCTGTGCAGGAACTAAGAAAATAGGTCTGTACTAATCAGTTGAGAGGAGGCACCAGCTGTCAGACTGGTCTTTAGAGCCGCTCTCCCTTAATGCAGATTTTATGAGGCTAAGAGAGGCAGAAAGATTGGAGTCTAAGAAGTGCTTTAGGAAAGCATCACCACACAGAATGGCATGAGTTGAGATATTCCTCTCACAGCACTAAATACATTAGCTTACATCAACCCATATCCACCACAACATGACAATGTGAGGAGAAAATGGCAAAATTGTGATGCTAGACGAATGGGTCAGGGTATCTCCAAAATGCCAGGGTGCCAAGGAAGAAATGACAGCAGGCTCAAGAAGATGACCACATTCTGCTGGAATACAAGTCAAAGTCTTGCTTGTTAGACATAGGGCATGGCTCGGGACAAAGAAAAATTGGTTTGAATAAAAAGACATACAGTGCGCACTTAATGAGTCACTGTCAAAACTGTGCCAGGTCTATTTTTTGACACGCTTATAAAAATAAACGCAATCATGTTTCATTAAGAAATACAAAAAGAACCCCTACATGAACAGTGGGTTTAAAAAAATACATTTATGAAATGTTGGCACCCTCTGCTGGCGAAGTTTCCACAAACTATTTTGTTTAATTGCTCTAGCCCTTTTCTATACATTGGTGCCTGCTGTGCTGTTTAATGCTGACAATACTAGAGTCTTCTGGGAGGCAATAACCTGTGGTTGTATCCAGACGGGTTCTGTTGATGACGGGCTATCAGATAGCCCCTGAGGCAGTCCCTCATTCTGCACCAATGCCACTGTTAGCTTGAGCAGGAAGGTGCTGATTTCCTCAGGCACCAGTGCTCTGAGGGACTTCAGGTTGCTGAGATCTGCAAAACAGTTTGTATATTTCTCAAGCAGTAATTAACAATTAAAGTAATGTCCTTTAACTAGTCGGGCAGGTTGATTTACCCGAGTTGATCGGAGGAGATGTGATAATGTGAAGTATTTTGCTGCGCATGGCAGATGTCAATCCAGCCCTCTCTGTGTCCAGTTGATATTTAGCATTTGCAGCTTGAAGAAGATGGGACTCTACCACGGTGAGGGGCAGACTACGCACATCACACACCTCTTTCTACATTCATAAAAAACAAAATAAACTTTTTCTGAAAATATTTAAGGTAAATTAATGTTTTCAGCAAATAAAGAGAGTATGTCTGAATGGAATGGACATAAAGCTTTCCTACCAAGTTTTTCCGCTCCTCCTGGAACAGTCTGTATGTGATGGACACACTGCCTGGCAGGAGTGACTGTGTTGGAGTGATGGAAATAGCTGCCAAAGTGCTGTTCTTTGGTAAGCTGGACTCCGATGACGAAGAGGACAGTTTCATCTTCTGTTCAGAGGGCTTCACAATAACATGAATGAGATGTTCAGTCTTTTGATCACCAAAAAGTTTTGTTATGCTATTTATACTCTCCCTACTTAAAGACATCATACCTGAAGATTGTGGAGCTTGCAGAACTGACTGATGGTTTGTAACAATGGCTCTAGCATGGTGGCTTTAGCTTCACTTACACCTTCTATCTGCTTCAGACTGGCCACCGAGTAAGGCCTGGAAGAAGCAGGAAAATGCAGAATAGCACTTTAATACAACATTTAAAGAAATATTCTTTGTTCTTCAATTATCAATTAAAACCTACCTGCTCTTAGCCATGTCGAGAAGAATTTTATTAGTCGCCAGAATGGCTGGTGGGATGTCCTTCTTGCTGGCCAGCTTCTGACGCTCAGCAACCAGTTTTCCATAGAGCTCAGCCTATATGGCAAAAATCAACAGAGCCAACAAATAAACTACAAAGTATGAGAGCTGTTTGAGGGCTTATAGCTTCAGGACCATGTTGCAAGAACATATGTATTTTCAACATAGTAACAACATAGTAAGGTCTGTGCAATCAATGCAGGAAAGATCCCAACATGCAACCAACAGCTGGGTAGCAGATCCAGCCTTCAGGTGTGTATGGACTACAGGTGACTTAGTCACGGTACCTGCAGCTCCAGCTCTTTGGGACAGACAGTCGGAAGCTGAGGTTTGGGTGTTGATGTACTGAAAAATATAAAAGAAAAATACAGATTTCCACCAACAGCACATTTCTACAAACATTTCAGTAGCAGTCAGATTGCTAATTACTTCATAATTAATCCATACACTCACAAGCCTAAAATGTGATTAATGTGATTAGTACAGCAACCCCTATGCTCACCTGGGCAATACTGCACTAGACTTTACAGGTAGTCTGTTTTCTGTTCTGGCACGTACAGTATTGCTCTAGACAGAAATAATTGAAAAACAGGTAAAGCACTGAGAACAAAGAAAATGAAATTCATCAGTAGAAATCAAACTAGTGCTGTGTCTGATTAAAAGGACTATTAAGACAATTTACACAGATGAAGTGACAACTAACAGGTATAATGATCTTCAGTACCTCAATCTTAGCATGTACACACCTGAGCTGAGCATTGGCTGCCAGGGCTTCTGATGTTAGGAGGTCCTGAGATGTTGCTCTGACTTCAGTTGCAAATGTAAACCAACAGAACAGTCAAATGACATGTACCATTTCCAACCAAAATTAATACAATAATCACAGCCACTGAGTTACTACTCACTTTCAGTCAATAAGCACATTTTTAAATTTCGAAGCTAGCAGCAATTGTATCAATGTTGTTCTGTGTATGGATGTGCTGTTGGGTTCTTACATCATCACAGAGAAGTTGGAAGTGAGATCTGGGTTGGGTTGCAGGAACAGGGTTCTGTGTTTCTCATTATTTGCTTTAGACAGCCACATTCTGCCCTAAAATATATATGAAGGACTATTATATGAGACCAATAAAACATGTCAGATTACTCTGATTGTGACTGACTGGAAAAAGTAGACAAATTACATTTTGAAAAGAAAAGACACTTTATATCAGCTAAAACACATTTTAAACTAGTTTTGCTTCTCGTATGATATATTATTTCACATATAATATATTATTGCAATCCACACAAAAATCAGTAACACTGATTTCACCATTCATCAGAATAATGATTGGGAAGTTTCTATCTAGTTCATGCTGCATTCAGTTATTAATACAGCTATAAACGTAAAGGACTTTGTCGGCACCATATGGTGGAAAATGAAACTACAACTTTGTGAGCTGATTTGAGAACTGTGTACCATGTTGGTGAGCTTGCACAAAGTGATGAATTTTGATTGGCCAGTGGTCTCCCTCAGGTAGTTCTCCAGGACAAGTGCACGAGCGAGAGCTTTCCACCAGACTTCTTGGACACCCTTACCAGCGCCAAACAAAGAGTGCCGTCTGTACCTGTCCGGGACCTTCTGGGAATACTGAATACATGAGCACATTTCATTAATGTTTCAAAATAAATTCTGGTCAGTTTTTAACTGGGGGTAAAATAATATTTGGGAAATAAATACAAAAAGAGAAGCGGGGACTTACAGAGCCACGCAGAAAAAGGATAGGGGCAGTCACACCAAAGCTTTCTCCAAGTGCTTCAATGGCACTCATCAGCTGAAAGGCACAAGCACCAAAATCCTGCAACTCTTGGTCTGGCTGCATTTTGCTGGGGCCACATATCAACCTGTGCAAAAGTCCAAAACATTCCACAATAACACATTACAACAAGTGTGAAGTGGGCTGCACTGACTACATGTAGTGTGGCAGTCCATGCTAGAAAATTAATTCTAATCTTTAATTTCACAAATATTGTGAATTTGACCTGAGACACTGAAAGGGATTACCCAGATTTGCAGTTGTCACAACACACGTCGGTGCCCATAATCCCAGAAGTGACCTTTCGCAATTGCTTATCCTCAAAGTGGGACAGAATCAACCTACAGAGGAGACAGACAAAATCAGAAGGGATACAAGAGAGACTTTTTAAAATTATATCACAATTAGCCTTGACCATGACACATGAAACATGCCATTACATTTAAACTGCTAGATCACAGAAACATTAATGGTAAATATTTCCCATAAATATTAATGTGTAAACTGTATAAATCCAATTATACAACCTGGCTCACACCAGTTATCAGCAGTTATCAGTACTGGTGTGCTGAGCTACTGTTCCTGTCATTGTGTCTACAACTACAGACTCTTGCCTATATATTGCAGATCAGCAGAGTATGACCAATATATTACAGTATAAAAAAATTACTGAACAATAAATCAGCTTTCTGTCAAATAAAGATGACTTTATGCAAACACTGTCCATAAAGATTTAGAGAAATTATGATGGGTTAAATGATCACAGAATGAACCTACTTTCTTCTGCATTTGGACGAGTTGAGGTACTTCTCCATTTTAGTCATCATCTCCATTTTGTAACCTAGAAGACTTTCACTGCTGGTCTTGGTGAGGATGAATCTATTCAGCACCATGTCCCCTGGCATCCATAGTACGTGGCATGAGCTGGGAAGACCGTCTCTCCCAGCTCTACCAATCTCCTGATAGTACGACTCCATCTCTTTGGGGGAACCGTAATGGATAACTTTGCGGATGTCAGGTTTGTTGATTCCCATACCAAAAGCAACTGTTGCAACTACACACTGCAAAGAACCCAAAAAAACATTTTAATATCATCAAGATATACAACTCAGTTATGTGAATATATATACAACATTGGCAGACAATTCACTCTGAGAAGAAAAGTACAGAGCAACTGAGTCAAGCAGACAGACCTGAATCTCATCCCTCATGAACTTATGCTGTGTCTCTCGTCTCTGTTTGATGCTGAGGCCAGCATGATAAAAACTGCAGCGAACGCTCAGCTTCAAGAGGGCACTCGTCACGCGTTCCGTTTCCTTCTTAGAGGGGCAATACACAATGACTGGACCTTCAAATTCATATTTGCCCCTTCCAAAAGAAAATTAAAAGACATTAAAAACCATACCGTTGTTACATATATTAAAATGAATTGAATACCTACCCTGTATTCTTTATCAAGAAATTCTTGAAGTCTGCGAGTAGGTCACCAGACTTGCGGTTCACATCCAAGTACAGATTGGGCCGGTCAAAAGAGGTGCAGGTGATGAGTGGGTTCTTCAGGATAAGACTCTTAACAATGTCCTCACGGATAGATGGGCTGGCTGTGGCTGTGAGAGCCACAATTGGAACCTACAGGATGTATTTCAAATGAGTTCAGGCCTCTCACAAGTCTCCCATTCCCACATTTGCCTTTTCCTCTAAGATAACAGTCCTTCTTTCATACCCTATTCATTACTAGAGTACAAAATGAATATATGCAAACAAAAAAAACACACAGTAATGCATACGTTTGGCAGAGCTTTCTTTAACTTCCCGAGGTTTCGGTATGCGTTTCGGAAGTCATGTCCCCACTGAGAGATACAATGTGCTTCATCAATTGCAATTAATGAAAGGCCTAGAAATGGAAAAGAAAAGCACATTTACAATACAGGGCCAGAACCAGCATGATGCCACACAAACAATCAGCACAATGGGGACAATAATGCCCTTGTAAACACCCAGATGAAGTACTGTAGTGATATCTGCCAATATCTGCCCTTCAGACCCTAGTAAATTTAGAGTCCCACCCATCTCCAAAGATGATGCACCCTAGTAATTAATTCAGTTGTCCTTTATACAAAGTTCCTTACCAACTGTTCTGTTCAGGAGTTCCAGAAGAGAGATGTTCCCTGAACAGAATTCTGGTGTCATGTATACAACCCGGAAATGACCCCTAAAATATAGCACACTCTCAATTGTATGAATACAATCTTTATTTATTTTAATTAATTCATTATTCACTTACTTTTTTAGATCATCAAAAATGTAATTAGTCTGAGCTGATCCTAAGAAACATGCTGGGATGTTTGACATTCTAAAGAAAAAAACATTTGCTTAGTATCAGTGCAAAAATATATCAATATAAATATATACTTGCAAAAATATATGCAGAATAATTTCACCAGATTCCCGTCCAGATTATAGAACTATAGAATAAAAACTTAACATGTGACAAGACTCACTGAAGCTGGAAAACTTGGTCCTCCATAAGGGCAATAAGAGGTGAGATGACAACACTCATTTTCCCACAATGCACTGGGGGATATTGAAAACACAAACTCTTCCCATAACCTTGTGGGATGGAAAGAAAAGGTTCCAGTCCTTTGGTATCAGTCTCCTTAACAAAATGAACTAATTCTTCTATTTTATTTAATTTATCACTGGACAGAGTGAAATTCTAAGAACAATTGCATGCAAATACCTAATTCACAAACAGCGTGAAACTTAATTCCTATTGATGAACTGGATTCATTTAATATCAGCATTTAATTATTAGCTTGCACTCAAAAGTATTTCTACTTTTATTTTTTAAGAGAAATTAACGTGAACTCGAGCATAGAAAATTGGTGAATGGACTACACTGTCAGACTGGAAATTCATTACAGATTATCAATTAAGGGGACACACGTCAAATAAGGCAAAGCTAAGAGATGGACCACACTGATAATCCTAAACACTATATACAAACATGCATACAGGTGCTTACCAGTTGCCATGACAACTAGGTTATCTCTTCTCTCCTTTAGAACAGAGTAGATCACCTTCCACTGCACCCTGAATTGTAATCGCAGGATATTTTAAGGAGTGAAAAGCGGATACATTCAAATTCAATTAAATTACGTGGACAGCACTCACGGTTTGAAGCCATGATGTCCAAAATACATCTTTAAACATTTTATTTCCTCTGGGGTTGGCTGTGGGAGTGTTGGATCTAGATGCAGAAAATGACAGAACACATTGTGCCCTAAGAAACAGCAGCTGAGACACGAGCAAGACAATACCTTTTTTTTTGTGAAGTGATTGTCATTGTGAAACACTGCAGCACAGCACATGGTGCACACAACTACATGTGTCCTCTGCTTTTAACCAATCACCTTAGTGAGCAGTGGGAAGCCATGACAGGCGCCCGGGGAGCTGTGTATGGGAGCTCAGTGCCACCTCAGTGGTACCTTGGCAGTTCAGGATTCGAACCGACAACCTTTCTTACCCGCTAGGCAAACCACTGCCCCATTATCGCTCTTTAATTTTTCAATGTCAATAGAAATCCAAAATGTTTTTATAAAATGTACACTTCTACTTCCTGAATACCTGAAAATTCCTCCTCCTCTTCCTCTATGACTTCATCCTCTTCCTCTGTGGCAGGTTGTTCTAGAGGTTCTTTGTGCTGACCATGGTGAGGGACATTTTCCTCAGGATTCTGGCGCTCCACTTCCTCCACACACTGCATAAGATAGAAGAACATCATCAGACTGAACACCATGCCTGCTCTGGAAAGTGGGGAACAGATTTTTTTTCTACATGGTGCATAATAAATGTCATGCAGCGCTCCTTTGCACAGAAGCAGAGCCATTTCCAAATTCAATATTTTATTGAAAGAAAAGAATAAAATGTAGTTAATCTTGATTTCCACAACGAATGAAACAAAAATTTTGAACATTAACCTGCATCATTTCATTTTCCAGGTCTTCATCACTCGCCACTTCATAAGACAAATCAGAGTTGAGGGACAAATCATTTTCTGTTGTTGCCTATGAAAGCAAGTATTAGAAGTGTTTTAAGTGGACAACTTTAATCCATGCCTAATTTGTTATCCTTTGATTGCCGAATTTTATATTTTCGTTCTATTATTAATTAGGAGTGGGAATACAATACTATACTATAGACTATACAATACTACTGCAATATGCCCACAATACAAAAAAAAACTTTCTAGATATTTCAAACTAAGCAAAATACTTTAAAAACAAACTTTTTCCACAGTCAAGCATTCGATGAAATCCTTGATAAATACCAGTGTTTTGATAATGCGATAAAGCATCGCTATCAAAGACCACTGAATGGGATTTTGGGCTACATAAGAAATATCTGTTATTGTTAGCAGATTTATTCCCCCCCCACCCTTGTTTTTTTAATACACAATTTAGTGTATATGTAAATATATGGTGAGAATTTAAAAAAATATATAGTGAAACAATATTCACCTGAAAGTCCAAAGTTGACTGTTCTTCCAGTTCTTCCTGTCTGGTTTGCATTTCCAACATTTGAAGTTCATACTCTGAAACATCAAGGGACATAACTCCCTTTTCATATCTGATATCACTGGGTCTGGAGTCAGCATCCAAGGTACTGGGGTCCTTAATGGCATTAGTATCTTCTTCTATAGTCTTCATTAGGAGGTCCTTTAGAGCTTCTAGTGTCCTGGACATGTCCGTGACTAGTGTTTCAACTCTGGAGAAAATCAACACCAATATTTTTATCAATGCAGTAAAAATATTCCACCAAAATTACAAAATCATAAATACAAACCTTTCAGGACAATGAACCTCTTCAGGAATGCCTACAGCAATTTGCTCAATTTCGCTGGCCATTTGACTAAGTTTATGTTTTACATGTGTAGCTGCATTCGACCCTCCTTCATGAAGCACAGACAGAATGAGAGTGGCACACCCAGGAGCTGTTTACATGGACATAAATGTGTAACCTGAAGATAACCTTACCAGGTGCAATGCTCTGCAGCTTCTGGTGAATAATGAGACCGGCCTATAAACAGCAAATCAGCAGATACTGAACTGTGTTGGTTTCAACTTTTAATAATGGACAAATCCCAAACCTAATTAGCAGGGTTACCAAACAGTACAAACAGACATCTAGAGCAAAATCTCACGTAGGCATCTGTTGCTGCATATCTCTTCTGCTCTTCTGTCAGTTCAAACTCATCCCACTGGCTGCATCGCACATCCCTGTCTTTAAATAGCTGCTTCCCAAAAAGATGCTTCACCAGTCCGTCAAGACTCCACTTCTCTATGCACCTAAGCTTAAAGCAAAAACTGCTGTTAGTGACTTAATTTTTTAAGTAACATGTTAAAATACCTTTAGCTCATACCTAAATGCATTTGATATTTAATCACAAAGTCGCTAAAATGGCAATTATGTTGAGGGAAAGTAAAGGGAAGGGAAGTAAATGTTTATGTTTGCTGTGGTGTTTATAAATAAACTATACTATATTTGTTTGTTTCACACACACACGCACGCACGCACACACACACACACACATATATATATATATGTGCGTGCGTGTGTATGAAATAGTTATATATATATATAAAATTCTTACTTTTTCATTGGCCAGATGTCCAAGCTCCACAAAGGCCCGTAATTGGACATTAAAATCTGACAGTAACTTCCACATGTCACCTTCAATGCCTACTCCAACCTTTTTGATACTCTCATCCTCCAAAAGCATTTTCAGGCCAAGTGGAAATCCTGGAAATTCGGAATGGGTGACAATTTTTACCACAGCTTCTAACAGTGAGAATATGTTGTTATAATTAGGATTTTGGGTTAATTACTAGGATATAACCAGAATCCTACCCAAACCCTAGGTATGGCACCGTACCTGAATAATTCCTAAGGCGCCAAAGGCAGCCAGAGTGCCACACAATTATTGAATATGGGTTACAATGATAATTTTTTTCATTACATTTCTACAGTTTTCATTGGACATGTGCTAGAAAATGTTCTTTCCTCTAAAGTCTACATCATTACATTGTATATGTTTAGTGCTGGGATACTTCGTTGTACCTGACATAGAGGAGAGGTGAAACAGGTAGCATTTGTTCTCAGAAGCACAAAGCTGAACCATAGCAACTTTCTTTGTCTTCCCTTTGATGAAGGAAGGTGGCCATTCTAGATCAAAGCCTACTGCTGAGCCAGGTGGAAGAGAGGACCTTAGTGAAACAAATGTGCCTTGCTTTAAATAAATATTTGTCTACACGGTTTACAAAATGATACGTTCCTCAAATTATTACACAATTGTGGGCATGCGAATTTATTGAAAGTACCTGAAGTCTTCTGAAAGAAACGAGCAGTCATTTCTCTCCTGACTGTATATGACTGATCCACTAAATTCCAGGTAGGGAAGATAATTCTCAAGAACATTTGTCTTGTAGACCCCTGTCTGCTGTATTAAGGTAGAAATAGAATAATAATATCACAGTGAGTCACAGCAGAGTATTAGAGGAGTGGATAATTAGGGTAGAACAATATCCACGGATCACTCAGGGAAGGGAAGTGCAGAGACCACATTTCAGTGTGTGCACTGGGTGCTGTGCTGTGTCACGCATGACAACTAATCACTTTTACGTCACCCGTAGGTCCAAGTGCTTGAATGAATGGTGTGTGGGTGTAATCTGCACTACAATAAATTCACTTCTCTATCATTTTCTCTCATTTCTCTATCATTTCACTTCTCTATCAGTTTAATAAAATGTATGCCTTTCTTCTGTAGGTATTCAGATCCAGAAACTACCTGGGCATGGATCTGGATTCAAGATACAGAGGATGCGATCGTACGAGACTTGCCATTCTGCAGATGCAAACGGGCGCCAGAGTAACAAGATAACCAAATGTTGCATGTCGGTGGTTTTAATGGCGCAGCCAATGGATGTATGCAAAACACACGCTGGACTGTAACTGAGTGAACCCAACACCCATAAATGCTGTAAACATGATGACAAGAGGCGTCCAAGCAAGATGTGTTGGCCCTCACATGCACAAAAACCTGACTACACAACTCGCAAACACAACTTTCCACATGTTTACCATAGAAACCAGTGTCAATAAATTTCCTGCACATGGGGGAACTCTAACATGCTAATTGCCTCAATTTGAATATGACTATGAGAAGGAAGCAGGCGAACAGTAACACTCGGCGACATTAATTTTCATGTGAGGAAAAAAGGGAAATATGATCACAGCGCAAACTGAATTCGACGCCTTTTCACTTTTGCAGCACATGGAGCTACCTATTGTACCCGGACAGCGCGTGAGTTTTATCATTCATTTACCTGTTCGTCTCCACCCTTTACCGAGCAATGCGACATCCATCGTGGTAACGTCCTGTCAGTCATCCTCACAATCTACCAAGACACAAAATGCATATTTGATGGTCGCAAATAGTTCCATAAAATTTTGCCTTCTCAAAAAAATCGACTAATGGTGGAAGTTTCCTACTCGGTTAGACACTCGCCTCTGAGCCAGGAGGTCAAAGGGTCAAACCCCACTTACTACCACTGCGTCCCTGGGCAAGATACCTAACCCTGCGCGTCTCCAGGGGGGACTGTCCCTGTAACTGCTGAGTAGTAGTTACATCGGAGGGCAGTTTCCAGTTGAAAACAGGGGCTCGCCCCGCCAGTCGGGACTCGCCTCTGCTGTCGTGCGAACTCTCGAGTGTTTAAGACGGCCTTCTGATTAACTCGATGTGCTGTGGTCACGTTGCAACGCAGTGTGCTTCTATTTCAAGACTTCGCGAAGTCGGGCAGCTCAGCGCGGATAATGTCACTGGCGTCTCGTCGCCAACGTAGCATCTCCGCAACTCGGGCCTTACCCGGCAGACGCTTAATACGCGTGTAATAATCAAACCGCGCCCGGCTGCCGGAGACTTTGCACGAACTGAGGCACAGCTGGCGCCATCGGGCACGTCTTACTTCGGTGGTGGAGGAAGGGGCCGTCGGCTCCATGGCCTGCCGAATCGCCGCCACCTGCCGGCGCGGGGTGGCGGTGCAGCCTCAGCGTGGTTGACGCAGACGGTCCTGTGCGACACGCCATGGAGAGACATTACGATATATACAAATGGAAAACATTCACACACAGTGGGGGAGCTGGCAACTCAGAATTGGCTGAAATACTAACTAACAGTGCGGAGAATTGTCTCAACCTAAAAACCAACAACTTCAAAGTACAGGGTGGGCCATTTATATGGAAACACCTTAATAAAATGTGAATGGTTGGTGACATTGAACACATTTTATAAGTGGTCAGAAATAAGTGTAAATAGCTCATGAAAGATTAAAGTTACGTTAAAAGCACACCATTTTTTTTCTTGTGAAATTACCAATAAATTTGACGTGTCACATGACCCTCTTCCTATTGAAAAAACAAAAGTTGGATCCAAATGCCGACTTCTAAATTGGCCACTATGGTCACAACCCATCTTGAAAAGTTTGCCCCCTCACAAATACTAATGTGCCACAAACAGGACGTTAATATCACCAACCATTCCTGTTTTATTAAGGTGTATCAATATAAATGGCCCACCCTGTATAACAATGGTTGTACTCGCAAAATTGCTGGAGAATTATCACAACTAAAATCCTACAAATTAAATAATACCGTTTATGTATACATTTCAAATAGTGTACATGCTCATATTGCATGCTCAAAGTATAATGTCCAAACAATAATGTTGTTTCAAATGAAAGGAGTACAACATGGACTATTAGATTAAATTAAAGTATTTTCATTTATTTAAAAAAAAGTCTGTTTAATATATTGTCTTATTTAGGTTATTTTTATTATGGACAAAACTGGTAATACTGTCCAGAGTTCCATATTATTAGGACACACCACAGATGGGTAATTGGCAGATAGAATATAGAGTTCATAGTTGGTTTGCTATGCTGCCAGGTGATGAGTTGTGAAAGTGTCACTGTGAAACACTGCAGCACAGCACACGGTGACACAACCAAATGTGTCCTCTGCTTTTAACCGTCACCCTTGGTGAGCAGTGGGCAGCCATGACCGCCGCACAGGGAGCAGTGTGTGGGGACGGTGCTTTGCTCAGTGGCACCTTGGCGGATCGGGATTCGAACCTGCATTCCCTTTTCCGTTTCATTAGGCGCATGGCCCTAGCGTAATAGTGGTCCAGGTGACCGGATGATTTCTTTGCAGCATGCCGTTCTCATTTACATTTACATTTACAGCATTTATCAGACGCCCTTATCCAGAGCGACTTACAATCAGTAGTTACAGGGACAGTGTCTTGCTCAGGGACACAATGGTAGTAAGTGGGATTCGAACCTGGGTCTTCTGGTTCATAGGCGAGTGTGTTACCCACTAGGCTACTACCACCTCGGACAATGCTGTTGTGCATGTGGTGTGGTATCGTCCCAGTAGTCACCTGACATGCACCCAATGGAGAACCCCAACAAGGCATACATTAAAAGTGAATACAATCCGTTTCTGATGTGGATTACGTGCCGAATAATCTTCCGCCCAGAATTGTGGCCTTCCAAACTGCATAGCCGACATCGACAAATTCCCCACCTGAATCCAGACACCCGTTCCAGGAGGAATCCTCCTGGGGGCTGTGCAGCAGGATGCATGCTTGCACCGGGCATGGGTTCGATTAGGACTGAACCACGCGTGGAACTCCACCGCGTTCTTCTCCCTCCAGTCATGTTCTCACATGGCACACGATGCTGAATAAAAATAAAAAATAAAAAGGAATTGCGCCACCTGCTGCGCAGATAACACACTCGCAGTATTTAACCACTATGACGATGATTTGAGAGGGATTCATGTCAATTGTGGCAGTATTTGCAGCGACGTGGTTATGCGGTAATTGATTAAGTAATCATTCCCTTTGCACCGTTACCACGGACGGCCACCGTGAAAGGTTTATTGCCCCGCATGGCCGTGAGGTGAAATGCATCCCGGGTTCTCCTCTCCGGCTCGACTGTCTCTCGAACACGGGGTGTCGGGGAGGGGGAGACGCGCTGCGGCTTCCCGTTCCCTGGGTTTCGTTGTAAAGTAATACGAGTGAAAAGCGAGCGCTCGGCGTAAACCCGACTCCGTCCCTTTAAACCGGCTCCCGCGCGGCGTGGGGTGGTGTGGTGTGGGGAGGGAGGGAGCGGGTCATCGGGTTCATTCCGAGCCTCCGCCGAAGCAGCGCCCTCTAAAGAGACCTCCGTCGGGCTTCCCTGGCGGGGAAGGAGTGCGCGATGTCCGGGAGGGGGAGAAAATGCCGCGGCTCCGCGCGACGCGCCTGACCTTTCTTCGGGACGCGGGGGCTTTTCGCCGGGCGGCTGCCATCTTCCAGGCCGGGCCGAGGCGCCGATCGAGGTTAACGCGCCGCGACATGGAGCGCAAGCCCGCGGCCGGGTAATTTCGGACGGGTTTCGCGGTGGACGGCGGCGCGGCGCGGCGGGGATGGAGAGAGGCCGGGCGCGGACCGCGTCGGATTCCTCGCCGAGGGGCGCGTTCCCGCAGCCGTGCGCCCAGCCGGGCGCGGACATCCAGGAGCTCGCCTCCAAGCGCGTCGACATCCAGAAGAAGCGCTTCTACCTGGACGTGAAGCAGAGCGCCCGCGGCCGCTTCCTCAAGATCGCCGAGGTGTGGATCGGCAGGGGCCGCCACGACAACGTCCGGAAGAGCAAGCTGACCCTCTCCATGTCCATGGCGCCCGACCTGAGGTACTGCCTCGGGGACTTCATCGACTACTACGCGCACATCGGGCTGCGCGGCGGCCAGGAGCAGAGCAACGGCCAGGGCCGCCCGAACGACGCCCGCCGGCGGCAGCAGGACCCGCACCCGCCGCTCTCGCCCGGCGGCTCGGCCGCGTCGGAGGAGCACGCACACCGGGTGCTCAAGAGCGAGCTGATCGAGCGGGACAACCGCAAGTACTACTTGGACCTGAAGGAGAACCAGCGCGGCAGGTTCCTGCGCATCCGGCAGACGGTGAGCAGGGGCCACGGCACCATGGGCTACTACGGCCAGGGCATCGAGCAGACCATCGTGCTGCCGGCGCAGGGCCTGATCGAGTTCCGCGACGCGCTGTCGCAGCTCATCGACGACTACGGCGACGACGGGGCGGACGAGCGCGGCCGCGCCGGCCGCAGCCACGACGAGTCGCCCGAGCTGCCCGAGGCCGCGTCCTTCCGCGTCGACAACAAGCGCTTCTACTTCGACGTGGGCGCCAACCGCTACGGCGTCTTCCTGAAGATCAGCGAGGTGCGCCAGCCGTACCGCAACACCATCACCGTGCCGCTGAAGGCGTGGGCCCGCTTCGGGGAGAACTTCGTCAGGTACGAGGAGGAGATGCGGCGCATCTTCACCTGCCACAAGGAGAAGCGGACAGACGGCCAGGCGCGGGCCGACAGCGAGGAGCCGGAGGATTGACGACAGCGAAATGGCGGGCGGCTTCTTTCTTTCCTTTTCCTTTTTTGCTTTTCTTTTCCCCTTTCTCGGTTCGGTGTCGCATAACGTACCTCTAAAACAGTACTGTAAAAAGAAGAGAGAGAAGAAGAAGAAAAAACAAAACAGTTAGCACTTTTACATTCTTTGACCCTCTTTCCTGAATGGCTATTTTAAAACAACAAAAAAAAAAAAAAACCAAGGACCTCACGTTTCATAATGAAATTAGCTGACGGTGGGTCAAGGGGCAGCCAGGCCCTGCGTAGTGGTGCTGGGCAATTTCAGGACGTCCACCAGCCCACCTGCGTAAGACAGGCGTGCGTACGCTGTACATTCAGGTCAGAAATGAGGTGGATCAATAATAATCATGCCAGCAAAACGCTGAAATAATGCGGACGATTGCACGCGAGAAGTCCAGAATGTTCCCGTGGGGGCCTGTAGGCAGCCGGAACCCCGAACGGGAGGAATCGGACGTGCGAAACGGGAATTTTCCATATGGTTTCAGCACATTGCCCAGCCCTACTACACAGGTTACAGCATCAGACAGATCACAGAAAGGACGGGTGTAGGCCGGGGTGGTGCGGTTTTGCAGCCTACTGATGTGCATCTGGGATATTATTTTTATATTCTCCCTTTTCATTCCTCCCTCTTTCCCCTAATCATATTCTGACATGCATCTAGAGCCATTATTTCCAGGGCTACCGTACGTCTTGAATATATTATAAAATAATAGTAAAGTTCCAACAGCCATTCACTGTTTAGAGAATTCTGCCACGTAACAGCTGATGTAAATGAAGAGACCTGTTAACTAATGAGAGAAGTCTTAACACGAGTAGAGTATTTTATTAATGTGCTGCTATTAAAATAATGAAAGATCAAGAATACATTACGGGATCGTGCGACCAGGGAGGCTAAATCATCGTGCGGAGCTGCAACAGGGAGTAGGCATCCCTTCGATGAACTGTCCTTTGTAGCCTTAAACGGTTCTCAGCTTCTGTGCGTCTGTGTGATTGCTGGGAACTCAAAGCCTTTCACAAAATTCTGATACTTGAAAAAATGCGATTTTGCCCGTCGGCTATCAGAACATAGAAATTAGCATTAGTATGCTTTTGTTTAACTGATGAATGGCATTATAGTAATATTTGACACATTTAGCCTTTGCATTTTTAAAGGTTCATTTATAGCTACAACATTAAAATATGAAATATAAGAAGTTTTTTTTTTTTTTTTTCGTTAGATAGCTTGTGCTTCCATAACATCATACAGTGCAGCTAGAAGCCAATGAAGGGAGAAATGTTAAAACAATAACCCACTTCCTTGTGTTAGTAGTTTCATATTTATATCGCAATAGTTTTTTGAGGTTACTGAGTTTGCTAAGATCTGTCTGTCTGTTCCAGCTCTTGTCCATGCGTTGTTCTTCTATCACAGTCAGTCAGTAGTAACTAAGGGATAAGAAAATTAGGCAAAAAACACATTTGGAAAAAAAATTGTTTAAAAGTTTGGCCTTTAGAAGATGTTTCAAACCTGGGACAGATTTCTATATGAGTATCTTAGTTAATTGCAGACTGCAAAAGAGAGCGACTAGTGCAGCGTGGTGATGTGAATAACTGTTGAATAGCAAGGAGCTAACATTTTTAGTTAGCAGAATAGCATGAAGATGGATCTAACACATATGACTTTTCATCCATTTGAAAGTGAAAGTGAAGTGATTGTCATTGTGAAACGCTGCAGCACAGCACACGGTGGCACAGCGAAATGTGTCCTCTGCTTTTAACCATCACCCTTGGTGCGCCCGGGGAGCAGCGTGTGGGGGGATTCCAACCGACAACCTTCTGATTACGGGTCCGTTTCCTCACCCGGCTAGGCCACCACTGCACCTGAATGGAAATGATTTTACCACCTAAATGATTTTACCACCTGGTAAAATGCTTTAATGCACCTCAAATTAACATCAATTTGTTGTTGCATAATCATGGTGGTTCACAGTAAAGAAGTTTTATGAGTAGATATATTGATTAGAATTACAGTTACCGATTGCCCATGTACTTGACATGACCCACAATCTCTTTAAAGGGTTCTGCCTTTAAAGGGTTCAGCGCAGCATTCATTCTAGCATTCCAGCCTATTTTTTACTGTGGGACAGAATAGCTACTGAATAATCTGTTGAACTGAATTCATTGTCTAATCCTTAAGATCAGTAGAGGATGTGCTGCTTAATGTCAGAGGCACCAGTGGATTTTTCCTCAGTCTGTGAAACACTACAAAATAATTGATCCATATCTCAAATGGAAAAAGTGGTAAAAACTACAAAAGGAAAGAAAAGTTCTTCCATGTTTTTGTTGCGATCTTTCACAGTTAATTCCAGTAATTAGTTAAAAATGAGTACTTTGTCTGAGCAAAATAGGACTTTTTTTGCTTTCCAAACCTGACCTTCCCACCTCTGCTGACAACCAGCTTATTAGTGTATTGCATTGTATTAAGGGCTTTGATGCTTTTACCTATATATTTTGGAAAGGGCATTACATCCTGAGTGAGTTGGGATTCAGTGTTTTATAGCCTTCATTGCGTTTTGCCCTTACAGAAGACAAAACTCTTAATAATAATAGCCGTGCATTGTCTTTGGTTTTGGTCCATTTCAGGATGGAATAGCATGTGGGCAAATTACACAATGATATATACTGTATTACACCTTTGTGTGAATCTGATATGGACGGTGCATACCACTAGAGTAAGAAGTGAATTTAGGAAGTTTGGGTGGTCAGTGATATGTCTCCACTAGTCCAGAGCTGTTCAGGGTCACAGGAGTTGCATTTCTTTGATGGGTCCATTTTTGATAATTATTGCATGAGAAGCACAAGTTTCATTTTTGAGGCTGTTAATGAATCATGTAGTCTCTTGGTCACGTGTTTGTTGTTTGAAAAGATTTTGTGTAGAAAAAGGCCTCTGTATGTGCATTTAATAATGTTTCATACTTCTCATGTACTTCTCAAAGCACATTTTTGCCCCACAATTGGAATTTGTTCCAGTAATGGTTTTAAATGCACTTGGAAAGGATGGTGCATACACTTAAAAGTTACATTTGTTCTCTGTTTGATGAATAGTGGTGACCGCACAGTGATTTGTTTTTCATATTAAAGAATGAATTACGTGAAAGGGATGTGCCAACCAAAACACCTGAAATATGCTTTAAACAGCAGCACTTCCCAGAAGATGCACTTTAGGAAAAGAGCACTTTTTCCATCTACTACAAAAAATTCAGTATTGAAATTGTTCAATTAGTATGTTTTTAAAAATACAAGCTCTGAAATATTTTTGTCACAAGTGTCACGACGTTCATTAATTCTAAACATGTTCAACTGCACCTAATGATAAGCTGAAACAGGTTTTGGTGCTGTTACTAGATAATAATTTTTTAATAATATACATCACAACACGTAAGAAAAAGGTGTAAATGTTAAATGTCCCAACAGCTGTCCTCTTTAACTCTAGTTCTTTACATCAACCATGAAATATGAATATAGAAACACATTTTGGAAAATATTTATTTTGAAAAGATGGCCTGGCACACAGCCTTGGCTAGACATGTAATGGTATAAAGAAAGTCCCACCCATGAAATCTATAGATGTCTTATAAGATGACTTTATCTTTGCACAATATGGGTAAAGTGATTTCAAATGAAATAATAGCTAGCACTTTAAATTACATGCACATCTTTGTGCTCTTACACCTCAAAGAACATTAAAGTTAAACTTAAAAATGTCTAAATATATTTATGGTACATTTTCTTGATATTGTGTTTCGCTGCATTTAATTTTTTATCATAATATTCAGAGCTTTTGTATTAAAGTGCACCCCCTGTTAAGCACAGTAACTAGAATCCACCCATAGGGCCAATTTAAATGACATTCACTAAAACAAACTTGAACAAATTTGGACTGTTAACATTTAAAATCTATTTGAATTATTATGACCCATACGCCTTAAAATCTGATTGTATATGTTTAAGCGGTGTTTCCCTAATTCCAACATTATTTGCAGAAGTTTAACAGTTATTCACCATTGAATGATTTAAAAAAGAAAACTCAACAAAATATACTGAATTCATTGTGGCACATGCAAAAGAGAAAAATATATAATCTATAAATATGCTTTGCCACCTGAAGTAATAGGCAGTTGTTGCGGGATATATTCATGCTTCTAGGGGGAAAGACCTCTATGTGTTACTCTTTGATAGTTGTGTAGGTAGTGTACTGTGAAAGTTTGGGGTTTTTTTCCGTTTGTTTTTGATTTGTGTTTATCATGGCATTTCTGTATCAGTTGGAAGTTATAATTATAAATGTTTGATAACAACTTTTTAACAAGAAATGGTGAAACAAAATGTTTTGGTGTATCTTTGGATAATGTAACATATAGCATTAGCGTGTCCTATTATAGTCTATAGATTATTATGAGACTCAAGACAAGAAAGCAATTGTTCTGTATTGTAGCACTTTCTTTAATATGTGTACTGTATTAGTTAATGTTATTCATGTATGGTACCGTATGAATATTCATTAATTGCCTTGTAATGTTTGTAAAAGGTTGCAACTTGTAGGGTACGTATCTGACGAAAATTTGAGTTTCTGAAATTCATGCATGCCGACAGTTGGGTCCTAACAGAACTGAAAAATACACAAATAAGTAAAACATGGTGCTATATTAAAAATATAATGGTGCTTATATGGACCCTAACTGCATGCATGCTGAGTGAAAATAGATCCAAGTAGAGAATAAACTTGAAGCTACACATGGTGGTCAGTTCTATCATGAATGACAACATGTCCTCCCTGAACACAGAGTGGGTTTATGAAACTGAAAATTGCAGATGCACTGTCGATTTGACACCTCGACATTAATCAAGACATACTGACACTGTACTCCTTGTTTGCAGAGTCATTTGCACTGGCACCGGCGGTGCATTTGTTATTACAGCACTTTTTAAACGTGTCTTGTGTTTCTGCTGTAACAGAAGTTTGTATATCGGACCACACCCACATTCCCAGCCACTCTGTTGAAATTGACAGGTTCGGACCAGACATGAATGGGACATCACTCAGCCAAAGGAAAATTGTGATCTGTCAAGGTGATGCCTCTTTGCAGTTACTCAGCCTTTGTGTGTGAGCTCCAAAAATCTGTAGACAATCTAATTAAATAAAAACCTTTTTTTTAATTCTTTGATTTCTAATGTTTATTTTCTTCAAACATGATATGCCAGAGAATGCGAAAGAAATTGGGCAAATGTGATAAGAATGTTGAGATGCTGGTCATGTTTATCAGTGTGGCTTTGTCTCCACAAGACTCCTGAATATATGCTTTGATGTCCAGGACCAAGACAGTGGATACTGCAAAATCAGGGCCCATGGACTGGACATCCCACAGCGGCTTGAAATGACTGAGATCTTGGGAAGGCCATGTCAGCATCTTAAACACCTTGTCATGTTCTACAAAACATTCAATGAACTCATTGGTAATACATTCTTTAATTTATCCATTAATTAAACACACATCATTGGAATTTTAGAACCATTCTGCTGTACTTTGTTGGACTACCAGTAATGAGGGGTCGCATAGCACGCATATGAATGAAATTCCATGGTTTGCTGGTCTGTATGTGTGTTGTGGGCCACATCTGATGTGTATTAGCCGACAATTGCGTATTAAAATAGCTGCGGTGGAAGTCGAGCTGTGCTGGATTGCCCAAGTTAAAAGAACCAGGATGGGCGTGACGTCACGCCCGTTATTTTCGCGCGCGCTGAGGTCATGTCCAGCGGCGCACGGTAAGGAACATTTCCTCGTAAAAAATTGTTTTAAAAGCTCTCATCACGTGTAATATTCAATACCCATTGTACAGTTTGGTAACGCATAGCATGCTTTAATTCGACATTTTCCCTGTAAGAATGGTTTAGCCAAACCTAGTCTAAGGAACGTTAGCGTAATTAGCCATAAAAATGCTAGGATTACATTATTTCATAATGAACGTTGCTTAAATGATTGATTTGTTTCTGGCTGTTTAGGAAAGGGTTGTGTTTTTGCTACGTTCTGAGTTGTGAATAAAGTTGGCTCTGGTTACAGTATATTAACTAGGGGTGTTGAAATTAATCGTATAATCGATGCATCGCGGTGCAGAAATTGCATCGATGCAGTGTAGAACATAATCGATCAAATCATAATGATTTTCTTTATGGATTCTCGTTAAAAAGTAGTGCCGGTAGTGACTGTGGCGGCCTGATCTACAGAGCACACCGCCGCTCCGGGTCGGAATATTAACGCTGCGCGACACCCGGCGGCCGTGACAGATTTTCGCGCGACAAACAGAACCCCAGCGGCCGCGTTTTCTTTCTGCCACTTCGAATCTCAATCACGAAGCGCGAATGGAGGAAAAACGCAATCTACCCACAATATGACATCTGACTTTTTCTGACACTTGAGTCACCGCACATGCACAAACAAACTTGTCAAGTGCAGCACAGCTAAGACGCTAGCGAGTTACCTCGTGTTTAGCCCACGTTTTTCCTTTTAAACTTAAAATTGTATAAAAAATGAGTGGGGAATCAAGACCAAGGAAAAACATTTAAACTTATTATTTTCATATGGAGTGGGAGTATTTTTTTTTTCACGATGACCCCTGGTCTAAAGTATCGGTGGGGGTACTGCTGGTTGCCTTTCTGACTGGAAGACGTGCTGCATCGTGCTGGTAGCTCAGATGTGCAGCTTAGATGTGTATAAAACACACATGTATATATACTTGAGATTTCGCTGGTAGCTTTTACTCATCGCTTAGCTTGGATTTCGGTCACATTGTTATGGTTTATAATGGCACAATTTCTAATGGAGAGCAGGAAGCAAAAATGGAGAATAGTCTATGGAGGAAAGTGTTGCAGAGTCTGTGTTGTTTGGATTTAGACTTATTGTCTTAACAGCAAAACATGCAATTAATTAAAAAAAAAAATGTGTTGGACGTGACCGTATCTCATGAAAACGAGTGTGTTTTGATTAGGGTTGCCAACCATCCCGAATTGTCTGGGACATCCCAAAAACTGGACGAATTTGATTTGTCCCTCCAGGGGCATTGAGCATGAGACACACGCATTTCAACAAGTTCACAGGCTCACACGCCACACGTGGCATTTCTCACGTTTAGAAATGTTTTAATGTTTACTGCACAGAAATTCTGAGTGCATGCACAGATTTCTCAGATGGCGGACAGTAGTGCCTCTCAATGAAACAAGCACGTCTCCGCTGGGTCCTAGAGCCTGTAGCTTATCAGCCAATCCAAAAAATAAAGGGCCTAGACAACAGCCAATCATAAAATTGCAGTATTGTATCTGCAACACAACCACCCTGGAATTCTTCGTCTTATTCTGTGTATGTGCAATTGGTTTATTTAAATTCAACAATGCCTAAGACAAAGCTATTCCGTTTCTTGTGAGTATATCTGCTGGGGGTATCGAAATTAATAGTTTAATCGATGCATCACAATGCAGAAGTGAATCTCCATCTCTGAACTTAATGCATATACCCTCAGGTGGTGTACCTGAGGTGAAACACAAACCCAAAATAAATATCTGTGCCACCAGTGCCACCTCACCATTGTTGTTCTTGGGAGCACTACACATGCTTTGGAGAAGTTCCCTTCAGTACAAAGCATGGACTGAATGCCGACAATTTTTCTGCTCATCATAGCAAACCAAAGTGTCCACTTAACTGTTGTATTTGAAAACAATGTAGAAAATTTATGGCATGCATCGTGATGCATTGATGTCAAGGCACTGATAATCGAAATCAAATCCAATCGTATGACTAGTGGAGGTTCACACCACTAATATCTACAAGAGCGGTGGAACTTATTGCGATGCAAGGCAAGTTAAAACTTACACAAATGTCCTGCAAAATGTCAATTTTATTGCAGAGAAATGGGACTGTTCGGCACCTCAACACCATGCTGCCCCAAAGATCATCACATCATCCACATCACCTCAAATACCTCAAAAATCCTTAAATTGTGTGCAGAACTCACACACAGCCATTTGCTTTTTTGGTGCTAACTGCACAAAACAAACTGAACAACAGTACCGCACTCTGCACTTGTAATTGAAGTATTGCACCCTGCACTTTAATAATCTCTCATCACCTCACACTGCGCTGCTGTATTATTCTATTCATCACCATACTATCATTCATGTCATTACCACTAGTGTTATCAAATAAAATCGATTTTATTGCCACATCATATGACACTAAATACACGGTACAGTGCATACGAGTGAAATTCTTGTGTGCAAAGCTTCTCAGGCAGGAGTGGTGTTACAAAAACAATAAACATATATGCTTATAAATGATCTATATGTCATGATCTGGTCTGGAGGGGGCAACTCCAGGTTGGGGATTCAGACCGGAGTTTCATGTTCGTCCTGTGTTGCCAAGTTTCCTGATTGTAGTCACCTGCGTATGATTGTATAAAGCTGCCCGGTTCATCTGTTCACCGTTGTTACGTGATGGTTCCCCTGTCCTGTTCACAATGTACTAAACCCTTGTTTTGTGATGTTGTGCGTATGTGTCCTTGTTCCTCGCCATGTTCAGCCATCGTGACAGAATGACCTGACCAGATTTAGACGCAGCTGATGCCGCGAAATCCAGCATATGTAGTACATCTTTCTTAACATTTTGGCAAAATTATTTTATTTATTGATTTTTGTATTTTTTGCAGTATTTTTTTTTGTTTAATTTAGTAAAATATTGTATTGAAAGCACATGGTATTTAAAGTTGTTAAAAGTGAAAAGTGAAGTGATTGTCATTGTGATACACTGCAGCACAGAACATGGTGACACAATTAACTATGCACACGAATAGTGTCCTCTGCTTTTAACCATCACCCAGTGGGCAGCCATGACGCGGGGAGCAGTGTGTGGGGACGGTGCTTTGCTCTGAGGCACCTCAGTGGTACCTTCGGATTTGAACCATCAACCTTCTGATTACGAGGCCGCTTCCTTAATAAAATATAAAAATGATTTGTAGCTCGCACGCGGTTTCTGGATTAGGATTTTTTTTTTATTTAGTTTTTTGAAAATGCAAGTCAAGAAAAAGTGCAATAGTCTGTGGATGAATATAGTAAATAGCTCTATGTTCCTCTATGTACCATCCGACCTATACAACTCATACAAAATGCAGCAGCACGACTGATCTTCAGCCTTCCCAAATTCTCCCATACCACCCCTCTGCTACGTTCCCTCCACCGGCTCCCAGTAGCTGCACGCATCAGATTCAAAATACTGATGCTGGCCTACAAAGCCAAACATGGAGCTTCCTACCTCACAGTCCTTATTACACCTCGCACTGCACCTCGTATTCTCCGAGCCTCCAGTACTGCTCGCCTGGTCCCTCCATCTCTGAAGGTAAAAGGAAGACATTCATCTAGACTCTTCTCCATCTTGGCCCCTCGGTGGTGGAAAAAAGAATTGTCTTTTTATTAGAGTGGTTGTGCCACTGCAGCTTAACCATAAACGTGTTCTCCTCCATTGTTGTATTGAAGTATGTGACACCTTTGGGGTCATAGGTCAGATTGGACTAGGGAAATATAGTCACTTTCAGACCAAAAGCAATGTGCCCTTTGCTTTGACCTGAAACTCATTGTGACTCGACTCATCTCGTCTCAATTTAAAATAATCCCGACCCCTCTTACCTGTCTCCTCTGTTCCTGCCTCCTGTTTCCCCGTCCCGCTTCACGCTCAATCAAACGTTGTTGGTTCACCCGCCCCTTTTGTGCCGTCCTGCAATTAGGTTATATGTCCCCGCCAACAATTGCTTTGGCCAGTGCTGGGTTAAGGTTGTGGGAATCACCAGCTTCCTCCTTCCCAGGGCGTTCCTCAATGAGTCGCATGACACTAATTCGTCAGCGCACACAAAAGCCACTCTGCCACCCACACGGAGACATGGAAAAGAGAAATTCACCCTGGAACCCGTTTCAGAATATAACCTTTCTGGGACCCCTGAAACGGCGTCTCCATGTGGACGAGAGGCCAGATGGGATAGAAAACGTACTGTTTCAGAGAAAAAAAGTTTTCATGTGGACAGGGCCTAAGTCATATTCTGCCTTGTTAGAGACGTGTAATTCAAGAATATTTGTTGTTTTGTGAGGTTGAAGAATCCAGGGCCGAAAAAAGCACAACCACAAAGTGGAGGAGCAGTGCAAAAGGTGCAGTCCCATCGAGCACAACAGCATTGCCTGTGCAGACTGCCTCAGACTTCCTCTGGTGCTATCATGCTGTAGCGTGTGACCTCTTTCTCGGGTGATTCAGTGGTAAAGTTTGGTGGGCGGAAAGAAATGCGTGGGCCCCTCTTTGGGGTTTTAGTAGATAGTCTTGCAAAATTCCCTCACCCAAATGTACTAGAAAACTTTCACTGAAGAGTGCAGGCTGTTATAACTGCAAATAGAGGAGCATAGCAAAATAACAGGCTGTTCAACAAGTAGATATGGTTGTTATAGTGAAAAAACTCACTCGGGTCACAAGATCAGATTTACAGTTACTTATCTGCTGTTGTGTAGCTGCACACCGTCCATGTCCAATGTCATGTTCTCAGTCCCATTGCCAGGAAAAGTTAGTCTCATAACCACAGTTACGCAATGATTGAAAATTCGAATTATATTTTCTTTGACCATTAATGTCATTGAAGTGCAACAGTCATAGCTAAGGATATATATAGCTAAACATTTACCAGTCAACAATTAAAACAGGTGCTAATGCTGATGCTGCTCCATGGGTGCTCAAATTGATGTATTAAGTTCGCTCATTAGTTCGCTGCAAGTAAAGTCAGTAGGAGAAAATTACAGATGTTAAATATGATTTTATTGAATTAGGGTGAATACAAAAGTAAAAGGCCAAAATGAGAGGATCTATACCCTATACAAAAGTCGTACACTAACGAAAGCACATCAAACACTGACCTTGTGCTGCTCTAATAATGAGAGACAAGAGGCACGTCTGACTTTTAGCTCTGCTGGGTAATTTCCTGTGCCATCGTATTTAGGACTTTGAGGTCTAGTGATTTCCTTTTTTTGACAAGATGACTCTTCCTCAAACTGCACTTAGCAAAGCATTTACCAGGCTCTGAAAATATACTGCATACTCAAGATTTGAACAATAAGGTAACATTCTTCCATTTGCTGCTTCTTTGACCAGTGCATTAGATGTATAGATCAGATCAGAATGAAGAAGATTTTATCAAGGTTATTGTTGTGGAGCTGTTGTCCATGAGATGCACTGCGACTTAAAAACTACTTCTCTTTACATCTCTTTATATGTGGTACAAAAAATTCTAAAAATGCTTTTCAAAACAATGACTAAATACAACCTACTTGTTTGTGGTTTACTGTGTGGTTAATCGAGAGCCTTTTTACTCTGTGGTTTTTGAGAGCCCTTTTTCAAATCGTAGCTCATGATGAAATCATGTTTCTTCTAGGAACACAAGACTTTGTTCCTTTTTTATTTTAATCCTAATACTTTGTACACTGATTGTACACTATATTTATCCTGTCTTAATAATGACTATTATGGTACATAAACAATGGTAAAATGCCCATGCAGAATTCATCTATGTAATTTTATACCAAATTTGTTGTCAAATCTGGTTTAACATTATTTTTCCTGAAGTAACTATGGTTAATTATGCAAAACAAACTATGCAGAACAAAATCTTATCCCAAATTGTAGAAATAATTTTGAACTAAAGTTGTTGAACTGACAGACTTATTTAAAGATATCAGATTTGCTGTAATATCCATTTAATCTATATTAATGCCTTGTGTATAAAAAAGGGCATATACTGGAGGTGTTGTAGGTGATGGCGTTGCCAAATTATTGCATTTTAGATTAAACTATTCAATTTCCCAGCATAAAGTAGAGTCATTTTAATTCAATATATTTAGATAGCGGTAGAAAGAAAGTATTCTTTTGCTACATTTCTAAGTAGTAACTGCTGAAAGCCTTTTCTTAATAGACCCAGACTCACCCACACATGTATCATGCAGTATTGAGGAACATCATGTGAGTCTCACACTTGCCTTACAAGGACAGGAATATACTACTGTTTACTTGGAGGATGAATGCCATTATGTCATTATATTATGTCATTATAGTATTATAATTATATATAATTTTTTAACAGGATGGTATTCACTAATAAATAACATGGAGACAAAAAATCGAATGACTAGAGTGACTGGGTCATTCTTGAACTCCTCATGTCCAGAAGTCCTGAAACCGAAGAACTTCACGATTCCAAGAAAAAAAAGAACAGCTGCGACAGGTAAATCATTTACTCCTCATTCAAAATGATATTATGTTATTAAACCAAGAAGATGTTATGTTAATGTTTGAACTGCCTGATTACTTCCTCTATTAACAGACGTGCTTGAGCCATGTCTTAAAGAAAGCTGGGACTACTGCCTTGTCCATTCCATTTTGAGTGACTGCAGATTGGACCACGCACAGGAGACATGCAAATGGGGCGATGTGAATCTTGTGCACAATGATTATCTCCTGAAAGCATTCACTGAAAAAAGGTAACTTTCAATTGAAAATGTCACAATTTGTCTAAAATTGGGCGCACACAGCAGATATATCTCATTTCTGCACCTAATTCCCCTCAACCCCAAGACGTGACACCGTTGGCTTGCTTGTTAAGTGAAAATGAAGTGATTGTCATTGTGAAACACTGCAGCACAGCACATAGTGACACCACGAAATGTGTCCACTGCTTTTAACCATCACCCTTGGTGAGCAGTGGGCAGCCATGACAGGCGCCCGGGGAGCAGTGCGTGGGGACGGTGCTATGCTCAGTGGTTTGGAATTTAAACCGACAACCTTCTGATTACAGGTCCACTTCCTTACTTGCTAGGCCACCAGTACCCCACAATTTTAATTAGGTGGAGCAGTGCTGCTTCCAATCATCTGCTCACTTGGAAGATGAGTAGATATGTTTCCTTGACTTTCTGGTTTCTCATTTAAGCACGGCATCATAATGGCAATCTGATCCAGCACCCCTTTTTCAAAGCTGAACTTATAGTGTTGTATCCAGATCACATCACTGAACAGAGTTAAGAATTAATGAAACATTCTTATTAAACACTTTGTTCTTAACATAGTTGAATGTGCTAACAACAAAAGTACACCAAAATTATCCATGATAATCAAATTTATCAACTCATGGAGGTCTGGATTTGGAGTCACACTCAAAATTTAAGGGAAAAACATGCTACAGGCTGATCCAAGATCCTTAAAACAAGTCAAAATGAGGATCAGTAGTGTGTGTGGCCTCTATGTGCCTGTATGACCTCCCTACAACGCCTGGACATGCTTCTGATGAGGTGGTGGATGGTCTCCTGAGTGATCTCCTCCCAGACCAGTCTGTGGTGTAACGTGCCGTTGGTGGATGGAGCGAGACATCAAGTGCTCTTCGGGTCTGTGGAACAGGCGGGTCAGTCCATAGCATCAATACAGGAACTGCTGATAAACTCCAGCCACATGAGGTCTAGCATTATCTTGCATTAGGAGGAAGCCAGGGCCAACCGCACCAGCACATGGTCTCACAAGGGGTCTGAGGATCTCATCTCGGTACCCAATGACAGCCAGGCTACCTCTGGTGAGCACACGTCTGTCATGTCTGTCAGCAGTCCTGCTGCTGGGTTGTTGCCCTCCTACAGCCTCCTCCATGTCTCCTGATGTACTGGCCTGTCTCCTGGTAGTGCCTTCTTGCTCTGGACACTACGCTGACAGACACAGCAAACCTTTTTGTCAAAGCTCACATTGATGTGCCATCCTGGATGAGCTGCACTACCTGAGCCACTTGTGTGGGTTGTAGACCGCATCCGTCAAATTATTTTTTTGAGCAGTGTAGTTAAATGGACTTGCCCATAAATGTTTTCTTCACTTTCCACATTCAACTGTGTATCATGGTGCTTAGATTAGTGCCTGTTTCTTTGTGTGTACTCTTACAATTTTTCAGAAATGAGATGCGGTCCATAGGCAGACATGCACGAGAAATGGAGGAGAAATTTTGCTTTCTAACAGCATCAACAGAAGAAACATCACAAATTTGTAAAGAAGGACTGAAGGTTAACAGCACAAATCAAAACAGTCTGGGAAAGCCCTCACATGGAGTACATTTGTATAGGCATGCTGATGTTGCCTTGAAAAATTCTGGCTGTCACGTATCATTTGGCCAAAACCTTATAATTTTTAAGGTTAGTGGTTGTATTAATAACTCATTTTTTTAGAAGTATGTCTTTTTATAGTCATTTAATACATTTCCCCTCTGTCTTTTTGAAGGTGCTTCTAGGAAAGATGAAAAAAGTAACTCCAAGTTTAGTTGACAGCAACACACAAGATCCCACAATCAACTTTGACTGCCACATAGCCAAAGGCACAGTCTTGAACAGAAAGACTATATCTCAGCAATATTTAACTTCCTCTGTAAGTATAAATGTTTTATTTACTAGTCACATACATACCACTGAAGTCAGACATTTACACGTTATACTAAATATAACAGTTTAAGATATCTACTTTTTGCAACAGTCAGATTATTTCACTTTTTGAACATATTTGTAATGCCACATTGGGTGAAGGAAGAACAGGTGCATGACATGTTGCTTGCAATGTTGACTTTTTTTATAAGTTAAAAGGAAATTGGCACAAGGGCCAAAAAACATGAACAGGCATCACAGATCTAGTGGGTTATATGCACTTTTAACTGTGCTCTTAACAGCTTGGACAGATCCAGAAATGTGTCAAGCCTTTAGGCCTTTGCTGAACACAGGAAAACTACTATGTCAAATAATCATTCAAGATGTAAAAAAAAAAAAAAATAATTATGGACTTCCACAAAATTGGTTAATTATTGGGATCAATTTCTAAATGCCAGAATATTCCATGCTCATCACCTACAGCCTAATTAACCTGTTCTAGTTTGAAGCCAGTTCTGTTTGGAGGAATTGACCGAAAGCTATTGTTAGAAGCTTGTGGAAGGCTACCCAAAACATGTAACTATTAAAGGTAATGCTACCAAAAATCTAAACCTGTGACCAACTAGAGTTGTGATATGGTCATTAAAATGGTCATGAAATAATCTGTATGGGAACATTTTTGGAGTAATTTACTGTTGCCCTGTCTTTGCCCTGTTTTTTAAAAAATATGTGTAGGTATTAATGGGAATTTAAGGAAATTAAGTGAAAATATCTCATATTCAACTATAGGATTTAATCAAATATATATTTTAAATATATATTTTGCATTTTCTCAGGTGTTTGTGTTTGACTATAACTTGAACCTCGAGCTCACTACAAGACCCAGACAGTGTTTACCATATGCAGTGGTTTCAGTTCTTTCTGTGAAGATTACTTCACCCTTACCATCAAGTATACCTGCATCAGTTACTGACCCACCACAGATGAGTTTCACAAATGGTAAAGAACAAAAAATTTAATTAATTTGCATTTTTTAAAAATGATTAACATACATTGGAATATTTTAGGTTTCTACATAACCATACTTTATAATTTCACTTAAATTTCACCTGTACAGGTCCATTTGAATCTTTGAAACATTGTACAGTTGCTCAACGACGAGGAAGAGGGAAGAGTGCTATGGTGACATTTAAGCAATTTGCAACATCACAGGCTCAAGGAGCTTCAGCACAACCTGGAGTGTCCCATCTACTTCCCCAAGGAATGGGTTCAGTCCCAGTTTTGGAAAAACACATGCAAAGCTTCACGTCCATCATCCACAGTAACACATGTAAAAAGTCTGGTGTGGAGAAAGTGTCTTCTGTGGTGTACTCCTCTAGAGTGATAAAGGACCCACGACTTCTTGGCCAAGACTCAATACAAATCAAAAAGTTTCTTTCAAAGGAAGAACTGACTACGCCTTCAGAGAAAGCTGTGGTGCATAATCAGAATGGTCCGTCAATCTCTGACCACCAGGAATATAAAAGTGTAAATTCTGCCACTGGATCGGTTGCAGAGGAGATTTACAAACTAGACGAGCAAGATTGTACTCCACTTCATGCTCCACCTCCATCTTCTTCCCTAAAGAAACCAGAACGACTGCGTTCCATTAACCTGTTCAACATGAAATTGAAGAAGTACTCTGTATATTTACAGATGACCGCGCATGAGAGAAAAGAACATATTTTTTCAAAGAAAAATATGTCTCTGGATAACAAGAAGTTGTTACTAGATAGAATTGAATTTTATGAGACTTACTATAAGAAGTACATGAAGGCACTGCTTTCACCACAAGAACAAAATTCTGAGTTATGTCCATCATTTAAGGCAAATGAAAAAGATGTCTCTCTGTCAGAAACACTGCACAAACCCAGAACACAAAGGATAGATGAAGAAATATGCAGAGAGCACAAACAAAAGTTATATTACATGCTCTCTTCACCAAGTGAGAATGAAATCAAAGGGGACAACACTGCTCTCTTAGATGATAAAACCATAAAAACGGAAACAGAGCGCAATATCCTAAGAGATGGTGAGCAGCAAGATGAAGGCTTGGTATCAGTTTTACTTGAGTCTGACAAGATGACGATCTTTGAGTCCTCTGTGGTCTCAGAGGAAAGTACAAAGTCACATAAAATCCCTCAAAACCTTTCCGATTTACAAATACAAGAGAAAAAGCACAGACATCTAGCAAGTGTTTGGACAGAACATTCTGCAATAAGTGAACTTAATTTCAAATCCATCACAGAAGCTGCAAGCTGTGAGTCCAATGTTATTTGTAATGACAGTTCACAAGACAGTATGTGTCAGAAGCAGGAGCCACTGGCTATTATAGAAAAATCCATTAGGACTGACACTGAACTTTGGGAGGTTGCTGCTTTTGAAGAAGTTACAACAGCGAGAGACATAGATGAAGATGGCAAAAATAAAGGTGGAGCTCATGAGACTCCTGAGGTCAATTTCCAGTCGGATGATAATGCCATTTTCATTACACTCTGTAAAAGACTTCAGTTTGCTCAGATTATGCCAAACCAAATTCCAACCTATACAAAGTCATACTTGAAACCCAAAACTGCAGAGCAGCCTGATGAGATCAATCAAAGGCACGATCACTATGGTGAATCTAGCAATGATTGGAATTCGGTAGATCATTTGAGGCTTGAAATCACAATCAAAGCAGATGAGGATCTAGATATGAGAGAGACAGCATTGCTGTCCGAACGGTTCGCAGTTTTACAGTTCTCAAGATCACCTCACGACAGCGCTAAAGCAGGCTTTGTGGATAAAAAAACTGCTTTAGAAACCTTTTCAGAGGAAAATGAAGCCTGGAAGGCAAAAGTGAGTAATATTCAGTTAGTCAAAAATTTTGCAGACAGGTATAAACATAACACCTCAAACAATTTAAGGAGCTTTGGTCAAAAATGTAGGAACTGGTCTTCATGCCATAGGTCTCGAAATTTAAGAAAGGAAATATGCAAAAAGGCACGTAAAGTTAAAATGCAATGCCTCAAAAAAACGAAGAACGAACATCTGAAAAAGCTGCTGTCATGGAGAAGCAGCCAATCTGAAGCATCACACATCACTCTGACGGACAGCGGATGTGATTCAGCCCAAAGTTATCGGATCCAAACTACGGATTCTAAGGATTCTGTCGACTCTGTGCCAGCACCTGACCAGGCTCCAGACCACACACTCGATCCAGAGGACCCGAACAGCAATGCTTCACCTGAAGATTTCAAACGCCCAAAAGAAAGTGGAGCAGAGAAAGGGGCACTGCAAAATGACACAAGCACTGTTGCTTTGGAACAAAGCAGGAGTGGTGGTACTGAAGAAGGACATGCAACACGTGATTCAACTGAAAATCTTTCATATTCTCCTACTCATGAAGATGCAGGGATACAGTATGAATCTGAGTTAGGAAACGGCAATACTCACACAGAGAATCCAGAAGTGGAAATTGTGGAGGAAACAGACAAACAGCAACATTCTGGTAAAATGGACAATGATGGTGAAAACAAAGCGCTTGGGGACGTAAGAGACACCAAATTTGAACCGCCTGGGAACTCCAGTGTAGCTGTGCATGGACAGTCACCGCAGGTTTGGGTAGTCTTAGACACAGGCATGGTGGTACAGAAAGCACAACTACGTTCCAGTACAAAAACTATTTCAACTGGTCCTCTCACGACAGCTGAAATGGAGGAAAATGCAGGAAAGAATTCTGCAAGGAACTTGAAAGAGATGAACCCGGTTACCAGAGTAAGTTCTGACAGCACAACTGTCTGGCCATTCTCAGAAACAGCCAACCATTATCCCACAATTGAATTGAGTACACACCCCCTCAACGGCACTATTCTGCCCTCCCCAGTCTCTAGCAGGCAGCGCCACCTAGGCTGTCAAACGGTTTCAAAAAAGTCCGTCTGGGGACAAAGCGCAGGCATGGGTACGGTCAGTGCTCCAGCTCTTTGGAGAGAATACAGTGTGATGGACATTTCCAGCATTCTAAGGGAGGCTGTTCATGCAGATTTTTTGCAGGGGCTCCACCCGCTGCTGTCCAAATGTAAATGCATGCTTCAGTATTTCATTTCAAATTTTGAGAAGGATCAAGGCATTGAGTTCCACAGTGCTGTTGTTTCTCGGGACATCATTGTGCAGAGTTATCAAGACTACACACCAGCACCCATCAATCTGAAGTATGAAGCGGTGAATTCCTTCTTGGAGCTGCAGATGATGATGGAAGCTAAAGAATATGTAGAAAACAAATTGTGTTTTCTAAGTGGTAAACCAACCAATAGGAGCATGCTTTGGTATGATCACACACTTTGTGGTGAATTGTACAAAGGAAAAGTTGGTTTGCAGCGACAGGCATTACTCTATTCATCCTTTCAGCACGGCCTTGCTGTTGAAGGTTACAGTGCATTACAGAAATACCACTTTGCAGTGACCTCCTTAAATCAACAGTTGCAAACAGACCCACATTGCTCATACTATCTGTATCTCAAAAGCCAAAGAGAAATGTTTGAAATTGAGACTGCCCTGAGAAATGTCACTGATTTTGAAAGCTTTTTTCTGTCAGTTCCACTTAGTTGCATGATGAATTTTGGTGACACTGTGGAACACCTGATGAAGGTCCAGAACTGTGTAATGGCTTTTGTAGACTCTCCTCAAGAACTGACTGGAGCATTTGATGTCGGAAAAGCTGAGCATCTCTCCATTATCTGTCGATATCTCCAGGAGAAAATTAACTACATGAAAGCTTGCCCAGTGATGAATAGTCAGGTGTCATGGTTTGGCTTAGAGCATCTTTGGTTTGATGCCGCAAAGATCTTTGAACTCAGAGACACTGAGCACAGAGGTGAACATGAAGAGCACCTTTACTACAATGGTGCACATCCAAATATAATAAAGGGAGAAATGAAGGCGCCATTGTCAGCTGTTCAAAGGCCAGAAGACAGTCACGAGCCAGAGGCTCCTGAAATGCCAACAGATGTACGAGAAGGCCAGTTGTGGAGCTGTAAAATGGGGACAACAACAAAGAGGAAGCACTCTGCCAAGGTAAGAGCTTCATTGTGTTCCTGGTTTACTCACATTAAGTGAAAAATCTAACAATTAAACTGTATTTAAAATTGCCAGCTCATAACCGACTGTTTTGATTAACGTACTTGACAACCGTCTTTGTATATGCTAATATTTGTCACAAATTGAAGCCATTGATTATCTATTTTAGGAATACACTGGGAATAGGACAGATGAAACTTCAACAGTACCAGAAAAACTGAGGTATGGAAACTGGTGGCTCAGGATTTAGAAATGTAAAGTTAATATGACTTTTTCAATCATATATTGCATGGTCACCTGTTGTTCATCCTTTTTTGCAGGCGGCCTTACACTTTGTTGGGATATAAGAATCAAAATGTTCATAATTGTACCGAACAGCAGATCAACTTTGGCCACTTTCATCCAGCAAATTACTCCGAGAATTTGCTTAAACAGCACCTAGTGCTCTGGAGAAGTAGGAGACAAGATAACACTGCCGCTGTAGTGGTAGCGGAGCATTCATCACATGTGGACGTAAGGGCCAGTTCATTAAAACAATGGTCTAACTTGACAGGAAGCAGTGGGGGTATGCAGCCATTACTGGATTGTTCACTGAGTGCAGAGAACGTCTCCAGAAATTATGGAGGGGACGCCCACCTGCAAGTCAATAATGCCTCGCAACTTTCTGAGGTCACAAGTCCTGCACACCACTCTCTACACTTCCAGTCCTGTTTTCCTCCCACAGTTCATGCATTACCTCCTGTGATGCCTCTTGTGAACAGGTCTGAAAATGCGATCCCTCTCCAACAACATGCGACAATGAAATATCCTTTCTTCTTATGGAATGGGCGTACATATAATCTGGCTGTACCACATGACACCACTCTCACACCCACTGCCAATTTACAGGAAGACTACTTAGCTAATTAACACTTAAAGCAGACATTTGGCCATCTTTTCAGGGGATCTCTAATGGCTTGCAGTAATTTTTTGTTAAAATCTTGTTAAGTTTATGTTGATATCTTAAATTCAGACATGTGTAAATAGTTTTTGATTGAGCTATATTTATAGTGTTACTTGTTTAATTACAATGTTCTCTATGTACATGTTTACAGTGACAGAAGACAGATGTTATTTTGTATTCTTATTGGAACATATTAACAGATTTGAGAAGAACATGTATTAGTTCTACTTGTTCATTTAATCGTTGTAATGTTTGTAATAATAAAGCAGTTTTAGTGCTGGACTGTAAATTCCTCCACTATGCTGGCATGATAAAATTATAGATTACACACAGGCTGAGGTCAGCGAGGTCAGTGATCTCAGAGGAGCAGGTGAACGTCTCTTCAGCAGACCACATGAAGCGCGATGGACGCGTCTGAACCTGCAGAGCAGCTGCTCTTCCTCGCCACGAGGGGGCGGTCGCGGGGGCGCGCGCCCGCGCGGCCTTGTAGAAATACCTTCGTGATGACGTCAGCGCGCGGCGGCCATTACACGGCGAGTTTCCCGGGGAAGGTCGGCGGGAGTGGGGGAGCTAGCCAGCCGAAACAGTCGCCTCCGTAGCCGCCGAGCGCCGCGCTTTACGCCGAGACCCGTTCGCGTTCCGTCGCTCCGAGCGAGGCGTCGTCGGCGGCCTTTACGCGTGGCACATCTGCCCGCATTCCAGCGTTTAGCCAGCCGTCTAGACGACTCGGGAGCCTGACGCCGAGAGACCGGCGCCTGCGTCGAATCCAGGCGAAAATATTCAAGCGAGTCGCGAACTCGCCGCGCAGAATTGTGATTTACGTCGGACATTTAACACCACTGACACGCCAGCCGGTCCCGTTCAAAATGGACGATAAAGCTTTTACGAAGGAGTTGGACCAGTGGGTCGAACAGCTCAACGAGTGCAAGCAACTCACCGAAAACCAAGTGAGGACGTTGTGTGAGAAGGTAAGTTGTGGTTTTTTTTTCTCTTTTTTTTATCATTTATTGACTTGGCACCACGTATTTGCGATGGCTTTCGTGTGAGCCGTGGGACTTAGATGGCCGTAAGCGTCGGCATATATACTTGTTGAAAGGCCTTCCTATAAATACGTGGATGGACGGTGCCCGTTGAGGAGAGAGGTGTTTTGCCCGCGCCGGTTCTGCCGGGCGTCGGACCCACATTTGGGAGACCCAGCAGCCGGGTGGGCGTGATGTGAAGGAGCTATTCTGGGTCTGGGCGCCGTCGTCGATGAAAGTCAGGATGTGTTTAGGGGGGCGGACCCGAGGGGCGTGATTGGCACTTCCTACCTCCAAAAAAAACCCGTAGTTGTCCGGAGGAAGATACCTACTCCTAGTCATCTCAAACTGGCCATTTGTGTCACCTGGTCGCTTGTGTGTGTCTGTGTTGAATAGGATCTGGCCTGTATCAACAGTTTCTGCTCAAGTGGTTCGTTTGAAAATCAATACTATACTCAATAACGATTTTAGATTTAATTATTTCAATGAATTTAATACATCTAATTACCCTGTTCTGAGTCTAAGCATCAAAATCAATTAACAACGATTTTTTTTTTTGTAATATATAGGTTATGGTTAGTGGAGAGGTCACACTGTATTATGGTAAACCTATTAAAAACGGTCAAAATCAGAGCATTGCTAAACAGTACAGGGGATTAATGCAGATAGGCTAGTGATATTTCCCTTAATCACACACAAGAACAGAATGCACAGAAGAAATAAACCGAGGGACATGTTGACAGGACTGCTTATTCAGTGCAAGCTGGTACAGGCTTGTAAATACGAAACATTTTCACATCAAAGGTAGTTTCTACCGATGCTGCTTTTACAAACACTGACGCCATGTTCTCTTACTGGTATTAGAATAAATTACTGGGTGCTGGAAGTCTTAAAAGGTCCTTATGCTACCATTTTCAATTTTACAAATTTTGAGTAATATTCCCATTTACAATTGCACACTACCATTTGCTTTTCTAAAATTTACTTGGTATGCTCTCAGTGCTATGGGACTCCTTCAGCTCATTTCCTGGTAGTGGGTGCTGATTGAAAACTTTGTCCAATTTTACCCTACTCTAATTTAAAAAAAGAAATAGGATCGCAGTGCTGTCTCCATGGACACGCACCCACATTGTCTCCATGGTGATGCTTGAGATTTCCTACAATTCCCACGTCAGTGGTGTGCCAAAAACACGCAGCGTCAGACTTCCTTTAAAGAAGACCTTGTTGTTTTTTGTCACCCGGTAAAGGTCCTGTTTTATTCTGCTTGGATCCTGCTTGTTACTGTTATTTATCGCAGCCTTTTCAAATTCCCTAATCATTAGTTACCGTGTGGCCGTGACCACGTCTATGGGGTTTTGTTTAACCTCGCCATCCCATCCAGATCCTGAGTTAAGGATCAAGGAATCATTGTTAAACTTTTTTTTTTTTTTTTTTTTTTTTTTTTTTTTTTTTATACTTGAAAAGTGTGTTAGGACTGTTGCCCTTGTCATGGTTCCGAACTTAATGTTGTTCGAAGCAGGATCTGTGCATTGCAGCTGAGCAAACAAAAGGGCAGTGGTGGCCTAGTGGTTAAGGAAGCGGCCCTGTAATCAGAAGGTTGCCGGTTCGAATCCCGATCCGCCAAGGTGCCACTGAGCAAAGCACCGTCCCCACACACTGCTCCCCGGGTGCCTGTCATGGCTGCTCACTGCTCACTCAGGGTGATGGGTTAAATGCAGAGGACAAATTTCACTGTGTGCATCGTGTGCTGTGCTGCTGTGTATCACATGTGACAATCACTTCACTTTAAACTTTAACTTTAAAAAAAGAATATGTAAAAGCAGGGTTATTAAATTATTATACTTCTATTTGTAAAATGTCTTTTTCCTTTGAAGCAAGTGAAGTGTACGCTACACATCGTGTCACTCAGCGTTTTTATTGTGTTTTATATGTTTTTCTTTCTTTGTATCTTTTTTTCAGGCAAAAGAAATCCTTACCAAGGAGTCCAATGTACAGGAAGTCCGCTGTCCAGTCACAGTTTGTGGTGATGTTCATGGCCAGTTCCACGACCTCATGGAGCTGTTCAGAATTGGTGGCAAGTCACCTGACACCAACTACCTGTTCATGGGCGACTACGTGGACAGAGGCTACTACTCAGTGGAGACGGTCACGCTTCTTGTAGCATTAAAGGTCATTTTATTAACCTATTTAGACACATTAATTGCAATATCGTTGTTTCCACATTTAACAGTGATTTAAACAAGTTTTGTATTAAATCTCAGGTCCGCTACCCAGAACGCATCACAATACTACGGGGAAACCATGAGAGCAGACAGATCACACAGGTGTATGGATTTTATGACGAATGTCTAAGGAAATACGGCAATGCCAACGTGTGGAAGTACTTCACCGACCTCTTTGATTACTTGCCCCTTACTGCCCTGGTTGATGGACAGGTATTGTGTTATTTGTATTTTTTTTTATAATTTATTTATGTATTAATTAAGCCGCGTAGTTTCATACCATTATCTCTGAGTTCTCATCAAGTTCAACAATTCGGTGGCTTCAGAAAGAGTGACTCACTGTAGAACTACATGAGCAAAGTCTCATTAATCTGTTTTATTAATTATGGGGAAGTTGTGCTTTCAGGGGCACAATGTTGACATGGCTATGAGCTAGGATTTACTCGTTATATAACTTGCATGTTTTATATTTATAGCCTAGTAATGCAAACCCAATTGATGGTGCTAATAATAAATAGGCTACATTTAGAATTGACATAAATGGGTCACCTTTAATTAATTATAGAAATATTATGAAGACAGCATTTCACCGCAGACATTAGGCAACTTTCTAGGTTTTCACGTCTTCACATTTTATTAATTACTTTTGCATGTATTGTTTTGTTGAGTCATATTTTTCATTAGCAAGATTAGTCTGTTTCAGAAAACCTCAAAAGAAGAAAAGGGCCATAATCTTACCAGACAAAAATTGTTTGAATAAATATACAACGGCAAAGCTAATTTAGAACAAGTAAAACTAACACCCCAAAAATGACAGTAGCTCAGGGTATAGTGCCTATTATAAACCCAGATATGGATTCCCCTAACATTTTCCAAATATTTTGAATAAAAAAAAAAAACAAATCCTTTTTGTCAAATTTAAATCATATCTTAATTAGAATACCACCTATCTTATTTTGGGTGGTAGTAGCCTAGGGGTAACACACTCGCCTACGAACCAGAAGACCCAGGTTCAAATCCCACTTACTACCATTGTGTCCCTGAGCAAGACACTTAACCCTGAGTTGGTCCAGGGGGAGACTGTCCCTGTAACTACTGACTGTAAGTCGCTCTGGATAAGGGCGCCTGATAAATGCTGTAAATGACTGATTTGCAGATTTTCTGCATTTTCCTGAAAATCTAAGGGAATCTTTATTGGAATTGGAATTCTTACAACTTGCTGAGTGGAGCCCAAGCTCACCCAGTCACTTTTTAAAAGATTGCCCTTTAAAAAGGAATAATCTTATTTTCTGTGTATTACTTTAGGTTTTACCGTTGTACATTTTTACATCCTCTCTACTCTAAATATAGCATCCGTCAGTCTAAATGTCTTGGTAGTTTTATTGCCCCCCCTAGTGAAAATAAGATGAATGGCCTTCCCTCAAAAACCTTTAATTAAACATAAAAAAATTGATTTGTTAATTTGGTATTGATATTTATGCTTTGACATTCTGTATGCTTTACCACAGCAAATCAGTGTAAACTTATCTTCTCGCCCACAGATATTCTGCCTGCATGGTGGGCTTTCACCGTCAATAGACACACTGGATCACATTCGAGCTCTTGACCGCCTGCAGGAGGTTCCACATGAGGTTGGTGTGTCTTGCAGTAATACAGTTTTATACAGTTTGTAGTTGTAAGTGATGGTCTGACTAACTAACAAGAAAGTTATCTATGCTCCTGGAGGTGACAACCCCATATGGGCAAACAAACCTACAATTTTAATTATTTCTTCATACCCCATGACAGCGTTCACTACAACCTCTGAGGTTTACTGTACTGTTGGCAGTAAAGCACTCCTTTGTGCTTTGGTTTATGTCATGCAGGAGATGATTGAACAAAAGGATTAATAACTATATTGGAAAAATAACTTCTCAGAAATACAATATGTGCTGACTGAAAGCTTTGAAAGTATGCTTCAAAATCTGTGCTCTAGAATGAGCAGATCAGAAGGATCGTCTTGTGCCAGTCAAATCTGGCAGTTGTAACCAAACCTAAGTTTAAAGGAAAAAATGGATCTCTTGCTGCTGCCACCTAAAATGTCTTTTTATTCCAGGGGCCAATGTGTGACCTGCTGTGGTCAGATCCTGATGACCGTGGTGGCTGGGGAATCTCTCCCAGGGGAGCTGGTTACACCTTTGGACAGGACATCTCTGAAACATTTAACCATGCCAATGGTCTTACTCTGGTTTCCCGTGCCCATCAGCTTGTTATGGAGGTGAAGCATCTTTTCAGCCAATTAATCAGATATGCTGATTTGTTTTGTGATAATATTCTTCTGGAAAGATTATGAAATGTAAGAGAAATGAGCTTCAGGATTCATTTATTGTATACGGCTTAGCAATGTATTCATCTATGTCTCAGGACCTGAATAAATGGTGTAGTATAGATAGTGGTAGACTAACAGGTAAGCAAGCAGATCTGTAATCGGCAGGTTGCCAGTTCGAAATCCGAGCCACCACAGTACTAAAGTACCGTCCCCACACTGCTCCCTGGGCGCCCACTGCTCACTAAGGGTGATTGGTTAAAAGCACAGGACACATTTCGTTGTGTGCACCGTGTGCTGTGCTGCAGTGTTTCACAATGAGAATCACTTTCACTGAATGGTCCTTTTCAATCGAGCATTTTTCCTTTTTCAGGGATACAACTGGTGTCATGACAGAAATGTTGTCACCATTTTCAGTGCACCAAACTACTGCTATCGCTGTGGTAACCAAGCAGCCATTATGGAACTGGATGATACACTCAAATACTCCTTGTAAGTAAATGAGCAGAATTTTAGGTTATACGATATTTATTTACTTTGGCTTATTGTTACAAGTCCACATATTTCATTATACTTTGATCAAGTATAATCACATTTAAGTTTAGAGCAATGAATTCCAACTGATTTTGTTTTCCCCTGTTCCTGCAGCCTTCAGTTTGACCCTGCTCCCCGACGTGGTGAACCTCACGTTACCCGCCGTACCCCTGACTACTTCCTTTAAATGCGCACTGGCCTGATACACAAGTTAAAAGAAGACCTTGAAAGCAAGCAACAAAACCCGACAATGGCTTGCATGCATGTGTATATTCACACACCTATTGTGTATATATACACGTGTATTGGATCTGTTACAACATGAAAGCACTAACATGGACCAAAATGTGCCATATAAGCATTTAATGCCGAAATTGCCCTGTGTCTCAGTACTGCAACACAGTGTCCCATTTTAGCCTCTAGTGCAATTGCCTGCTGTATACTATTGATAGTTAAGTTCTCTGTCATTGAACTGTACCTTGCTCTGAACAAGAAACATGAAAATGTGATAACTTCTCTTCTCCCCCAGTATCACTGGACTATGTCCTTTGAGTTGGCAGTGCCAGGCATGTGGAGGGGGGGGGAAAGACATTTTATACAAATGCACAACAATGCTTACACACCATGTCTGTTTCTCTTTATCTAAACACTATACTATTTGGGAATGAAATTAAAGGAGGTGCTGCCTCCTTTTTGGGAGTGTATGCTTTCATGTATATGGACCCTCACCCCCTTTCCAAACTTAACCAGACTTGCCCTTTTGTCTACTCTTTACCAGTTTTGTTGAGTCTTTTTCTGTGTAAATGTCATAATGTGATTGCCTCTTCTTTGGTGTATTTGATCTAATAAAGTACTTTTAATCGCCAGTTACACCACAATCAGGACTACTGTGTGAAACATTTTGTAATGGCTGTTGTATATTTGTCAAAATGCACAATTATAACCTCAGTGGTTACTTGAGTGGGATAGCCCCTGCACTTACAGTATGTCTTGTACACATATGCACATTAAATGCTGTATCAGTGCTGCTGGTGATTTCTCTAGACCGATAATAATTTTCCCACAGTGGTACCATGGTGACCAATCATCATCATTACCTAGCAGAAAAACAAAATTCTTTGCAAATGCAATATCTCAGCCAAGGGCTTTCTTCATGCAGCTTCAAAGACAAATGGCATAATCCATTTTTTTTAATGGCCATTAAACTAATTTTGTCACATTTGTGGGGTTCCAAGAAGAAACTTTATTTGGCAATAGACCAGTTTTTATTGATTGGTGGATTTATAAAAATCATATGTTTAGCTATACTACAGGACAGGAAAAAAAAGCTGGCTTAAAGTGTTATGTTGTGGACTGATCCTTTTCCTCCACATTGAGGACAGTGTCTCTTACAATCCCAACATCCTCAAGTGTCATGAGTGGCCCAGTCTCCAGCGGCTTTCGAGGATAGGACATACAAACTGTGTAGATCATGGGATGATATCCAGTCTTAAGCATCCAGTCTAAAAGAACCTGCAGTGATGTGATGAAATATTAATAATATGTATTTATATTCTTAAACTGTACTATCTATTAGCCCCAAAAATAGATATTTGTACAGTAAATTTGAAAACTAAATTGATTTTAAAAAAAAAAACTTCCAACAATTTAATCTTGATTAAACACAGTAAAAACACTTACAGTAGAAGTATGACATTTGAGGAACCTCCTGTAGACAGTTCTTCCACTTGGACACCTTAACGCAACCTTTACAACCTGTGATTACAATTGTTAAACTGTTATTGGAATTGTTAAACTGAATTGTTAACTATAACATGCAATTATATAGCTTTTCACTAGTGCTCACAGACCATAGGGCTACTAGCACATGAACACACTTACCCCTTCAGTATTTGCTTGTGGCTCCTCAGGCAAAATTATTACCTTCAGAAAAAAGGTATTGTTAAGAAAAAGGCTGGTTAAGAGTCAAAAATTTCAACTGCAAACATCTGGACTAAAAACCAACAATTTTACATTCTTTTCTAATGCAACCGTGTTTAGCAAAAAGAGACATAAATACAGTTTAGGTGCTCAGGAACATGACAAACACGAGCATGAGAATGTATTCTGATTATTCAATCAGGCATAAGATCCAAATAGAGAAAACCCAAGTCCTTAATTATGCAGAACTCACTCTTTTGGACTGAGGGGGGTCCCTTTTAACCGGCATTGGAGAGACTGTTTCTGGAAGTTTCCTCCTCCTTGCGGCCCTTTGGCTGGCTGACTGCTCCTCATCTGCACATAAATCCTGTTCACGTGGCTCTCCTTCCTGTAAGCGGTAAATTCACATCACATTGGCAATCCCACTGCAAATTAAGTAAGCAGTTGATGTACATATGCAAGTGCATATGGTATATAAATCATCCAGTTATAATGATGCACATTTATATGCTCCAGTGTGGCCTTCCAAGAAAATAGAAACTTCTGTATTTATGGATACACACCCCTCCTCAAACACACACTTGGTCCTGTAGTGCTTCATTTATTTGAGGTAGGAAGGGGAATATTGTGCAATATTCAGGAATGTTATTTAAAAGCATGCGAGTCCGACTACCCTAAACCAGAAAGATCTTCAATTCCATAAAATTAACTATATATTTCATATATTGTGGCTCGGTTTACTGGTATATGGGCTAGTATCCCAATCATGGATTAAGACTAGTCCTAGACTAAAAGCAGTTTTGGTGCGGAGAACCGAAATCTGCTTTTAGTATAGCACTAGACTTAAATCCAACAATGGGAGATCCTATATGTTTACATTTATGGTGAATTATGTATTGGACTATTTTGGACTGTACGTTTCGGATTCTTCTGAGCGTCACCAGACGTGTCATGTGTGTCAAATGTCAACGTAACATCCAAATTCCTGACTGTTCGCTCACCCCCAACTTCTGTCCTTGGGTCAGTTTCCATACTTCTCCAGTCATACGATAGAATCGCTTTTCTTTACGTCGCTGCAAGGACTCCTTGCGTGGCTTTACTACCGACTCTTCGTGAAACCGAACCTAAAGAGGGGTGATAAAAAGCGATGGTCAGTGCTGTAACGTGGTTTTTTTGTCGCTGGACGGAAGGACCCTGCACCTTTTCGGCGAGCTGCTCTTGCTGAGCCCTCCTGCTCGTCCGCTGCTTCACTCGAGCCTCGTCGTCCTCGGCTGGAGCTGCACAACAGAACAGAACAGACAGACGAGTCGCTCAGCAGCCGCCACGCACCACGCGTGGAAAAGAACGAAACGAGTCTCTCCACCTTGGGCACTCTCGGCGGCCCGGTCGGTGAAGAGCAGCGTCTTTAACCAGGGAATCAAACAGGAGCCGGTCCAGGAACACGCGGCCAGCAGCAAAAACGCCCGGCCCGCCAGGACGATGGCGTCTCTCACACCTGCAGGGGGAACACAACACGACGCACGTCGATGGTTGCGTGGTACTTTTTTTTTTTTTTTTTTACAGAGTTTATAAGGCGCTTAAGTAATTAAAGTGGGTCTGAATTACCTAAGACGGAGTGTTTCCAAGAGACAAAACAAAGGAACGACAGCGACAGGATGCACAGGGTCACAGAAGACCTGGAAAGTGGCATTTTCATGCCACGCCCATGCTGCCCTTCCCACATGACTAAATGCGGAAGTGGGCGCGTCGCATGACGTCGACGGTGGCAAAATAAAAGTCGTCAAACGAAAACCAACGTTGACATTTATTTACATTGCTTCAGAGACATCCATTAAAAAAATCATACAAAAATTGTGATCTGGTAATACGATTTCAAGGAACATTGATCAAACGTAAACTTGAGTATATATGACCTGTCTATCACCGACAGAGAACAAAGGAGTGAACCCTTCTGATTTGCAGAAGAATTTAATATAATACTAGTGAAAAGACTCATTGTCACTTCTTACAAAAAGAGTTTACTTCAATATTTGTAATCATATGCTAAGAGAAATTAAAAGCTATAACTGATCCTGCTCCAAAAAGGTGTAGAAACAATGAAGTAAATTCAATTCACAATTGATACAATTACAAAAGACATAAAACACAAAGCTTCACAACATCAGTTTCTTTGGCTTCTCCCAAGGAAACTTGTCTCTTCCAAAGTGCCCATAACAGGCAGTGGACTGATAAATCGGCTTTTTCAAATCAAGTTCCCTGTGAAAGAAAAAAAACGTTTCACTCACAATGCAGACAAAAATTCAGGGTGGAGACAACAGTGAAATCTGCAATAAACGTTAGAAAATGAAGATAACTTTACTGTGCACAGAACTATAAAAAAAGCCTCATATCATTACAATGTTGTAGTAACCTTTATCCTCTCTGGCATCGTAAAGTAGCAAGTCTTAGTATTATTAATGGTTTCTTAAGAATACTTTATACTTTGCCCACCTTTATGACATGACATGAGGCTGTATGTTAGTAGGTGTCACTTGAGTTTGCTAATGTGCTGACAACTTAAATCTGAAAAAGAAAGAGCTGCACTGCCAAGGGCTAAAAATCTTACCTGACAATCACACCAGGCCTTAAGTCAAAGTTTTTCTGCACAATTCTAAGCAACTCCTCTTCATCCAGTTCAGAGGTGCCATAGTGAAAAACAGAAATGGACAGTGGATGGCTCACACCAATTGCATAGGATATCTGCAGCATGATGAAAAGCACAGTCACAAAGTGTCATACTACACAAACACATCAGCAGAGATTGATGCTATAATTTGTCCTTCATATGATAGCAACATATCTTGGCAAGACCAAAATAGTCCCTTTAAATGGGTACATAAATTAAGCCATAAAAATTAAAGTAGAAAACTGCATATAAAATAATTTACAATAAACTAAATAACTGGCAACAAAGAAATAAGAAAAAAAATTAAGAGCGCTGACCTGAACTAAAACACGTCTGCATAGCTTTGCTTTCACCAGAGATTTGGCCACCCATCGGGCTGCATAGGCACCAGAGCGGTCCACTTTTGAGTAGTCCTTCCCTGAAAAGGCTCCCCCACCATGACCTCCCCATCCACCATAAGTATCCACAATGATCTTTCTACCCGTAAGCCCAGCATCACCCTGTTCAAGAATGTAATAAACACTTAAATCAAATCAAGTTATCAGATACCATATAGCTAAATATCAAAATATCACTTCTAAATATTTGACAAATACAAATGGCAAATATAATGGATTTAAGCATGGTAAGACTTCATGGTAAGAACAGATCTCTTTTCTTACCTGAGGTCCTCCCATGAGAAATTTCCCACTGGGCAGAAGATGATAAACAGTTCTGTCATCAAGATATTTGGCTGGAATGACTGCCTTGATGACCTGCTCCATGAGCTGATATCGGATCTCGTGCAGAGTTACATCAGGTTTGTGTTGCACTGAAATGACCACAGTGTGAACACGTACAGGCTCCATGGCCCCCATGTTGTCCCGATACTCCACAGTAACCTGACAGACAAATACCACAAGACACAGAACTCAAAACTGTACAGCATTCCGGCAAAACAGAACCTCTAAAACATTGTATTGGGCTATCAGATGTTTTGATAGTACTAGATATTCATGAATAGCTTGGAATTCTGAATGATACAATTACTTGGGTTTTGGAATCAGGCTGTATCCAGGGACATGCGCTCTGTGAGAGCTCCTTTATTTTAAAATTCAGCCTGTGAGCCAGCAGAATGGTCAGCGGCATACATTCCTCAGTTTCATCAGTCGCATAGCCAAACATTAGACCCTGAAACCAAAACACATACACTCCTCCTGAAACTGACATGTTAAATGTAATTTGACTAAAAAAACTTAACTTAATTTACAGATTATGTCAGATGTGACCCTACTGATTGGTTTATTCCTGGGTGACAGTGATCCCAAAAAACATCCAATTTCAGAATTAAAAGTAACGAGACCATGAGAGAAATGTAGTGAAGTCAAAGTCATAATATCTAAAACAATAAATACTTCTGAAGTGAAGTACAAAACTCAAAATCTACTTTATTACTGCCAATTCCAAACTAGGATCTTAATGGGTTTGTAATGGTCTAATATTTTTCCCAGCAGGGTTAATATGTTATTGCATGTCTGCTTTTCACACTATCAGTGAATGCTGAAAATGAAAAATAAAAAAGTGCTCACTTGATCCCCTGCTCCAATGTCATCATCATCTCTGCCCTCGAACACACAGTCACTTATCTCAACACACTGGGGCTGCAAGGCCACAAGGACATTGCAGGTCTTGTAATCAAAACCTGGCAGCAGAACAAAAGAAAATCGGAATTGAATAATCACCAGTAGGCCTGCGTTCTTGTGCATGGCAGACCTGTAGATTAAATGAATTTCATTTGCGCCATGAGTTCATATTGTAATATAAACGCCAATGCTTAGTATACATTATACTTTTAAGTGCAGCCCATTAGACACTGCATTTACCTTTGGAAGAATCATCATATCCAATTTTTTTTATCGTGTTCCGGACTACTCTCTGCAGATCCACTGTAGCCTTTGAGGTCACCTCCCCACACAGAAGAATCATGCCCGTCTTTGCCACACACTCTGTTTCCAGAACAGCAATATGACAACTTATGTTTATTAATATTTCAATAAAACATTTAAAACCTACTAAACATTCAGCAGATCAGACTTACCACAGGCCACCCTAGAATCCGGGTCCTGTGCGAGGTATGCATCCAAAACTGCGTCACTGATCTGGTCACACATTTTGTCTGGGGGAAAAAAATGAATTATGATAAAATAAAGAAATACTTACAGGACACCTGGCCACACATTTGGAAAGAATGAAAGAAAATATAACACGCTAACATTCTTAATGTAGACATTTCCTGGATGACGATCAAAGTTAAAATAACTTTATATTTAGTTATAAAGTATTTTTTTTAAATGAACATGAAAATTAACCGAATTAACATGCCCCGAGACGCACAGACTATTGCAGATTGATACAAAATGGTTTAACTTTTTGTTTTACTGAGAATGTGATTTTGACACCTCAAGAACCGACAGTATTCCCTCAGACATACAACAACATATTTTATTACGAGTTATGAGTATTGCATCGTAAACCGTGAAGCCTGCTTGCTGCTCACCAGAATGTCCTTCCCCAACAGACTCGGACGTGAAAAGAAAAGTTTTTCTGGATTTTTCTGGATTTCTGGATTGGTTGTGGTCCATTTTGAGACACTGCTGAGAAACTGTTGCGTTACTCCACAGATCGCTCCACTTCCGACACGGACAGATAAACGCTGCAGGCACGGCCCCTCGCCGGAGGATGGGACCACACTGCGCCTGCGCGCCGCTCGAACGCGCACGTAAGAGTCCGTTTCGAAGGGGACGCGCTTAAATCGAACAGTGCATTGTTTTGGTTGAGCAAACGTGCACAATTGTGCACAATCAGTGAACGATGAACCACAAACAGGAAGGTCGTGGATGGGAATCAAGCAGCCCTCAAGTTGCCACTGAGGTTTATGCGTTCGCGGCAGATGTATATGTATCTCCATATGTTGGAAAAAAGTGGTGTATGGGCGAGTAGATGCGTGATGCGTGGGGAATATATATAAAGTGTATGGGCGAGGTTTGTACATTACAGGCCAAAGGTTTGGACACACCATCTCATTCAATGTAGATTCTCACTGAAGGCATCAAAACTATGAATGAACACATGGAGTTATGTACTTAACAAAAAAGGGGAAATAACTGAAAACATGTTTATATTCTAGTTTCTTCAAAATAGCCGCCCTTTGCTCTGATTACTGCTTTGCACACTCTTGGCATTCTCTCGATGAGCTTCAAGAGGTCGTCACCTGAAATGGTTTTCCAACAGTCTTGAAGGAGTTCCCAGAGGTGTTTAGCACTTGTTGGCCCCTTTGCCTTCACTCAGCGGTCCAGCTCACCCCAAACCATCTCGATTGGGTTCAGGTCCGGTGAGAAATATATAAAGTGTATGGGCGAGGTTTGTATGTAGATGCGGTGAGGAATATATATAGTGTATCGGCGAGGTTTGTATGTAGATGCGTGAGGAATATATATAAAGTGTATGGGCGAGGTTTGTATGTAGATGCGTGAGGAATATATAAAGTGTATGGGCGAGGTTTGTATGTAGATGCGTGAGGAATATATAAAGTGTATGGGCGAGGTTTGTATGTAGATGCGTGAGGAATATATAAAGTGTATGGGCGAGGTTTGTATGTAGATGCGTGAGGAATATATATATAAAGTGTATGGGCGAGGTTTGTATGTAGATGCGTGAGGAATATATAAAGTGTATGGGCGAGGTTTGTATGTAGATGCGGTGAGGAATATATAAAGTGTATGGGCGAGGTTTGTATGTAGATGCGTGAGGAATATATAAAGTGTATGGGCGAGGTTTGTATGTAGATGCGGTGAGGAATATATAAAGTGTATGGGCGAGGTTTGTATGTAGATGTGGTGAGGAATATATAAATAAAGTGTATGGGTGAAATTTGTATGTAGATGTGGTGAGGAATATATATATAAAGTGTATGGGCGAGGTTTGTATGTAGATGCGTGAGGAATATATAAAGTGTATGGGCGAGGTTTGTATGTAGATGCGTGAGGAATATATATATAAAGTGTATGGGCGAAGTTTGTATGTAGATGCGGTGAGGATTATATAAAGTGTATGGGCGAGGTTTGTATGTAGATGCGGTGAGGAATATATATAAAGTGTATGGGCGAAGTTTGTATGTAGATGCGATGAGGAATATATATAAAGTGTATGGGCGAGGTTTGTATGTAGATGCGGTGAGGAATATATAAAGTGTATGGGCGAAGTTTGTATGTAGATGCGGTGAGGAATATATAAAGTGTATGGGCGAAGTTTGTATGTAGATGCGTGAGGATTATATAAAGTGTATGGGCGAGGTTTGTATGTAGATGTGGTGAGGAATATATATATTAAGTGTATGGGCGAAGTTTGTATGTAGATGCGTGAGGATTATATAAAGTGTATGGGCGAGGTTTGTGTGTAGATGCGGTGAGGAATATATAAAGTGTATGGGCGAGGTTTGTATGTAGATGCGGTGAGGAATATATAAAGTGTATGGGCGAGGTTTGTATGTAGATGCGTGAGGAATATATAAAGTGTATGGGGGAAGTTTGTATGTAGATGCGTGAGGAATATATAAAGTGTATGGGCGAGGTTTGTATGTAGATGCGTGAGGAATATATATAGTGTATGGGCGAAGTTTGTATGTAGATGCGTGAGGAATATATAAAGTGTATGGGCGAGGTTTGTATGTAGATGCGTGAGGAATAAATAAAGTGTATGGGCGAGGTTTGTATGTAGATACGGTGAATTCCATGGAGCTGAAAAAACAAGGCCTGATTGTCAGTATGACAAAAAAATCTGGTGCTAAAAGCTACATTGATATGATTGGCACATGGTCCACATAATGTAAACGAGGGCAGTGCAGGAAAACGTGTTATTCCCCAAATAACATTTTTGTGATTGCCTGCAATAACGGTTGTGTACAGGTGACAAGTTGTGGGACAGGCTGCCACCTACTGCATAGAGTTCTACAGTGTGTGTTCGTAGCTTGTTTCAACTAGACAAATCAGGTCACTCCATATCCTTCTGTCCTTTTGTAATTGGCAATACTAGTATAATATTATTATGACCTGATCAGCCACAACAATAAAAGCACGTACCTAAAGCCGTGTACTTCTTCTGATAAAACATATATTGAACCACCAAGGCATGGACTCCAGTGGTGTTTGTCTGTAAAAGTTCTACAGGAGTGTTCTACAGCTATAGTAAATCAGAACATACCCAACTGACATAAGGGGAATCTGGAGGCCAAGTAAATTGTTGTGGCTCGTAATCTATTTTGCTTGAAGCATGATCTAGCACATTACAAACTCTTGTTGATCATGCACTGTTCACAGTTAAGGTAAATGCTATTCTGTTCCTGCTTGGACGGTACCTCTTACAGTAGGATCACAAACAGAGCCACTAAAGTTGTACAAATCAAGTTAAAATCTTATCTGCAGTAATAACATTATAAAAGTGTGATTGTTGAATCATATTTAGTGTGATTATGGCAACAAAGTAAGCTTCGGTAAGCTTCACGGGTGTTCAACTTTATATCAACACTATTTATTTAGCTGAAAATAGCCACTTTACACACAAACACAATGTGGGGGGAAAAAGAAGAAGCAATTAAAATAAAAATGTAAAAAGACTTCCCGTTTTGGTTTTGTTCTTTATTGCCCTTCAGCTCCGAGTTACTGCAGTGAATAAACCGCCTGATAAAGAAAGTGGCCTTTGCCCAGCTCCGACACTGACCTGCATCAGACTCTGGGTCGTATTCAAGATGGCCAACCTGTCAGCAGTAAATAAGGTATGTTGAGGGTGACGACACCAGTTAATGTATAATCTGACCAGGGAAGGGCAGCCCTGCACTGACTGTGCCTTTCGTCTAAGTCACATGAAGCTGGAAACAAAAGCAAATTTCTTGGGAATGCTGGTAAAAAGCTGGTTTAATTATTTTGTGGAATTCAACACTGGTGGTGTTCTTCAAAATTGCAGACATGGTACGTAAACATTATTTCTTATTGAAATATGATTTTAAATATGAAGAACTCTCAGAGGAAATATTTGATTTTGTAGATTACCAGCATGCTTGTAATATAAAACTGGTTCAGTTAGTGTAAATTAAAGTGACCTGCACATGGAAAATGCTGTTTATGCATACACAAAAGATAATGGTAATAAATCCTTTTGGAACTAGACTTCGTACGTACAATAAATAATTTAGAACCAACTATTGTTTCAAATACAGTACAGTCTCTAAATGGTGTGTTACATTTGATGTATTAAATCATATAAAGTTATTCTTAAATGTGTTCTTTTTTTTTTTTTTTTTTATTAAGACGGACCTCAACTCCCAACCATCTGCTCCTAACAGAATAAATCAAGCGCAAGAACAAGTCAATGATGTCAAAGTTATCCTTAAAGACAACATTAACAAAGTCTTGGAAAGAGGAGAGAGGCTAGATGATCTGATTGACAAGACTGATGATCTACAAGCAACTGTAAGCCTGTATAATTTCTGTTTTAACATTTAAAGACACAATATAGACAGAGCTGTAGAAATATGAAACACCTGAAATCTCAATAGCCTTTAAAAATACAATAATCCTGTTTGTTTTTAGGCTGACTCATTTCAAAGGACGTCTACACGTGTTGCCAGGAAGCTCTGGTGGAAAAACACTAAGATGATTATAATTATTGTTGTGATCGTGGTGGTCATCATTGTGCTCATTGCCTTGCTGGCTTCAGGAGTCATCTGAGTATGTCGTAAAAGTAATTTTATACTTAGATATGTATATACTGTATCTTATTGTGGTGGCAATTACCACACAGGTAATAATATAGAACCATCACAGATAAGTTATTAATATATTACTGGAAACAGCATTCCAATTTATTTTCACATATTATTACAATGCATCATAAGGAACATAATGCCACTCATTTATCTGGACTTGTTTTACATAGTCTTGTGAACAAATAAATATTGTAATATTTGAAATAATATTTTGCAGAAATGATGTTCCAAAACTAAATTTGTTTAGAATTTGCATGTATGCAAGAATAACATTAATATTCAGTAATATAAAGCACAACAAAATATATAGGCATAGAACGCTCTCAAAAGTACTTGCAAAGTTTGGAGGGTTTAATTAAAGGGCCTTTAAATACAAGTTAAATTGAACTATGAAACACCAACTCTGAAAATCATTTCTTCTGGTTAATATGTAATTTGGGCTAGTGCACATTTAAATTAAAAGACACGAGAATAGCACAATCTGAAAACTTGTAAACTACAAACAGACCTTTGATTCTTTTTATTAGTCCAACAATTACAAAAGGTGTGTTTCATTCTTAGGAATGTTTCCATTACAGATAAAAAGCATTTCATAAGTAATCTGTAGGTCTACACATGTTATGAAGCCAACACAAGCAAATGGTATGCACACTTTGCATTACATGTTTTTCTTAGTTTTTTTATTATTTGTATTCAATACTGTATGTTATTATGAAAATGCATCTAAGAGCACTAAAATAAAGAAATACTGTCCAATTACTGAAATTATTCTATAACCAATGACTGTACTACCCACAGCATCTATGCTGATCTTCAATAACATATATTACACTTTTTATCACCACAAACACAAAAGGATGGGGTTGTGATAACTGAGGTGAATAAAACAGCCAAAAACTAAACTAGTATTGTGTTAAAGTAGTTTGGTTTCATGATGTCTCTGTAATAAACACAAATCTTGACTGTAACTTCCACTTTCTTCTGCTCTCCAGCTGTCCACATTACTGCACCTGAAAAAGACAAAGGCAAAACATTAATGCCATTCCTTACACAATACCAGGAAACTCCCAATTCTTTATGATTCCATTATGGAGACAAATCAGTATGTTCTACATTAACATAATAAACAGACTAAGTCCATAAGCTAGAAATCCTGAAGTGCAACAAATTGATGAAGTAAAATGAAGCCCAAATGCAAGTCAAGCGTTGAATTGATCAAGAATACACATTAAAGGAGAGCATTACATGCAAATTTGTCAACATGATACTTTGAATTATTCAAAAAGGTTAAAAAAAGAGAATTCTGTTAGATGAAATAGTTTAACAGAGAAGTTTTTTCCACCGCTGTCAGTGAAAGACAACACAGTACAGATATATATATATAAAATGTAATTATCAAAATTAAAATAGTATAGCTCTTCTCCAACACAGTGCCATCCAAGTACAAACCAGGTTTTAGCTCATGGACTACTGGCTATTACAGCTACCAGATCTATAAATAAGGAAAAGCAAGCATTACAGGTAAGATTAGGAATGCATATATTAAAAAAGACACTGCTAAATCCAGAGAAAGCTGTATCCTTTGGAAAGTAAGTAGTTATTCTTTGTGTATGTTGTTGATTTTAACCATTACTTGAAGTGCCTGTAAAAAATGGCATTAAAATTACAAAAATATATCGTATTAAATAAGAACGGATTCAAATAATTGGAGGAAAAATAAGAAAAGAAAGAAGATAAAGCTGGACGTATCCACTTTATATTTCTGTGTGTTTTTTTAACAATTGGTATACAGGATGTTGGAAGACCATACCAAATGGGAAGCATTCGAGAGCGTACGCCTCTCGTACCCTGTCCGCATTGAGCGGGCCTGAGAGAATCGGGAAGTCAGCTCATGGCCTGCAAGGAAGTCCCCGCTGGCAGGTACAAACAAGGTATATGTCAGAGTTAGGAGACAACATTCTTTGTTTTTCCTCTTTTTTTTCCCCTTGCAAATCCTTTACTTCTGGTACCCATTTAGCAGTACTGTACCTGTTAACTTTACTGTTACAAAATGGTGCAAAAAAAAAAAAAAAAAGGCAAAGGGAACTGTAATGTTACTGCTCCCAAAAGACTGACGTCTCTATGTTACCACTACTGTAAAGCACTCCACGGTGCTGTGAAACTTTAAAGAAGGAAAAAAATAAGTAAATAACAGGGTAAATATAGCATATAAATGGATATAAATCTATATCGGACGTCATGACAGTTTATTCGTCTACATACCTGTTGTGATAAGCCAGTCCTATGCATTAGTATGGCTTGTAGCTATTTTGGTGACCTCCTCTCCTTGGCGATTTGCCATAGCCACTCTGCTGATCTGAGGAATTGGAAAGTAAAATTAAAACAATAAACACGCATCTAATCATTAACACTGTGATCATTATTTACTATATGCACAAATAAAAGCAGCATTACATACTGCTATAGTCACCATAACCACCATAGTAGTTGTTGTAACCAGAGTAATCATAGCCACCATATCCTCCATAGCCTTGACTGTTATAGCCATAATTGCCATAGTTTCCATAGCCTTGATTCCAGTAGTTTCCATAGCCCTGGTTCCAGCTTTGATTGGGACCTATAAAATATTCATTTACAGTAAGTTGATCTTAACTAAACAAAAACTGTATTACACAACCACCCGGGCAATACTGATTTAGCATTTAACAGGAATACTGTATTCATATTCAGCCAGAGACTTTTAGTGTTACTTTTAGTAATTAACAAATGAAAGGTTTATTGATATTAATATCGAACCAGTTCCCCAGTCACTTGATATGCTAAGTTTATTTATGTAACCAGAGAAACCACTGTCATCATATATCCAATAGCTAGGATTTTGTTGTGTTCCTCAGTTCACTGACTTAGAAACAGCTTGAGTAGATCTCAAGGTTTGTACATGAGTGAGTTCTTAAATAGAATTAACACTTGTTTCAGATAAGTTGATCCTATGGTAACAAAAAAATAAAAATAAAATCACCTATTAAAAATGGTCACATGACCAGGATCTCTGACAAAGGCAGCAGTTGATTTTTAATAACAATAATAAAAAAAAAACTAATTCCATCTCACCGCCTCTACCTCGAGACCGAGAGGAGTAGCCACCTCTACCTCCCCACTGTTGTTGTTGCTGGTACTGTTCTTTAGACATGGCAACCTTGATTTCACACTAATGGGAAAACACAATCATATCCTATGTCAATTTTAATGTTTTCAGTGCCACAAAAACAACATACTTATGTTTATGGTCAAGACATACTGGTGCTGTACCTTGCTTAAACCTATATTGTGGTACTTCTTCTCCATTATCTTCTTAACAGGCTCTTCATCTTTGAAGGTAATGAAACAGAATCCACGCCTTTTATTTGTTTTATTTTCCATGGGCAATTCAATAGACTCAACCTGAAATCATCAAAAATGTTATTCAAATTTTAAACTGTGACAAATCAATGCCAAATCATTGCAACTATTTCATGCACGATAAACGAGTGACAAAAGTAGTGTTGTGCTGTACCTCCCCAAAACCATCAAAGTACTCCCTTATCTTCTCCTCGGGAGTATCTGGGGAAAGTCCTCCTACAAATATCTTTTTTACTGGCTCCTTGCTTTTCATGGCCTTTGCTTTTTTGGGATCAATAACTTTCCCATTCAACTTATGTTCCTTCTGTAAAATTACCTGTGGGGCACAAAAACCGGACATTTGAAAAACTGCGACAGCTGGCAAAAACTAAGAAGTAAAAAGTAAATGCCCAGCGCCATACCTTTTCAACGCTCTCTGCATCTTTAAACAACACAAAGCCGAACCCTCTGGAGCGACCTGTCATGGGGTCAAGCTTTAGTGTGCAGTCAACAACCTCTCCGAACTTTGTGAAGTAGTCTTTCAAGTCTTTCTTGGTTGTGTCCCAGCTTAAACCGCCAACAAACATTTTCCTACATTTGTTTATTTGGGGGGGAAAAAAGGAATCACCTTTGACCTGGAACGTGAACCAATGCCTACTACAGTTTATCTGGTCACAGCGTACAGTACAGGCCAAATGTTTGGACCCACCTTCTCATTCAATGTGTTTTCTTTATTTTCATGACCATTTACATTGGTAGATTCTCACTGAAGGCATCACAACTATGAATGAACACATGTGGAGTTATGTACTTAACAAAAAAAGGTGAAATAACTGAAAACATGTTTTATATTCTAGTTTCTTCTTTGCTCTGATTACTGATTTGCACATGCTTGGCATTCTCTCGATGAGCTTCAAGAGGTCAAAATTCAAATGGTTTTCCAACAGTCTTGAAGGAGTTCCCAGAGGTGTTTAGCACTTGTTGGCCCCTTTGCCTTCACTCTGCGGTCCAGCTCACCCCAAACCATCTCAATTGGGTTCAGGTCCGGTGACTGTGTAGGCCAGGTCTCCACTTTTTGTTAAGTACATAACTCCAAATGTGTTCATTCAGAGTTTTGATGCCTTCAGTGTGAATCTACCAACGTAAATGGTCATGAAAATAAAGAAAACACATTGAATGAGAGGGTGGGTCCACACTTTTGGCTTGTACGTGGTTTATATCGATCGTTTTAGAGGTTACGCACATACATGTTAGCAACCTGCTACAGATCTAATAATGAGCATCAGCACATGCTGCAGGTATGTGTTTAGGGTAAGAAACGGTCTCCTCGCTAGTTATGACAGCTAGTTAGTCGTTAGGTTATTTGTTTCTACTGACTCCTCCATCTTTCTACGTCTACGTCTAGTATGTCAGTCAGCTTTAGACATGAAACGCGTCAGCCAAATTCTATGTCATTGCTCTCCCGTTCGGCACACGATAACGCGGATGAGAGCTGGCGAGCCGGTGCTCGGTACCGGACGCGGTACCGTCAGCGCAGCATCTTTCTTACCCCTCATCCTCCTCGTTCTTACTCGCGTCTATTTTTGACCCCTCGGTTTCGCCCACGGCACTGTCGGCCATCGACTCGAACTGCTCGTCGAGGTGCGCCTCGCAGTCCTCGTCCATGCTCATTAAGGGGTCCTCGCATAAAAGTTGTTCGTCAGCCATGTCTTAGAAGAAAGAACGCCGTCACGTTTCCAGCTAGCTAGGCGGCTAAATAGGTTAGCCGAATATAAACAGCTCCCGTCGTGGGCAGCCGACCTCTGTCTTCGTGCGACACGTATATGACGCTGCTTTGTCATACAAGTCCAAATGTACTGGCTGCTTGTGTTTGTTACGGTGTCGGTAGCTAATGCCGTTGCGCACAAAATGGCGGCCGGAAGGAGACGAGGGGAAGGCGGCGTTGGATGAGGAGCAACGCATGAGGGCGCCTTGTACACACACCACATCTGTGCTTCGCTCGTCAATTTACCTCAACGAATGCAAGTTGTTTCAGTTTTCATAACTTTCAATATGTTTCAATATGTTTCAATATGTTTTATAATAACAACAATTATTATTACTACTACTATTATTATATTATTATTATACTCATTTAATTGTTTTTAGCTATTAATTGAGTCCAAAGTTAGCAAGAAAGGCTTTAAAGTCATTAGAACCAAATTGAATATTTTACTATGTGTAATTTATTTATTTTGTTTTATTTATTTTACCAGGAAGTGCCAACAAGGTCCGGCCAAGCAACCAGAGCTGAGAGACTTATAGTTAAGATGGAAGTTTACCCAAAGCTGATTAATAGATTAAAATTAATCTATGTTGTTCCCTGCAATTGGTCAGTGATGTCCAAATAAAACTCCATAAAATGAATGAAGATGTATGCGCATACAGTGGTGGCCTAGCGGTTAAGGAAGCATCCCCGTAATCAGTGTTGGGAAGTTTTAATTTTAAAATGTATTCCACTACAGATTACAGAATACATGCCCCAAAATGTAGTTTGTAGCATATTCCATTAAGTTACTCAATGTGAGTAACATATTCTGAATACTTTGGAAGAGGAATACCTCTTCCTGATTAATACAAAAATGGTAATATATAAAACAATTCTCAAAAATATACTTTTTTGGCATTTACTGTCAATATTATTCTTCCACAAATAATTTAAAAATGCTAAAGATCCTTCAATACAAATCAGATATTCACACTTGATGTGACAATGACAAAATGCACTTTAAAACTTGCCACCAGATATAATTTTAAACACAAGACAATATATGTTTTAATGCAACCCAGCAACATTACTTCATGGCCATTTAACAAAGGCAACAAGAACCATCTAAGGTGTCAGTGCTGAACTGTTTGGTTGAATAACTTAAATCCCCCCAAAAAATCCAATAATTGGCTAACAATTGCCATAAGCATATGAAGGGCTGCTTTTCTAATGCTTGCAATAAAACAAACACTAAGTTTACAAAAGAATGAGGTTACAAGCCTTATCAGTGAACAATACCAAGATATTTTCAGCAACCTACCTACATCTGTTCCACTTAGTCTACAGTCCAGTAAAGGCGGCTGTAACGCAGCAAGAGCACCTGTTCAAAGTGTTTGTCTGTCATGCGGTTATGGTGTGGGGTGAAAACAAGTCCTCCGTGGCAAAAGAGACGTTTCACAGGAGCACTTGACTGAAGAGTCGTATTGTATTTTAAGAAGAGGGCTCTGTTCACTGCCTTTAATGAAGATACCTCTGTACCTCATCCTCCGCTGTAGAACAGGTCACCTGTGGACTCTGAAAACTGAAGAAGTTGTCATCATCATCTTCTGGCTCATTTCCCACTGAGGAACCTTCATTAGAAGGTTCCGTGTTGAGGAGATGAGCCTCTTGGACAGATGGCACATATCTGGCAACACATTTTATAGTCCAAAGCACGTTGCTACTCCCTGTTGACTTAAGAGTGAAACTCTCAACGTCACAGCAACCGGTAAAAAAACACACATACACACAGAATCGAAACTTTGAATGACTTTAATTATATGATTATAAAAATGCATGAATTAATTATTCTCGCACTCATACCGTACTTGGAGAAAATGGAACATTTTGCAGAAACGTTTGGAACTATTACGTGCAGTATCATGCGCACTATTACGCACACTTGTGCTTGCTCTGGAACGGGCAGATGGCTTTTGCGGGTCGTCCTGGTGGCAGCGGGCGCAGATCAGACCGCCTTGTAATCCATTTATTTCAACAAAGTAAGTGTATTCTGATTATCACTCATTTAAACGGTAACTAACAAAATACAGTTACTCATATTTTGTATTCTAAATACGTAACGCCGGTACATGTATTCCTTTACTCCCCAACACTGCCCGTAATCAGAAGGTTGCAGGTTTGAATCCCAAGCCGCCAAGGTGCCACTGAAGTGCCACTGAGCAAAATACTGTCCCCACACACTGCTCCCCGGGCGCCTGTCATGGCTGCCCACTGCTCACCAAGTGTGATGGTTAAAAGCAGAGGAAACATTTCGTTGTGTGCATCGTGTGCTGTGCTGTGTATCACTTCACTTTCACTATATGTATATTAATTGGTTTGTGCTCTCTGTGAACTTTGGATTTTGATGTGAACTCAGTCAACAGACTTCCAAATGTAAAACTGTGTTATATTAGTAGCTGTAAATGGCTAAAATTAAATATATGCTCCATACACCGAGACATACCATATGTTTTCATATCAAGACTGGTACAGTTTCAGAACCGTGGACAGCAGCCTAGTAACATATGGCATTCAGCATTGCAATAACATGCAGATGATGAGGTACATTACACTCCTCTTATCATACTTGTCTACAAAAGGGACCAAAAGAATTGGCATGTGATGTGAGTTGAGCTGATTATTTGCACAAATTGATTTACTCCCACACAATAAAGCCTTAACCGTGCCTCTTAAAGCATTGTAATTAAATGCAAACCTTGGTTTAAAAAAATTATTTCTAATATATCTAATACTGATGCATTCATTAGTTGCTCCAAATCTGCCACTGTATGGAATTAACTCCTAAAATGCTCACTATTGCTGTTATACTACAAGGAACAATTTTAAATAAGAATCGTTTTAATATGGTCCATGCCAGAAAATTATTTCCAGAAACTTGACACACTTATTTTGGACAATGGTCAAAAAAAAAGTACACATTTAGTGCTCTTTGTTCACTTTATCAAGCCATTTAAGAATGAAACGTAACACATTACAGCAGGTGTGACTTCAAAACATATATGTTTCTGTTTCTATATTAATATTAACATAAAGGCTATGATTAGAAGATAGAACATAAATACATGGGAAAAAAAAACCTACATTGCCCCAAATAAATATTTATATGTTACAGAGAACTGAGTACAGGTCATGACCAGATGTAGAAAATACAGCTAGATTGTTACAGTAGCATGTTATAAAGAGAAAGAGCCTGATGTGATGCACTGCTATCATCACTTCTTGGTCTCTTCTATCTGTTCAACCTCACTGGATTCATCCACCACTTTGCCATTGATCATGGTCTGTGTCACAACCTTTACAATCTTCCTAGTTCTAACATCAGGTTCCCCTGTGGAAAGAAAGTTTTAACATATTAGAAAATGCCATGTGTAAGCACTGTTTATGTATCATGCTGCCATGGATGTTTAATCTACAGGATCTTTAGTTCTGAACCACAGCCCTGGTATGACGTGTGGGGAGGTGAGAACAGTCACTGATAAGCTGTTTCGATATTGGATCTTGGCCAAGAATCCCATATTAGCCATGTTGCCTTTACATAATGTGTCAAGTAAGAGTTTCTGCTTGAACATATATATATATATATATGTGTGTGTGTGTGTGTGTGTGTGTGTGTGTGTGTGTGTGTGTGTGTGTGTGTAAAACATGTGGTGTGGTGTATAAGGTCTTACTTTTGGGAGGAGGTACTTCCTTAATCCTATAAAAAATAATAAAAAGGATTGAAATGATATTTTATTCTAAGATGCTAAGAAGTTATTTTATTATTTAAAATAGTAAATTAAATAAAACATTTATATAATAATTTATGGCATAATTAAGAATAATGCACAATGAGGTGTGTGGTCACACTCACGCTTCCTCTCCCTCCAACAGTCTCCTGTAGGTGGCAATCTCCATTTCCAGGTTCTGCTTGATGCGTAGGAGCTGCTCGTAGTCTGTCTTGTTGCGTTGCATATCCAAGCGCAGCTGTGACAAGTCCTCCTCCATCTGGGACAGTGTGGCCTGCAGCCTCTCCATTTCCACTGCATACTTCTGTCCTGTCTCCCCCAGACTCCCGTCCAGAGCGCTCACCTGAGACATGCAGAACAAAGTGCATCAGCGGGACTGGGAGCTGAGACACTGTCATATCACACTTTGTTCCTCCTTTTATTCTGAATTGTATCATCATTAGTTACCCGACTGAAAGAGATTTGTTGTTTTATGTCTCTCACTATCTTTGTCTATTCACTTTTTCTTGCTGCTTCATTGCACAACTTAGTCATTGACTCATGTTTATAATTATCTAGATATCTCCTCACAGAGGTTACAGACTAAACTGCTGAGACAGATCAATATCAGGAGTGAGATTGTCAAGTGGAGCCTTTGAGAGCCTTGAGAGCCTTTTTGGGGAATTGTGAAAATGTATTCCTGATATTCACTTTTATATCCACTCTGTACATTTACGGCATTTATCAGACGCCATTATCCAGAGCGACTTACCATCAGTAGTTACAGGGACAGTCCCCCCCTGGAGCAACTTATGGTTAAGTGTCTTGCTCAGGGAGACAATGGTAGTAAGTGGGATTTGAACCTGGGTCTTCTGGTTCGTACGCGAGTGTGTTACCCACTAGGCTACTACCACCCTCTACCACCCTCTTTTCATTTATAAAGGTAATTCTTTTGTATAATGCTTTTGTTCTGAATGTATGTTACTTTTTCTCGTACAGTCCCCATCATCACAGTGGCCCTGCTAGAGTGGGTACCTGCTTATGTAGACTCTCCAGCTCCACTTCCAGGGTCTGCAGGAAACGCTGCCTCTCAGTCAATTCACTCTGAGCACCCCTCAGTGCTTCATTGCTCTCTCTGACCTCTGACTGCACCGTCTCCAGCTAAAACACGAAGCACAGACAAACATCTTATGGTCCAACAGCAGTAAAATTAGCTAGACATGATGACTGTGAAACATAAAGCCTAAAGCTTACCGCTTTAAGCCCACTGACCTTCTTGCGATACCACATCTCAGCCTGCTCCTTGTTTTTCTGTACGATGCCTTCATATTGTGACCTCAACTCAGACAACACCGTACCCAGGTCTGGCCCGCTGGCTGAATCAACCTCCACGTTCACCTCATCGCTGGCAATTCGAGCCTTCATCATGTCTATTTCCTAGAAAGATAAAAAACATCCTGTAATTTGCAGCTATATGTTATTATGCGCTTTCAATGCTGCACACAATATATATATATATATATATATATATATATATATATAAACACTCATATATAAAAATGTATATATACCATCTATGTATCGCTCTTCTATAAATACCCCACTTAGTATTATTGTGTCCCTAAGCAAGTCACTTCAGGACTGTCCCTGTAACTACTGACTGTAATTTGCTCTAGATGAGGACGTCTGCCAAATTCATAAATGTAAATGTTCGGCTATATAGTGACCGCAAACACTATACCACACTGTGACAGAAGTGTGGTGGAAGTCCTCTTAATAATTAAGTTCCTCTTGTTTCATTTTTAATGGCAGGGTCTCATGTTCACCATTGTGACTATGGTGTGTGCGCTCATGCCCCAAGCTTGGCACCACACCCGACTCTACAAACACACTGACTTCAACACACACCTAAGGAATACAAGGAGTAATCTCACTCCCTCTTTTTTATAACAAATGTGCAATCAATGTGTGCAGACAACAGTCATGAGCTTGTACTAACGGACTAGCTGCCTGTGTTTTCATTTTTAACAAAGGAAAAGTTTTTTTTTTTTTCAGATAATATTACAAGTCGCGGTTACAATTAGATGCTAATGTAGGCCTGTTCAAAGTCATGGCATCCTACTTCTAAGGTCGCTGTGCTCACCTCCTCATGGTTCCTCTTTAGAAAGTAAAGCTCTTCCTTCAGGCTATCCAGGTCACCTCGCAGACTGGCAATAATCTGGTCATGTTCTGACTTTGCCTTTTTCAGGGCCACGCAGTCCCTCTCCACCGACTGGCACATGGCACTCTCTGCCTCCCATCTGCATTGACCCAGAGAAGACAAGCACTTTCCTAATCTGGCACACACTCACCCAAGTTTTTTTGGTGCAGAACTCTGAGCTGTGTGATTAGGCAGTGAACAACATCCCCACACTCACTTGATCCTGAAGTCATCTGCAGCCAGTTTGGCGTTGTCGATCTCCAGCATGATGCGAGCATTCTCCAGAGTCTTCTTCCTCAACTGAGGAAGAAAGTGTGAGATGACCCATCACTACATGTTCTGCCACAGTGCCTATCTGATCAGATAAATCTTTCATTAAACAGTCCTTGGGACTTTTTTTATTATTTAGGTACCACATTCCATGGTCACTAAAGAGTGACATTTTAAAAGTAAAGCAAGACTAATATTTAACTAAGAATTTTATGGCCAGTCTGGTGTGCCTAACTTTAGTAGTTAACTATTCTCCTATTTTTTCTGGCCCTCGCTTGACCACTTATGCGAGTAATGCTCAGAGAGCCCATTTTTTGACACAGTTCAGACTGTTTGCATGACAGTTTGCATTTTCTCTTGTGCAGCGCTGATTTTTATGTATTTGCTGCATACCTCATGTTCCAAAGCATGGGCCTGGGCCATCATGGCATCAATGTCGTGGCCCTTGGGCACCCGTTCCAGCATCAGCTTCTTGATCTTCTGTTCCAGGTCTGCATTGGACTTTTCCAGTGTGCGCACCTTCTCCAGATAGTTGGCCAGGCGGTTGTTGAGGCCTTGCATGGCCTCCTTCTCATTGGCGCTCTTGCCCAGGCCATTGAGAGACAGGCTGCTGAGGTCCAGGCTCATTGAGGCGCTACGAGTAAGTGGGGCAGAGAAGGACACGGCAGCCGAAGAGCGCTTTCGCCCACTGTCCCTCAGAGAGAGGCTGGAGAATGAGGGCTGGCGGCCAACAGAGAAATTTCGTACAGAGTAGCTGGATGCCATGGTTCTCGCTGTGAGGATATGAACAAATGGTTAATGATAGCTGTGGGATAATATATTATGCAATTCAAATAATTAAATCTAGAAACATGCTCAATTTTCTTTAGTTCTTGTTTTGTTTCATAGAAACTGAAGGTTACAAGCAGTAGCCTAGACTACATGGTTAAATCTATTTAAAACAGAAAATAAGACAATTTAGTGCCAACATAAAACCTATGTAAGATAGCACTGATACCCATTGGCCCTGGCAACTGGTAACATTATATTTCTGTGCAATCGACACCGACTCTGTATACCTTGTTGTCAGAGCACCTTTGTTCATGTACAGATTATTTCTCTAGTAATAGGTTAGTAACGTCTTGCTGCTAACAATATTACAGCCTCTTAGCAGTGTTAAACCAACATAAAACAAAATACATTTCATGTGAAATGTACAAAAGCAACATATTAATTTACATTTTTATTAAGGTATTCCTGAATAAAAAGTAAGCAATTAATTACATACAAGCAATAAGCAATTCATTACATATGAGCAATTCATAAGATGTTAAAGTTTCTGGACAGCAGGTTGGATAGAGGGATAAAAGCAGAAAATAATGACCCTGCCCACAGTAACCTGCCTTTTTTATACTTCCACTATTTCATGCTTAAGCGAAAACTTTTTTCATTACATCAGTACATCCATACATTTTCTTATTTAGAGTTAAACACAGACAATGTTTTGCATGCTATGAGTAACATTCAGAGAACCAAAATGACCTGTATGTGGATGTCCCTCGCTGAGAGTGCGCAGTCTGGGTGAAGGCTTACCTTTGCTGGCAGCCTGCTGCTGGTGGAGGCGGAATTTATAGTGCAGGGGGAGGGGTCAGTCCACCTATAAAGCCAGTCCACCTGTAAAGAGAATGACAGGAACCTGAGTATAGGAAGGCAATGTGAGATACATCTGAAAAATTTAACAAGCCTCTGAATGAGAGGGTTGTGACACTGATACCATTAATAAAGTTAATGAAAGATAAAAGGGAGCAGGGTGAACAAGTGAAAACAGAATTTTGTATGCTTAACCACATATATTAAATGCTACAAAAAATTATCTAACTCAACTATAAGATATCGAATTGTATTGAAACACAGTACTCATCAATACAGTACAGTTCAAAGTTTCGGGTCTACATGTATGCAGATAATCCGTTCATTAACAGCCAATTCCAGCTAGCATGGTCATTTAAAAAAATGTCTGGACTACTTGAAAACTGAAAAGTGAAAGGAAATATTTCTAACCCAAAATTATGTGCAAGCACCTGGTTGGTGCAAGTACACAAATTTGATTATTTAATTATCAGCTTCCATTCGGTTCTTCACCTGCAGTACAGGATCTGGAGTCCAGAGCTGGGTGGAGTGTGATTTTTGCATTTTAGGGTTTTTTTTCATGCAAATATAGATGTGTAACAAAACACAGGGTGGGACTGATACTCCAAAACCAAGTGGGGTTCATCCGCACATTACAATGACAAAGGCTACCTCGCCTATGTCTACCTAGCCTAGGATACCTAGCCTAGTATGCTTTGGTGGTTGTAAGATTTTTGATTGTATTTCTTTGGTGAGTATTACTGCTGATGAAAATGGGGCATTCCATGAGTTTCTGGTATCCTTTTAGGTGCACAGCTCTACACACAGACCAGCTGGTCTTTGCCCCGGCCCATGCTTGCATTTTCACCTCAATAATTACTGTCTTTCACAAATAATGAGACAGTTTGCAGCAGAATGGCCAGTTGCATTCTTTGGTTACCAGTGATTTACAGCTGAATGGGCTACTCTTGCACCTCAGGACTAAACTGGCCATAATTCTGTCACCTGGTTTCCCCAGACCATAAGTAACAGTTAATTGGATGTTTGTATGCTGAACACTACCTGAACGTCTGAAGCGACTGTCTGGTTTATGGTCTCTCCTTAAACACCTGCTTTTTCACACAAATACCCCCTGTCAGGAACTTCCTGTCTGCCGTCTCACACCCTGGGTGTGTCCTGTTAGCCCCTTAAGCTGCTGTCCCTTCCTCTTGTTTACACTTGACGAGAGGAGGCAGACACTTCTTCTCAAAGATTTTATGGCTGTAATTATTGCCTGCATGCTGGCGAGCCAGGAATCGTAAACATAATTTTCATTTCAAGGGTGTGCATATTTTATACAGCTGAAAATAATACTGGCCAACAAGCTTGTATTGTGAAAACTCTTTCTTACACATGAATTTCATGCAAAACACTGGCTTTATATGGAATATTATGACATCGTTCAGGGTTATCGCATTTGTGTCCTAATCTGTGGTGTGGTCATGGAATTAAGAGAACAAACTGACAGTATTCCTCGTGAAATTATTTCTTATTTATCCTCACTTTACCTCTTGGAATGCCCACTCGGCCTATCTGTGTATGTCAGTACAAAGTACTGTTCTTTAAAAAAATTTCTAATTCCAATTCCAAAATAAACTTTTGGGTGCCATCATGTGGGCAATAACGGTAGTGATAGATTCTTCTTTAACAGCCGTGGAACTGATCTTTTGATTACAAATGTTATTACTACAGGTCTCATTACAACTATGAATATTTGACAAAAACACTTTGTATCACTCTATGCATCCTTGAAGTTTGTTTCAATTTATGTTGAATCAGTCACCCAACCAGCATAATTTCTAATAACAAATACATTTCCCTTCATTCCACATTACCTGTAGAGAGAGAAGACAGTGTGAAATGTGTAGCAGGCAGCCTCCACCATACAGCCTGCACAACCACCCTCGACAAAAAGGTCCAGTATCACCTCCACTTTCAGAGTAACCGAGAAAGGCCACTTATCCCCCTCCCAGTCGTCCCACTCTACCAGAGAACTATCAAGAAGATACCCCTCACCGGACAACACCTCTAACAGCGGACTAATCCAATCACCAATACCAGCGCCTTAACACTGAACTGTACATTTCATCTGGCAAGCTCATTTTAAACTTTTACTCACTGAACCGTTTCTTTTGCACAAGGCCTTCCATTATTATTCCCTTAAAAAAATCTCTCAACTCCTGGATGTCACGTTGCAAATTGACAGTAGATGGCGCTGATGTGTTTTGTTGGAATTCCAAATGTCAGTTAGTACAACATGCTATGAAATGCCCGAATACTGTATATATGAAACATCTTAGATTAAATAATCAGATGTTTAATATTTTGATGTTTAAACCTTGGTGGTGGTAGTAACCTAGTGGGTAACAGACTCGCCTATGAACCAGAAGACCCAGGTTCAAATCCCACTTACTACCATTGTGTTCCTGAGCAAGACACTTAACCCTGAGTGTCTCCAGGGGGGGACTGTCCCTGTAACTACTGACTGTAAGTCGCTCTGCATAAGGGCATCTGATGAATGCTGAAAATGTAAAGGTAAACCTTATTAATGTGAACATCAGTAAATCCAGCCACTACTAGGGACACATGTGAACTGCACTTCTTGGTGCTTGTCCCAAGCCTGAATAATTGGGGATGGTTGTGTCAGGATGGGCATCCTGCGTAAAACTTTTGCCAAATCAATTATCCACTGTGGCAACCCCTGATGGGAGCAGCCGAAGGAGGAGGAAGAAGGACATGAACATCAATTAAGAGAATATTTGCTGGGAATATTCTGACACCAATCAAATTCAATAAAAAGAATCTCCATTCAAATCAATAGTTTGAAGAGTTGGATAGTTAAGATTGCTGTCAGTATTTGTAATGTGATTTGAGGATTAAAGATTTTGGTTAAATGTTGCCCAAAGTCCACAGCTACACCTGACCACAAAGTATAATCCTTAAAGATATTGCACACACACACACACAGATGTACAATGATATTTAAACTAATTCTTAGTTTAATAGTCACTTAGAAACTATATATTAAGGAATAGGTCAACAAGATAAACGGCTCTCGCCAGAGCAGTAATGATGTTATTCAGTAAATCCAGCATCCGGATGCAGCCCATGACCCCACTTGACCCTTTCTGATCTCTGTCATGTCTCATTACGCAGACACACCCCGGAGCACACTTATGCCATGGCTTCAGCAGCTATAGACAGAACTTTTTTTTATATCAAATGAAAATTATTAGCATGCTGACCTGCAAAGACAATCTGCAGAAACCAAAATTTTGAAAATATGGTGTCCTATACTAGTTTGGTGTCCTAACAATGTTATGGGCAATAATGCCTCTACTAAGAAAAAGGACATTTCTAAGGTAGTAAAAAGAATAAGGAGTCAAAATATTTAATTCATTTTGTACTTATTTACATTAGTGGGAACTTAGTTACTGATTACTGACGTTTATTAAAATAAATTTTATTTCAATAAAGTAAAATTGCATAGAGGTGATTACATATTTCCAAAATATTCATTACATCATTAACGCACCCCTCGCATGATAAAAACAAGATTTAAAAAAAGGTGTGAATGTGAAAGACCAAGTGTGATCGGCTTTTCAGATCGGTTGCACTGGTCTGTAGAAGGAAGCAGCTATTTGTTTGTTGCTCTTTCCCTTGAGTCATTACTTCCTCTCTGAGCAGCTGTACTATGGGCATGGTGCCCTTTTGTCAGGGGAGACAGATGCTGAAAGGGTGTTTACTGTTTGCCTTCCAAACTGCTCAGAGTGACCACTTAGTAAAATTGGTTTGCCGATATCTGGAGGGGATCTCGGCGGAATCAGGGGCAGCTTCACATGGCCCACGGAGCTCGGTACATCAGCCTGGACTTTGAATGACCGCCAGCTGAGCTGGCGAGGGAGGGCAGACCGGGCAGTTGGAACGTCACAGCACAACCGATTCGGAGATAAAGATCACAAGTGGCGAAATTACAAGCATAAATGAACAGATGTGAACAACACTGGGGGGTCAACACCTGCATCCGTGACCCCTTTCTTTTCTTTCTTTTTGTGCATTTTTACTTGCAAGTTGCATTTGCTTTGACCAGTTGTTCCCTCCCAGGAAGATTTATATCAATATTAATATATGAAGAGAAGACGAGGCCAAATGTAAACATTGGTGTCATAGTGACAAGACAGGAAGCATACAGGGATCAAGAAACATACCGGGGTGACACAATGCCCGCACGCGCACTGGAAACCGCCAGGAACGTTCATAAGAAGAATACAGATGCACACAATCGGTAATCAGGAAGACGAGACAGCACACCTGGAAAACCTGGCCCGGAGTGCCAGGTACAATTTGGGTCATGTCAATTGGTAATACGATTCAGGTGATCAAGAAATTATGATGATAATAATGCAATCTTTCATTCCAGTGGCTTTGCATTCAAACTATTAAAAATGGAAAGTGGAAATTGAAATGGAGAAACAGATCAAATAGATTTGATTTTTTTTGGCAAATTATCCAAATATTATTTACACACCCAGAGACAGACATGCTCACAGCCACCATCAAAATCATAAAGCCTGGAAAAGTAACATGCTATAATAAATAATAAAATACTATAAATACATACTATATAAATAATCCCATTTATTCGTTTGCCCTTCCTGTGGCACAGGAATTTATAAAAATCTATTGCCCTTGCAGACAAAGTTGTTCACCTGACCTGCTCAAGTTCACAATGCAGGTGATTGACACTGAATTGCTATAAGCCTTAGACAATGTTGATGTAGCATTCACCTAATTATTTATGCCATTTCAATTCTATCAGAAAAATATGTACTGATAATAAGCAGGAAGTGCAAATAATCCATGTATGAAAAAAGGCATCTCAAGCCAAATATTGTGGTGCTTGTGTGTTGAATCTTTTTTGTGTTCAAAAATGGCAGAAGTGGTCTGTGAGATTCAATGATCCCCAGAGTGACATCACTGGTGACTTATGCCCTAATCTAACCCCCCAAAGGCGAAGAGGTCGGGGGTAAGGACACGGCTAACAGTGATCTGTTAGACTACCTGACATGGACACAAACAGCAACCAGACGACCCTGCCTGGAATTAGGTTACCCTGTCAGGTCAGGGTGCGGGGTTAGCCGTCGTGCACCTGGTGGTGGGGCAGCTGGCATTAACCAGTCATGTCCAGCTTAACAGGCAAAGTGGGGGGACTGTGCTGGATCACCCCAGGAAAAGGGCCCAGCAGCCACAGGCACTCGGACCCCCTTGAGACTCACTTGAGAAATAAAAAAATCACTCTATAAAAGAGTGTACTATATATTGTTTATTATAACGTAGTATGTTGTATTTATGAAATACGCATTTTGTAAAGCTTACAGTTTATATTGTCCAATACCGTAACTGTTATAATAATATGAATAATATATGAATAGGACACTCACCAGCCCTCACATGCCCTGTTCTTCATCTGCCAGACGGTTCTGCAGCATCAGAACTGTAACTACCAGACACCGCAAGGGCTTCTTCCCCCAAGCAGTCAGAGCTCTCAATGTACTGCCATCACCATAACACTGATAAACTCAACAACAATACACTTCTAACATTACACTCTAAATCTGCTCATTTTGCATGTTTGTCTTGTCTTATGTGTCTTGTTTGAAATACCTCACACACTTGAGCGTCATATATGTTGTTGTCCTCGTTTAGTGTACAGAAAGTGTTATATTCTTCATAGTCTGTATAAGTATTTAAGTTTTAGTTCAGTTTCAGAGCAATTCTTCTTAAATTCATGTGTAACATGAAAAAAAAATATATATATTTGTGATCGCACTATGGAGGTTCTGTGTGAAACAGCATTTCTAGACGCTGTATACTGTGTATACTGTTATAATGACAACAAGCCTCTCTTGAATCTCTTGAAGAATCACATGTAAATAAGAGTTAATGCATTGGGGTCTTAAATGGCAATTTTAATGTCTGCAATTAATAATAAAATGTGTACATCCCGACATTTAATGATTTAAACAGCTAAAGACCAAAGGCAACAAGGCCAAATTGAAAGGCCCGATTTCCTTTAGAATGTAGCATGTTAAACCACGACAACGATCGGTTTTGTAGTATATTACATACAAGCAGCAGACACACGCTGGACTTGCACTTTGCAAAGTCTTCTCGGCGCGAACGGGAGCTTGAAGTTGTTGATCAATATGCAAAGCAGCGTGATGAATATGCATGAGGGGCTCCGGTAATTGCACGTCAGCGTGGCGGCACGGCAATTTGCGGCTCGGGATCCTGCAATCAGCGCTCTATTCATTAGCGCGGGAGCCATTTCATCTGCAGCCACTCGAGGCTGCCAATCTCCCCCCGCAGACACATGACATTTACAAAAGCGAAATGAAAAAGTTTCAATTACCAGCCAGGCTCGCGCGTGGCGTAACAACCCTAAACACTGTATTTACGGCGCGGCGCATTGTGAAAGAGAAGGGAGACAAACTCGGCGAAACAACATAATCTCATGCATTTCCATCACCCTCCTCCCCCACCCCCCGGGGGCGGCGGGCCGAGGAGCGCCCCGCGGGGGCGCGCACGCGCGTGCCCGCCGCTTGTCTCGCGACAAAACAATGGGGACCGATGAGAAGTGCCAGGCACCCCAGGTGCCAGGTCCCTAACGCGGCCACGTAAAAATGTCATTGTGTCACATCGCACATCGCATCGCGGAGACCCGTCTGATGGAAACTCCAACGCAGGTACTTAAACATCCCGGCCCTTCTTTTCATTGTCTGGACATAGCAGGAAATGACCTCTGGTGACCCCCTTTTTTTGAGAGCTGGACTAGTTGGATTAAAAAAAAAAAAAATCGCCCGGTCGTCGTGTTCAAAAGTGGTTTAGAATTTAAAAAGACATGACTATAATATGAACTTTTGATTATGCTCAGCATTTAGTTTTTGATTAATCGTCCAGCAGTATTTAAATTATGCATTATGCTTAATTAAAATAAATTAGATAATTATGTGTTTACATCAATGCAATTGACGTGCTATGGTTTATACAGCAAATAGCATTTTATCAAATGCTCCTTGGTATTACATTAAGATCCATATCTGTCTGTGGTCAGTAGCTGCCACTTCCTCTATATTTCCTCTCTCATTATAATTGGGATCCACAGTAAGCGCAGTCGATGAAGAGGAGGAGGTTCAGAGACCAGGCTGTGGTGGACGGCTGTACCAGAGCTGGGCAGCAGTCCATGTTGGACAGGAACCTCCCCGTCTGTGTGCGGCGACTGCTAAGCCCATATATCAGCATCTGATGACCTGCGGGCGTGTGGTGGATGCGGCGTATCCTCTTGGCGCTCCTTTGCTTTTTCTGTGTCTCTGGTGTTGCTGCAGGAAGGGAGTTTCCACCAGAAGGAAAATGGGGTGTGTGGAAGAACGCGAGTGCCTGTCCTGAAGAAACAGGCACCACTGTGAATCCTCCATTGTTCACTCTGACAGCGGCACACAGTTTCCTACGCAATAAATCTGGCCCTGTAGCCCCGGAGCGTTTCACCATGGCCCCTCGGCACCCTGTCCTCCTTAACCCATTGTGCCTCAAAGGAAACCTACACACAGAGGAAGAGGCCAGGACGTGCAGAAAAGAATCTTATAGAAAAATCAAGAGCAAGAGGCTCCACGATTGCACACATTTACATGAAATTTAGATAAATTGCTTAGAACTAGCCGCACTGGTTGAAGAGGGTATTTTATTTAATGTGGATTTTTTTTCACATTTTAAGAAAATATAGCTAATTACAAAACAAATTTATTTGATGGAGTGTGTGGAGTGTGTTGTTCACACCCCAAAAAATGCAGGTTTGGTGTGATTATGAGTAACAAATGTTAAGCTTTGTCCACGGGGGATAAACCTTCTAAAAAAAAAAAAAACTCTGAAAGTACCCTGAAAAGTGGAAATTTATAACATCCATCTTGCCGTAAAACAACAAACTGAAACACGGTGTGAACAGTGCACCAGCTCCGACGCGCTGCCTGCTCATGAAAGGCAGCCATTCGTCCGCAGCACTCCCACAATGCCCTGCTCCCTGACACCTACCTGTCATTTCCACAGGCGCGGTGGGTGGCGGTGCGACGGGATCATTCAGTTTGACAGCAGCTATTTCGCTAATCCAAAACAACAGCTGTAAGGTAAAAGACCCCGGCCACGGCTGGAGGTGGAGGCGCAGGTGAAAAAATAGGAAAAGAAAGGAATGAATTCCGAATCGTAACAGTTGGTGATGAAAAGGGGGGAGGAGGAGGAGGAGGAAGAGGAGAAGGAGGCTGATGTAAGGCCTGGACCGAGGCTCCGCCGCCACGCTGCCAGAAGGGTGTAGCTCAGGGTCAGGAAGCACGCGGAAATTAAAGATGAATTTTGGGAAGGCTGATGGGGTCTCTGCGGAGCAGGAGAGGTCTGTGGTGGGGCAGCTCGCATTAGCATCTACATGGGAGACTGTCATGGGGCAGGTGAAAATAATTACAGCAACCAGCGGAGAGGGCCTCATTACACATCTGGATGGATTTTTATGGGGAAGCCGGCCTGGGGTGGTCTTCTCCCTGCAAAGTGACATGCCTGTTAGCGCTGCATGTGTCTGTCCATCAAACGCCAGTGCCGCTAGATGCGAGAGCAGCCATTCCTAGAATTGGATTTTTGAGCTTGGTGCTCCGTCAGAGAAGAAATCCAAGTCCCTGGTGGCTGAACAGCAGAGCGAGTGAATTGAGACCTGACTCACTCCTTTGCATAAACAGCCCAAGCACACATTAGCTAATTAACATTTTCTTTCAGGGCCAATTTAGGTGGATAAAGCTGAACCACGAACATAATGCTAGTGCATAATGCCATCAGACAAATAAAGCCATAATTGCTGACTCCAGAAGATTACCCAACCCTCCCCACCAGGCACATACTGGTAATACTGGGTAGAATTTATATAACGACTGCTGGTGGCGATGGCTGTTTTGGATGGATTCTCATTGGCATAGTAACCTAAAAAAAAAGTCTGCAAAGAAAAGACCATTGCCTCCTGGGCCAACACTTAGAAGCTGAATTTTAAAAAAAGTTTATGAATTGTCATTGCATAATTTGAGATATTGAACTGAATCACCTGTTCCGAGTCCAAGGTGAAGTTCGCTCTCAGAAACCATGTGTCTCACCTCCATTCCTATTTACCGCTGCACCTACTCCCCTCCATGTCTGCCACATTCAGAACTCAGCCACAGACTGTGTGGATTTGTGGCTTGGCCGTGGAGGCCGAGTCCTGTCAGGTTTAGAATTTGGAGGAGCATTTCCAGAAAGCTTCTAGCTGCATGTTTTTTTTCTAATAAAATGTGTGTAGGGTAAAAATCTATACAGTTGTGAGAAAGTTCCGATCACTGACGTTTTAGCATTTTTGCATATGTTCTAACAGAAAGGAAGAACTGATTGGGGGGGTGGAGAGAAGGCCTTGCATGCAGGTACTCTGTTTTTTCAGGAAATGTAGGCCATCACATGAAGCCTTTGAAGAGGCTCCCATTCAGATCTGATTGCTAGGGCTTGGTTACTCTGGCAACGTACACAAAGCGCCTGCATCTTGGACGTAAGTAGCAACAGATGCAGCACTGACCTCAGTTGCTTCTTGGAAACACAAATTTGTCAGAATAGAAAAACCGAAGCTGTCGTGTTAATGTGGATGTTCTCTCTTTCTTACAGCTGGAGCAAAGTCAAAATTGGGCTTTTTGCTTTAATTTGACAGACATGAAACATTCTTCCCAACATCCCAAGTTGAACAAAGAAAAGAAAAACAAACTTTGAAGAGCTATAATTCACTTAGAATAGACACAGGGGATTTTAGTACAGCAGTAACATTCCTGGCAATTCACTGCATTCTCTTCACTCAGTAGATGTGAGCATAACTGAGACCGAGCACCATCAGGACATGGCACCTGTACAGGCACTTAACACTTAAATCCCTTCTTCATATAGCAGTCTGGGGGGTTATTCTCCTCCTCCATCCTCATGTAACCCCCGCCTGCTTTTCCGATCTTATCCCCTATCTTCCTGACCTGTCCATCCCTCAATGTGATGCTGTGTTGTATATATGTATGGTCGGGTTGATGGGCAGACTTTTCCGTAGTACTTGTTACTATTGACATTGTATGTTACAGCAGCAATTAACGGTTCTCATCATCATCATCATCATCATCAAAATGATATAAACAAATTATGACCCATATATTGTTGTAGTTATTGTATTTCTTTGGGCTGTTCTAGCTCCAGTTTTCCTCCCATTGACTTAGATGGACATATGGCTAGCTGGTGAAGTAACTATATAAAAATAAGTGTGCTGTCCAGTAGTGCATCTAGTGACACGAGGTTGAAAGTGACTGTCTAAGATACAGACATTCCTGGCATCAGTGGAGCATCCTTGGAGGGGTCTGTGTCTGGAGGGGACAAGATTTAATATGATGTGCTAAAGTCTCTAGATGACCCTCAAATATGGAAGAAGAGAAGCCATCAGCTCATGATAGACACAGGTGATCTCTCATGATGGGAGCCTTCAATCCCTGACACGTTATGCAACAATGATATCCATGGAAATAAATCTGCATTCATCATACATGAAATGCTTGCATGCTATTTCTATCCATTGTTATTGTTTTAATGGGATGGAAATGGTTAAGTTCAACTTCTCTTTCCACTTATTTATGTGTAGAATAGGCACTGTCTGTCTTGCTTCAGTTGCCTCAGCCTATGTAATGCACCTTTTGACAATAATCAAATGTGAAAAATGATGCATACAAAAAATAATTAAAGATGTCTCAGTGCAAGACTTCACAGCATTTTGTTCTCTGGGGATGTATGACAGGTAACAGCAATGTCAGTGATGTTTTTTTTAGGAAGCTCCCACATTTTGCAGGAAATCATGCTGAAATCACTGCAGATGCACCCCAGCCTTAGCAGCTGTGAGCAGGGAAGGGAGTTTACAGGTGATTGCTGAAAAAATTACGACAGAAAACTTTCAGGCAAATTGTAGACATCCGGTCCAAAATCTCCTTGGGGTTTTGTCTATCAAGATCTACCACAGTCTAATTTCCTGGCCTTGTCATGGAATGGCAGGAGGCCGTATCCAGGTGGCGCGCGTCCAGGGCTGGTTTTTGATAGGGCTAATGTCTCGTCTGTGATGAGAGTGCTGGGTTTAATGCTGTAATGCCTTCGATGTCTCCGCCTCCCCAGACTGGAACTGCGGCAGCAAGCGGAAGCAATCACCGTATCAGAACAACCACATGATATCACCTCAAACGGCGATCGGAAACATGCGCCAGTGCGCTCACATGCAATCAATTATTTCACAAAACTTATGCAGGGAATTTTCGGTCATTAGCTCTGTGGCGGGGATCGCAGCAGGGGTAATGGCGGCTAGCAGAATAAACACATTTGTGTAATAGGTCAGGCTGAAAACGGAGGGTGGTGCTCGTCACTTAAGGATAGTTGCACTTCCAGACGTGTGCCTGTCTGAGAATGAAAGCACCCCTAATTGTTCCAGGGGCCAAGGGCATGGCCATAATCTGGTGACCTTTGACTTCTGTTACCAGAAAGCCACTCAGCCCCCGACAAAATCTCAGAGAGACATCCATGGATGCGGTGTGTTTGACTTCGGCAAGAACAAGCCAGCCTTGGGAACAATGAGCCACTGCCTGAATGAAGCGTCAGCATATCTCCATCATGTGACCAGTTCCCTCTGTGGCATGGCTGGGTCCCCTCGCTTTGTTTATACTTCTTTCAGATCAGTCAACCCCTCAAGCCCAGAGGAGCTCTTTTTCTCAAGCACAGGCCAACTCTCCACAGAGTTAATATCAAAATAGTTTAAAAAGAAATTGCCTGATAGGTCCCAGCATGCTCTGCAGTGAAATGTTTCCAGATCCCCTAGCTATGAACATGTAAACATAGCAAAACTGGGGGAAAGAGCAGAAATGACAGCACAAACCTGTTGTGTCCATGCATCCCCACTGACCATAGCCATGATACCAGTCACTAAACCTTATCTAGGTCTCAGAGACTTTAAATTCCTGGGACTGTACCTTCAAAGATTACTAGGAAGAATGGAAAAGTGTCAATAGTGATTCATTACATAAAAGCCCACAGATACTGCTATCCTAATAATACAATAGTTAAATAATTGTGAATACTTTTAATAGTAATATTTCAAATTATTAAGTCTGGGTAAATATTACCACTCACTTTATCCCATCTTCAATCAAAAACAATGGATAAAAAAATAATAGTGAATCAGAATACTTTGACTCAGAAAAAATACATAGCAAGATGGCTGCTAGAACAGAGAGGCTGCTGGTCACATTTATTGGAAGCAGAGACAGGACTTCAGGTTTAAGACAAAAATGTCCTGTTCCACACTACCAATTCACCCAAATGTAATCAGGGGTGAAGTTCAGCTCCACAGAATCTCACTGCATAGTTGCTATAGGGTTAGCGGTCAAAGGGCAGTGGCCCTTTGATAAGCATTAGGAACTTTCCATAGTTGCTCTGGCCATATTTATTTTTTTTGTCTGTGTTGTTTTCTCAGTATTGCAATGCATCACTTGACATTACCCAAGCAAGTTTGAGCTGCAGAGCATCAGCTGAAAGCAATTTGGTGCAGAGCGCAGCTGCCAGGCGGATAAGACTTTCCTTCTTTCGTTTACTTTGAAATGCGCTTTTTTTAACATCCAAAATACACAAGGCAGCCAAATTGCTGACATGTGTGTGAGGGGCAGTGAAATCCTGCATTCTTTCATGCCCTACTATGCAAAACTCCCCATTGTTTATTTAAAGAACACAGAACACTTTAGCGCTATTAAGAAACATGTCATATAGTAAACTAAAGGTTTCCTCCCAGGAAAAATCCCCCCTCCATTTTTTTCTTTTTTTTCCTATTTCAAATAAAGTTATTTTTCTTTCAGCTAAGAAACAGTTCACAATTAAAGCAGTGGCATTATAATTGGGTTGTGTACTACAGGATACTAACAAGTAAGGCAAATGTGGAAGCAGTACGATTATTTATGTTTGTAGCCTTGGACAGGAGGACTGGACTCCATCTGAACGTCACATCAGCCTGTTGCACAGGGTGACAAGGCGCACTCGTGTGCACCGCTCTTGCTACTGCCTGCGTTGTCTGGGTGTGGAAGGCTATTTACTCAGTGCATTAAGTGTTAGTTTGATAGTGTAGTTGAGCTCAACAAGTTCTCACATTAGGCACTAATTAACTCCAAAACTGACATTCTGATGACACATTTACCCCTGCAGTAGCCCACAGATGGTGATAAGGTGACAAGGTGACATGCTGTTAGCAGTTAAAGCACCAGTGCGGAGCTGTTTGCAATTTAAACTTATTAGAATGTATCTTATAGCATGTGAATGAAATATACAGCCAATGTATATTTATTCTTTTTGTGAGCAAAATAAGGTTTTCAATTATTTGTGGGGGATGAGAAGTAGTTTTTCATGCATTGATAAAAAAATATCACTGATCACCAATAAATAAAATATGAAATAAATTGGTGTATAATAGATAAACTGAAAACTCTATATTGTGAAGGTTCATTGGCATTCTGTGCCATATAAGGAAGCGACACTAGATGGAGCTGCATGACGGTGAGTATACAAACGAGTGATCAATTTAGTATACATCAAAGCTATAATTCTTCACTACATTAAAAAAGAAAGGCCATCAGAATGATTTACAAGCATGCCATTTATGACTCTCAAGCAAATGTTTTGCAATGTAAAGGATTGTAATGGTTTGCAATTGTGATTAACCGGAAAGAGAGGAAATGTTATTTTTGTATAAAACAAATTTAAAAATACTGACCTGAGCGCATCTGTAAAAAATATTTTCCATACCACAGGGACACGAATGTCTCCAGCACAGCTTCCTGAATGGCATGTGATGTCATTTGGAAAAGGATTGTGTTTTGAACACCTGAGGGTTTTCAGGCATTTCCAGACAATGCTGAAGAGGACAGGCTTTGCATTCTTGCCATAGGTGGGTCTCATTGTACTTTCTCACATTTTCACTTCCCTCTATCCATCATTTCCTTCAGCAGCTGTGCAGGCAGGAGGCAGTGCAGTAAACAGGATTTTAACCGTCCCATAGAACCCCAGGTTTTGATGAAAAAATTCCCTTTGTTCATGTCATTTACACCAGGTAGCCATTTGCAGACTTACTGCCAGGACAGTGACGAGCATGGCTGTTTCTGGTCACTGGTTGCTTTGGAAAGTGATTGTGTGATGAGCAAATGACTATCTCTGGAGCCTACTGAGAAATAAAAAACAACAACCTCAGGGGGCAAAGTGGGGAATCCCAAAAGCATGGGTTAAATGTGGAGAGCTGCCAAGTTGGGAGTTGCACAGGGGTGGCCTTCAGTGAGTGATAGCCCACCAAGACCATAGAAAGTGGAGCTGCCAGGGAACCATAACCTACCTTGACATGCATAGGAAACCCAAGCCCCCGTGCGAGATGGGAGCAGGGTAGCTGTGTACCGCCAAGAGAGCGCGACTGCGTTGTAGCGCATGGCGGTTCTTTTAGAAAATGTTTAGATGAGTGCAGCGGGAAAAATGTCTCCATGCTGCCTACTCCTGCTGCCCCATCGAGCTGAACTCAGTCCCAAAACCACACGCTGAAATGCATTAAAATGACTCATGGGCGAAAAAGTCTGGGAATTGAGCAGCAACTGTCACTGTGTTGCCAGCGTGGAGGACATGACATGCTGTGAGCGCTTTCCCCGGCAACAACAGCGCTTGGCTGAGTGGTTTTGAGACTGTCAGGTTGTTTGGGGAAGTCGATCTTGAGACCTCCAGGAGTCTCCGAATGCAGAAAAAAAAAACAACAAATACAGTAAGAGAGCGGCTTGCGTCAGTTGTTAATGATGTAAGTGGGTCTGGGGGAGCCGCAGAGAGCGAGAGAGGAGAGAAAGATGGATAGATAGAGCAGCCCGTTCACAGACTTGGCCGTGACTAGCAGGGGAAACGCTTGGATTATTCTCCTTCAATGAGTGAAAACGATGAATCAGGGCTGAAGTTTTGATAAACAACGCAGTACATGACACTGCCTCTCAGACGGGGGGAACGAGAGGGGGGTGAAAAAAGGATTTAGAGCTCGCACGAACGTTGCTGCAAAGGCTGTAAATACTTCTGAAGGCTGTATCTCAGGAGGAGTAATGAAGGGCTGGTCTCGAGCCAACACAAACACACACAGGCCGGGCCCGGGAGGATCTGCTTCACTGGGCCCTCTTTCCTCCTTTTCAAATGCAGACCCCTGTCTGCCTTCGTCATCCCTCGCAACACATAACCCTCGTGCCCCCCGGCGACTGTCAACAACTGGCCTTATCGCTCACCTAGACCTTTTGCTCATGGCAAATCAATCACCACAAAAATGTTGTTGGTCTGTCTGTCTATTTATGTTCTTTTCGATTTGCTGCATGTAATGAAATATCATAACTTTCCAGGCGGCTTGTAGGTTTTTGAGACACTTTCTATAAAAGCTTGTGTGAAAATCACCCAATGACCCCACATTTTAGCAAGCTTCATGTCAGCCAAAGTTAGAGATGAGTTGGAAGTGTTGTGCCATCATTTAACCTTGATTGGTCCACATTTTTGGACAGAAACCTGTACCACTAGGCATTTTGAAGGCTATTGTAGCCAAAGAAAAAATTACAGAACTCTTCAAAGAGAGGCTATGCCAGGGCGTAAAATAAAATAACGTACGAAACTGTTTGTCAATTGAGAGGGTTGAATCGGACATCATTATAAATGGTCATTAAAAATATGTGAATAAAATGTAGAGTGAATTATGAAGGTTTTCTCAGTAATTCAGTTGGCGAATTTTAATTTCTTTCTATTTCAGCCTAAGGGACTATGGGACCCTAAGGGACCCTAAAATGCTGTTAATTGTGTATCGCATTGTACTGTGTGTGCTAAAATATTTGAATTTGTTTAAGTGTTGCTCCCCTGTTTGACCACTTTGAATCAACGTTCTCTCTATGTGTCCATGTAATCCCTTATGGAGGGATTGACTGTGGCTAGAATGAATTTCCATGTGAATTTACAGAAAGTATACAAAATACATCTGCATCAATTTATTTGAACACTTTACATATTTTAAATGATTTGCAACAATTTATATGTGTTATTGTATTTGGAAAATAATCTGCATAAATGATCGAATATTATCACATTAACACAGCAAAGGAATGGGAGCTGAAATTCAATAGCCAACTGGGTGCAGATGTTTTTATTCGATGGCACACAGTAAAATAGATTCAACAGATAAGCCACTGAGCAAAATGGGCTTAAAACAGACACACCTACATAACATACTCACAACATTAGCCACAAGAAAGCCAGAGCCTATCTTTCCTGGAAAATTCATTTGCAAATCTCCTTCAAGTGTTAGACTGACAAAGCACGAGTGACTGTTTGCACATTTATTAGCATTGGCCATAACACCCAGAGGAGAGGCATGAGCCTTTTTGATTGCTCATGTCATCACTCTCTTTCATTGCTTTGTCAAACAGTGCTGTGAAAAACTGCTCAGTATCAGGGATTCAAAATCCAGAGTGAGATGTTTAAATAGCTCAGAATCTTTTGTTGTAGATGCAACAATGTGTCAAGCAGTGTTGGGGGCTACTGACAGATGCAAAGATACATCATTCCCCCCGTCCCTTGTGCTCGTCATGCTAAAACTGCGTGACAAAACACAGGCGTGAACACAAACAACTTAACTGAAGCAGAAGTTGTGGACTGTTTTTATTTTTTAACAGTGACTTGCTTGGGAGTTTAATTTAGACATGGTAGGTAAGACTAGGGACGGTAGAAGCCTACAAAGTCACTTGTGTCGCTGAGCAAGACACTTAAACCTGCGTGTCTCCACGGGGGACCGTCCCTGTAACTACTGATTGTAAGTCACTGGATAAGGGAATCTGCTAAATGCTCTACAACATTTTAAGATATTTCCCTGCAAGACTATGGACAAAGTACCCCCAGTTATGTAAAAAAAAAAAAAAAAAACAGATCCTGTTAACCCACACTGCTAGAACAATCCACCTGCTTCTGGGTGCATTGCAGATATTCTCTATCTCAAATACTTGTCTGTAAAGATGTCTTTCTGCTGTGGTTCACTGTGGCTGAATAGTTATGATGCAGATAGACACATTACACACATTTCCACTCCAATGAGGTATATGTATCAAAGAATATAAACTTATATTTCAATATTTCAGATCAGTTTCAGACAGACCACTCACATATTTAGCCTTTGGGCACAACATAGGAAAATGTTTCTGAGTGAAAATGCTCGGAAGTAACTGGGTAACCTTGTATAGGTAGTATTAAAGTGCCCACCTGTGCCATCTTGCCCACCATACACACACAGCGTTACTAAAGGATGGCTCAAGCGAGTGTGAAGAGAGGAATGCCTGCTGTGAAGCGTGCAGTCAGGAATGTAAACTCCGATTCAGGCTACAGCCATCAGCTGCTCACACCAGAGCAGAGGGGCAGGTCGATGCCAGTTCTGAACACAAATGGCATTCACAAAAAAATGGCGACAAAATCTCTAAATGCAGAAAATGCATACAAGCAACAGAAAGCCCTCAGATACACAACCAAAACGCACCGGGCAAAAATGAATCTGCTGAAATAATCGTGCCGAGCAGCAGCCCGAAGGAGCGGTATTTGGGACAGAAGGTTTCGGCCAGACCTGCATGCGAGTTCAAAGCTGCTCTGTTGAGTGCGCTGCACGTCCTAAGAGGAAAGATGAAAGCGGCACTCAGGGCAGCAGAAAAGCGAGCCCCGCGGACGAAACAAGTCAAGTAAACAATAAGAAATCATCTTGCGCAGTGAGGCCCTGCTGCTAGACATGCAGGCATTATCTGATCCACCATGTGTTGCTTTTCATTCACCGTGAGCCGTGCGCGATTTATGAAAAGTATGGCTGAAAACACGCACACAAAAACAGATCTTCTGGAAAAGACCTTTTCAGGTCCGCTGGAACAGATGATGGCAGAGATAGAAGGTAACCCGGCAACTACCCTGTCTGAGTCCATCACCGCTGTCAAATATTTATTTAATCCCGTCAAAGTCAGGGTGAACAATGGGAATATTGACAGCAGGGCAGCGCACGCTGGCCGGTGTGTTTGGGTGTTTTAGCGCCGCACACTCCTGGCCGCGCTGTAGCTTTTCAGAGTCCTGTATTGTATTTCTTTCCGCTGCCAGGGTCGGCTTCCTGCGCCAGGGCAGTGTCAACTGATGGTGACCCCCCCTACCCCCTTTCCTGTGTTGGGGGTTTGAGCCAGGTCTGCCACGAGGCCCCCTTCACCCGCCACCCCACTACCCTGCGGAGCAGCCGGGGTCACAGCCACTGCTGTCAGACGCTTCCTGCACGAGCCGGCGCATAAGACCACACCTTGGGGGAATCCTGGGGGATTTTCTTTTTTTTTTTTTGCAGTCGGGAGAAAAATTGGCTCCCTGTCAGGGCCGATGGTTTTTCTTCCTAGAAAAACAGCCCTGGAGATACTGCAGATGCACAGGTACCTGCATTACCCTCTCCACGTGTGAAAAGAGCCTCTTCACATCAGGGCTCAATAAATAGAAAAATATGTTCGAACTCATGTTGCTGGTTGGCGGCTTCAGTAAACCCGAAAAACATTTCTGTGGGTCAAATCTGAAGTGCTGCATAACCTGAAAGCTCATACTGTTTCACTGTAAAACCACCAGAATAGAAATAGTCCACAGAAGTGTCTGGAAATTGGCTAGCTACCCCATGCCCAGAGTCAATTATGCAGAAGGTCTGCGCGCCATTAAATTCCACCAACCTGTTAAATTCTGTCAGGTGGGAATATATGTAGTACAGTGTTGTATTACATGCCACACGCTGTTATAACATTAACAAGCCAAACTGACTGCACATGTCCATTGGTATCGTTATTTCTTTATACTGAATTGCAACCATTTACACATTTACCCCCAGACCAGGACCTACATGTAACAACAACATGCAAGATATCCAGAAAAAGAGCAACACAAACCGTTACTGATGCTAAAACCTGGCATCAGTTGGGGGATGTAGTGTTAATGACCTTTTATTAGCCAAGAAAACGTCATAACAAATTAAGTTTCACCGAAGATTACTTTGCTTTATATTAAAAACCTAAACAGACACGAACAATGTAATGACTAACTTAGTCATAACATCAGTGAAATAGGATTGATTCAGTCTTGCTTGAGGGAATATCCTGGCATTTAGCCCGGTTTGTATTTATTTGTATTTGCTTAATGCAGAGCAGGAATACACATACAGCGTATTGGCTTGTTTGTTCTATCGAAGTTGTTCTCAAACGGAGCCCAGGTCTGTTTTGACCTAAGGAAATATTGGCCTATAATACAGTGTTTGAAAATTAATACTACATTGAGCGGGAGCTAGACAGTAACTCTTTCAGACAAAGGTTTTCACTCACAGAGCATTGCTCTTGGGCAAATGGCAGGGGTGTGGTGGAGGAAAATTATCTTAAGCTCATGGGGAATGAACCTTGAGACTGTGAGCACTGACAAAAAGCAGTGTAATGCTGAGACAGGGCAGAACTTTCACGCACTCACTTACTTTCCGTAACTGCTTAATCCTACTCAGGGTTGCGGTTGCCAGAGCCCATCCTGGGACACTGGGTGCAGGGCGGACACACACACACACACACACCATTCACACCTACAGACAATCCACCTAGTATACAATCTTTGGATGGATGGAGGAAACTGGAGAACCCAAAGAAACCAGCACCAACACAGGGAGAGCATGTAAACAAAAAAAGTTTGAGCCCGTAGTTGAACTCACAACCTTGGAAGTGTGAGGTCATGTTCTCAACATTTTCAATATTCGTAAAAATGTGAAGAAACCATTTCAAGAGTCCTCAAAAAAATTAAACAACCAGTTAAATTAATTTCTCTTTATTTAACATATATTTTTAGAACGCATAGGTGAAGGGTCCCTGCATTAAGAACACATAAAACCCTCCACTGTCCACTGAGGTCTGGGCTTGACTGGGTATCACAACGTAGACTTTTCACCAGTTCCAGAAAAACATACGACTGCCATATTTGGATGGCTCCAAGTTGCCTTCAGTGACAGGGTTGGGCTCTGGTCTTGGTCGTGAGTGGTAGGGGTTCTCAGGGAGAGGCCGGGATGTGGCCACCTTGGTTACCTGTTTTAGGCAAAGAACAAAAATATGCGGCAAGTAGCAGCAACCTCAAACTGACTTACTAGCAGGACTACAGCAAAAAGTAAATGCAAAACAACCTTAGGGTATCACCATATGAATCATTACAATAACTCATTACAATTCAAACAAAGATGAGGCTTTACCTTGGACAATTCACCGAGCTGTGGTCTCTCCCAGCCCAGCTTCTCCAGCACACAGTCATCAAACACCTTCTGCTGTTTGCGACAATGACGAAGCTCTGCCAAGTTGGAGTAGTCCAAGCAGGTCCAGTACTCTGTGAAGGACTCTGCACAGTTTCCTTTAATCTGCCTAAAACCCACAAGAACAATTTCAGTGCAAAACAAAAACAACGTCTGTTACTTGCTTTATTATTGCAAATCTGAAATTATTGTAAACTCCACCAAAAGGAATAAAAACATAAAATAAATAATCCAGTAGGTTAACCACATACAGACACCAAGAGAAGCACAAGTGCGTTGCAGTTGTCCACATTCCCAATTTATCTTAACTTAATTTCTACAGCTCCCAGCCACTCTTGGTGTTTAGATTGCTGTCAGTGTTTATTTGCTCCTGCCTTACATGTGGCTAACCCCTGTTATTCATAGCTATTAAAGAAAGCCAGCCCGTGTGCCACTTAAAGACAGACCCCAGTCAAACGCAGAGGCGTCACAATGTTTAATTGGTGTGCTGCCCCTTTGGGTAAACACTGCGGCAACCTTCGAGACTGAAACGTCCCAGACCAGCACCCCCATACATCCGATTGCTGAGAAAAAGCAGCCTGTATTTAACCCACACTGCACGCCTCGGATCAGTTCAGCAGAAAAAATGCGAAAAGCAAAAACAAAACACCATTTGTGACATGCAATTTAATAAAATAATTTATTTGCGCATACCTAAAGAACTGGAGTGCACACTCGTTGACTTTTCTCCCTTCGTTCAGACATTTTCTGGGGTCCTTCTCTTCCCATCGGCACAGCATAAATTCTTTGTTGGGTTTGTCACACTGGGAGCCATAATGGTGGGCAGCAGCCTTCAAAACAGCTGAAGACACACTTACCTGATAAAGTAATGAAAAGGCAGAACTTGAGAAAGATGACCGTAAACAGGAGGGTGCCTTTTTTAACGCTATGTCGACACTGAACAATATGGTGCCTTGCTATTTGTCCTAGATGTTCTTACTAGAACATTTAAACCGCTTATAGATAGAACTCTATACATTACAGTAATGAACAGTCTTTCCAATAAAAACTAAATAAATTAAAAACTGACAAATTTCTTACTGTTCTCCGAACTGTTCTAAAGCCAAGCAAATGAAACCAGTCCTTTCACACAGTACAACGTATTCGCCTATGAACCAGAAGACCCAGGTTCAAATCCCACTTACTACCATTATGTCCCTGAGCAAGACACTTAACCCTGAGTGTCTCCAGGGGGACTGTCCCTGTAACTACAGATTGTAAGTCGCTCTGGATAAGGGCGTCTGGTAAATGCTGTAATTGTAAATGTAAAATGTACGGACAAATACGCCATATAAATAAAATTGCTGAAAAATAACAAAAGTGGATTCCAAAATATTTTATTACAGGCTATTCAAGGTTCAGCAGACAATCACTTGAAACACTACTATAACTCAGGTGCTAACAAAGCATGAATATCTGAAATAAATAGTCAGTTTCTATAATTATATAAGCTATTCATTGAAAATAATTACCCCAGAACGGACTGACACCGAGTTAGCAGCGTGCTACCTAGCTAAACCCCTCCCCAGCAGCACGGCAGCGCTTACTTCTTCCACATTCAGCTCCTTCAAAGTCGGGACCTCCACCGAACCGGGCATGGCGCGGTTCTTGACCCACCACAGGGAAAGCAAACGAAATCAGCCACCTAGTTCCAAAACAACAGAGCCAAGGTCCCCGTCAGTAGACGGTCGACTGCGTTCAGAGAAGGTCAGTTAAGTGCGCATGTGCGAGGATTTCTGTCGCGCCGCATTGACGTCATAGGCCAGCGCTCCGCGAAACTCTCCTAGAATATGTAAAAATTACATTTAATACAAATAGGTTACGATCAGTGGATCATTGGAACATTCAGCATAATAGCCATCGAGTGTTATTATGGCGAAAGTATGATAATGAATGGTTTTAAGACATTTTAATAAAGAATAAATAAACATTTATCAAACACGCCTGATCTTTATTTTTACAAAGCAACATAATTGTAGAATTTCTTCGATAGTTTCAGAATCATAAAAATCATAGCAATTTCAACTCCGTTTTTTGTACTCTGTAAATGTTATGAATGAGACACTTAATATTGTTTTTTAAAGACCCTCTTTACTAGACTGTCTTGGCCTATTTTTGAGTATCTAATTTAGACTAATAAATTAGATGAATTTCCATGTTAATTTACTGCATGAACCTGCAGCCTGGTCGCACGCTGTGTTTCCATGGAAACAGTCATATAAACAAAACTGTCAAGATGGAGTTCACAGGCAGCTACGCTGGAGAGCACACAAATGGCAGGTAGACATTTAAAATCAATTTAATCACATTTCTAAACATTTACTCGTGTATCCTTTCGTAGAACGTTGTTCACAAAGTTGAAACGAGGTGATATATTCACCTTTTTTTCTTTCTCAGAATGGAAGGTAAAGGAGTATACACCCTTCCCACAGGAACCAAATACACTGGGGAAATGAAAGATGGAGTGTTTCATGGCCAGGGTGTTCTTCATTTTACTAACGGAAGTAAATATGAGGGAACGTGGGAGAAGGGAATATGTAAGCAGGTGCGTGATAGATTATGCAATCTAGAGAACTTCATGGTACTATATTATGTCACGTCAGGGAAATAAAAAAAAACCCACCAATGTATACAGACCGATGTCTAAATAAATATTGTATACATAAAAAAGTTAGCATATATTCATATAATTTCATTCACCTGACATAAATAAAAATGAAAACATTAATATATCCAACAGGGGAAATATACTTTCTCTGATGGACTGGAGTACGATGATAAAGAGTGGGATTACTGTGATGGAAATGACAGACGCTTCTACACAGAGAGGTGTAATGGCATTAAACCAGCAGGTATGATCTCAGGACATTTCAGCTTTGATCTAGTGACGAGTGGTTGACTTGATTTTGTGGCCATTGTGTTGTTTCATTATGCCTCCAGTCTAGATTAGAAATTACAGTTAATCCAAATTCAGTTCATCCATTAATCTTTTATTAAGAAATTGTATTGTAGTGGAGCCTAGCGGGTAAGGAAGTGGACTCATAACCGAAGGGTTGCAGGTTTAAATCCTGTGCCATAAAGGTGCCACTGAGATACCTTTGAGGAAGGAATCCCACCTTTCATGGCTACCCACTGATCATAAGGTGATGGGTTAGATGCAGATGACACATTTTGTTGTGTACTGTACTATGCTGTGTATCAAAATTACTAAGTTGAACATTTTCTGTGACTTGGGAAATAAATATCAATTATTGCATAGAAATAGTTTAGACAATTGTTGATCTTTGCTTTTAGTGATTTGTTATCTGAGATTTGCTTTACTGTTTCCAGGCATCTGGGAGGTTTTCTGACCTATGGCTGAATACAATGTGATTTTCTTAAAGGATTCAAACTTAATCTGATTGAAAGACTATGAAGAAATAACTGTTTTAAAAATTATTTCAAAATCATTAATATATGTGCAGCCAAACTATTTACTGAAATTAGTATGCTATCCAGCTAGTGATGGACGAACCTAATAATACCACTGTCTTCATACCCAGTACCTCAAGAGGTAAGTTACTGTAGCATAAAGTCTGCCCCCAGTCCCACCTAAGATGTTCACCAGGAGTGAAAAGTTTATTAAGAATTTGCAAATGGATGTGTTGTTTTTTCTACCATGTGTACCCCTACTTTTAATTCTTCAGGTGGCAAAAGCTTCTCAAAATCTTGTACATCAAACCTCTAAGAAGAATGAGAAATGTCTTTAATGACTTATTTCCATAGGAGAATCCCAACTGACCAACATGGATCCGTCCCCAGTGATCCCTGATGGCTGCTATGACTGTGGTGACGGTTTCTACGACCCCAACAGTAGAGTGATAAATGACTACAACCACCAATACCTCAGGAATGCAGGTTAGGTTCATCCTACAAAACAAAATCTGGTTTTCTATTTCATAAGTGGAGCAGTGGTGGCCTAGTGGTAAAGGAAGCGGACCCGTAATCAGGAGGTTGCTGGTTTGAATCCCGAGCTGCCAAGGTACCACTGAACAAAGCACCGTCCCCACACACTGCTCCCCAGGCACATGGCTGCCCAATTCTCACCAAGGGTGATGGTTAAAAGCAGAGGACACATTTTGTTGTGTGCACCGTGTGCTGTATCACAATAACAAGCACTTAATTTTCACTTTCAACCGCCAGCATTAAAAGACTGAATGCTGAATGGGCCCATGGTTCATGTTATGTAGATGGTATGTGCAGGTACAGATACAGGGTGAATAATGGGATTATATGTTTTGCTGTATTAGTAAAACAGGGTGTCATATGGAGTCTTGATTTCACACGTCAGTGATGGAACTCTGCAGTCTTGCTACAGTATTGTGTATGTAGGTCATCATGCACGTGATTGGGGGCAAAATTTGAAACACATTTCGCATTTTCCCATCCACCATAGTATGCTTTGCGTATGATTTGAAGTGAATCATTTATGTCAGGCATTCGTAACATTTAATCTGTAGGGCAGAGAAGAGACGGCAAGTGTGTGTCTTCATTATTTTAGTAAGATAGTAAGTTAAATGTATTTATACAGCGACCAATCCCAGACAAGGGTCATAAGGCAATGCACAATTATTTTGCATAGTCAGTTGCATATTTGACACAAAGCAGGGTTTTGGCTGCATATTTTTGTGTTGAGGTCTCGGAATGATCAGTGTGCCTCTGTGAGCTGCACCCAGAACTTCGTGTGATGTCCCAGTAAGTAAAAGCTTTCACTTCCACATTAATATATATAGACCTCACATCATGGACGTCACACTTCACAGTAAAATGCACATCTGGGCTTTATGTCATGTCATATTTTTATCTATCTGAGGTGAAGGGACATTTGTAAAAGAGGGCGTGAAGACAAAATTTATTACCAACTGGCTGGTTTCCAGGATGGACAGTGTGTACGGAACAACAGACACTTGCTGGAAACTAAAGAGGAACTTGGACTGCACAGGGAAAGGAGGAAGAATACGGCTGCAACTTTAAGGGCAGAGGAACAGGCCTGAAGGGAAGAGAGACAGGGAGGACAGCCAAGGGGAGCAGGCCCAGGGACATGCCGAAGGGACCAGGCAGGAAAGGCTGAGGAAACACCCAGGCCTTGGCTTACTGAAAATAAAACAGTCGGAGAGGTGAGCCCCTGAGGAAACCCTTTACAGCAGCCGAAGCCCCCAGGGTCAGGCTCTGTGGGCTGCAGGTCCGGTAGGGTAGGTGGGGTTATGGTCAAGTGTGCCATCACACAAACAACCGCTGGGCTCTTCACTGTTCACTGGAGGAATGGGGAAAAAAAGATGACATTTCTTTCTTGGCACAGCCCCTGTCATAAACTCACTCTCAGTCCGCAAGGTTTTTTACGTGTTTCGTCATCCCATCACCAGGTCCTACCAAATGACTTGACCACATTTTCTTTAAAACAGAGTCTATTACATAGTCTCATATTATGCTACTAAATAATTATATCAGTGGACAAATGTGCACTACAGATACTGGTATTGTCTTCATTGTCTACAGATGCAATGCAATGCAAGCCCTCAGACATTTAAAATGTCGGACAGAACACATTCAGCCGGTTTGCCGGCGAGACAGTGGTGGGATTAAAGATCTCCTGCCCCGAGAATGGCTGTTATCCGTCCGTGTCATTTTCCTGGACGGGCAAAATGAGAGTGCTGTAGATTACAAGTTGTATAGACATCAAAAGGCATCTTGCTTGGCAGCGAACCACATGGGCCTAAGGTGGCAATGAACGTGACTCCTACTCACACACAGCTCACTCAGTGGCTGAAGACTCTGGAACGCCGAGGGCTGGAGATTTATTTATAGATCTACCGGCCCTACACGTAGGTCGTTTTTATTTGTTTGTGCGCGAACTCTATTTCTTGCAGAATAACGCCCACGGGTTTTTTTTTTTTTTGGTTTGTTTTTGGGCCCTCGATGCCGCCGTCGATGTCTAAAACGGACGGACGCTGTATTGTTTGTTGCCGTTTTCTGCTGGAGGAATAAATACACCTTCGCATGGTGAAAATGCCCCGGTGGCAGCAGAGACACCCTCTCGCCTGTCCCACCGGGGGACAAGCTGAAGGCCCACGGCCCCGTTCGTCAGGAATAAATGCGCCCCCAGATATGAGAAGGACGTCTCATTATTTCGCGCTTTTATCGGCCCTCTTGCAGCCATTAACGAACGTGTGGCCCTGTTCGGAAGGAAGCACTTTTTCCCCCTTTTCTGGTGTATTTTAGGGATTAAGATAAACACCTTTTAACAAGCTGCCATTACCGGTTTCCCCCGGCCGCTGCGATACAAACGGGTTTTATGTAAAGCGTCGCGGAACAAGGACAATGGGGATTAATATCTTTTGTGTTAATTTTTTTTTTTTTTTTTTAATCGCGGACCGCGAGAAGCGCCACCGAGCGACCCGCGACCAGTGCAGGCTGCGCCACCGCGGAGCCACCTGTGCTCCCGCCACGGTCGCCATTAGCGCATGAATTTAGCCGACGAGGGCCGATCAGCCCTGAAGAGGGCAATTTACCTTCGGCAAGAGACGCGATAAATGTGAATTTGCGCTCATTACCGTGCGCGCCTGGAAGAAATTGCGATTGTCGCGGCGCGGCGTTAATTGGCATCAAATTGTGATGAAATGTCCTCGAGAAACGACGTCCTTTGTGGCGAGGAGGGGCGCCCGGGCAGAAGGCGAGGGGCAACTTTTCGTCGGCGTGCAGCTGCCGGCATCAAGCGACCTCTCGTCGTTCTTAAACATTGCACTTAAAAAAAAAAAAAAAATTTAAATTAACAACATCCCACTCTTTAGTGCGCGGGCCTGCATTTCTGCGATTTGTTTTACGCACGTGTTTAAATATATATCTGTTTATATTAGTATATGTTATCAGTCGGAAGGGCCTACTCTCGCGAGATCCTGCGAGAGCGGCGTCGCGTCGCGCCGCGCGCCAGGTACAAGTGGCGAGATGGCGGGCGACGGGGCCGTTTGGGGGCCACTGCGCGCAATTACAGACAATCAGGGCAGAATTGAAGACCTGTTCCCCACAATGGCCGCGGTTTGCCTTGTTCCCAGGGGTGAAGGCGCTCAAGTGCGTGCAGCTGCGCCGCGGAAGAAAAAAAAAAAGCTACCTCTCGCTCCGCAATTAGCGGCTCCTTTCACGTTTTCTAAACTATTTTTAAAAAGCAGCGCATTATCCACTGTTGCTGGTCGTCGAGTTATTCTCCCCCCCGCCCGCGATCCGCGATCCAAGGCGCGCGATTTCTGCAAATTGCCTTCGATCGCATTTGCATGTGTTGAATGGGAAACCTTTCATATTATTTAATCGGCCGGGGTGCACTGCAGTCAGCTGGGTTTTATTCCCATTGGATAAAAATTCGTTTGATTTTATCACTTGTCTAATTGTGTGAAATGACGCGCAGCTATGTGGGTTTTTTTTGGGGTTTTTTTATAACAGATGAGGAGGAACATGGATGGATAGTCCGCACGTGTCGGAGAGGATGGGACCAGGCCGTCGGACCCTTAAGATGGAATTCCGAGTCAGAGGGCCGGTGAATCGGATTCCGAATATCTGTGTCGAAATTGAATAAATCTGTTGGAGCTGATCAGTTCTCTTTCCTTTTCCGTCTAAATGTTGAGCGTTTAAATGCCGCTCCGTGCAATTCCATGCAGTTGCATATGGCGACATATCTGTTTAATTAAAAAAAAAAACGGGATTTATAGTAATTCTTTATTTTCTCCAACTTCAGACCTATTTTGTCTGTGTTTTTTTTACTAACATGAGCTCATGTATAGCTACAGAATATTATTGTTCTTATTACAGATGCGTAATTTAATGTACCCTAATGAACCATAGTACAAAAATGTGAATATAATTAAATACTGTATCTGGAAATAAACTGTGTAAGATGTCTACTGTTTCCTTGTGTGAATTTGTTCAGTACAAGGAGAACCAGTGAAGCCTGGATTTGGAACTGGTGTCTTGAGAGTTCTGTGTGCATGAGAGTTGATGTCACTGTCACTGGTCCACGTTGTCTGTGACAGCATCTGGTCCTGCGTCAAGTGCACATGTGTATGGATGTGCCGAAATACACACAATATGACATTAATACAATTGCATGATGACATGCTACGCAAAGACATGCCGCACATACGAGTGCTGAAAAGGGGGTCACTGAATTGCATGTTAATATGAGGTGCTGTTGTATCACTTAAATATTACATTAGACAGAATGATTGTACACATACTCAATGCATTTCAATTTTGTTTTTCCCATTTTTATTTTTGTTGATTTAATTTTTTTTTTACACAAAAAGCCAATTGTTGAGAAAAAAAGTGCTTAAAAGGCTTTTTTTAAAATCCAGCCTAAATAAATACAAGAATGCAGAGGTTTTGATTTCACTCATGAACACGGGATCGCACTGTGGCCAAGACTTTGTTCACAGTTCAGTTCGTCCCTCGGCCGCTTGGGCTGCAAAAGACTGTATATGTACATGCCCAGTCCATCTGGGATTGTACCACTTCTCTTTTTATCCCCTTTGGGGTGACACAAACAGGGCAGACAATTTTAAAGAAAAAAAAAACAAAACAGAAGACGCACAGACACATTTCTTGCTTATACAGAAAAATAACGACACGTTAATTGATGTCAAATTTACATTACACGTAAGTTACACATGTAACCCTTTTTACAGCTTTTGCGAACACACATTTAGGGAGCTGCTTTTCTGCAGAATTCCTCTGTCTCGTTGTCTCTGCCTACTTACCTTTTGTTGCTTCTCTAAATTGGAAACTAGTGATCTGGCAGGAAAGAACTGGATTGATGGACGGGTTTCCTTCCTGTAGGAGCCATGTTCACTCACACCGGAGTGCAGCCAAGCACAGTTAGTGCTATGGAACTTAGTAACAAAGCTGACACATCCCCATCAATTATTGGTGACAATGTATATTATCTTGTCTCACAGACATGAAATACATTTTTAAAGTGAATATCTTAAAATGTTTGCAATGAAAATATAAAATAGAAACTTTTCAGGAGTGTAGTCCAGCAGAGAAATTACGCTCTGTGTTTAAATTTTATTTTAAAGTTAATTCCTGGCCAGTGTTCTATGTATTGTTACTAAGTAAGTGTTATAATCTATATCTAATTAATATTTTTGGGGTGCATTACAATAACATTTTACCATTCCAAAGTCAAGTGAATGACACTGAAAGGAAAATAAAACAGAAATTAACCTTTAAACATCAAACCTAAAAGGGACACGAAGCTACTGAACTCAATAATATTGATTTTCAATCATTATTTTCTAACAAAAATAAATAAATAAAAGGGAAATGTGTCTTACCTCTATAGCCAGAATTTAATCCACACCCCAAATTAATTATTCCAATTATTTCTTTATTTGTTGGCTTCTATGGGAAGCACGGCGTGAGGTGCACAACTAGACCATACTCTCCTCTGTTTTGTTCTTCGGTTTCCAAAGGTTTAAAGAGAGAGACACAGAGAGAGAGAAATTCTGACCTTGAAGAGGGACACCAGATCTCGTTTCCGTTTACACTGTGTTTTTGGGGTCTGCAAGCAAGGTCCACTCCCTTGTGTCTTGAAAAAGAAAGTAAGTCCTCATTCGCTCAGCACTGGCCTTCCACTCTTACATAAAGTCCGACCAGTTTCAGGTTGGCAAATCCTGCTCGTGAAAAGAGCACCGGAGAGTCTCCTTAGGCTGCTCAGAGCTGGGTCAGAAGGGTCACACGTCCTCCCGATCCAAGATCCATTCGCTCCGTGAGTTCAGGGGTGGGCAGAAGTCTGTGAGTGCGGCTGTGCCGTCGCTGGTGTTAGCGGCTGAGAGGAAGCTGAGGCAGGCTCATGGCCTGATGGGGCAGACTCTGCGTGGTCAGCACTGAGAACGGGTGACCTGCCAGGGCAAAGAGCATGTCAGACTTTACCCTCATCTTAAGTGTGCTGCACTTCAAATGCCCGAAGAAGCCATTATAATTCAAACAGTACTGAGCTTACTCTCAATATATCCATGCAGGGCCACCATGCGTGCCCTCTCAGGGCTTCCAAAGGGGGAATAATGCAGCTCATCTGGCAGAGAGGGGGGCATTCGCGCCTGGGGGTGTCCTTGTGGGGGTCCATTATGCTGTGGGGTGTGCTTCTTATGTCTTGCTCTGCAGTTCTGAAACCAGACCTATGAACATGGAACATTACCTGTCATCACACAGGGAGGAAAATTATGTCTTCGGGAGACTAGAACAGCCGATAAAGCATTCAGCCAGTGATGCCAAACGTGTGGCATGAGCCGTGAACTCCACTAGCGTGAAGAGGCACCAAGGGAAGCATGGCGAGCTCTGTTTACCTGGATGACGCGTCGACTCAGGCCCGTCATGTCCGCCAGCTTCTGTAGCGTCTGCGCGTCAGGATTGTTGTCCTGTGCAAACTGCGCTTGCATCACCTGAGACAGAACACAACTCAGGTCACTGGGAAAAAACGGGCTGCATATACATGGGAAATAAGTGTCACTTGAACCTTTTGATTAATCTTTTAACGTTTTATAGATCATTGTTTTAGCACTGGTGGTATTGGGGATGGCCAAATGCCAATTAAATAAACGTGCAAGAAGAAAAACATGTTGCATTAACACTAGTTTAGATGGAGGTCGATTTTTGATGGCATTGTGGGTGAAATGCAGACCTGAAGCTGTTCCGCAGTAAAAGAAGTGCGCGCTCTCTTAGCTGGTTTAGGTTGGCTGTCTTGCTCAGATGGCACTGCCCCCTCCAGAGTAAGTCCACTACCTGCAGAGGGCAAGACACGAATCAAACACAAGTAAACCAGCCTGAATGCGAGCGTGACGGAACAGAGTGGACGGTGAGGACATACCGCTCTCAGCTGCCCGCTTGAGGTTCTCCACCATGGTGTCATAATGGATCCTGCACAGAACCTTCTCCTCCACCAGACCAAACTCTTCGCCAGTGGAGAGCTGCCGCTTGCAGGAGAAACAGGCGAAGCACGCCAGATGGTAGGCATTGCCCCGGGCGCGCCGCACCCAGTCACTGGCGTAGATCTGACGACCACAGCGGGCGCACTTCGTACCAAACCTACTGTGAGACAGAGATGGGATGAGGCATCAGTGCTCCACTGACACAGGCTGCAGAGGTGTGTGAAGATATTGAAGGTCGATTTCTTTCAATTTTACTTTTGTTAGATGTTGATGAATTAACCCAAAAATTTGAAACAATAGAAAAAAAACTAATAAATGAACAATAAACTGTAATGATCATTGGAGCACAAATGTGCCATGGGGTTTTATTACATCAGATGAGATTCATTAAAACTCTGTCCACACGGTGAACAACAAGACAAATAAATAATCTCATTAATAATTCAATAAGAAATAACATTTGGAATATCTATTTCTGTGGAAGTGCTCAGTTTTACATTTCTTTAAATATCAGAGAGTAACCGATGTGTTACAACTCTGGTATTTAAGGTACAAGATGGCATAACAATGCCACGCCCAGTCCAGCTTCCTCACCATTATGCAGAAGAATGTTTTCTTTTAATAATCATGTAGACAATCTAAAGGGGGCAGTGGTGGCCTGGTGGTTAAGGAAGCGGCCCTGTAATCAGAAAGTTGCTGGTTCGAATCGCGAATCCGCCATGGTGACACTGAGCAAAGCACCGTCCCCACACACTGCTCCCTGGGCGCTTGTCATGGCTGCCGACTGCTCACACCATGGGTGATGGTTAAAAGCAGACGACACATTTTGTTGTGTCACAATGACAGTCACTTTCACTTCACTAAGACCCAATGAAATCGGCTGTAAAAATACTCACATGTTTTCTGTGTATTTTTAATCACACATCAGTCTGTTTACAGAGAGCGTGGTTATGATGCTTTTCTGAAGAACTTGGAAAGAACTGTGGAACAGCGCTGTACTTTTCAGGCCAGCTTCCCCTCCACAAAGACTTGGGGAAAATTGTCTGCAGGCTCAACAGTGGTGCACAGATGAAGTTAAGGAGCCAATTCCGGCCACAGATCTTTTTTTTTTTTTCTACAGCTTCACAGTAATTCACCTCTGGTGAGAAGATCTGATTTCATTTTACAACCTGACAGTCTGGGATGGGATAATAAACAGCAGCGCAATGAAACTCATATGCACACATTTTCACTGCACACACACACAACTTCCCCCATTCCACACTCTGCTTAACCATTAATACTAGTTTTCGTAAGAAAATGTCTAGTTCAACTTATAGCCCAACTGTGGCAGAAACAAACACACCCAGTAATCTACGCTCTCCTCAAGCATTCTCATTTTATCGCTGTACCTATATCAGTCATTGTATATTTTACCATTTCAGACAAACACAAAATTGGATCTCTCTCCCCTCGTGTATGTTGCTCAGAGTGAAAATTGGAAAAGTATATCTAGACGCAAACAACATATTCAAGGAATTCGGTATTTTATTCAGTGCAAATAATTATTAGATGTCTTTCATCAACAAGACGATGGGGGAAGCTGTGAAGCTGAAGAACGAACCTCAGGAAAATTGCCCTTATCTTATTTTTTATTTTAGATTTTATTTTACTTATGTTTGTGGCAGTCATTACATAAGCAATTTTCTCCGAGATTAATAAGGTTTTCTGCTTTGATTCTTCACACAGGGGACTGATGGAGCTGCTCAAGGATCCTGGAAGCTGGAATCATTGTTGGTCAGTCACCAGGCAGAGAGAGTTAAAAGAGCAGGGTACACTCCTCACTCCTCAGCATATTTCAGAGCATCTTAAAGTTTTGGAAAGGGGACACTTCAACCCCCAGGTGACCTTTGACCCATAACTGGTAAATGCTGGAAAATGCTGGTAAATGCTGTAAATGTAATGTAACTGTGGACCCACATTTCTGACAGATTCTGGAGAAGTTCAGGTGAGGGTGCCAATTCAGTTGAGAAACATTTGGTACACTTGTGCATTATAAAGTGTCAGACACATATGAGTCAAACCGGCCCGCTTCCCTCCAAGTGAACACTGTGTTGTGTAAATCAAGTCCAGACCTGGTTTGCTCCTCCCCCTTCATTTTTGAAATGTTCATAGAATATAATATTCTATAGAATAAGAATATGACGTTCTAGGAGGGATGAGGGATCTACTAGCCTATCCATTATAGCGTTAACGACTCCGGTGTGGTAAAGGAAAAATGCGCACAAGATTGACCCCACAGGGGGTCTCAAAGATTCTTTAAAAGCACCACAGACCACTTCTATCTATTAATCATCCACTACATTTTATTAATGCTTTGATTGGCTGAACATGGATTTTTTTGCTTACTCTGATTTAACTGGATTACATTACAGACATGGCATTTAGCAGACGCCCTTCTCCAGAGCGACAGGGACAGTCCCCCCCTGGTGAGAAGCAAGGTTAAGTGTTTTGCTCAGGGAGGCAGTGGAAGAAAGTCGGGTTTGAACCTGTGACTTTGTGATCTTCTGGTTCATAGGCGAGCATCTAACCCACTTGGCTACTACCACCCGTTGCTGCCAGATCCCATCCTGTGACACTGGGCGCAGGGTGGGGACTCACCCAGTACCCATTTGGACTTTACTCATCTTTATTCATCCTTAAATGGAAATGTGTGCAAGTGGGAACCTGAATGTTGACCTGACAGCTGATGGAATGATGGACCCATCCAGCATAATCTGGCTAGACCTAGAAAGACATGGTCCTAAATCTGATCCTTGGTTGGGTAAATGACCGGGTGTAATTGGTTTAAATACCGGAGTAGAATGTGAGCATTAAACGCAGGGGACAAGAGGAACGGCAAGCCTGCGGCAGACGTCTCGCCGCGGAATCGTGCTGACGGCTGTGTGCCGAGCTCGGCCTCTAATTGCTGCCCAGTATAAACCACCGCTGGCCACTCCGTATCAGATTGCCACACGAGACAAGCCGCAGTCTGGAACGGCTCTGCCCCAGAGGTCCCCGGGACCTGTGCCGCTCCAGCTTCTCCCGCTCGGGAACAGCCAGCTCGCCAGGCTTGTGCCCCGCTCCGCCGCGCACGTTTCAGGGTTTGTCGTCCGCAGGCTTCAGCTCAAGGTAACCGCCTCGGCCAAGGCTTGAAGCCATTAGAGCCCCCTTGAGCCTTGTCTACCGGAATGCATTGCGGAGTCACTCACGCGTTTGCTCGGCGTCAGCCGTAAATAGAAGGGTATGATGCACAGGGTAGCGCGACTTTAAAAAAAAAAAAAAAGCACTCGCACTCGAACTTGTGACATTGTGAAACATGCAGGAACCTGCAATTTGAGAGCCTGGCCTGCACTGTGGGCGGCGTTTCTTTTTCAATCTCCATATCATACGAAAATGCCAGAGGCTCAAAAAAATGGCCTCATGTTCAAGCCTCGTATTTAAGCAAAATGCTTTCAACACAATAAAAAAAAGATGATTTGAATTTATAGTGGGGGAAAAAAATGAAATAGAAATAGTCATAGTCGTTAAAGCACAATGGTCAAGATTTTTTAAAATCAAAATTTCCTGAACGGTGCCACGATGAAGCGAATTTACTTGTTGTGTTGCGCATTAAAAACGAAAGAAAGTGCTGCATTATAACACTGTACGGTGTTTGCTCCGTTAACAGCCACCCTCTCCTTTGCCTCGCTTGATCTGCCTGAGAAACGGATGCTGGAGGTCAGTGGGTGGAGAGGGGCCGCCGCCTCCATCCAACCAGCCACGAAGAGCCATTCTTTGATACGACGTCTTGTGAAGCATCACTTCACGTTATTTGGCTAATACAGAAAACAAACCTTCACCCAGAGGCACCGTATCAACTTTAAAGGACGAGTCACTTCACATTGACTGGGAATGAACGGAGAAGGCTGGCCAATTTGCTGCTCGCCATTCAACAGCGGCGGTGAGTGCTTCGCAATCACGAAGCACCGCAGCCCCACATCCGGAGCCACCTTTCACAGCTTTGCCATTTCCACTCACCGCCCCCTGAACAGATATCCCAGCATCTATTCAGTCCTGGCTGGGCAATGAACGTGTGGTGGTATATACTTCTCTGTGTTAATCTGTTCAGCCTCACCCTTTGCACAACTGAAACTATTATAGGGAAAGATTTACATTTTGTATGTGAATTTTGATATTTCGTTTGTGCAACACTTGCTCTATTTTTTTTAATAAATTACATTTTTTTGACCAGTGTAACACAAGCTTAAATAAACCAGAATCAACAAGCTCTTGGAAATTATTATTATTATTATTACGTTTTATTAATTTGTATAAGTGGATCGCATGATTATATATATATTTGTTCGTTTCCAAATATACAAATTCAATAGAAGCCGTCTGCCCGAGCACAGTACAACCATGAAAATGAAAAATAAAAAGGTGAACATGGGGGAGACAAAGTGAAAACTTACCCTACCTGAAATAATCCATTTTACAGAAGATTTCCTTGTTTTTGATGTAGCAGCTGCTGTGTTGGCGCAGTGATGTTCTGCAGACGGAGCACTCCAAACATCTCACATGCCAGATCAGGTTATTCACCTGGCAAAAAAACACACACAAAAAAAACAGGCTCAGACAACAGCAAAAAGAAGAAGAAGACGGAAGAAGAGGTTTGACGAAAAGATTATGGTTTATCTGTCTTTAATCTGGAGATTTATATGATGTACAAAAATGGAAAAGAGCACAATGGCACATTAATAACACCATAAAATGGTTATATTGTATTACTGATATTTAAACAACAGTTCAGCAGCAGGTCTGCGCATCGAATAATCGCTCTCATGCCCGAATATAAATCGTTTCGTGAGTGATTTTTTTTTATATATATAAATCCAAATTTCTCCTGGACTCGCAACACCACAAACCGACACCCAGATTATCCCACGTTGTCCAGCGCGGTCGGGACCTGTACCCCGCTGGTGACACCCCGAGATCACCAGATAGGAACACACACTTCCTCTTGTTTGGGTTAAGCGCACGCGACAGCACGCGTCAGGAGAAGCCGGTACACACACACACACACACACACACACACTCCTCAAATCAAACCCCGTCCTAACCAGTCCTGTTCTACGTGGTGATGAAAGGATGAAAAAATCGCCAAGATTTTCTATAATACAGCAATAACAATAATAATAAATAACAATGAAGTAATAATAATAATAATAATAAAACATTAATAAAACGAACTCCACTACGCTCATATTTCTCCCAATTTGCGTCTTTAAACGAAGTTTAAAAGCGCTGTCCCAAAACGTTCACATTTCTGTCCAAAATCCCCCCGCGTAACGCCGATCGTCCGTCCGACCCTGGTCACCTTGAGCAGATAACGGTCCAGGATGTCCAGGCCGCAGCTGGCGCACACGTTCTTCCCGGCGGACGGGACGGAGGAGGAGGCGGAGGAGGCGGGCGAGCAGACCGACGGGGTGGAGGGGGGACTGGGCGACGATCGGGGTTCCTCCTTGTCCATGCCGGCTCTGCGGGACTCGCCGTCCGGGTGCGACTGCGCGGACAGAATAAAAGCAAGAAACCATGTCGGTCTGATGTTTGTGCCGGTTGGCGCTGATATGTCAAGTAAAAAAAATCATTTTAAAAAAATTTGTTTTTTTTAAGGAAAGGCCTAAATTTGTAAAAAAAAAAAAAAAAAAAAAAGATTTCTAATTAATAATGTACTTTCCACTTACAAGATTTACTAAAAAAAAAAACTCAGTAAAATGCGCCACACGGGCTGTGAACAGAAGCCGGGAGTAGCTCTGTAGTAGCGTCGCGCGTTAAAAAAAAAAAAAAAAAAAAAAAAAAAACGTACCATCGGGTGTCCCGCGTCACGGTCCCCGCGGGTCGCGGCTCTCTCTGCACTCGCTGCGTCCGGCGGGAGGATCAGCTACGGAGCAGGGGGAGAGAAAGAGAGGATTTTTATATATTTTTTTACCTTTTTAACATAAAAAAAACGGGGGCGACTGCGGCTCCATCGCGTCGGCGTCGCGCTTTATAAACGCGGCCGAAACAATGAGGCGACGACGAGCCCCCAGAAATTCGGGGAGATTTTCTCGGCGCACTTAACCCGCGGCTCTCGGAGTAATCGCGGAGTAATCGCGTTTTTCCTCCTCGCCATCCAGGCGGCTGAGAGAGGAAGGGTGGTGGTGGTGGTGGTTGGTGGTGGTGGGGGGGGACATCAACTACCTGCAATTAGAAATCGCTGGAAAGGCTCGGCGACGAGAGGGACGCGGAGTGTCAATTTCAGCTGTCACTCAGGAGAGGCGACGGGGCCACCCAAAGAATTGCAAATTTGATTTTTAATGGCAGTAATTAAAATCTAATTTCTGTCACCCCCCCCCCCCTTACAGGCTCGGCGCGGACCGCAAATCACTCCATTCATAAGATTCTCTCTCTCCCTCTTTCTTTCTTTCTTTCTTTTTTTTTTTAAACGAAGCCGATCTTACTGACGACCTCGCGGTAAATATACATGTCCACACGGATCTGTGCGTGTGCGTGCGGAAAACACGGAGACCCGTGGCACTCACTCGGGGACGCACACACGATACGAACCCCCGAAGACACACACATGCACATACTTAGTTCTATTAGAAATCATAAGGAAATAATAAGGTCTTTACCTGTTTTGTGTGAAGTCCTTCGGACAGAAGTGGATTTCCCCCCGACAGAGGGACCAGAGCCTCATTTTTCCAATACATGAACAAAAAAAAGTGTCGGCCGCTCGCAATTTATTTTATTTAAGTTTTTAGTTTTTTTTTTTTTTTGCTTAAATATCTTCATATAAGCACGACCGGCCCCCTGCACCTCGCGTCTTCATCGTCGGCGTCGGAGACTCGCAGCTCAGGTCGCGGAACTGTCGCCATAAATGACGCGACGTGGAGGAGAGGAGAGGAGAGGCGATCTGCTCGTCCAAACTTCTCCCTTCCACCTTCTTCCCCCTCTTTCTGGGACGGAACTGCTGACTACAGGAAGTGGACGGAGGACCGCGGGGGGGGGTCTCCTCGCAGGACAAATACCAACAAACCCCCGCGCAACACTTTTACAACGTTATCGGAACCCAAATATCCCAAACGGCGACACGCATCAATTCAAGGTCGGGCTGTGGGAACAGTGGCATCTTTACACCAGCCACGATATCGATGTTGGGCTGAACTGAACGAACTGCACGTCAAATACGAACTTTTCTTCGTTTTGCTGTCGCGCCACCGTCAACCGTTTATTAACCCTTTGTTAACCCATTATTAACTCTACACTGTAAATAATGCCAGTGAACGGGTCCGGGTGGGGTGGTCGTCACCTCGTCCACGACGGGTTACATTTACAGGCAGAAATAAAAAAAATGTAGAAAAAAGACTTGATTCTGGGATAGAAAGTTTGTGGAAGCGCCTCTCCTCCTCCTCCTCCTCTTCCTCCTCAGCGGGTCGCGGTGAGATCGGGGTGATGCGGAGTGGAGGAGATTTGCCAAACGAAGACGAGCCCATTAAAACCACCAAGCCCTGAGGGCTGGAAGATGGAAGAAGCTCCGACATAAAACCGTCACCGCAGAGCCCGCAGGTTTCTGTGCACAACTCAGTTTGATATGAAAAAAAACACGAAAGGTTCTGAAAGGACATCTCCCCGTTTTTTTTATTCCCATTAAATTCCAGCTCCGCTGCTCCTTTAGTGCCCGATTTAGTTTAATTACATTAAGCGTTTAATCTAGAAAAATCTGCACCTTGGTTTAATGTGCGAAAAGCTCATATTCTGCAGAAATATGAGAAAAAAAGAACAAAAAGCTTCTAATTTCTGCAGAAAGGAGCGGGTGGGGAGTGTTTAATGCAGACTTGATATTTGCTCCTGCTCTAATGAGGAGACTTAATTACTCCACCGGAGTAAATGTGGAGTAAACGGCATCGCGGGGTTATACTCGTTTCGATGAATGAAGTTGACGTTTTAACCATTATATGAACAAAGATAGATGAAGACAAAGATCGTCTTAATTTTAAATCACTGTTTACAATTTAGGAATGTTTAGTTTTATGTTTTTTTTTCCACGAACCGCGATGAAATAAACCTGTGCACCCCAGTGCGACGTGACACAGAACTCTCTAGAACACAGAAAACAAAAAATAGACAGAGAGTATTAGAGAGAACAATTTTATTATTTCAACCAGATAACCGGTGCAGGGGGGGTGGGGTTCCCCTCTTTTACTCCACGTTCTGCCATGAACCCGCTGATGCAGCAGGTGAGCAGCATCCACCCTCCACCCACATAATCCCCATTTACAAACCGAAGCAGAAGCATCAAAGTAAAAATACTGCGAGGTTCACATATAAAACTGCCCGACCAACGAAGTCACTGACGTAAAAGACATCGAGCATTCGCTAAACAGTGAAGAATACAAAACGTGATTAGAAACCCCGACCCTGGGAACTGAACGAGCAGCACTACAAAGGACAATTTAGACTGACGAGATGATGGAAAATTAAATTAAATAAAAGTAACATTGCTTGCAATAACACACACTTGACACTGGTGCAGTGATGAAATTTAACAGGAATAATCTAAAAATGAGTATTTACCAATGCAAACACAAGGGCTTCCATGAGCCTTATCCAGTGGTGCAACATGTGTAAATAGACAGTTTTGTTGCATAATGGAATGAGATGTGTGTGTGTGTGTGTGTGTGTTAGTGGCATGTGGGCGTTATCTCCTGAATCTGCGGTAAGGCTTGTTGTAGGGTTGCGGCCGTTTCTTCTCGGGGGGCTTGTTATAGAGGTAAGGAGAAGGTCCAGCGTACTCCTCGTCTGGGTTGTCCTCCATCATCTGCAGCTTGGCCTCAATGGCGCGGATCTTCGCGTTCACACTTCAAAACAATTTCAAAATGTCAGTGTATTTGCAGGCTACACTTAATAAATATATATATACACACACTTGTTAATTTTATTATTCAGCCATTGATCTCATCTATATTAATAATAATAAATTATTTAATGTTAATTCCATAAATAAAATTTCAATATAAATTAAATTACATTATTTAAAATTAGTGTTTTGTTGAGATACAAAAATCAAGTTAAGAGTGAAAAAAGTGGCATAATCATCAATGGTTTTAGAGTTTGAGTCAGTGTTTTATGAACTTTTCCATTGTTAAAGATCAGCAAAAATCAAGAAGAAAATTCCACACTTCAGATCAAAAGCAGACATTCAGCATCATTAGTAGCATAACTACCAAACTTTAATGCTTTCTTTAATTATCCTGGTTGAAAGGTACAAAACCTAAAGAATTACAGAATAGATTTGTAATTAAACATCAGTTGAGTACAAGAAGTAAATACTTGTTTTCTCAATTTACCAAAAAACAAAGCAAAACATTATATTGGTTACTGAATATCTTTTATTCCTTTTCTTGTTCAAGTCAGATTCAACATTGTCTGCATTTTCTTTTCAGGACAAATGAAACCTGAGCAAACTGAGAGGAATACCAGTTTAGTATGTCCCTATAGTGACACCAGGACTAATCTACAGTCCTGAATCTACTCCCACAGTCCATCATGCGCTTTTTGTGCTTTGATAAAGGATGCAAAATTCTCAAAAGAAAAAGCATCTCACATGCCTGCCATCAAGGTGCAGAAAATGCATCTAAATTAGGTCTTGGCTCCTACTGAAGGCTTAAAACGCACCTGAGCAGAACAATAATTTTTTTTTTTTAATTACATCAAGTCTCCTTCACCGCTTAGACCTCTCTGCTGTACCAGAAAAAAAACGAGCTACCTGTCTAGTGGGTTCGTGCATTAAGAACACAAATAATCATCTCTGGTTCTGCCAAAGAGCACCCCATTACTGCACTGAGAATGATATTCTCGCAAGAAACACAAAACCTGTGGTGTAGGTGATGGTTTTGGAAAGGTTCTTTATCTCTGCCAGATTTTATTTCCCGCCCCCACTCACCACTGAACCACAGGCTGAGGTCAAAAGGATTTATGCAGATCCGCGGAGAAGTGGGACAAGGTGTAATAACAACTACAACATAAATTAAACATTGATGAAGCAGCTAACCAGAGTTCTCTGAAATATGTCAAGTTACAATGGGGGAGAACTTATCATTTCTCAATTTAAACAAATCACAGTTTCCCCTCCCCCACACACATATTTGAGAGGTTTTATATAGTTCACTGGAAACTGAAATTGCTGACTGTTTTAGTAATTTATAGCTCATGATTCTTTTACCACTTACTGTGGATTTACTGGATTCCCAGTCCACACATTACACATATTTAAAATAATTTGAACTCAAAATCACTTTCAAATGAATTTTCTCTTTTTAGAGTGAAAGTGTTCTAACAATAATGAACACTTAAAAAGAAGAAAAAAAAAAAAAAAACAGGTTCTTCTCCATTCGTGTGTTAGGTGAGTTTCGCATTTATTTGATCAGTGACTGCATGCCTACAACATTGTAGCCTTCATTTTATAATGTTTATTTGAAATGTAATGCCTTTTCATAGACGTGTCCAGGTATAGCGGGGGGTCTCCCAAACTTGGGCCACCTACCCCCATGTTTTCATTCCTAAAGTTGCGTAATTGGGATCAGCACCCTGTGATGCATGCAGCAGTCTGGAAACACAGAAGGCTGGAATGAAAACATTCTGGCAGGTGGGTCCAGACAAGATCGCTACTGAAACACGGTATGTTACAGGCCCCGCAATCCTGGAAACCAGATCAGCACTTTTAAGTAAAATCTCAAACCTAAGATTGGTTGGCATCTCCTCTGGGATACTGCAGGATGGCTCCAGACTTGCTGGTAGGTTTTTGTCTCCTCTGAAGGGCTCAAACCTCTGTAAAAAGCACACAAATAAAACAAAAAAAAAAAAAGGACAGAAAAGAAGAGAAAGGAACATGTATGTGAGAGACACTCCCATGGCTTCAGAAGATGGACAGCAGAGAATGAACCGCAGCTTCCTCCCCCACGTTGCCACTGTCCAGAAGAGGAACACTGACTGGACGAGAGTCCGTCCAGCCTGTCCATCTTACAGTGGCTCGGCAGAACTAAGGCACCGCAGGCTCAGCTGCATGCTCATCCTCTTATTAAACTGTCCCCTCTACACTGCAGAGCTCCCCACACTGTCACACCTCAGCACCTCCTGAGAACCTGCGGAGAACAGAAAACAGGCACTAAATTTAACTCACACGCACAGGACAGGAGGAATTCAGTGGAAGGTATCTGGAGAATATCGACAATTGCTTTATTAAAAAGATTGTAGAAACTCATTCATTCAGCATAAACACAAAAATTGCCATGAGATTTAATCTCTCTACAAACAAAAAAAATTCTAATTGATTCATATTTCTCAATCAGCACACATTTGTATCACACACACACACCTCATCTACAAAAACATTATACACGTGCAAGCATCTGCATGTGTCGTCCGCTGCTTGTTGTTGTCATCAAGTGTACGTTGTTAACCTTGAGCTCAGGCCTGCCTGAGCCGTTCCCTTCAGAGAGGGTGCGGGTATGTACAGGAGGCCGTGATTCTGGCCCATTCAGGATATCCTTGCTCCCAAACGGCAGCTGCCTATTGTTATGGGGCCAGGGTCGCTGGAGCGCCTGTCCCCAAACGAGCAGTGCCCTGCAGGTAAGGTCTACATGCACACACGCTGCATGAGTGTGCATTACATGGGTGCAGGTGAGTGAATGGAGAATAGAGAGTGAGTAAGTGTGGGCTGGAGAGGTTAAAGTTGGTCCCAATTCAAAAGAGCCCCTAAAAAGTCACAAATACTAATTATGCAGATTTGACACTTTCCTTCCAAATAAGACAATACACTGTCGACTATTGATAAATAGATGATTTAGATTAGTTGGGGTTCTGATAGCAAAAGATAAAAGATATACAGCATATATTTTATTATGCTGTAAATAGAAATCTTATTATATTAACAACATTCCACAAATGCATAAAATAGTATAAACAGCGCAGTATAATTACTAAATAGTATTGACCGGTATCAAAAAAGGGAGCCAGAAAAAGCTCCATGCCACACATTTCAAAAAGCACAAAATAATCCCATGTATTTTTTTTAGAGGGCAAGTCAGAAACATACTCTAAATTGTAATGTTTGTGGTTTGGTGATATTTACCTTTACCTGTGCATGGGCCCAGCGCACCACCAACTTCTTGGAAAGAGCCAGCTTCCCATTGAGCCGCTGAATGGCACGCTCCGCTTCCTGAAGTGGAAGCAAAACACCATCATAAGAATCAGGTTGGGAAATCAGAAGAGGCGTGGCCTGATCAATGGTCATTTATGCTAAAATAATATTATAGAATATATAGAATGTTTTTTTATGTTGGCAAAGGAAAGGAGAAAACCAAGTGAAGGAGAAGACCAGCAGGTCGACTTACTTCTTTCGTGTGGAAGTTCACAAAGCAGTAACCCCTGGGCTGCCCCTCCAGAGGGCCTGACTTGTGAAATAGGAAGTCAAACTGCTTCACTTTGCCAAATTTCTCCAAGAGCTTCACCAAATGGTACCTGCAAGGAAAACCAAATACATGAGTGAGGTTAACAACATTCACACATGCAAGTGGAGGTGGAGGATGGGAGCTGCTCCACTCAATGCCCCAGCTAATATATCTCGAAACCACAGGCAAAACAACAGATGAAGTTGGCACATTAAAAGAGCAGGGTCATTTCTTACCAACATCATACACAGAAATTGCCCCCCCCCAACTGTTACATAATAATAATCCTGTTCTGTCAGCTAAATGCTAATGAAAATGACAGCCTCTTTAAACCTTTTTTCGTTGCAGTAAATCTTGCATTCACACAATGAAGAGGATACAGTGTGAGGACAATAAGAAAATAAAAAAGAGGAAGTCTGAATTTCCCCAAGGGTTTAGAATGGCCTCTCAACACCTATTAGCAGTCATGGGAAATGACAGGTGCCTGATCTACAGCTCTTGCACTGGAAACATACCAGCTACATTTTGTGCTAAAGCTCTCCCAAAATAACTCCCTGTGTGACACAAGGTGACCACTTAAATGATGATAGACAAACATCATAAAGATATTATGCAACGGCATCTCAAAATGAGGAAACCTAATAGTGACTACAAATCAAATGGCAAAAGAAGTTCCTCTTAGATCATGATGCCCATATATGCACAGTACTCATAAGATTTTCCATTTCATGAAGCAAGGAATTGATTCTAATTACACAGACTGGGATTTATAATTATGCCATCTGGTTTCAGTGAATGTCAGGGAATAAAAAATTTTTTTTCCCCCACACACATTACTCAGATTTGGTTCTTTAAAATACTCTTATTTGAGACAAATCAAATTGTGTAAATCAATCATAAAATAAAGATCATGGTGAAATCCTCTGAAACAGGCTGTGACAGCCTGATTGGCACAACTATATTGTTTTGACCATTTAAGAGATATGGTAAAACCTAAAGCAGAAACTCTTGGCCACTCAGGCAGCATAAATGTTTTCCCCTCCGCTCTCTAGGGCTTTTGTCCAGAGCAGCAGTTCTCACTTTCCCAGACTCCACCCTCTTCTTCCCCAGCTTGTGGGGTCTTCCTGAAACTGAATTGATAGTGCCCTGATATTGCAGGGACAACTTCTGGCTTATAATAGACCCCGCAATGCACTTCTCTAGGGGACCATAAAACGTGCTAAAGAGAAGAAGGAGGAGGAGGAGAAGGAAGAAGGAAGCGGGGTGGTCGGCAAAGGTATGATGATTTAAGGTGTGTTCTGTCAAAAGCGTGATCCTAAGCCAAGAGACACGTATTTCAAGGTCAAAGCAACAGCAGCAGCATCCACCCACCCACCTGTTGTTTATTCTGCATAATCAAGTTATGTAAAGTCAGAATTTCTCTATGCAATATACTCTGTGCTCGTTGTCCCACTGCAAGTCATGTATCTATGATGGTGACAATAACAATATAGGTTAGCAAGGGCAGCTGTACGAGTATTTTCCCGCTTGAGCTCTGCAACTGCCTCTTCCCCCGGACGTGTCCTCCCCACCTTCTGGCTGACGGCACAAACAACCTGCAGCACATGCTAGATCCATCACCGGCCTTGAATGGTCCCCCATGGATTATGGACAGGTCAACGTGTTAGCTTCTTATGAAGACAACAGCCCCCCCACAGCCTGTGTATGTTTTTTGGTGGGCTGGGTGAGGCTCAGAAAGTTGACTATGGAACTGCTGCTCTGGGAGACATGCCAAGCGAGAGCCTGTGGAAGTGTGGGGTGTGTGCGCTATGGCAAACATGAACAAAAACACGATCCACGAGTCCCCTATTATGTTTTTTTTTAGTTGGTCTTAGTTGTCCCCTAATACTGTGGCTGAAGTATCTTTCCGAAATTCAGCCGTGGTGCAGAATTACAGCATTTTAGCCAGTCACACTATGAGATACCCCACGGTGCGCCATTTCTGTGCATGTAGCTTTAAATGCTAATGAGAGCAGCATATAGAAGTTGAGGGGGCATTCGCATAGATGATGTCATCAACCCCTTTCACAATGTTTGGTGCAAACAGGAAGTCACCGTTTTTTCAGAAAAAAAATTTCAAATAACCCACGGGTTCTTCAGAGTCTTGCGTGATGAACTAAAAAAATACACGCGTGCATAATTTTTTAGTATCCAATCACTGCAACTGCAATGCTTTGCACATTTTCAAGCCATGGCGGTCGGTGGAGTTCCATTTTTAGGGGAGGGGTGGGAAATTCTCTGGGTGGATAAATAATGAGAAATGGGAGGTAACCTTTCCCCTTATGATGACATAAGGGGAGACATTCCAGCTCAGACCGTCTGAGCTGCCGCTCTCTGAACGGCGAAGAAGAATGACCAAAGCACTCTTTATACATATCACCATTTCTAACCACTGCAGGACCATAGACATAGACATGGAGAACTACATTTACATTTTACAGCATTTATCAGACGCCCTTATCCAGAGCGATTTACAATCAGTAGTTACAGGGACAGTCCCCCCCTGGAGCAACTTAGGGTTAAGTGTCTTGTTCAGGGACACGATGGTAGTAAGTGGGGTTTGAACCTGGGCCTTCTGGTTCATAGGCGAGTGTGTTACCCCCTAGGCTACTACCGCCCTATACTAGAATTAATGTTAAATAATCTCACAAAGTGAAACAGGGGACTTTTAAAAATGAATGTGATGATGGAGAGATTCAAATAAAAACAAACGTTAAATGAAAACAAAAGGCAGCAGACACTGGGGGGTAAGGACGTCACTGAGAGGGACATTAAGAGCAAAAGATGACTGAAAGACAAAAACACCAAGAAGGATTTAGCCCTTGATGGAGAGAGCGCTGAAATGTTTGGCTTGCTGTCAGCTCATAAGCGATCACCATTCCTCAAAGGCCGCAGACAGCCTAATGTTCAGATGTTCCCCAAGTGCTGCCTGGGGGTCACTACTTTTCTAATATCCAGCAACTTAAACTAATGAGTGATCCCACAGTGAGCTCAGACCTGGTCACTGCTCAGCCTTGACTTACCTTTTACCCCTCCTCTTCTTTGTCAAAATAAATCCTTCCACTGAGCAGACCTACAGATGGCATGGTAAATAATCTGCAAAAGCATTGTGCCTCACGTCCCTATTGTTATTTTTAATGATTAACGCATTTAGAAAACTTTATTTAGAAAAAAAGAATAGTAAAAAAAAAAAAAAAAAAACGGGGAAAAAAGTGACTGCCTTTAGGTGAATACTGACCTCATTATACAAAATTTCACTGCTGTGTGCTGCTCCGCGAGGGGGGAACTCTGGAGTAGGGGGTTTGCTACAACAAACACTCCCAGCATGTGAACTAATTAATCTTCCCAATCACCAGCCTGTGGGCATTCGCTGCTGTTTTCATTTGAGCAGGTTATTTAAAGAAAAACAGAAGGGAGAGTGAGCGAGTGAGAGAGAGAGAAATAGAGAGGGGAAGGGAAGGAAACGCCTGTCTAGACACCGATCCAGGCAAGCCGTACATTTTCCAGGAGTCATCCAGCCATGGAGGGAAATCTCTGCATGTGCCATGCCCCACCCCCCTGCCCCCACCCTCTTTCAGGCCTCCCCCGAACACAACCAGCACCAACGCTGTCCACCTTCAGCTGCAGTTGCAGGTTGACAGAGTAAACACACCAGGTGAGTGAGGAATGATGGAGGCCGCTTGGCAGAACAGGTCTCTGCGCCTGAGTGGCTCCCTTTCACACGGCCCCTGGTCATCTGCTCATTCTCCAGTGCACGACACACACACGCATGCGCACACACACCTCATCCATCATCCATCATCTTGGCAGCTCCACATGTCCGGCTAAGAGGCAGCAGCAGCTTAAGGAGGTAACAAGGAGGGTCTCACTTAGGCAATGGACCTCCATGTATGTGATATGAACACGCTTACTCTGTGATTTTGGGGTCAATGTTTCCAATCCACAGTCGATGGCCCTCCTGTGATGAGCTGTCGGATAGGATAGAGGCATTTTCCAGTGTCTCTGCGGTCGACTGCATCTTGGTTCTGCTGAAACAGAACAACTGTGTAATTATGGTGTTTATATTATATTTTTTGTCCCAAAAAGAAGCAATCAAACATAAGGCTTGTTTAAGACACAAGAGTGTACAACGATCACGTGTACAGTGTCACATGTGACAACTAAACACTTGCACTTCACTACCAGTCTGTGAGTAATTACACTTCATTGAAAAGCGTTGAAATCACATTTTAAGTCTATACAACACTGGCATATTTTCAAGAATTATCGCCAACATTTAAACGTATTATTGCCACGTGTACTTTGAAGCGGGTAAACCTACCCGGTCCTTTAGTCAGCTAAAGGAATAACCACGACATTTAAATTACTGTCGGAATAATCCATTGCAACATAAATTCCCACAGGAAAGAGTCCCAGATGCGGAAAAACTTTAAAAAGCAGGTAGCGCGTTGAATTGCTGGCTTGCTAAAACATAAACAAATAAAAAGAGACCGTATTAATTGACCGACCTGTACAAAGCTGCTGTCAGCCGCTATAGGGAATACACAACTGAATACCCAGTGTGTTATGTTGCTAAAAAAGTATACATAGCGTTATATTTTGCAGGAAAATATTTCGTTTTCCATGTCGCTGTGGTTGATCGTGGTTAGCATGTAACGCACCAGCGTCGGCGCTACAGAACGACGCACAGCGCGATATTGGGTGACGCTCAACCCAACAGCCGTCCATTAATGATGACGTCAACAAACAACGGAAGTACGAACGGAACGCAGCGGGCCATGCGTTCTGTCAACTGATGCGCAAAAAGTAAGTGTTAAAATATTTTGGTTCTAAACTGGTGTGCCGATTTCGTGTATCGGTCTCTTCGGCGCAGGTGTTTGCTAATTGTCGTTTATTGTAAATGCCGCGTTAGCAAATTAGCCGATAAGCTAAACGACCTTCCTGTAGACGCTGTAGTATCAGTGGTCTTCATTACTCCTCTGAAGGTTTGTAGACAATACAATCATCATAATCATATTTGTATTTTTACATACAGAGTGTTAATGATTAATTGAAAATTAAAGTAGTTACCGTTTACCGTTTTACCTTTTACACAAAACAATTACATATCAAACTATATATATATATATATGTGTGTGTGTGTGTGTGTGTGTGTGTGTGTGTGTGTGTGTGTGTGCGTGTGCACACACGCCTTACAATACTTTCTGTTGGATACTGAAACTTTGCAATTTTAAATGCCAATGCTTGATGAAATATCAAACCTATTTAATAATATCAAGTCAAGTGTGATTTATTGAAACACAACAGTATTCCTCCTACCAAACTCAAACCAACTCAGGACAATTTGAAGTGCAAAAAAAGTTGGGCTGCCAGTTCATGCAGACCTGTTTGGCACACATTTCACAGATGGCAAGCTGTGATATACACAATGTAATGTTTGGTTTAAATTTTCTGATAAGTATTTTACCGCTTTGAACTGTGCTGCTGCATGCTGCAGACAATGTGGGCAGCTGCTCTCAGTCTATGCGGCTAAATCCAACCAATCCAAGATGCAGTATCTCTACAGAACACCTGCGTATCACCTTTCTGCCTTGCTTCATTTCTAAAGACTCGTCATCATCAGTTTCAGTCTCTGTAAAGTCCCCCTCTCTCTGTCTCTCTCTTCTTTCTCTCTCTCTTGCTAGAAGTGTGTCTTTCAGCGAACCTGCACCATCTTTAGATCAGAGAAAAAAAAAAGGTGCTTACATGGTTTTTGGTTCTGGGCCCCTACCATCACAATAATAATGACAGACAACAGTGTTGCAACTGTGACAATACAGAGGGTGGATCCTCTCCTGCTCTTACTTCAGAGATACAGATCCAGGTCATGTTTTGACTGAAGTGATTCTTTATACCCAGAAACACTGAATGGGCCACGCGGAGGGGAGGCGCACTGCACCCCCTATACAATTTTCTATTTACAAATTTGAAACTTTTTTTTTTTTCCTCTTTACATTTGACCACACATCAGCCAATTATGGTTGGAGCAGCACCCTCTGCTGGGTAGGCTTGTGCTGGTTTGCAGACGAGAGTGTAGTTTAGACAGTTTAAAGTGTAGCCATATTCAGATAAATATAAATTACAGTATTGTCACAGTGTCAACACTACAAGTAACTAACAGTAATATAAATAGCATTTTATGCATAATTAGATTCATTGTATTCAGTGAAACTACAGAATTAGACATTTATTTGAAAATTAGACATCTGTGTGAGTTACAGTTTGCATTTAGGACATTTAGCAGAAGCTTGTGTCCAGGACAATGTTCATAGGTGCTTTGTAGTCCATATCTGATCTTCATACCTGTACAGCTAAACTTAAATCAACATCTGCTGCTTAGCAGTTAAGATTTATACCATCACAAGTCCTATTAAATGGCATAAAACCTTGCACTAAAAACATAGTACAATTAAGAGAATAATGATGAATAGGGTCTTTTGTAATAGAGATGTTATGTGTATTTAGTCCACCCCTTGAAAACTTGTCTTTAATCATTGCTAGAAGATGGGAAGGGACTAAGATGTTTCAAAGACAACAGGAAGTTGTTTTCACTACTGAGGAGCCAGAGCTGAGAACACAGTAGTCTGGATGCATGTCTTGTTCTTCTTTTGATAAGAGGAGGGTCAAGGTGAGAAGTGCTTAATATTATACAAATCTGTTCATTTACACGCTTTATGTGTTTTACATTATTAGTGTTTGGTTGCATGAGCTTTATGGTTTCCTTAATATAAGTTATCACTATTGGCTTTCCTAACATCAGCCCCAGCATTGGTCCAGGAGGGCATATTGTCCCATACGCTGAGCATCTTGTCTAACTTTAAAAACGAGGTGTACAAAAAAAATTTCAAAGTCATGTGACTGAAAATCATTGTATGAAAATATTAGTATTCAAACTGTATCAATGCTGTGCCAGGATTACAGATTACCTACATTTAAAGATAATCCCTCAATGTGCTAACAATGAACACTGAACTACGCTTTGAAATATGCAGTAAAAGTAATTTATACTCAGTAGACTTAGTAGTAAATGCATAAAATATATATCATTCCTTGTAAAATTGTACTGTTTTATTCATCCTCTGTTGTCCAGGAATGGCACTGAATCAGCTCAGCCTATTGCGGCCGGCTTTGGGCCACAAGCTGATGGCCGTTGTGAAACCCCAGCTGGGTGGCAACGCAAGGGTCCCCTTTATTCTTCTGACCAATGGCTGCCTCAGAACTACCACAGCTCACCCCCCTTCTCTAGCATGTTTCTATGCTACGAAAAAGAGCAAAGGTAAGCGAAGCACTAGCTGTCTTTCTCTGTATGCCTCTGTCTTTCTTTTATTAATTCTTCAAACAACCATGGTAGTGGAGGTGTTTTTGCGTCCCCTATACTTTTCTAACAACAGCACCGTACCAGGATGCAGGTCTCTCTCATCTGTGTATCCAGTCTTTCATCTGTTCATCCTGTTTGAAGCAATCAACCCCCCTTTCTTCCACTTTTATGTTTGTCTTTTTGTAACAGCTAAAGCTAAGGCACAGCCAGCCAAAGTGAACATCAACTCCTCGCTGGTGGAGGACATTATCAGTTTGGAGGAGGTGAAGGAGGAAATGGAATCCATCCTGGAAGCCCTGAAAGATGACTTCAGTCGCAACCTGGGCATTCGCACCTCTCCAGGTCAGTTTACAAATGTATGTGTTTTATGTACATGAAGGAGTGCAGAATGTCATTCCGGTGTTTCTGATGATCATGGAGCAGCTGACTCCAATTTGAACAAACTGCATCCGGGTCAGCACCTTTCACCTCATTGGACGAGTCCAATTTCAAGGTGGAACATTGAGGCCACTTTGAGGAAATAGCAGCAATAGACCTGTTTTTTCCAAAGAAATTTCCCTCTTCACTCCAGATGCAAGATTATTGACGGAAACAGAAGGACTTAGACTTGTCAGGTTATTCAACTTATTCAACTAGATGAGACGCTGGAATTAAATGACATCATTATACTCTCATCTGGCTTCCATTATGTGTGTGTGTTGGGAGGGAAGTTACCTCCACTGAGCTGGGATGGAACACAATGCGGGACTTAATACGGTGACCCGCAGTCTGGGCACACGTTACAGTGGGATCAGGAATGACCGTTGCACTCTTTGTATGAACACTAGTGCATAGCGACTTAGATTTGTTTTGATTAATGTGGTAATTCATTAGTTAAGGTCATTAACTTGCAAAAGCATATAGCCTGCATTAATTCAAATGCAAGCATCGCTTTTGCCTCAAACTATGGCAAAGCAAAAAATAAATAAATAAAATAATAAACTTCTTAAATAAGTGCTCATGCCCATCCCTAATACAGATCAGCACCATTCAAGCAAATGTACCTCCCCTCAATTTTGTTGGCACTATTAAGATTGTGGATGATAATTGTAGATCAATCTTTTTTTTGTTTTTTTTTGATTGCTCGCATATTTAATTTCCACCTGGATTTTGTATTAGGTGGTCAAGCCTGGACCAGCTCACTTATTTAGCATAATAGCTTCCTTGATTATCTTTAACTGTGATAGAGGAATGTGCATGCTTTGTGAAAGCATTGGCAGATGTCATAGAGATGGATAGATAGACATGCACACACATACATACAAACATATAAGGCAGGATGCACACCTGAGCCTTTTGTTTTCAGTGAATATGAGCGCACCAGCGCAGTGGGCCAGAACCTCCAGCCAAATCCTGCTCTCACTGGCGAGGCACGTAGAGAACCTATTGGCGACGGGGAAGGTTCTGCTCAGCTACGTTCACACACTAATCTGTCTGGCTGAGGTCGCGACAGCGATGTGAAAAGATACAGGTCGATAAATAAATAATGAAATCTGCAGCCATTACTTGTCTGAGAGTAGTAGGGCAGGTCCACTGTGGCTCTTGTTTTGATTCCCGATCAGCCAGACGAATTTCACCATCATCCACCCGCAGGTACGCAAGCAGAACAAACAGGGCCACTCCTCAGCTCCTCCTTCCAGGCTTTGTATCCCTTTATCTAAACAGAGAAGTGTTTTTTTTTTTTTTTTTTTTTCTTTCTTCTTTCATGCCTAGATCAAAGTGCAGCAAGAGCGATGGTGCAGTGTAACAAATATCAGCTACAACCCCTCATCACCCCCACCCCAGAACAGACGTGGGCATACAGAGAGTGATGTAAGACAGAAGATGGAGAGAGGGAGGAAGCAGTGGTGTGTGAGGTGAAGCAGATAAACAGAGGAGACAGACGTGTGGAGGGAGAAGGAGGAGTGGGGGAAATGTGTAGGGCTGAGGTGAGGTAGACTCCACACACTGTCGCACAGAGCAGCTGCTTCTTATCACTTTATGTTTTCTAAAGGCCAAGGGACACGAGAATTAGTCTGGAATATGGTCCTTCCACCTTGCCTATAGAAATATACATGTTAATTGAGAAACTAGTTTCTTCAATGTAGTGTTCTCTTAGTGGAGTAGGGATTTTTTTTTTTTTTTTTTTTGGCTGATACCGGTAATAAATGGCAGGTTTCATTTAAGGGTTTACTAATATACTGGATATGTCAAAATTACTTGTCTCATATATATATGTATGTATATGTGTGTGTGTGTGTGTATGTGTATGTGTATGTGTATGTGTGTGTGTGTGTGTGTGTGTGTATATATATATATATATATATATATATATATCTCAACATGAAACTAGGCTCCAGCTTTGTGTGTGTGGATGTTTGCATGTTCTCCCTGTGTTAGAGTAGGTTTCCTCCTGTCACTTAAAGGTTTTCTTGAGTTGACGACTCTAAATGAATGGGCCTTGGGTTAGTGTGTGAGTGAATGTAGTGGATGCGAGTCCTGCGCCTAATGTTTGAGATGGACAGCTGCAACTCCTGATTGAGAATAAGCTATTATAGATAGTACGTAAGGCAGTGAGTGAGAGGAAATTGATTTACATTTACAACATTTATCAGACGTCCTTATCCAGAGCGACTTACAATCAGTAATTACAGGGACAGTCCCCCTGGAGACACTCAGGGTTAAGTGTCTTGCTCAGGGACACAATGGTAGTAAGTGGGATTTGAACCTGGGTCTTCTGGTTCATAGGCGAGTGTGTTGCCCACTAGGCTACTACCACCCTATATACATAGTGTTCTCTTAGTGGAGAGAACACTGATTTACTGATAAGGGCTCTAATATATATAGTTCATTGTGTATCTCTGTGTTACCTTTCTTAGGTGCCCTGGACCACATTACAGTCACCACCAAGGACGGCAAGGTCCCTCTAAATCAGATTGGTCAGGTCTCAATGAAGTCCCCGCAGCTCATCATGGTCAACATGACCGGCTTCCCAGAGGTACTGTTTCTGAAAACCCTTCATCATTTGGTGTCACCATGAAGCCTGAAATCTTTTCTCCTGTGTAGTAGGAAGGTCGAGCTGCTCGTACACACATGCTGCTGGAACATAAAAAAGCCTTGTGGGGTCCCGTCCAGCTTTGCTTCAGAGTGGTTGATCGATCGTTCAGGGAGCCCCTTTGTTCTTGTGAGAACGATTGAAACGGAGGCCAAGAGTTTGCGGTGAGCTGTCAGGCACAGGAAGTGACCGCGCTGTGCCCCCTAGAGCCAGAGGGCTGAGCTCACGCGGGTCATTTTTCCCCATCTGAGCTGACTCCGCCAGCTCTTTTTCCTATGTGTCCCCCAATCTCTGCGCTCTGCTGCCATTTTCATTCCTGTTAACAAGAGATGAACTGCCCAGCATCCTAAGCAGCATGTGGTGTATCTTTTAAAGGAGTTTTCAGGTAGAAATCAAATTCCAGATGAGGCTCTCTATGGAATATGTGTGAAGTCTTCAATACAATTAAGCAGCAGCTCAGTCTTCCTGCAGCTCTGAGGGCACAGCGGTCTTTATCAGCTGGTTCCAATGTGCTCTGCGCTCTGTTTTGTGATGTCAAACGGTATTATACAGTGGTAGTAGCCTGGTGGGTAACAAACTCACCTATGAACCAGAAGACCACAAAGTCACAAGTTCGAACCCTACTTACTTCTGTCGTGTACCTGAGGAGGACATTTAACCCATTTAATTCTTACAAATCGATTTTGGTATAGAAATGTAAATAGACACAGATGTGACTAAATAACTGATATCATCCATGATCTCACTCTTATGAATGGACATCGTATTTCTTCCATATGTTAAGGGGCTCGAAAGGTGCTGTGGCTGTAAAGCAGCAGCTCAATTAAAGTGCCCTTTTTCTCTTCCTCCTTTTTTTTTCCCGTTAATGTTGAGGGGCGTGATTATGCGTGTGTGGTGTGTGTAGGCATCATTAAAAAGGTGTTTTCTTTTGCTCTGTTCTTTTCAAGCCAGCTTTGAACTTTGACTATTTGGGACCATATTAACCAGAACACAGTCTGGTGTTTACAGAGCCTGCTGCAGGGTTCCAGTCATTTTCTGTAACCACCCGAGCAGTTGGGGAAATAATGATGAATTAAATTCAGAGAGCAATCAAACACAAGCACAGGCTCTATCTATCACTGAGCTCGGGAGAGGAACCAGAGAGGCAAGAGGCCGGTTCTTTGGATGCGTTCAAGGCTTTGAAGCCCCCTCCCCACTCTTCCGTATTAGGCATAAAAAAGCAAATGCTCAAAGCTGGCTGCCAGGGTTTTCAGAGTAAAAAAACAAAACAAAAGGATGGTTAAAAAGAAAATGCATTTGTTTCAAAATGTTGAAAGCAGCGCATGTGAATGGTGTCGTCTCAGATTTGCTCTTGGTTTCCGAGCCAAGTTCAGAAATCTAAACCCGTAGAGAGTGCTGTGTGGGACCCGACTTCACAGGGAGGATCTATGTGTTCCTGTTAAACACCTCCATTACGTGATTTCTGGCCTGTGCACTTCACCACACTGGGGTACAACCGATAATATCTGTGTATCTTGTGCTCAGTCGGTTGCACCAATCAGCATCCTGCCCTCCAATTCCAGAGAGCCTCGGAGTTTATCAGTCCGCAGACTGCCTAGCCTCACACTCCGCACTCACCACCTTTCCCACTGCAGCCCCTCTGCCCAGTGCATTTTGGGTAAAGCCGCCAGAGGCCCCAGGTGGAAGTCATCAGAAGGTCGACGCCCTGTGCTGTGACCTCTCAGCCGTCTCCCAGTGGAGGAAGCCCTGACAGCACCCTCCGGGCGCTTCCACACTGCGCACGCTCGCTCTCCGCTTGTCCCCTGCCGTTCCTGAGCTCTAGGTCTTGCTCCTGCATGGCAGACAGATCCCACCCGGGTGCAGAGGGCACCTGGGTGGCATTGAGCACTGAAGCCACACTGTGTAAAGGGGCGGAGCTCTGGCAGCAGCATCCCAGGTGGTCCAGGGAGCTCGTTCTGGCCAGGAGTCGGTTTACATCAGCACGGCTATGTTTAATTACAGCCGAAATCCCTTTTAAAATGATTAGCTCATGTTAATGACTGTATTTACAGATGCACGGGCTCTACTGGCTTATTTATCTGGCAGTTCACGTTGAACCGCCAATTGGCTCCTGTTGTGGTCCGGCCGCTGCCGGGTGCCTCAGCGGGTAATCGGCTGGCAGTGATTAACCCCTGCTAACATCTCGTCCCCATGTGTGCCCCAGGCAACAGCGGCTGCTGCCCGCGCCCTGCGCGAGAGCAGCATGAAACTCAACCCTGAGGTGGAGGGCACCATCATCAGAGTACCTGTTCCCAAGTGAGTTGATCGAGGCCCAAGGCTCCAGTCCCTCCCGCCATTCACTTTCTCTCCCTTTCTCACCTCACCCCCCCCCCCCCCCCCCCCCACCACCACACTTGTCCTTTATTTTATCTACTTTTTTTTTTTTTTTTCCAGTTATTTGTTTGTGTATTGTGTATTGAGACCAGTGAACTAGGAAAGGAAGACCAGTATCCCACATTAGGAATGAATACATTTTTAACATGCCAGAGGGAACCTGCTTTTTTAAAACCGTTTTTTTGACCATGTATCTTGTCTGCCAAGCTGAATAGCCTGACGTGCTCAAAGACACAAAACTGTTTGATTAGGAAGCTGTGCTGCAGCAGCAGGTGCCTGTCAGGCAGCAGTGGCTTGGGGGTGGGGTAGTGGCGGTGGCAGGAAGCGTACGTCTCAAGCTGCAATCAGACTCGGCATCGGAGCCACATTTGCATTTCCAAAGAGAACGGCCCGCTTGATTGGCTTGAAATGAGTAATTATGCATATTGTTTGCAGTAAACAGACACTACTCTTGGACTGTTTGCAAATGGTTGGATGCAAATAGCAGTTGGAAAGGCGCATGTTTGTACTGTGACCTTATGAAAGTCGCGTGATTAGGGGTGAGTCGGGTCAATTATTAGCCTTTCCAAAAGCGCGCACCCTTCTCTGTGCACGACAGGGTGACGCGCGAGCATCGAGAGAACTTGGCCAAACTTGCCAAGCAGTTCGGCAACAAGGCCAAAGAGTCCCTGAGGAGGGTCCGGTCCAACGCGGTCAGCCGGGTGAAGAAGTCCAAGGACACGGTCTCCGAAGACACGCTGCGCTTGGTCGAGAAGCAGGTATTGGCGTTTCTGTTCCGCTTGTTTCTGAAAGAATGATTTTTCCCTGAGTTGGATCAGAACAGACATGTTTCAGTGTTCCAGAACGTTCTTTTAAAGATGAGTGCCTCTGCGGTGCTGCTCGTGGTTATTGTTACTATGCTTTTCAAAGTGCAGTCGGTGCCGAACTGGTTAATTGGTAGAGAAATGCATTGGTGATTAATGCTTAGAATGTGATACAGGTTTCATTCCACATTCTTTAAAAAAAAGGTCTTCATCATCATAAGGTCTGTTCAGTTTCTTATATAAATGACTCTGTCCTTAAATGCCTCATGTAGTATTTCCATTTTCTACTTAAAAGGGGAAACGCTTTTACAGCCATTTCTTTAAACGGACATTTTGTCTTGTCCCTTCAGGTTCAGCAAATGGCGGACAGCTACACGGTGGACATTGACAAACAGTTGGTCACAAAAACTAAGGAGCTGCTGGGATGACACGTGAGCGCATCTGCCCCCCTTTTATTACAGATCAGAAAGCAGCCGCGCTCTGCGGCTGGACGTGATGAATTGCAAACAAGACTGGATGTTGGAAGAATGGCTCAGCGGAAGGTGCCGCTCACCAGCGTTTCTTCCTAGCGTGTAAACAAGTGTTGGCATGGCACGCCAGTGGCTGTTGGCGCTGCTGTCTTTGTGACTTCAAACAAACGGCACGAGCACAAATGGGTTTTTAATGGGATTCTGGGTCCTCCTCCTAATCAAAGCAGTGCCACAAGGCGATGTGTTTATGTAAAAAGCACCGCACTGGATGTAAACTCTGTGGCTTTTTACCAGCTGACAGGGAGGAGTCCACATGTCAACGCTCCTGCCAACATTTGTTTCACATTCATGTGTAGTGTGCGAGCCACTCTATAATCGGGACGACCCCATACAGTCATTTATGAGAATTAATGGTAAATGTACCAAAGCAACAGAAATAAATTGCATGTTCACTCTCTCGTGTGCCTGATTTGATTTCCGCCCTCACACTGGTCACATGCCACTTTGTTATTGAAAGTTCTGCCTTTTTTTTTTTTTTTTTTTTTTTTAGCTCAAGCTAAAGGACCGTCACAGTTTCACCGGAAAAAAAAAAAACACTATTGCTGTAGTACCTACCCTGAATACACTGACACAATGTATGGGGTCAACTGAACAAACAGTTGTGCACGGCAGTGTACGGATGTATGGTGTTTTGGCGGCGGAGCAGTTAGGATTATGCACTGGTTCCTGGGTCCATATGTCAGTAATTTGGGGGTGGGAAGGGGGGCATTGTGTACCTTGGCCTGGAACAGGGGCTCATGATAGATGGAAGGGTGAAAAATCCTGAGTTCCCTGGCTCCGCAACACTGGCCTGAAAATTGCTTTCAGCTGATAGCTCCATTTCACGTGACATTTATCAAGTGGATTACTGTACGTCTCGCTGTTTACTACTACCACGACGGTGCGGATGGGGGGGTGGCAGCAGAGAGGCCTAATGTTTTTCCTTCTGTGCCGTTGAAAATATACAAGCAGAAATTGACTCGGTAAACATGCACAAATGGCTAGTGCATCGGGATGTGGAACTAGTGAATGGGTTCTTTTTATTCTCAGCATTTTGAATAGTAAAAGCATTTAACGTGTGTGTTTGTGTAACTGGTGTCATTCTCTGTATTAATAAGTTAGTCTGAGACCTCACTTTCTTGCTCAGGCGCTCTCTCTCTCTCTCACACACACACACACACACACACTTTCCATTCTCTCGGGCCTCCTCATCCTCTCTCAGTTTAGCGCCCGTTTTATATGCAGATGATCCAGGAGGGCTGAATAATTCATCACTCCAGCCTTCGCGACAATGGAGTAATGCCGATGTGCGCGGTGCGGTAAATGCCGCCACTTGACCGGCAGCCGGGGTCTCCTGCGACGAAGCGGTCCTATCACGCGCGCTGATTACGCGTCGCGCGCGCGCCGGACGCTCGAGAGCGCGTTTAATCACTTCACGGGCGTCGAACCGGCTCCCGGACGCGCGCCGCGTCGCCGCGTCTCGAGTGCAATCAGTTAAAGCGGCCGAGACGGCGGGCTTTGTTCCTCCGGGACGTCCGCGGCGCGCCGCATATGCAAATTTCCACGAAAGGCGCGTCTTCCTTCGCGGGATTAGAGGGAAGGGCTGAGAGGTGGACCGCGTGGGTCGCTGCGAAAACCGGGGGGGGGACAATTACACGCACGCCGCCAAAATTCCTGGTTTTAAGAGAAATTGTCCTTGACACGCGGGTGACGGTGGCGGACTGTGCGGAACGGAACGGAGCCCAGATTTAATTCGCCTTATGATCATATTTGGGACGTTTTTATTACAATAATACTGATATTAAAATAATCAATCGGATGACCTTTTGCACACGGGCGGAGAATCGGATGAAAGAAAGTGCGTTTTCTTTAACCCTCAATTTGATTAAAATTGCAGATTAAAATGTGACAAATGAAAACACACCTTATATCGCAGGAAAAGTTTTATTCTCGCACGAGGTGGCGACACCAGGCAATAGATGAACCCTGAAAAATACATCCACGACACGCTGCTTATGTCGCTGCCGTGGAAATAGAATCGTTTCGAGCGAGCCTGCAGAGTCGCGCCGATCCCCCGTCTCTTTAAACTGTCGCGGCACATTTTCGCGATCTGAGGGGTGACCGGGGGTGCGCGACCCCGCAGCCTGGGACTCGGAGCACCTGCTGCGCGTCCCGGCCGCCACCGCGGCTCCAACACGGCGCAGCGTGGTCGGTGGTTCTGCCACGAGGGGCACGTCGGGGTCTGCAGCGTCACTTGCAATGAACTTGAACAACGTGCACGGGCCGGATGGCGCCCCCCCCCCAGTCAGATGTTTTTAATCCTCATTTTCCTCGGACTGCCCTGGGGGGCTCGCTTCGCGCTGATGTATCTGCTCAAATGGAAGAACGAGGGGGGGTGGAGGAAAAGCGACTAATACATGATAACTCCCTATGAAAAAAAAGACTATCACTTGGAAAGCAAATGCTGGGACTGGACAGGAAGTCTACTAATCTGTAACCCGATGCGAGAGGAAGGAAGGGACTCAGGAACCAGCCTTCAGAGCTTTCACCAATCATATTCATCACAGGGCCCGGGCCCAGACTCATTAGGCCACGCCGCTGCACTTAACTAAACATCTTTTCCATAAAATAAATGCTTCCAGGTTACGAAACATCTGATCTCGATTACCGAGCCACCGCGGCCGAAGCTGAAGCCGCGGCGATGGAGGCGGCGGGTGATATCGGACCCTCTCTGCCGGTACCATGGCAACCGGTGTCAGGTACACGCCGCTGTGCGCACTGTCCATCCGAGTGAAAGATGGAGGGGCGGGCCGATGAATAATTGGTTCCTGATGCAGCTCCCCTTGCGTGGAATATTAATTGCATCATGATTGCCCCCCCCCCCCTTTTTGTGTGTGTGTGTGTGTGTGGGGGGGGGTATCTTGAAGTTGATATTGTCTGAGGAAATTAGGCAATATAAATTTGAGAGGTCTGTGCTTGATGGGGTCAGCTGTCATTCAGCTTTTGTGTAAAGACGTACATCTGGAGGGGGGGGGGTTAGAATCTCTTATGATTTTGCTGTAGAAAAATTGACCAATTAAGCAATTTCATTCGGGATTAATAAAGTTTTCTGATTCTATTTTATTCGCTAGTCCAATGTAGGTGGAAAAAATAGAAGCGCTTTTGGACTTTGTGTGGCGACCTATCTTTTTTTTTACCTGTATATTTTTAGTAAATAAAATATATCTCTATGTATGTATCTCATTTCCATGGCGGTGGTCCCTCCATCCCTCCAGGTCTTTGTAGTTCTGTACACAGGACTGACCAAAGCAAAATTTAGACAATACACCCCCATGTGTCAGATAGGGAAACAGCAAGTTACTAATCGTTTGGACATGCAGGCTTCAGTATAACTTCAGTGTTTCTATATAATATTACGGAACACCACAAAGTCACAGGTTCAAACCCCACTACCATTGTGTCCCTGAACAAGACACTTAACCCTCCACGGGGACTGTCCCTGTAACTACTGATTGTAAGTAACTTCAGTGCCTTTTTTGTGTGGTTCTCACCGCATGTCTCATGTCATGTGCTCAGCACTAGCAAAGGTTCAAGATGAAGTGGTGTTGGGCAGGAAGGAGACCGGCCACATTTTGTGCAATGCATTGGGGTGTGTGTACCTCATAAATAAAAAGACACAGATCGTCATGCTGTGGAATGAAGCAGTGTAAGAACATAAAAAAAGTGAAGTGATTGTCACATGTGATACACAGCAGAACTGCTGTCCTGTACTCCTCCTTTTGTTGAATTGAATTAATTGATTTGATTGATCTTTATTTGATGGATCACACTTTTACCAAGCAACATTTTTCAGTCCTGAGGTCGTCTTCCTTCGCAGTTCTGAAGCTGAAATGAAGAGGAACAGGACATTCTGCTTCTTTCACTGACAACCGATAGAGGGAGACAGGGGTCGAATAAGTGAGAACCAATTTGGCGCTATTACTATTCACTGTAATTATACGTAATTAAGTGCTAAAGCATAAATTTCATTTATCCTAAATTTAATCAACACCTACTAATCAAGTGTATTGATTCATTATTTTTGTCTACTACTGTAGATAATGGATTCACTTGCTTTGAGTAGGCATGGGGTGTTAGTCTTAAGAGTTTAAAAGAAGAAGGAGCCAATATCTTGAATCTAAGTGATTACAATTTTATTTTATTCATGGATCAAAAGAAGCAGTAAGCTTAACTCAAAGTAGAAAATGTGCATTGAGAAGTCCATCTAACAGTTTTTAAAATAGAATTTAACTGCTGGAAAAACATAGGCCATGTGTTCCATATTTTAGATATATTTCCTTTATTAAGATACCCTCCCAGACACATAATCACACATACACTGGAAAAACAATGCATTATATTAATAAATATATATATTTTATTGTAGCCTTTGTAATAAACTAATTCCACAAAGAATACATTCTTTGTGAGAATACATTAATATACTAAGGGCTAAATGCAGAGGGCTGCATTTAGCACTAAAGAGTCAGTAAAGATCTTCAAACGAAGGCTAAAACTTTCCTTTTTAGGAAATACTTTAAAAAGGCCTCTTATGTATTTTCATTTTATTATTATTAAATTAAAACCTAGTTTTTACGATAATGGTATTTATACTGGTTCCTTGTGACCCAAAATGAGGGATTTCTATGATGGACATTTTAGGAGCACTCATGTATGTCAGTTTAGATAATAGCATCTGCCAAAATCTGTAAGTGTAAATGTAATGTAAATGTAATCTAAGACCCCAGAGGAAACCCATGTTGATGTTTTACAACAGATCATAAATATACAGCAGTTATCATCCTTGTTGTCATGATCTGTTCAGCAGCAGGCTACCATAGCAACATGAAACTTTATAACACTCTTCCTTTATTGTCTCTGTCCGTTGCATTCGCCCTGCTTAAAGTACAACCCTGAGAGGGAACATGGATCGTGAGCTCATGCCATTTGTGCTTTTTGGCACTGTGGTGTGGCTGGTGGTGGCGATTTACCTGTTCGTCTGTTTCTACCTGCTCTGCTCTGTGTGTTGCAAGAGCTGGAGGACAGAAGACAGAGGCCTGGAGGGTTCGGATATCACCGGAGTTGATGACATTGCACAATGAAACTTCCAGTCTGTCTTGTATGTGGACTACTGTTCAGGTTGGTTCATATTTATTAATATGAATGATTAAATATTATATTTTGTGCTAGAAAAATTATTCAATGAATTTATTCATTCATAACACATTTTGTGAACATTGTGTTGATAGCATCTGACATAAGGACAGTCCCCCTGAACACACTCAGGGTTAAGTGTCTTGCTCAGGGACACAATTGTAGTAGAGCTGGTCTACCTCTATGTACCATCCGACCTCTACAACTAATACAAAATGCAGCAGCACGACTGATCTTCAGCCTTCCCAAATTCTCCCACACCACCCATCTGCTACGTTCCCTCCACCGGCTCCCAGTAGCTGCACTCATCAGATTCAAAATACTGATGCTGGCCTACAAAGCCAAACATGGAGTAGCACCATCCTACCTCCCAGCCCTTATTACACCCCGCACTGCACCTCGTTTACTCCGAGCCTCCAGTACTGCTCGCCTGGTCCCTCCATCTCTGAAGGTACGAGGAAGACACTCATCTAGACTCTTCTCCGTCTTGGCCCCTCGGTGGTGGAATGAACTTCCCCTCGAGGTCAGAACAGCTCAGTCACTGAGCACTTTTAAACGGCAGCTCAAGACCTTCCTCTTTAGAGAATATTTAGATTAACTTGAAACCTTCTTATTGTCTGACTTATGTATAGAAACTACAACAATGTGAATAAAAGATTGTACTCATAGTTGAGGGTCTAGTGAACCAGAATTGATCACTTCATTGATTGTAACATGGAAGCATGTTGTAAGTCGCTCTGAATAAGGGCGTCTAATAAATGCTGTAAATGTAAATGTTACTACAAATAACAGGACAAATAGAAGGGTCAATAAATCCTTATCCAGAGTGACTTACAATCAGAAGTTACAGGGACAGCCCCCCCCCCTAACTTAGGGTTAAGTGTCTAACTCAGGGATTCGAACAGACAACCTTCTGATTACAGGTCTGCTTCCTCACCAACACTTTTCTTTTGTGAATAGAGCCACAGTTTGTCATGAATTTAGAATCACAGATTTCCTGGCTGTAAGCCTCGCTGAAATTTGATTTGTCACATACACAGTAGTACATGGTATGATATGCAGCGAAATGATTTTGCGACAAAATGCTTTTGTTATTAAACATAAAATATGTGTAACAGGTACGGTGAAGGTGTGCAAATGTGTAAAGTGAAAGTAAAGTGAAAATTGTGCAAAAATTCTGGGGGGGACAGAGTCCAGAAGTGATTGAAAGTGCTGGAGTGTATTAGAGTTCGGTCCTGTGTAGGAACTGACCATTCGAATCAGCCGGTCAGAGAATCTCCTGAAGCAGCAGGTGCACCTCGAAAAAACAAAGAAGGCGCCCTTACTCCCCGGGACCCCCGGGAATAGAAAACCGATCGGTGCCCCGCGATCATGACGTCATCGCCCACAACCGGTGACGCCTCCTCCACCACGATGCCGCCCAGGCGGCGTCACGGCATGCGGCCGTCCGCGCCGGGAGAGCGGGAGGGAGAGTGGCCGTGATGGAGGCCTGGAGAACTTCCAGCCCGTGACCTCATTTCCCCGGAAGGCGGGACGGCCGCTGGAGCTGGGCGGTGGGCGCGGTCGCCCCGGGGGGGGGGGAAGGCACGCCGTCGAATTCGCAGATCGTTTTATCAATCCGATTTGTCGGTCGGACGTTCATGTTAGTCGTGTGTTTTTTTATTTTAGTTGATTTATTCCATCTGCAGGTCAATTAAAAAGGCGCGAAACGAAAGCAAGTACAAGGTAGTTTTACGTAGTTCATCCTCATGCGGCCATTTTAAGCAGAAAGTTAGTCAGCAGGTTAGAAGAGCAGCGCGTCTGTCCGCCCTGTAGGCTGCCGTTCTGCTCGGGTCGTCTGCAGCCGAGATGTCCGTGTGGGTCGGTAACGTCGCCGCCTTCCAGCTGTTGCCCCCGTGAGCTCGTCGTTTCTTACCAATTTTGTTCCATCCGTCTTTCAGGATGATTTGGACCTTCTGCTCGACTCTCCTTCCTCGTTGACAGTGGCGGTATGGGTTTATTCGCGTACTTTTTCTCTGTAGCAACGTGAACAAATACCCTTTTTTTTCTCTAGTATTACTATTAGTATTTTCTTTTTGTAACGACGATGGTGATGCGTAATGTTGACATGAGGTGTTTGCGGGTGTTTTCAGTCTTCGGCCAGAGGATCCATCAAAGAGAAACCAGGGTTCAACGCCGGTGAGGATGCAGCAGCTTTACGGAAGGCCATGGAAGGCATCGGTGAGCGAGTTTAACTCATTCATACGTTGGTTATTATTATTCTTATTTTTATAGCTGGTATGTGAGGCTGGAGAATCATGGCTCTGTGTTTCCCTTTGTTCTCCATGCAGGCACCACTGAAAAGACCCTGATTGACATTCTGACCGGCAGGAGTAATGCGCAGCGTCAGCTCATTTGTAAAGCTTACCAGGACGTCACAGGAAGGGTCGGTCTATTCACTACACTTTGTTCAGTGTCTCTTTCCTCTTTAATTTGAACATCTTTTTTTTTTTTTTAACTTCTTATTTGCACGACCCGCAGACCCTTGTTGATGACCTGGAGGGTGATACTCATGGGGACTTTGAGGACATTCTGGTGGCTCTTGTCACACCCCCTGCTCAGTTTGACTGCGATGAGTACATCAGAGCAACTAAAGTAAAAGACTTCAGTCCACACTTGTATAGTTTAGTAGAATAGAGGTGTGAACATATGTGAGGAAGGCCTAGGTGTGTGTGTGTGTGTGTGTGTGTATACCCAAAGGGCACAAACAGAAACCAGGCACAATAAAAACTGGGTTTGTGGTACATCTGTATGGTTCATTCGTGGGTTGTTCATTTAATTAACTTACTTTTTAATAATTTTCTCTTTAACAGGGAGCTGGGACAACTGATAGAACTTTGATCGAAATATTTGCCTCAAGATCTAACAAACAGATCAAGGCCTTGTCTGATGCATATTTAGCAAGTATGTATTGTCAACAATTAATTTTATATGAGTGCGTCTAGCGTTAAAACCACTTAAATTGGCTTATTCTTGTCGTATAGAGACGGGAAACTCCTTAATAGACAGCCTCAAGTCGGAGGTCTCAGGTGACTACGGTAAAGCATTAATCGCCCTGGCTGAGGTAGGTTTCGTTTTCTTGATGTTTCAGCATGAACTGTTTCACTTATCCCTAAGTGGGGGCCTAGCGGGTAAGGATGCTGACCCGTAATCGGAAGGTTGCCGGTTCAAATCCCTGAACTGCCAAAGCACCACTGAGGTGCCACTGAGCAAAGTATCGTCCCCACACACTGCTCCCCGGGCACCTGTCATGGCTGCCCACTGCTCACCAAGGGTGATGCTTAAAAGCAGAGGACACATTTCTTTTCACCATGTACTTTCACTTTTCTCTTTTGTCTGTTCGGCTGAAAGGGAAAGAGGGATGAAAGTGCAAATGTGGACATGGCCAAAGCCAAGGCCGATGCCAAGGTGAAGATTGTCATAATTTAAAGCTATCAGTGCACTAAATGAATATTCAGTTTAAAAGTTCTGAAGTTCATGTTGTCTTTGGACAGGTCTTGTATGAGGCAGGAGAGAAAAAGTGGGGTACTGATGAGAGCAAGTTCATCGACATCCTCTCACACCGGAGCATACCTCAACTGAGGCAGAGTGAGGCTGTAACCACTTCCTCTCACGTCTCCATCAATTATAAATCATGATGATTTGTCACTGCTTCTGAAAAGCATCTTCCCGACTTGATGTTCATTCATTTGAAAGTGGATCCGACCTCTAGTAACTTTTACTGAAATATGATTCGGTCCCTGTTTACTTCATTAGGGGAATCTGCATGTCTGTTCAGTGCTGCTGACTCTTCTCATTGTGTGTGGTTGACACTACCTGCTTGTTGTTGTTTCAGTGCTTGTGGAGTACAAGAGCCTGAGTGGAAAAACTCTTCAGGAGAGCATTGAGAGTGAGATGTCTGGGAAGTTGGAGGACTTGCTTGTGGCCGTCGGTAATTAACAAAACGCTCTGTCCTCTCACACATAACAGTAGTATCTGATTTAGATGCCAGTTTACACTTATATTCTTAATTCATGGCTGGTGCAGAAATCAACACTTTCTGAAATCTAGGTGTTATGCTCGGATACCCTCTCTTGTCTAACTGTGATATTAAACCAAATAAAATCCTGTCATTAGAATTAGGGATGCAAGTATCGAATATTTTTGGAATCGTATTCTGTCAATTTTTCATCGAGTAATCGGATAACACATACTTTTGCGTTTTTAAACAACTATCAATAGTGTGTTATGCAACATGAAAATCCTCTTAAAATGAATAAGCAATTGAGTTTTTATTCAAACTCAATACTTTTATTTGATCCAAGCTTAAAACCATTGGGTTACTGGCTCCATGATGTACATGGAAAAAAAAAAAAAACATAGGTTAGCCTATTTGTCCTTAGTTTTATTTAAAAAGGACCACTTGCTATAGCCCATCTGAGAATAAAGAGAAAAAAAGTATAAAGGTTCAAAAGAGTAAAAAGAAAATTTAAATAATTCAAGTATTACTAATAATCCAACATAAACAATACAGTTCAGTTTCCATTTGTATCCAGATGAGGTAGGTCGGTGGAATGTTTGTCTTTGTGCAATGTTATGTGCAAAATAGGGAGAGAGAGAATTTGTGTGTGCAATGCATGTACAAGCCTGCACCACTGTGATGTACTGTGGGGAAGAAGAAAAACATTGATTTGTGCAACAAATGCTATAAACTCGCCCAAAAGTAAATATATATGCTAATGAATGCAATTTGTCCATCTGTTGCATTTATTATTACTACCTAATGTATGGGGAAGGTGTGATTTGAGGTGTAACCTATCAGTGTGTGTGTGCGTGCGTGTGTGTGGCGTGGGAGGGAGGGATGAATTACATGAGTGAGATCTCATGCCCAATCATGCCTCGTCACTATCGACTCAACACAAATAATTACAAATCATGTACATTCTAAGAAGCGCTAATGTTAGTTAGCAATCATAAAAATACGGTACCTTGTAGAAGCTCCGAGTCCGCTTGGAGAAGTGCGGTTTACGTGAGGATATTTTCGGTTAAGGTGCCGTAGTTTTGACGAAGTACTTTTATGGGAAGCCGGGTCCGTTTTACAGTGTATACACCGCACTACGTTGTCCACCTTACGCAGCATGAAATGGTCCCCCTCTTCAGACATTTTATGCCTTTTACGCACACCGGTATCTTCATTTTCCGCCAATAAATCACGCCTCCTTAAATCTTTGAAATGCGCGTCAGTTAAAACAGTCCGTTTAGAACATTGATTCCGGTGCTGCGCAGCTCTGCACTGCGTAGCTCTCGGGAGTGATACGATAATAGATGGACTTTGGTGACAAATTAAACAAAGTTATTCGAATAATCGTTTCAGTCCTAAGTAGAATATTATTTTTGCATTTTTCCATGCAGTGAAATGCGTGAAAAGTGTTCCAGCCTACCTGGCAGAGAGGCTGAATAAAGGCATGAAGGTAAATCTGCATCTGCAACCCTTTGCTTTTGTAAATCCATGTGCATGTTAAGATTTCTGGAACATAACTAGATAAATAGAGAGTATGACAGGTGTAAAAAATGTCATCAGCTGCAGTGACCACCATCATTACATTGTGGTTCATTGCTGAGCAGTGAGATGTCCTGGAACTGTGTAGCTAACTGTGTTACAGTGAAGTAAACGTACCAGTTTAGGTTTGGAATTTGTATAGGTATAAGCAAATTGCACTCTGGATTGTGTGCAGGGCATGGGAACGAACGAGTCCACACTGACCCGGATACTGGTCAGCCGCTCTGAAATTGACCTCCTTGACGTCAAAGCTGAATACAAGAAAATGTATGGCTGCTCTTTGTACTCTGCTGTGGAGGTGAGTTCACTTTTCTTTACTTTTGGGCAAAGCCAAGAGGCGGCTTACTTCATATTAATTTTGATGTTTATTTTAGTTAAAGGTATTAGTTTCTTAAAATCTGAGGTTGTGCAAATGTATTCAATTATCCAGTGGTATTTGTTAATGTCATTTGCTTTGTGATCACTGGCAACATAAAACTATAAACCATAATGAGCTCATGTGAAATGACCGCAGCATGAATCATTGCACAATCTGTTTACTCTAGGCCGAGACATCTGGAGACTATGGGCAAACGCTGCTGAAGATCTGTGGGGAGAAAGACTAGCCTTGTGCTACAACCAAGTGCAGAGCGATTGTTGCCAAGACATTGCACAGCACTCTGATCTGCGGGTTATTCATCTAGTCTCACTGTCATAACATTTGTGAATATGTAACCCCATACAGCATACAATGTTTATTACTCAAGATCAGCTCCAAACCTTGACTCACTCTAATCGCTGTGTCTTATCAGCAGCACTTCAGTTGAAATGATTTTTGATTCAGTTTGGACGGTGACAAAGGGGTGTTGCTACATTTGCAGCTGTTTTCCCGGTCTCAGTTTCCTGAATTTACCTTGGGATCAATAAAATATCTCTTTCTATCTATTTATCTTCCTTCACTGGCTCAAATGAGTTTTTTTTTTTTAATAACATGCTTAATAATTCATATTAATATGATTGATTATCATGTTGATTATTGGTATCAGTGCAAAATCTGATGCCTGTTACATCAGATTTTGTGAGCCTTTGAATTTACCTAATATTAATGTGTATACTTTTTTACTGGCAATATACTCAAAGTAAAATTAGACACCAAAATATTTAATAATATTCAGCTTGCTCACATTCAGCTCATGAAATTCAACTGCAAAAAAAATCAGTGTAATCATCCAGTCAATCTTGAGTAATCGATTAGCAAGCAACAATACTCAGCATCCAGCCAATCAAGTTACGCCATCTACCCCGAAAATATACCCTGAAGTTATTTCCAGTAAAATTGCAGAGGCAAAATATTCAGAAACATATTTAATGCAAAAAATGTTTCCTTTCATACAATAAAGCATTTTATCTGTGTAGTGCTGTCATGATAGCCACTGTTCAGAAGGTGGCAGTAAAGCATCAAAACATTTCAGCTGGGTAGATTTACTCACAGGGTTCTTTAGTCAAACCTGGAAAAGTCATGGAATTTGAAAAGTTTTGGAATACGAAATAAACAAAAATCTAAGTTCCTGCAAGACTGTACGAGATACATTTTTCTACGTACACAAATACAACATTTAAAACTAGCATATACTATATAACTATAGTATATCAGGCTTTCCTCTAAACTGTAATCTGAGACTGGACACTATATGCTAACTTAACGTTTTATTCACAGTCTAATCTGATTCTCGTTACCATTCTCTTTGAATAGAGCCAGACTTTTTACATTAGGGGCTGTCATCAGTTTTATTCCTGAACAAATAATGGAAAGCTTGCAATAGTATTGATTTATACATTTAAGTTTAAATATAAGAAACAAAAGACCAGTAGTTGTTGGAGCTGACTCATAATCAGAAGGTTGCCGGTTCGAATCCCGTCAAGGTACCACTGAGGTGTCACTGAGCAAAGCACCGTCCCCACACACTGCTCCCCGGGCACCTGTCATGGCTGCCCACTGCTCACTCAGGGTGATGGGTTAAATGCAGAGGACAAATTTCACTGTGTGCACCGTGTGCTGTGCTGCTGTGTATCACATGTGACAATCACTTCACTTATAATAATAATAAGAAGAAATTTTCATGAATTCTGGGCTCTGGTCATCTGACTGCATAGTATAATAATCTAATTTCATAGTATAACTGTTTTTATCATCAAACAAAATAAAAACAATACCATTATTTTATTGTCAGCATTCAGATATGCACAGTACAAAAATCATTCAATACATACATTAAAAACCTAAACAAAAAAGACAGGCAGCAGAGATTAACTACAGTAAATATATAAAGGCAAATTCACACAAGAACATCACTGCATTATGTCATGCTGCCATGGTTTCAACATAAATGTAAAAAAGTATTACGTCCTCAACATGTAAAAACGTATCAATGTCAGTGCCACGTTGATAAGCTCGATACGCAATACTCAGTGATGTTCAGAAGGGAAGAAGTTCAGCATGCTGAGGTTGATCAATGGCTCCAGCGGTAATGGAGCTTTGTTAATGGTTTGCAAATGAAACAGATCAATTCAGATTAGGACTGGCAGCTGTCAATCACTCTACAGTAGTCACCACCAGAAACGTTCCACCAGTCAATTCTTTATGCACATAAAATCCAGCAAAGTGACTGACTGGAATAACCTTTTATGATTGATGTAGTTTGGAATCAAATGGAAACTGAAATGAAGGCAAGAAGGAAACTGAAAGGAGGCAAGAAAGACTTTAAACAGAAGTAAATCCAGTGATTAAGTATATATAACAAATGAGAAATACAAATGTACAGGATAAAAAACATGTAGAAAAACAGCTTTTGTAGATTTTAAAGAAATAATACATTCAAGTTTTGAAGTAACAACTAAATAAGAATAATGCAACTGTGAACTTACAATGCAAATGAGAGGTATGTCACATGATGAGACCTTTAGACTGTACATGCACAACTAAGTGAAACAAACCAAACCCTAAATCATATGAACAGAACTACACACCAAACGGTTTTACTGTTGCTACCCGCTCCCGAAGTAACGTGCAATTAAGAGTAAAAATGGCTCACAGAATGACTGCCATCTTTCTAGTCATCCTCCTCATCCCCTGGTGGCATGCCCCGGGCATGGGTTTTTGTGCCTGTAGTTCATGATGTAGACAGCGGTCTGGTGCCACCAGTAAAACATAAGCACAACCAGCACATGCCACACCTGGTGACTGGCACCCAGGTAGTTCAGCTGACCTGTTAAGGATTTCAGGAGAGACACAGGCATCAAAATCGCTTCCATGCTAGGGCACAGAGTGGGACTCAACGCCTATGTAGTAATTCACTAAAGATTCTTATCTAAATGAATCCACTACATCAGCTGTCTGGGTCGAAAATTGATTCATCCAACATTTAATTAAAAAAATGTTTCAAGCAGAACACAGACATAATGAATATTCCAGTGTGTGTGTGTGGCAGTCAACACCTTGTGGACAGCATCTTACCTGGGAAGTAACGTTCAGGAATTTTGGTGATATAGAACACGAATGCTGAAGCAGCAATCAAATACATGACCATCACACGTGGGAAAAAGACCTGCAGGGTGAAGAACAGAATATTTCACAATCCACTATTAAGTGATTTGGCTCCATGAGCTGAAGGTCGTAATGAATTGAGGCCACATAGCAGTAAGGAAAAAGGAATAAGAAATAGTTAAAAACGCATGAGCACACCTGCACGATGTCCGCCCCGAACCCTCCATTAAGCCACACCCAGTGGCAGGCGGGCAGGACGCCGTATCCGGCCACAGAACAGAAGAGTGCAGAGCGAAGCAGCTTCCACTGCTGGCTGAGGTAATGCGGGTGCACCTGGGCACTGAACACGGCCAGAATCAGAGCCAGCACGGAAACCAGGTACACCTGCCTCCAAAACTGAGAGGGGAAAGGGGAGCCGAGTGGCCCTACAGGTCAGAACACTCTAGACTTCAACTTTATTTCTGTTGCAAAAAGAAAATCGGTGTAGCGATTCAAGCTTGTGGCTTTTGGTAAGGCTGCTTACACTGTCGCAGTAGAAGGCATAAAAGACCCCAGGCACATAGCAGCCAAGAATGCCAACCGAAATGCCAGCGTAGTCCAACGCCAGCCAGCGGCGGCAGGTCTTCTCGGAGCGATGACAGCAGAAGAGGTGATATCCCACCGAGCAAAGCATACACACCTGGGTGGTTTATTAAAAAAAAAAAGATTTTCTAATATGCAAATTACAACTGTGCACCTTCATAACTCAGGCGAGTGATGGTTCACGCTGCGCCAGATTTGCAGCTTGGTGTCTGTCTCTAATCAGATTACCTGGAAGCAGAAGAGCCCCACTGAGTAGATGACATAGTCCTCTCCAGACGCTCCGGACAAAGGCAGGACGGTGGCCATGTCGTTCACCCCCAGCAAGAAGAACAAGAGGAATCCCAGCAAGTGGCTCCATATGTTCACAGTCTCGTTGGACAGGACGAAAATGCTGATCCGACACACAAAACACAGTGACGACCACGAAACACGGGTCCCACACACGTTGTGCTGTGGTCCGACTGGGATTACCTTTTCAAACAGAGTTTGGAGGGCAAGTGCGCTCGGTACCCATCCGTGATGTAGGGATTCTCCTTTAGGAAAACCGGAATCTGTTCGTAGGTGTACAGGCGAATCCCTCTCGGAACCAGAACAGGCCAGTACTGATAGCTGCCTAGTTCGATGTAGTGCGCGCTCTTCAGCAGCTTCTGAGGCATCGTCCTGCCTAAAGGCGGCCAACTGTGGAGAAAACGTATAGAAAAACGACGAGATCAACCAGAACCCTCCAACATTGGACAAAAAAAGGTAGATCAACTGAGACATAACTGTCCGTAATTTCTGCGGAAACAACTTTTTTGTTCAAGTGTTTTCATTCTGCTCAAATTAATCTAATTATATCAAACTGATGGATCAACACAGACGTGTCCATATTTTACTGAGACATGCTTGGCAACTCTTGCTGGGCCTGGTATTTTTTTTAATGCGATGCTTTTCCGGACCCCGTTGTAAAAACGCAACAGAAAACTCGCCGAACCATCTAAAGCCTCAGATGTACAAATCGCGGGTTAGCGGGGGGAACCCGACTTCAATCGGTCGATTCTTGCAGCTAATAGCTTGGCTAAAAGTTAGCCTAGCATCACATTTTGTGACCTAAACAGGAAACCAAACATGCAATTTACCAGCTGAGCGGTCCGAAGACCAGTGTTTTAAAATACTACGATATTCCCATGCTTTTTGTAGACATCGCATTGACTAAATAATTGTTTGATTTAGGCCATATGGCTGTTAGCTGCGCATGATGCATAACGATAAATGAAACATGATTACGTCATAAACAGGCGACGGGAACCTTAAAGGGCCAGTGTGAGAAATTTATAATAACTGAACCGCCGGATGAAATGGAAGGACGTTGGTCGAAGGCGTCTGTGCCCAAATTTTAATTAGTATTTTTTTAAATATCTGTAACACTCAGAGGAAACATATTTCCTCATGTAGGTAGCTAGAAAGTTGCTCAGTGCTCCCTAATGGTGCAAGTCTAGAACTCAAATTCAAATTTTATTTGTCACATACACAGTCATACACGGTATGATGTGCAGTGTTTTGGGAGGAAGGGCGAGACATCTTCTGCAACTGCAGAACATATTGAGGATGCATGGGATAAATAAATTAAAAAAAAAACAGGCGTTTAATTTTCTAAATCCTGTTTGGAACAGGAAAGTAGGGAGTGAACAACTTCATCTCAAAAACTGATGATGAAACTTCATATTGTTAATAAAGAGCTTATAAATTATGTATGTGGTGATATGTCCAGTTATGCTGGTCTGGTGTTAACAGTGCTGTAAAAACAGAATATAATTTATATTTAAAAAATTTTTAATTGAACAGTCATACGTACCAATAGGATTTAAAAGTTAACAATTGTGCATCACATGCAAAAAAAAAAAAAAAAAAAAACCAAAAAATCTATTATAATGAGGCCATGATGTACCATTTTATGTTCTGTCTTCTCATATTCAGATGGTCACATTGCACCATGCGGTTCTAACATTTGTTTTTCCCATTCCTCCCATAGTCATTAAGGCCCCAATCCCTACACCCACCAGTATTATAGCACACAATAAATAATAATACACCACACTGCAGCTTTCTGTGAACGAGGACTAATCTGGAAACCAAAAGAGATTTCATCTTTAAACAGAAGAAAATATGACTGATGTTTTGAAATGCAATGATAACAAAGCAATGTGTATTTTTCCATCATTTCTAATTGACATGCAGTCAAGTCCATGTATACTTCTTCTTCTCAAAAATCAGGCACAATTAGGACATCATTTGATCTAATAGCTTTGGTCTCGAGTGAACTTTATGCAGCGACCCTAGGGAAAGGAAAAGAACTGTGAGTTCCAACATCCATTGCATAGCTTCCAAATGATGCTAGTCATTACAGAACAATGAACACTGATTCCTTTTTATGTCTATTTGAATATGTAATTTAATATTCATATTATTGCTTGCTGACAAGCACCAGTTGTACCCGCTCAGCAGTTATGATGGATATATGTATACCTTGTCACCTGGTGTAGGTCTCATTACAGCAACTCGATGGTACTGCTGCCGCATCAGTGCCATTAAAGCATCAAAACGCCCCTAATCAATGACAAAAAATACATCAATTATTGATCCTGCACCATCAAAAGTAATTATTTTTCTAGTTTAACTCATGAAAAGATTTGTCATTTGTCATCATATATCGGCTCACCTTGATGGGGGTATACCAGTGGGACTGTTGGTGATTCTGATATGTTGGGGGAGGCCTGCTGGGAGGTTTCCTTATAACAGGCTGCTCCTCCTCTACCACCATTGTGACCACAGCATTTTTGGCTTTCTCCAGACGTGCCCCCTCCTCTGTTGAACCCTTGTCACCCCAGCGAACCTAAATGAGGTGGAGAGTCAAAATTAATTTTTTTAAATCTTTCAAAACTTTACAATAGAATTGTCCCACAACAGCATCCAAAAGCTCTCTAGGAATGTTCAAAACAACCTCCATGCGTTTGATTCCTCCAGGCCCTCTGCCCCCATAATATGATGCGTCCACCACGGGCCACTTCTTTGTTGGCAGGGGGTCATCGTCAGGTTCCTGCCATGACATAAGATATGTAGACATTCTGCTTATAATATAACATCTACTATGCCTTAATACTCACAGGCACTGGGGCTGGAGGGGGTGGTCGAGAAGGTGGGGGTTCTCTGATCACCTGTAGAGGAATGAGCAAACAATGCTTGACTATTGTCTGGTATAGGCCCTTCATTACACAACACAGAATAACAATGTCTGCTTACTATAGTACAGCAGAGTGGCCAGAACCACCAGAGCAGCCCCAGGGCCAGAAGCAACAGAAGAACCAAAATGAGCACCAGAACCACCATGCCTTCAGACTACCAATAAAAACAACGAGTAATGTGATGATACCAAGCAATTCATGATCTATTAAAAAAATTGTTCAGACTTAAGACAAAGACATTGTTCTTTCTAATTGAAGAGCATGGCCTCAAGCACCACAAGTTTCATTAACTTACATTAGTTATGTTTTCCATCACAGAACATTTGGTTTCAACTAATTGTTTTTTTGTAACTGCTTTGTGGAATTCATAATTAAAAGTTTCTCAAATGAAAACACTGTTTGGTGTATTGTGACGAGAACATTTACACATGTGGTGGCATAGATTGTAACCGGACTTGAGATGAAAGACTGTCCATTGTTGAAGCTGATCAGCACTTCTACTGACCTAGTGATAGACAAAACAGAAAATGAGGACATATTTCATAATTTTATACTAGAGATTTTTTTTATGCTCCATCTATCAGGGCTATTAAAAAACACAACTGTTGTTCCCATATCATGTTCATATCTGTTCAGGTAAAAGTAAAAGATTCAAAAAGAGTTCTCTTCTCACATGCAAATTGTTCCTGACTTTGACCGATTGGAACTGGGTAAAATGGAACCGCTTTAAATAGAGCTGTTGCCTGCTAGGGGCATTATAAGTGCTCCTTTGTGAAAGGAATGTGTGATTCATGGACTAACTGTGTGACAGGCTTGGGTAAACTTGACTTGTCGGTCGATAGAAAAAAGGTTCGTTACCATTGCTTCCTCTCTGCTGAAGGGGAATAAGGGATGACTGGCTACATTTTCTAATGGGGTATTTGAACAATGCCAGTGCCATCTGGAAATTCCTACCAATCATGGACAGGATTAGATTAACAAGACAGCATCAGAACACTTTTCAATATTAAAGGACAGTGTCATCTGGAGAAACCCTATTATTTCTTGCAGATCTTGTTCTGTTCAGGCATTAATGCCAGGCAGGCTCTAAAATATGTGACCTGTTGGTTTTGTAACTGCTCATCATGGTGGGGCATTTATCACCAACCAGCAGGGGGGGAATGTGCTTCACTCTAAGTGATCCTGGGAGTCCTTTTTAATGCTAAGATACCATTCTGTCATTTTTTCCTCTCCTCATTAGATTACATTTACATTTATGGCATTTGGCAGAGGCCCTTGTCCAGAATGACTTACAACGTGCTTTCATGTTACCATCAATGAAGTAATCTGTTCCTCGCTCTGGTTCACTAGGACCCCAACTATGAATACTATAATTTTATTCTCTCTGTTGTAGTTTTTCTTAGATAAGTAAGATCCTGCTCCTGTCCAGCCTGAAGCCTATGTCAGGCCTTTAAACTATTCTTTGTTACCGCATTTGACAGTGGTCAGAAATAGAGAGAAATGTCTGTTCTGATCTGCAGTTTCAAGGCTTGGTTTTAATCTTCACTGTAGTTAAGAAAGGTCCGCTGGCTCTTGATGAGATACTTGAGCAGTCTGGTGGAGGTGTAAAGCCTAAAGGGCGGTTTGGCAAACACACGTTCACCGGATGGTCAACAATTGGAAGATATTTAAGGTATTGCTCTCTACTTGCATACTGGATTCAGACAGAGGGGTGGTTTGGATGGAGCAAAGCTTGTCAGATAGCCGGTTATCTCCCTAGCAAGGTCTTTAGATGTCAGGCACAGCGCCAAAGCAAACAACTCGTCAAAGATTAGCAAGTGAGGCAGAGAGAGAGGGGGGGAGGGAGTATGGTCGCCTCTTATTCTGGTAATAACACACTCTGCAGCTGGCAGCCGTGTGGCCATGCCAGCAGCTGGCCGGGCTCTATTTAAAATATGCCTGTGAAGTCGTACTTACTCTCCGGCCTTCTGCAACGCCGGCGCTGGACACAGAATGTAATTGTTCTGCACTACACTCGGCCTCTCATCTGCGAGAGAGACAGAGGAGTGTGTGAGCCCAGTGCCCGGGGCACGCCACTGAGACACCATAGTGCATTCGTCATGTCACCCAGTTGAGATACTACGAGCTCCATGTGCTTGGTGCTCAATAATGACACCCCTGTTCATCCACTGCTTTAAAATTAGATCTGTATGAGATTACGGTGGCCCGATCCGAAACACGTCACATGCTTCTTCCATGATATGTCAGGGCTGAATAATAGAGATCATCTGGTGTTTTTTTTCAGGGAAATTGTGAACATTGTGTTTCTGATGTACTCACTGTATGTCTGATGATCGACAGTTAGAGTGCAGACTACGCCTTCTGAGCTCCTCCCCATCGCCAGACCATTTCCTCTGAGGACGATGTTGAAGGACTCTGAAATGAAATTCATGTTGGAAGCAACCACCACAATTATTTCTCATCACTCCTCTCGGCACAAACAGTGCAGAGGCGTAGCCACTCACCATTCACACACACGCTGGAGGGCTCTACTTGAAAAATCTCAGTGCATGACTTCTTAAGTATCTACAAACACAGAAACTCATGAATATTTGCCCGGTGTTCAGGGAGCTCTAGGCAGAGACACATGTGCATGTGCACACTCACCGAATTAACAATGGTTTTGAGGGATTGAAATCCCGCTACAACAGGCAAAACTTGCTCTTTACTGTCAGCGATTTCAGTAAGCTGTTGGTAAGAGAGAAATGTGACGAATAAATGTTAACATGGTGCACCATAATCTTGCTCCATCAGTGGTCTCGATGACCATTTCCTCTCCATAAAGTCTGGTTATCAAAGAGAAAGTACAGGATGTTTGTTAGGCAGAATCTAATTAGACGCAGCATCCTGTTCAGTTAGGGCAAGAGCCACATTACCAGAGAATCACATCTCCCTCTAACAGTCCACAGAAGCAAGCCAAGCTTCCACAATGACATACAGGAAACTGTACGAAAATATGAGCAAACCTGTTCTGGATCAAAGTCTTGGACCCCTACACAGTACACTCTGGCCCCTAACTGCCTGGCCACATCTGCCTGTATTAACAGTGAGAGTAAAGAGAGAAGATTTACATACATTTTATAATTCTGATTCTAAAATTAATATCGCACAATGCTGATCCGTACCTCTTGCACTGTGAGCTCATAAACATAGGGTGCCAGTTCCCCATCAGTCAATGCAATAATGATGCTTGATGCTCGTGGAACCTGAACCTCCATTTGCTCTGATGCCTAGAAGAGTGGGCTTGAGTTAATTTGTGATATGACAAGAGGAAACGCTTGATGGCTCTCTAAGTACCTTCTTAAAGCCTTCATACATAAATGTCTCCCCAGCTGGTCTGACATCACTGAGCATCTTCAGTCCTTCTGCTATTTCAGCTCTGAAAATTAACATCCATACTATATCAGCATTCACTACATACACACAACACAATGCCCAAATCAATTTTTACTTTGTACACTAGTGTACAGTACAAAGTGTGTATGTACAGGTGAAAAGCATAGTGGGCATAGGTATGCGAATGAATGTTATGAATGTTATTGTGTACTATACCTCTCCCCTGTTAGAGGCAGAATGACTTCAGCTCTGGAGGAGAAAACTATGAATGACACCCTCATTCTTGGGCTATAACAAAAACAATAGTACAACTATAGCAATAGTTAAAATAAGATTTTAAAAAAAGACTGATAAGTATTAGCTAAGTTACACATTACTGCTCAACTTTTCAAACCAATAGTTGTACAAGTGCAACTATTTACAGTATGCATTTAATTATGTAGACATTTGATTCCCAAGGTCAGTTTTTTGTTAAAGTATGGTTGGCTTTGGTCAGGGGACATACTACAACCTTTGGACCTTGGGAAGGCATATGGCACAGCTACCTCCCTGTAGGAGCCTGCTACTCCGTCATAACAACATGAAGTTCCAAGAAAGCCTTCAATTTACCCCTTCAAACTGGTACATTTGTGTGCCATTCATGTGGACTGTGGACACCGTCATGGCACTGAAGGACCGGCCCATTTCCCTACAGCAGTGTTTACTGGGCAAGTCCACCACAGCTTGCTGAGCTGACATTATGCAGCACCACACGTCTGAAGTTAAAAAAGGTAATACCCAATTAACAAAAACACTCCCATACATATTCTACCCGTGGACCATGAACGAAAGCTCTGTGGAAGTGTAGTGGTTATAGAATTGTGCACCATTTCGGTAGTTTTCTACTATAAAAACCCATAATAAATATTAATAAAAAAATGCCTGTAAATTTCATTACGACCAGAAAAATAGATATTGCACATGGTATAAAGATTAGGATGCACTTGTTTGGTTTACCTTACAAAGCGGTTGGTAAGCTGCTCCACAAATCCATAGATGTCACCCCAGTTCCCAGCTACACTGCCAGATCTGGAAAATGAACGGAACCACAGAGAGGCTTATAAGGACCAAATAGGTCCATATAAGGATGCTGTGGCAGGATCCATAAAATAGTACAGTTAAACATAACTAAAAATACCAAGTCCAGCCACCCTGGCCGGCGAGAACGTTCAAAAGTGCAGGGTATCGCAGGCACGTTTCCAGATGCATTGAAATGCAACCACGGTCAATATAACTATGAGCAATGGTGCCTGCATGGGGTAAATTAGTCTGGGCAGGACACGTCTCTTGAGATCGAGAATACCTTTTCCACGCGTGATCGTTTATTTCACAACAACGGAATTAAAAATGTCTCTTACCGATCCAGCACGAAGTAAAGATCAAATGCTCCTTGGCAAGATGCATCTTCACTGTTGCAAGTGCTTAAAAGAGCAGTAAGTAGGAACAGTAGCGCTTTGCAATGTCGAGCGTTAACATCGGTCATTGTTGGTGGCAAGAAAAAAAAAAGAATTCTCACGACTGTCCGAATGGCCAGGAGCTGACGGCGGAAGGGCGCACGCCCGAACATCCCCGCCGACATCCACACTACGTCCGCGGCGCAGGACGATCCGAAACTGGCGTTGAACTGCGCGCATGCGCAGAGCGCGGAAGGCGATCGGTCTCGGACGATCCACGCCGGGTTGACGGTGGCGTCCGGATTTATTTCGAGTCAGCCTTTGGTTCCAGCATGTTAGGACAGGGGCAGGAACTCCAATGGCATCTCCCAGCACTGAAGCGTTGCTGAAATGTAAAGCAATATCATTTTGGAAAAATGAAAGAATAATAAAGGTAATGGATTAATGAATAATTGGAAAGATCTATCTGATCATGAATAAATTCATCCAGTTTTCTTCCAGAAAATGCTACGGTCGATAAGTATACATGTATCTTTTTTCTTGTTGTGGAGGTCAGAAGACTTTGGCTTCACAGCATTATTTCTCCACGTGCTGCATGCAATAAGTGCAAACATCTGTTCATGTGTAGTGACAGTTCATGCTGGAAAATAATTTAAAGTCTAATGTAGGATAAACGTGTCACCCAAACCAGATGTGCAGCAGGAGTCTACTGATTGTAGCTGAGGGTATGTAACAGGTTAATTATTTAGTAAAGCGGGCACAGACACTGGAAACAATGTGCCCGCTTTACAATCTTTTTTAATTAACCCCACAGTGAAGTTATTGCGTGTGGGGACCGTGCTTTGCTCAGTGGCACCTCAGTGGCACCTTGGCAGGTCGGGAGGCCACCACTGGCCCAAGTGATTTTGTGTTTACCAGAGGCTCTTTGCTCCAGACGAACATATGACTGGTAGCTGAAGCACAGCAGCACTTGGCCCAACAGGACTGTGGCGTGAAGAACCTTGTATGTTTTCTCAATGTTTGAAGACCACAAAGAGCAAGACTCTTCACCCTGAGTGTCTCCAGGGGGACTGTCCCTGGAATTACTAGTCACTCTGGAGACGGGCGTCTCATAAATTGCATAAATGTAAATGTATTCAATAAACCCATGTCCTCCAGTTAAATGTTTGTCCATGTTACTGCTGTATGTTCATTACTCTGTAAAAATTCCATGATGATTTATTGCAGTGTAGTCCACCTTTCATCACGTGTTGGTTAATATTAAAGTCTTATTTATATTTATCGGGGACAGAGAGACAGACATACATTTCTGAGTATAAATAAGAATAAAATAAAAACAAGCACTAAAAATAAGTATGTAGTAATGTAGTAATATATTTACATTTACAGCATTTATTTGATGCTTGTTGTCTGATAAAGTGTGAAGGTTGTTTTCTTGTTTGTTTTGTTATATCCTGTGTTATAATAATGCAGTTATGTCAATTGTTCATCATGGTTAGGGATCAATATGAAACTAGACTAATTAAAAGAAACAGAAGTTTTACACACCTTTACCCTTCTTGACCGCTAGGTGGCAGGAGAAGCCGTGCAGTATTTGACCAACTCATGAGTCACACCCAGGATTCCTGACAGGCAATAGACACAACTGTTCAAAAGTTTTCGAAATCTCCTTGGTATTCCATGAAATGGGCTGATACACACTCTTCTAATGTGAAGAGTAGGTTTATTCATATTTTAACCAGGGCAACCATTTTCATATACATTAAAAGAAATAAAAAGTGTTGTCTAATAATGAATGAAAAGAAGGTGACTGAGCAGTATATTGGAACTCAAGACTAATAATTGCTGATATAGTTCTCTACATGTATGCAGCTACTTTATCATTAACAGCGTTTTCCAGCTACCAAAATCATTTACAACACGAATATGTCTGGACAGTTTTGACCCATTTGATGTCTTTTTAATACCCCAAAATGCCTCAAATACCTAAAAAAAAAGACATTTCAAAATTACCATAAACTTTTGAACAGCAGTGTAGCTGTAATGACTGAAACATGAAACACAAATGTCTAAAATACAACACTGATTTAACATAAATTACTTTCTTTGTGTTTTGTTGCATTTGTTTAAATCACATTTTGCATTTAATAATGAAATGATCAATTGTCAGTAATTAATAAACTTACTTTAAATAGCTTAAATGTTTTTGCATATAATTGTGTTTAATCAAGATGTGAATGCTTTTGGATTGTTTTGGCACTATTTACTATTTGGCTTTAAGTAAATAAATATAAAGAATACCTTTTGCTTTCATGTCTTTAATTATAAAAAAATAAGCTATGTCACAAGCAGCTTCATTCAGAGCAACCATCTTACAATCTAAAATGACTTGCAGTCAGTAATAATATATTTCAGTACAAAACACAACAAGAAAAAGATCAATAATGAAGATGAAGCTTATTAAAACATGAAATATCATGAATAACCAAACCAACCGAGTGTATAAATCCATCACTGACCTCAGTGGTGACTACACACACACACACACACACACACACACACACACACACACACACACACACACAAAAAACCACCAGACCAAACACCAGCTATTATAACCACTATTTCACAACATTAAATACCAAGCACACGAATTCTGTATAATTCATAAATGGCACTCTATGGTATTTTATACACATTTACTCACAAAAGATATAAGGGAACAAAGTACATTTGCTTTTGTCAATAGAGAGCATGCCAGCCAGCAACATACTCTTTTAATAACAAGCACGTAGAGGTATGTTAAAGTAATAGCTTTGACTCTAGAAGCCTATAATACATAAAAAAAATACATTAATGCAGTGAATACATTCACATTACCAGAAAAGAAACATTTAGCTAAAGGGACAAATGTATCTTTTAGAGAATTTTTATTGACAATAGATCTATTTCCACAGCAAAGTGTGTTGCCCTTAAGCACCTCAATCTTCACGCACTTTACTCAGTGTGTGCAGCCTCAGCTACGCTCTGCTGTGAAGTGAAGATCTGCAGGAGAAAAAAATATATAATTTTAATCATCAATAAATGTATGAAACAAAGACAAAACAAAGGTGAGCAGTTGTGTCCCACACACCTGAGAGATCGGCGGGTGTCTCTCTCCATGTTGTTTTCTGGTCCTTCACTCTCATATGAGGCCAGCTGGAGCTCTGAAACCACAGGAGACAAACAGCATTCAGTTACTACAGTCACTCAGAACCGACAACAAACTCACTTCCCCAACAGGGAAAAAAGAATTCAACATCTCAGTTCGACAGGAGAACCAGGCTGGCTAAAATAATATATCAGCACAGTGGCACCAGCAAGTCATGCAAATGTAACGATTACACAAACCGGTCTGTCAGGCTCAAGTTGGGAGTCCGGACTCACCGTCATCGCTGAAGATGGGCGCGCTGAGAACGTACTGCAGGGTCTTCCTGTCTCGCTCGAAGGGGCAAGCAGCAAGCCGCCAAGAGAGGAACTCACTCACCTGCTTTGCCAACTCCCAAAATTTCTGTAAAAGAGTCAATTCCTATGTAATTCTAAACAGAATAAAAACTAATTTTTAAGGCAAGAAAATCGGAAAAAAAAGAAGTACCTCGAAATTGATGTGACCGTTGGGTAGCCTGCTGGCACTCCCCTCATTGAGGAAGTACAGGTCCTTTATGAACAAGCTGAAGAACGGAATGACAATCTGAAATGCCAGGAGAGGAAACAGGATCTGTTTAAAAGCAGCATTTAAACTGCTTACACTATACTCAACATCCTGCGGCCGAAAGGTCACATGACCGTTCCTGGGCCACTGCTGGACTTGCCTTCTCCCTGCTGGTCTGTGCTGTTAGGCACCTGTGGGTGGCACCCTGCAGGGCCGTGCGGTAGTTGTAGAAGTTACCAGAAGGGTCCATCTGGTGCTGCAGTTCAGACAGCATCACATCATTACAAAAGCTCAGCACAGAAAAAGAACACGCGGAACAAAGAACAAAGGTTCCACCTGTGCATCTCTTACCTCCAAAATGTCAAATTTATCCGTGTTCACTTTGCTCCAGGTCTTTTTTAGCCGTGAAACGGGGCTCATGTTCATGCCGGCTGTGGAACGACGAAATAGCATGACGTTACCCAGCCCTAAGCTGACCGGCGTGTTTGCATGAGGGCAGGCACTAGATCCACATTTACACAAGTAATCTACACTGTTTATCTGTAATGCGCCCTTTATTACCGCCCTGGCACGCAGCGGTGCCTAATAACACACAACACAACCACATGCTGAAACACGAACTCACTGATAATAGCCATGAGGGAGTTGAAGTTGCCGATGTTGAAGCACTCGCGAGCCACGTCAATGAAGAACTCCAACACACATGCTCTGTTCTTCTTCTTCACAGGCTGAGAAAGAAATAAGACCAAGTGAGAACACGGGCAAGCAAGGGGCGCAGAAGAGACGGGCGACTCGCACGCGATACTCACCGTGCAGATTTCTGTGGCCACCAGGTAACTCAGTCTGTTGAACCATTCAACGTAAGCCTCGATGTTCCCGGTCTTCCGTTTGTTTAAGAAACCCTGCAGAAAAATCAGTCTCAGCACAGGTTTCTGCTAGTTGGTCTGCTAGGTGTGCTGGTTGATCTGGTTCATGCACGTTTACAGTTCACTCCACTACTAAAACCACTCAAACAGTGCTCTGTGATATAACTATGGGCTGCTGCTTTGAACACTCACTTTAGAGTTGTCCTGGGTGCTTTTATGAGTAAAAGCATGGACGAACTCTTCGGGTCCGATGTAACTGAGCCTCTCCTGTAAGAAGATGCCTGTTAGTGTCTGGCCATTGACAATACTGAAAGTGAAATTTCATAATTTCACGCATCAGCCCATATCTGTCTGTAATCTTTTTAAACGTGTATTAACAACAGACATGTTGGGCAGTAGCTGCCCTGGAGTAATATGATCACACAGTGATCAGCATGCTTGCCTTTTCTTGAAATTGAAAGAGTTTTGGGGGAGAAAGAAACTATACAGATCAGGCTGTAACAAAACTACAAAAAACAATATTAACCTGGAGTCAATATCCTCAAATGTGGTTATTAAAGTGCAAAGCACACTCCCAGAAGTCACTGAGATGTCATGTGATTTCCTTTCATTAAAATGGCAAAAACTCTATGCAGTCATGTCCAATCTCCAATGATTTTCCTTAATTGCATTTATATGGGTGTTATAAAATCTTATAAACACTGACAGTGTAAATATATCCATTATAATGAAAGAAGCTCCTCTTACCATCTCTATGTGGGTGAGCTGCTGGGCCATAACGAAAGGGTCGCTGCACAAACTGAGCACGTCCTCCCTCCTTACTGACTGCTGCTTGGCCTTCTGGGCCGTCAGCTTCTCCATGCCCACGGAGCTGGTGGTCACCAGGAACTCCTCGTATTGGCTGAGGGTGGTCAACTTGCGCAGCAGGCGCTGAGTCACCCTCTGCAGGGCCCTGCGCGAGAGCTGCCCACCGCAAAGAGAACAGGTTTCAATGTATATCAAGCGGGCCGGGGTTTACATGAGCACCAGGAAATCATCACCAACCAGTCAATATGCAAATGAAGTGACTAACAGCGCATTCAGCACTGCTGTAGGGCTGGCATTACAGAGAATGACAGACGGATCACCTCCCACCTCCAAGCAGACAGCCAAGGGATGAACTCACCACCAGCAATCATGCAATGTGGAAGGTGACTTTATTTTCAGGTGCCTATCAGTGACTAAGCTGGGGGATTAGGTCATGCTTTCAGTGAAGGTAGGACTGACCTCATCTCCTAAAGCCAGCCGGTGAGTGAGCTCCTTCAGGCCTTGCATCATGCGCTCATCGCGGAAGTCATAGGGGAACGTCTCAGTCCACTCCGTCAACAGCTGCACAATTTTCGGAGCGATCTCCCGCATTCTTCTCTAGGGTCAGAAGGCAACATGAGAGTTAGGGTAGGTCTTCAGGCTCATGATCAGGCGCATATGAAGGCTCATACCTTGTCAATCTGTGGGTCGCTCGTTCTGTGCTGCTCCAGACACAGGTAACACACTCTGGACATGAGGTCAAATGGAGGGAGGAAGAGGCGGGAACTAAGCAGGAAGGTGAAGATGTAGGACCTCTGATGAAACAGTAAAGGAGAGAAAAATGAAAACACTGTTCTCTCACCCACCCCAAAAAAAAAAAAAAAACAGGTTGTTGTGAACAAGTTTTGGTTAATGGACGTCCAAGCAAGAAAATTAGAAGACAATGACGACTCACATCAGGGAAGTAGTCTACCGTGGGGACAAGATGCTGAATAAGGGCCTCTAGTGAGCCGGACACAAGGCTGTTGTCATGATAACAGAGTCCCCCATAGTGAGTCTCCACTGGCTGGTATCGGGTGCTGCTCCTGGTGTAGGGGTCGTGACGGAACTTGGCTGCAAACGGCGTCGTCTGAGGCATCTTTTCCTGTTGACATACGAGACAGCCAGCTTTGGTGCGGGCGCAAGGCTCCAGCCGCGTCTCACTTTGTAAAGCCGAACGAGTGATCCGACTCCTTTAACACCATCAGCAGATCCAGCCTGGGATTTGGGAGTGAAGATCAACCTCTTTTGAGCCCCACTGATCCACCCACGGCCGAAATGTGGTCCCTTGCCAAGGTGAGCCCAACAGACCTTGCTGCCACATAGAATCCTATCAGATCAACCACGCCACAGCTCACACATCCTTAAAGGTGACACCTACTCTTACATAAGACTCCAACTCTACACGAGCGCTCACCTTTGGCCAGGATTATGCCCTTTTCAGATGAACATGTGTGTCACAAGCAGCTGAGCGAATTCACAACACAGGCAGCCAAAAAATACAAAACCACCCACAGCAAACTGAGTCATGTGAGCAGACCAGACGGAGAAAAGGAAAGCGAGTCTCAGCTTTCAGCAAAAAACAAGACGTAAACTGTTCAAAACAACTCTGTCATGGTCTAACATAGTAAATACATCTAGTGAATAAACACACATGTATTATTAGCTATAATTAATTCTAGAATTAAATAAAGAAACACTCACCCCAAAGCAGAGATTGTTATCCAATGCAGGCAATGTCCAAAATATGCGTTTTCGCAGTTAAATGAACCAAATTTCCAGGCAGATCGAAAGTGCGCAGCAGGAGGATTTTACACTCGCGGTTATTTACTCTCCTTATTTCTAGGTCCTTACAAGTCGCACACTGGGCGAGACATCGGAATTAAGCCGAACTGAGCCGAACTGCGTCTCGGCGGCAAGTCAGAAGCGCTCCGTCGCAAAATCCATCGCGCTCGACGGCAGGTCTCGCCAAGGATAAGTTGCGCACAAAACCGAGCCACAAGTCGTATTCAAACGCGTTCGGTGGGAAAACCGGGAAATTCGGCCCCTCCCCGTCAGCCGACTGACCAATCAAAGAGGAGAAGCGTTAAAATCGAACTGGCCCACGCATCCTATTGGTCGACGGGCCGCCCATCAACTCGCTCGAGCGCCTTGCCCACACACAGAATTTACTGTAAATAGCGTTCTGGAAGGCAAGTGAAAAAAGACCAAAACACGACAACAAACTTATATAACGCCTTTAAATTACATTACTTTTATATACCATGTACACGGATTTGATATCCAATAATAGATTTCAGTTTTATGTACATACATGACACATAAAACCCCAGATGCAACAGTACTAAAACACAAGTCTGAACGTATAAAGCAATACATTTCTATTATACACATAATAGACAGACAGATAGATATGTAGATTAGAAAGAAGCATTTTAGAGAACACACCATGTGTTTTCGGAATACAGTGAGAAAAGAGAGGGAAACTGCATATTCTCTTATGTGGGTGTGGTCTGTACAGCTTTCCACAGTGTAGTGGGAGTCTTGTTACATAAACGTTGAATTGCATCAACGCTTGTCTCTTGGCAGGCTGATAGGTCTGTGGGTGGCATTTCATTTCAAGGCTTAAGCGCTTCAGTTAGCAAAAGAATAATTCAAGGCCTGAACAGAGCTGTCGCCCACATCTGCCTCCTGACACCTGAAATTCACTTTACATTTCAAGAGGTGCTTCCGGGTGAGACTTGAGCTTAGTAATAGAGCTATTTTGCTTCAACATGCTCCACATCAGATTGCTCCTACAGAGCTGTTGCCATTTTCTGAAGGGGCACAATAACATGGCTTTGCAGGCGTTTGCTGTAAACACATGGCTTGAGCACACACCCACATACTCTAATGCACTCACCCAACAAACCTCACTGCGGCTCGGCATGAATCATTTCACATCTAGTCTATCTTTAAGTACTTACACAACACATTTAGAGTCAGAGAAAGTTTTGTTTTATTTGGATGTAATTAGTACTTAATTATTAAATATTTCTAATAAAACACACATTTGCTAAAAGAGAACAAAAATATCAAGGACTTCCTTTTGACCAACATTTTGTCCAGCAATGCCCCATCATTACAAAAAGAAAGTTCCAAGGAAGCCAAACAGCTCTGTAAACCATCAAGGCAAAAGGGGATGCACCCTGTGTGTGCAAAAAGATATTCTGGGGAGGGGTCTGAGTGACTCACTCGTGGGTTTCCAGAAAGTCTCTGAGTCACACCCCAATGTCCCCTTCACCCCCATCTGTTCTGGGCTCCAGACTGGGACTAGATGTCCGAGACAAAATATTCCAACCTCTGCCAGTGGTTAGTTCTATTTATCAGAACAGTAAGACTATTGTTTCACATGCGCCGTTCAGCAAAAAAGGGTGTTTCTGACAAAACAGCTGGAAAATCTTTCCTTGAAGTGTGATGGAGATCTGTGCATCTCATTAAAATGCAGGCATAGAGATGATCTCACTATTGTTCATTGACGTATAGGAATCAGCATATCAGGGCACTTTATTCAGAAATGACTGGCCCTATATTAAAACAGTCCCGGAAGAGTTAACTGGTTGAAAGCATTTTCTGTTTTCTTCCTCGCAGCAGCCGTTTGAAAGTGTTTTCCTCATGCTTGCTGCAGGTGTGCTGCGGCCATTTGAGTGGCAAAAAACAGGATGGACTGACACGCTGCTTTCCCCACTCAGGAGAAACATTCCTGAGAAGCCCTGGCACAATGCACCCCCCCCAACTCCCCATTCCACCTCCCCCACACACATACACACACTTTCACACACTCCGCTCTGCCTAATCAGTGCACAGAAGAGTGATCACCGATTCCGCCCGATCTGTTTGCTGCCGTGTCCAGAGAAAATGGGCGCACACTCCACGCTGACACACTTACACACGTATGCGCTGTGCTGGGAACAGCGCGTCCAGCTGAACGGGAAAAACAACATGGGAGCACAAGGAGGAGGAGGGCAGTCGTTCAGGAAGGGAGGGAAACAAGCAGGAGAACACCCAAGACCAGACAGGAGCTTTCATTCCCACAGCTGCCCTCCGGAGAGCGAGCGAGCGAAAAAAAAAAAAACCCCAAAAAAACTGCCCAAGCACAACAATGACCTCCACACAGCCCGCCAGACCAGCACGGCACAACAGTGCGTCATAGAGTGCGACAGTAGGCAGCACACCGGCACACCGGCACGAAATAGGCCATTGCCAGAGGTCCTGTTTTTTTTCCTTGTGACGTCAGAAGGGCGGTGAGGGTTTTCTTGTGTGTCTTTTAGCAGTTAATGCATGGCGGTGCAACAGACCCTTCATTTCAGACGAATGGCCGTCGCTACTCACTTTCTTTCCCCCTCCACTAAACTTCAGGGATTTCACTTCCTTTTTAGAGCAATGCTTGCCCAGAAACTGTCAACGGGACTATTACATGCTTACGTAATACTGTATACCATATCTGCCCCAAGCCTGCTTGCGTTCATCCCACGGGGAGAAGTGGATTTATATCTCATTCAATAAATCTGACTCGCCACACATCACAGTGGTATACAGGGTTCTTAAAAAAAACTGGCCAGCCCAGTTGCTGGAGACAAATAAGAGGATATTAACATTTGTACCACAGTTTTTCTCTTCCGTTAAAGAAAAAATGTCTAAGTTATGATGTCAAACAGATGTTCGCTCCGGTAAAAAACCAACTGAAGCGAGGATCTGATGGAGTGCAAACTGATTAGCGGAGTTGACCGTGTTGCTAGCGACTTTGTTTGCATGCACAGGCTAACAGCTGACATCTTAGCACCCCAGAGGAAGTGGCTGGATGTGCAGTAGCACTGTGTGTGTTTTTCCGCGGACTTTGCAGAGTAAGGCGGGCAGAAGGAGAGGTGGAAGTGGGGCCAAACTGGTAAACACAGCTGCGGCCCATTGTTCCAAGCGCCTCTCTGATGCAACGGAGTGATGCTTGAAGAGAAGGGCGGAAAGGCAGGGCATGCGCCCTGTCAAGTGTTTGCTTTCCTTTGGTAAAATATTGTGACGAAGTGAATGCTCAGAATGCTCAAAGCATTTCTTTGTTAGAGGACAGCGTCAAAGTAACATTCCTGCACCGCTGGCCCACCATCAGATGTTTAGACTTGCAAGCTTATTGTAATATCTTGGACGATGTTTTGTTAGTAGGTCCCTTTCATCTTTTTTTTCCCCCTTCCATCATCTGGGGTATCAAGCCCAAAGATACAAAACAGTGTGTGTAGTGGGTAGATTGTACAGTTGTGGATTTGGAGGATTTATCTCTCCCTCTCTGACTTTTTTTTTTTTAACACCCATTTCTGCAAAACCTTCAGACTCCCTTCCTCTACTCCTTTCCTTCCTTTTTCCCATGGTCATGCCTTCCCCACACATAGCCTCATCTGGTTACTGAACTTAGGAAAACCTCAGATATGGCTTTCATAAAGGGCGTGCTTCATATACTGGCTGACTCAAGCGCTGTGTACAAACACATACGTAGAAACCATTGGCTTTCTCTAAAACTGGGTTGTAGATGTGGCCTTCAGCTGCACTTTAGGATTCAAAGCCAAGGAAACGGCACTAATTTCTTTTATAAAAGCGCTTGAGATTTGCACTGCTGATTTTGTCGATTTTTTATTTTAGTCTTGCTATCGTGGTCACTGGTACTCCTCTTCCGTCGCCACTTGAGCGTAAATAGTAGTACAGACCTCCAGTGGGATTACACATTCTAATCTCTCTGGCCTGTAGACATGCATGGAAACAGACAGAATGGGGCCTGGGGGGTTTGTATTAATCCTCCCCGAGCAGGATCCCTGAAGTGCGTCTGTTCGGGGATCAGCTTTCCCTTGATAGATAATAGACATGGACACTGAATACATATAAGTAGCCCCCTCCTGACAATCACTGAATAATGTATTTGATTACAAATAATGCTCATCGGGGGAGTAAAAAACAAAGAAAGGTTGTACAATAGTGCCAATTATTGGATCATGCATAGACACCAAGTTCGGGAGAGAAAATAGAGGATGCCGGGAGCGCTCGTCCGCCATTGCAGAATGTCTTCATTTGCCAGTACTCTCTCTGCCATGCAGGTCCCAGAATGTTTGTGTGTACCTCTGCGCCAAAAAAACAGATCCAAGCCACCCCCCCCCTCCTCACACACAAACATGAGATGAGCAGTTAAGCACTTTTGGGTTCTCAGCAGGCACCAGATGGTAAGGGGGGATCGGATGTCAAAGGAATTCTTCCAGGCGCTGAATCCTCCAGAAGAGAGCTTGAGGTTTGGGCTGCATGTTTTTGAGGCACAACCAAACATGAAAGCATGAAAGCATTCCTTAAAGAAATTATACATCATGCACATGTGCACACAAAACTAAAATGAGTGCAGAAGTGTGGAAATAGAAGGATAATGTGTGGACGTACGGAAGTCTTTCACTTTGTATGATTGATTCTTTTCTGTTATGAATATTGCATAATCCAAGGTTGATTCCCAAGATCCCACAGCCCACATTCTTTGTGGCAACCTTTGGCTAGCGGAAAAACCGCAGACAGCAAAGATTCAAGTTGCTGCCCTGTTCCCAAGAAAGTATATTATGCAATGCATAATGCGTCTATGTATATATGTAGAGAAGATTTCCTTTGGAAGAGAGGCCCTTTCCACTGACATTTAAAAAAGAGATAAATGCCACACTGCTGGACAAACTACTGTATTCAGATCCAATCATCTAATTGGTCATCATCACATGATTCGACTTTTGTTAAAATACTGTGGCAATAAAAATGAGTTCCCAGCTTTATGTGCGGTCCACTGTTTTACTATTCTGTGACAATAACTGTAAATTGCAAAAAAGAAAAATACAAAAACTTTTCTATGGCCTCCTCTACATCCATGACAACTAAACAACTAATGATAAACACATGGTTCTGGTCCTACTACACAGGCATTCATATCACAGCATACAGACTGATCCTGTTTGCTTTGCACAGTCACAGACATTCACCATTAACTGAATCAGTCAACAGTTGCTCAAAACAACCAAGACGACCTCTCTTTGCTCTCGTTGTGTCGCTCCGAAGTGGCCAGTGAGGGACCTGTATGGGGTTTCTGGCAGCTGGTATATTGCGTCCCTGGTGCTCAACTGGATTGTGATGTGAGCATCATACTGCCACTGATGGCTTCCTACTGTGTCATCTTTTCCTTAGTGAAAGTGAAAGTTTTAGTGATTGGGATACACAGTAGATGGTGCACACAATGAAATGTGTCCTCTGCATTTAACCCATCACCATTTGTGACCAGTAGTGGGCACCCATGACAGGCGAGCAGTGTGTGAGGACAGTACCTTGCTTAAGGGGACCTCAGTGGCACCTTGATGATTCAGGATTTGATCCTGCAACCCTTCTCTTGTGAATTCATTTCCTTACCCATAGGCCACCGCTGCCCCAAAAACGGGGATCTATGGTCACTGACTGTGAGAATATTAATTGAGCAAACCCACCACAGTCGTGATCTTAGATAAACATCAATCACTCACCACTGCTTACCAACAAGTGCTGCTGTTTTTTCAGTTGAGTTATCAGAGACACATTACTTCAGCTTCCTTATGAAAACCATAATGCATAATGAATGCATTTAAAATGTATTCATTATGTCTAAGTTAAGTTACAGCACCGAAATCTTCTGCAAGAGTTGCCACTACAGCCACCTGGACAATGCTTGGCTCAATTATTTGGATTGTTAATGGGGTTCACACTGGAATTAACCATAATCACACTTAGCAGCCCGACTATTAGTACTATTTTAAAATATGTTTAATTAGCCATGTATGTTTAATTGCAGTGAAAGTGCATGCTCCACACATCCACATATCGTATTCCATTCACACACACACACACAAAAACTGAGCATTGAGAAGATGGGTTTTGGGTTCATGGGAGGTTTTAAAGCCAAAAAGGTCCAGGATGAATCGCCTGCAGGCACCTGATCTATTGAGCTGTAATTTATGTGCGCCATCTAGTGCATAACATGGGCTAGAGAAACACAGGATGTGGTTTGAATATCACAAATTTGGTTTTAAGCATTCAATCTTTCTGAAATTGTGAAAACTGAAGAATAAAAATAGATATTTATTTACGCAGCAAGTCATAATAATATAAACGAAAATAAATAACTTTTCTGCTCATTGAAGGACCCTAATGTGAATGACGACTCGAAATAAGAATAAAAATGGCATATTACAGGACCAGGAAAAAAATCCACGCGGAGACACACGCTGCTGAAACGGACTGTTTGCGCAGCCTGCTGGTGGAACAGGGGAACTACACGCACCTGCGACGTTGGCGCCGCCTGCTGGTGGAAAGGATGAACTACACGCACCTGTGACGTTGGCGCCGCCTGCTGGTGAAACACGTGAACCACACGCACCTGCCGCCGTGCGGAGCGAGCGAGAATCGGTCGTGACTCAGGCTGCTTAGAGCGGCAGTGAATGAACGATAAGCAGGGGGGGCAGCTTGATTCCCAAACAGCTGTAAACATGCGCAGAAATCGGTAAAAATTGCGCTTAAACGGCAGAGAATTCTTCTGAAATCTCAGTATGACGTTCGCGGTCGAGTTTTGGAATTACATTTTGTGCTGGAGGGGCTTATTTCTGATCTTTTTCACGAGCGGTCAAGCAATCGGAGGTGAGCTGAAATTGCGGCCCTTAAACGGGAACCTTAGCAGATTTGCTTAATTTTTGTGTGTGAAAATGAGTTACTTTGTTTAAACATTTTGTGGGTAACATTTGTTGCCATTACAATTTCGCAATTTGAGTTATCTAATGAGTTAACACAATCAAATTAAGTTCAATTTACGTGACATTTTTTCTTACAAAATTAATAAAAATTAATACTTCATTATATAGGTATTAATATTACAGTACAGTATACATTATTGCCCAGTAAACATTACTGTACTGTTATTTGGCCTAGTATAATATGCACTTGAGTAATATGCTACAAGGTGCCTAATTATGATGTTATTATAATGTATTAAAACACATATGCTACTAATATCTATCTTATGTGCCAATTTAGCAACATGTTGCTGGGGAGCAACTGAGACTCTGAGAACTATAATCGTCTTAATTATAATCTAATCAGTATGAGCTCATCCGTAGACAGGCAGAGACCTGCTCTTCAATGATATATTTAAAGAGATACCATTCACTATTGCAGTATCGCAATCCCATTCAGTCAAAATCAACAATGAGTGTTGCTGTGAATACAGACTGAAGCTAATTAAAAATATTCACCTTATTTAAGAAGTCAGTGACAAATTTTGCCCAGTCAGTGGGCTTTTAAATGACCTGTGGGAATACATTTCTCTATCAATTTAGAACTCAGCAATGGCGTATAAGGTGACAGGAGAGAAAAAAAAAAATTAGAACTTCTCTAATGTGAAGCCCTATTGTCTGGCCAAGATCATGACCGCTAATTTAAGCCCTGTCACACTGCACCAGAAAGTGATGATTGGCTGGCCTACACAGGTTGTCCCACAGTGCTCTAAAAAGGCACTCAGTGCATTAGCGTTCATTGATTAACTTCAGTTAGAACATTATGGGCCACAGTTAGAGCATCATGGGCCAAAACCTCTAAGTCTACAGAAGAGTTACATATACAAACAAGGAGTTTGTTGTAAATACAACATTCTTTACATTTATCCATTTTGATACTTTAAACCTTCCATATAAACTATATAGCTGTAGTTATCATATATTCAGTGAGCCTGTACAATTAGATTTATTTAATTTAATTTGTTTTACTTTGTCTCCTGTGGTACCTTGTCTATAGCATCTTTCTATGGAGATGGATATGTGCAGTTGAGGACTGTGGAGTCGTCTGTCCGAATGTCACTGCATGTGCGCTTTTTGACCTACTGTGACAGTGGGCTGATTTTTCTGGCTGCTGGTGAAAATGACTTCTGCCTTGTGGAACTGCATTCTGGACGAATTCAGGTACCAACAGAAACTGACACTCCCACAAACTCCTTTTTATATTTAATGTCATCATGCACAATATTCCTGGTTCTGCTATGCACTTATGAACAACCATGACATGAGGGGTAGTAGCCTAGAGAGTAACACACTCACCAGAACTTACTACCATTTCCTGAGCGAGGGGACTGTCCCCTTTAACTGCTGATTGAAAATCGCCCTGGACAATGCCTGCTAAATGCTATAAATGTAAATGGCGTTGTTGTTCATATTCCAGGTGATGTTCAACTTTGGGTCTGGAGAGCGTATCCTTCGCTCAGAGAAGGGAATACAGCTGAATGACCTGGCTTGGCACAGCATGGAGATACTTCATGACCAGCACAACATTAGCTTGACTATTGATAAACATCTCCACACAAGTGCAAGGGTGCCAGGTCCTGACGTGGAGTTCAGTGTCCAGGAAGGCCTTTTTGTCGGTGGCCTGGGGGATCTGGACCAAGGGTTCCTACCCAAACAGCATGTGGCTGTAGGTTTCCGTGGGTGTTTAGATGAAGTGCTGTTCAACCAGCATAACCTTCTGTCTTCTCTCCGATCCTACTCTGGCTACAAGACAGTTCATGAGGTCTCGTTAGGGTGCAATTCTCAGTTTTTTGCCATTGAGGAGGATCCCATTAGTTTCTTCAGTTCCCGAGCCTATCTGTTGCTCCCAGTGTGGGACGTCCCCCAACATGGCGTGTTTGAGTGTGAGCTTCATGGTTCGGCTACAGATGGGATTGTGCTGTATGCCTCCACTGGCCAAGGGGACTTTGTCGCTATGGAGCTTCGGGAAGGTCATTTGGTGGCAGTCATTGGGAGAGGTGCATCTAAGACTGAGCTGCAAACCACATGGTCTGGTCACGAAAAAAGCTGGTACCTGGTGAAACTTCATCTATCGCCCTGGAGTGTGAATTTGACTGTGGGAGAAGATGCAATTAATTCTAGTTTGGGGACCCATACAGCTGCTCTCCAGCTTGGAGGACATCTTTTTCTTGGTGGTGTTAACAGTGACCTGCGTGTGGAGGCTAGAAAGAATGGCCTGCTCTCTTTAGCTGAAAAGGATATGGGTGGAGGCTCTTTCAAAGGATGTTTGAGAAACATAAGGGTCAATACTCTAAAGATGGGCCTGCCGAACGCTCTGAGCAGTAAGGACATATCTGTTGACTGTGAGCAAGACTCTGAACCATTCAACACCTTAGGCCCAATGGCACCATCTTCAGACAACCTCTCCTCGTCTGACTTCTTTGGAGAAGAGAACAATAGAGAACAGAGCTTTTTAATGCTAAGAGACTTACTGGTCCTTGAGGGTGGACGGGCACTTCTGGAGCCAAAGCACATGAAAGTGAACCCGAACTTCCAGAAGCTTGACATCCAACCGTCCCACATTATGTTCCGCATTGAGGAGCAGCCAGTCCATGGGGAGTTGCGGCTGGATGTTGATCCAGATCAGGAGGGGAAAACATTCAGCATGCTAGACCTGTGGCATGGCAGGGTCATGTATGTTCATGGAGGGTCTGAGGACCCACTCGATTTCTTCATGTTCTCAGTGTTTACAAGCAGCAAGCGTCAACTACCTGCTCCCTTGAAGGGGAACAAGCTTCACAGGTTCAACATTTCTGTGGTGGCCATTAATGACGCACCAGAGCTTAGCCTACCAGAGGGAAACCTCTTCGTTCTGCTAGAGAACTCTAAGCGACAACTTAACACTGACATTTTGAGAGTCACTGATCCTGACAGTAATGTCACAGATCTAGTATTTTCTCTGGTAAGCAACACAAGTGTCGATGCTGGATTCCTAGAAGTTGAGGAACACCCCGGTCATCCTGTTGCCTCTTTTCCTTTCCTGAATTTAGAGCAAGGAAAAGTGTCTTTTGTGCACAAAGGGACCAAGAACTCTTCAGTGGCTCTTAGGGTCAGTGATGGAGAAAAATTGAGTAACACTGTAGTTTTGAGAATTTTGGCAATGCCACTTGAATACAAGGTCGCCAACAATACCGGCGTGGAGGTGACCCAAGGTGGAGCAGTGATCATTAGCTCCAGTCATTTGGCAGTGAAAGTAAATGTGGCTAAACAAGTACTGGATATCCGGTACGACATCTTTGAACCACCTCGATATGGAGAACTTCAAAGGCTGCATTCAAGTGGAGACTGGAAACACACTGGGACTTTCTCACAGAAGTTGCTGGAGAAAGAGCGCATCAGGTACCTCAGCACATTCCAAGGTCCCCACCCAGGCAATGTGACAGACGGCTTCAAATGCAGGGTCATTGTAGGCTCCACAAGTGCTGAAGAACTTCCATTTGTGATTAGAGTGCGTTGGATTCACTTCAAAGTTGTCAAAAGTAAAATGCACGTGGAGGCCGATCAGGTAGCGACCATGACCCCTCAGGACTTGCGGGCTGTTGCCAAGGGTGTGAGAGTCTCTGAAAGCAACCTTCACTTCCGCTTGTTGTCACTGCCGAGGAAGGGAAACCTGTGGCTGAGAGACGACTTGCTAAAGATCAATTCTACATTCAGCCAAAAAAATGTCACTGATCATCATCTTCAGTATAAGCTTCTGCACAGAGTATGGGAAGATACTAGAGACTCTTTTAGCTTTCAGATATTTTCTAAATATTCTCACTCAGGAAGTCATGATTTCAGGTTTATCATCAAGGGACACTCTGATAAAATAATTTTAATAAACAATGGACTATCTATTATGGAAGGGAAAAGTAAAGTGATCACCAAAGACCTACTTTTTTCTGAAACACTTAACATTAAAGTGGTCCACTACACTGTTACCCGTTGTCCTAGACATGGTCAGCTGAAGCTTATAGACCCATCTAACTCCACCACCAGCATTGACAACATATTAGAGTTCACAAACCAGGACATTCTAGAGGAACGTCTTATCTATGTCCATGATGATAGTGAAACCACACAAGATGCATTTCACTTCATCTCATATTTGCCCATAATTAAAGAAGAGACTGCAGTGGAGGGTGCCTTTAACATATCTATACAGTTGATCAATGATGAGAGACCCATCAGAGTTGTGGAGAAAGTCTTTCATGTGGCTCGAGATAGTCAGCGATTGCTGACACTGGAGGATCTATGCTTTCACGATGCAGACACTGACTTTCATGATCGAGACCTGGTCTACACCAGACGGGGAATTCCTATGGGTGAGCTGGTCTTGGCAAATCACACGTCGCACAAACTGTACAAGTTTCAGCAGAAGGACCTGGAAGAAAAAAGGGTTCTTTTTGTACATCGTGGTGTTAGCTTCGGTCGCTTTGTACTCTTCGTCTCAGATGGGAAGCACTACACTTCCACGCTTTTAGAGGTTTTTGCTCAGGACCCATTTATCAAAATAGGCAATAACACTGGACTGCTTGTACAAAAGGGCCACGAGGCAGTGATAAGCCCAACCAACATAAGCATCACCAGCAACCTGGACATCCGGGATGACAGGGAAATTATCTACCAGGTCTTCCTTCCTCCAAGTTTTGGATGTCTTTACTGCAATGGAGAGAGCATCAGCACTTTTACACAGCACGATGTGAAGGCCCGTCATCTGGTGTATCAGCATGATGATAGCAAGAACCTTGTGGACTTCTTCAATTTCACAGTAATGGTGAAGGAGCACAGTCTGAATGCGAGTGTTGCAGTGAAAGTATACCTGGACAGCCATCAACATCCTGCAAAAGTGCTTCACAACAACCTAATCCTGGCAGAGCAAGGCAAACCTACAAAAATCACCAAGAAAGATCTAAAAGTAAGTATTCTCTGTGCTTTCTTACATAGTCCACAGAATTTGCAAGTAATATTTTCTATTAATTGCCATTTAAATGCTTTAGCGATTGCAGAAATTATGTGATGCATAGGAATTTTCTGATTAACTCATAAGAAAAATGTGCAAAATGTGTTTATATCTAGGTGACGCATGATGACAACATCCCTGCTGAAATTATGTACACAGTAAAGGAAACTCCCTATTATGGTTTCCTCCGACGTTTGGTAGAAGATGACGACCACTATGACACTAATAAAGAGGAGCCAATCCACAGCTTCTCACAGCTGGACATCAACTCTGGTCACATCCAATATGTACACGATGGCAGTGACCACAGAAATGACTCTTTCCTTCTAGATGTCACTAATGGGATCACAAAGGTGAGAGATGTCAGGGTTGTTGTTGATATAATCCCACTGTACATCCCCCTGCATGTCTCTGGAGTGACAGTGAAGGAGGGCTCATCCAAGGCCCTCACTGCGCACATCATCACTGTCAACAGCAAGTACTTTTCAGGACTGAACCTATTGTACCAGGTGTCCAAAGCACCGAACCATGGCCATATAGAGCACTCACGGATTCCAGGGGTGCCAATCCCCTTTTTCACCAGGATGCAGGTAATTTCCTTCTCTTTTTAACATTTAACAATTTTAATAAGTTCAATAATTTAAATGTTTAAAAAGAAATGTTCTAAAAGAAAAGGTTTGAGGAAAAAATTGCTGCAGGTCTTGGTCACATTGCTTGATTCTGCCAGGTGGAGGCGTTAGAGTGCACTATCTCACAGTTCAGCTCTTAACAGGGTCATTTCTAGTAGAAACATGAATGACCATGATAAAAAATGACTTTTTTGACAGGTTGAACAGGGGTTTGTCAACTATGTACATGACGGCAGTGAGACAGTGGCTGACAACTTCACTCTCATTGCCAACGACACAGACCTGCAGAAACACAGTCTACCCTGCATGGTGTTGGTCAGTGTGATCCCTGTTAATGATGAAGTCCCAGTTATAACAGCGAATAGGATGTTTAAGGTAAGCTCTGGAGGGGATGTGTACGTTGAGCCACACTGACAGAATTAACCAAAATTTTCCTGAAACCTGTAAATATACAAAGATCAATGTCACGACCCGAGGGGGGAAGAGAGGAAACAATGAAGTCCGAGGGATTGAAAGAAATTGTAACAGTTTATTGCAGGGAGATACAAAAGGGGAAAAGGGCACAAATAATCCACCATGTCAGGTGCTAAAAGGGAGGATCTTCTCAGTCCGTGAGGTCATCTAGGGGTGGTAGTAGCCTACTGGGTAAGACACTTGTCTGTGAACCAGGAGACCCAGGTTCAAATCCCACTTATTACCATTGTGTCCCTGAGCAAGACACTTAACCTTAAGTTCCTCCATGGAGACTGTCCCTGTAAATACTGATTGTAAGTTGCTAAGTTTTCCCTAGTAAGGAAACGTGACAAAGAACCCATGAAAGTGCGAGAGAGGTAACGCAAGGGCACTCTACAGGATTGGGACTTACCCAGCAACTATGGGTGACACGACACACAGATACAGACAATGTCCCTAATACTCAGGGGAGAGGGAGTGTGTTGTGAAGGTGGTGGTAGTGGCCTAGTGGGTTAGACACTCGCCTATGAACCAGAAGACCCAGGTTCAAATCCCACTTACTACCATTGTGCCCCTGAGCAAGACACTTAACCCTAAATTGCTCCAGCTCCACTGTCCCTGTAACTACTGATTGTAAGTTGCTCTGGATAAGGGCGTCTGATAAATGCTGTAAATGTGAAGGGTGGAGCCGGCCAATTTAAACATATTAAAAACTGAAATAATTGCAGAGCAAATCAGATTCTACATTGAAAGCAGATCAGGTGAATAGAAATGATTCTTGAGGAATAGGGATTAAGGTTGAAGGAGGAGATCATCTGCTTCAGCATGACAGGCTAAAATTTGATTTTATTCAATAATGATCACCAAAGATCTTTTGTCTGAACCACTTAACGTTAAAGTATCCAATACACTTTTACTCGCAGTCCCAGACATGTGACAACATCTAATCTATATCCAGGATGAGAGTGAAACCACAGAAGATACATTTAACTTAACAGATTTTTTTTTGGCCATAATTGAAAGAAGAGACTGCACAGACTTTACAGCCAAAGCTGTTATTGGAGTTATATGGGGGAGACCAATATGTGCAAGGGCACACCCACATTTCTTATTTCATTTATTCAAGGTAATAGTGACAGCCAATTCTTAAATAATGAAAAGAAAATGAAGTGATTGTCAAGTGATTGTCACTTGTGATACACAGCAGCACAGCACACGGTGCACACAGTGTCCTCTGCATTTAACCAGTCACCCTGAGTGAACAGTGGGCAGCCATGACAGGCGCCCGGGGAGCAGTGTAGGGACGGTGCTTTGCTCTTTGATGGTGCTTAACCTCTAGGCCACCACTGCCCCATGAGTGTACACATTACCTTAGGTGCCTGGCAGTTCAGTTGTCACTGAAAAGGATATGTTAAATTGCTGAGAAAGGGTCAGGCTGGGGAAATGAAGGTAAATGTTGATGTATGGGTGAATGCAGTTAGCCATGTTTGTATAATGACAACCGGACACCAATCTAACATGACAGTGATCTATGTTTCTCCATTTCTCTGAGGTTTTGTGATATTCTTTGTATCTATAACCTCATAAGATCTGGCACAGCAATACTGTGCTCTCTAGGGTCCTCCGGAGCTCTCAGTGATAACAGGACAGAGAAAGAAACCAAAGACTTTTTCCATATAAAACATTTATGGAAAGTACTCATATTTTCCAGTAGGTGGCTCACAAGATCTCAAATGCATGGCACCCATTTCATTATACTCTGCAGAATAACTGATGTTATTATGAACTCCTTCGAATTATTAATAATCTATTCTTTGACAAATATAAATAATCATCTGTTATACATAAACAAGGTGTGTGCACATATTTCTATGTTATGAGAGAACTCTGTTTGTTTCTCAGGTGTGGGTTGGTTCTGTCACAGAGATAACAGTCGATGACCTTAATGCAGAAGACACAGACTCTTCACCATGGAGCCTGGAGTTCATTGTAACTCCCCCCACCAATGGTTACCTGGCCCTCAAGAGTGACCCTTCAAGACCAATCTTGAATTTTACCCAGGCTCACATCCTGCAGAGACAGCTTGTGTTTATTCACAGCGGTACATTGACAGGCTGATATAGTACATAAGACTCAATATTTCCATTCGGAAAGCATGTGTCACTGTTTCCTCAGGGAATGTGAATGATGAATGTGTTTTTTTTCTGTCAGGTGATCTGTCTGGTGGATTTCACTTCCAGGTCAATGATGGACTGAATTTTGCCCCTAGGGAGATCTTTAATATTTCAGCTCGTTCCTTAGTGCTGATATTGGAGAGAAACCAGGCCTTAAAGGTATTTCCAGGTAATTTATTTTTTTTATTATTCTTGATTCAAAATTACTCGGAAACATGAGGAATGATGTGGAACATGTGTAGGAATTCAAGTCACCTTTGGACAATGTAATTGGGAGGAAAAGAAAAGAACTCTCTCTTACAGGACAAACATATCCATGTGCAAACTACTGAAATTATAGCAACCCAAATCATCTGGAAATTTCAACCAGGACAGAACCATGTCCAGGCTTGAAACTGCCTATTAGGACCTGTAAAATTGACACACATTTATCTGTTGTAAACAACGAGTACAGGAGATGTTTTTAGGTTAACACCTACATTGCTTGTAGGCTTATGCTCTAACACTGACATGATGATGTCCAAGTTCTCTGGGTTCTTAACCCAAATGAATGATGCCGTAGACATGAAGACAAAAGACATTGTCTTCTGTTAACCATGTCAAACAATTCCATACTGGCACACAGAAGACAGTGCAGCACTCATGAGACCTGTGTATACATACTTTTCAAATTCCAAAAATATGTAGAAAGTGGGTCATTCACGAATGAGTGGACTGTTTTGGATAGTCATAAATAGACTATTATGACCTCTAATGCCACTTAAAAGATTTCCGTGTTAGTTGCACAGGCTTTCTGAACAGATCATTGTTTTTAAATGTCCAAGGAAACCAAGTTATGTCTAGAGGAGCTTGTCTGAATTTTGGCATCCTCTTAGGATGCAGTGCATAGTACAGACCAATGAATGTAAGACGTGCCAATATTCTATGTCTGTGGTCTTTTATTTGTCTTTTTGGCTGAAGTCATAATGAATCCATGACAATAATTGCTTTTCTTCATGCACAGGCGCTTCAAAACCCATCACAGTAGATGATCTGCAAGTGGTTACGAATGACTACAATGATTACACTGCAGGGAATCGGACAATCACATTTAACATAACAACACCGCCCAAGCTGGGCAGGCTTGCCAGAAAGAACCAATACAACTCCACCGAGGAGATATCATCTTTTACTCAGAGCATGGTTTGTCCTGGATTTTGCACACTCTTAACTTCAATTTTTGTTCAGCAGTTCTTTCAAAGTAAATTTTTTTTTGTTGTAGGTCAATGATGGTGTGATCCTATATGAACAAAGTGAGGCTAAATCTATTCAATGGGCTGCAACAGATTCCTTCTCTTTTACTGTTACTTCCCCTCCTGCCGTCCTTCAACCTCATGCATTCATCATCCAAATCTCTTATGAAAATGTTGGAGCAGAACAAACTACTGTCCTCCTTTCTAACACTGGTGAGATTTGACATGTTACCAGAATTTACAGTGGTAATTTATGGTAGTATTACTCACTCTACTTTACTGACCCTTTAGGTGCTGTGGTGAAAGAAGGTGGAAGGGTCTTGATTGACAAGGAAAAGTTAGATGCTTCCAACCTGTTAGGAAAGCTAAAAGATCACCAGCAGCAGTCTTATGAAGTCTGGTACAGAGTGAGAACATTGCCTTCCCAAGGGATAATCGTCGTTGGTGAACAGAATCTGACCAGCGAGAATCCAAACTTCTCCCAGTCCACACTTGACACGGATGGGATTACATATGTGCACGATGACTCTGAAACACTCAGTGACAGGTTCTACTTTGATGTTTGGTTGAACCCCAAGGGGAGAGCCGTGCAGATACCGTTGGACATGAACATGATTGTTTCGGAGTCATTCAGCATCACAGTGACCCCTGTTAATGACCATGCCCCTGTCCTCAGGACTATTGCCCCCAGTCTGAGAGTGGTCCAGGGGGATACGGTTTCCCTCACTTCTGAAAACCTTCATGTGGAAGACCGAGACAACCTGCCAGAGGAAATTCACTACACTGTGATCAGCAAACCCAATAACGGTTATCTGGCCCTAAAAGACAATCTGAATGCATCAATTCTGACTTTTACACAGGATGACATTGACAGAGGAAGAGTGCACTTTGTGCAGAATGGACAATTGACATCTGGGGTCTTTTACTTCAGTGTCACAGATGGGTTCCATCGTCCACTTTACAAGCTGTTCAACCTGGAAGTGGAGAAGATCACCTTAACCATAAGGAATAGCACAGGTGTCAATCTTAAGCAAGGACAAACCACAGTTGTGCTGACCTCTGAGCATCTGGCAGCTGAAGCTAACAGGAGGAATGTGAGTGTGTCGTACAATGTGACCACACAGCCACTTCATGGCAGGCTCCTCAAAGGCCACGAGCCTGTTGCACGGTTTACCCAGGAAGACCTTCAGGCTGAAAAAGTGTCCTATCACATGACTGACCTCACATCCCACAGGGACAGTTTTGAGTTCACAGTGTTCACTTCGGATAATAATTTGACTGGCCAGATATTCAACATCACCGTCATTCCACTTATACACCTTGGAGATCTTGTCAGGATACCTAATGGCATTGCTGTGAAGCTGCGTAGAAATGTTTTAGATGCCAGTGAGCTGGCTGCTCTCAGTAACAGTGACCCACTCTTTGAGATAATATCTCCTCCTAAACATGGAAGGCTAGTCAAATTTGGCTTGGGTGGGTCGTCCCAATCAGTGAAGTCATTCACTTTCCGAGATGTAGTTCAAGGCAGGGTGGCCATTGAAGAAAAAGTAAACATTACGGCACGTCCAGGGAACTTCACTCAACATAGGATGACCAGTGTTCACCATCTTAAGGACTCTTTTGAGTTCCTCTTAAAGGCAGATCATGTTCAGCCAGCAAAGGGAACTTTTGTGTTCACAATTGTGCCATACAACTCAGTGACTGGAAAGCCAGTAAATGGAGATGGTTCGCTGCAGAAGACTAAACTACCACCGTTCAATCGTACTAAGAATTTGCAGTCTCCGCTAAACACTCCTTCAAACACACGGCAGAGGGAAATTGTCAGGCCACAGCAGAACATGCATGATGTTAAACCACAGAACCGGTGGGGAAACCACACAGAAAACGGTGAAATAAACTCCGACATCCCTAAGACCAGCACTGGAAAAGCAGACAGCCCTCAGAAGAACATTCCTGTGTGGACAAAATCCATGCCGAGACCAGCCTCGGACCCACTTCTGATCATTTTGCCTCTCCTAGCTTGTCTACTTCTCATTGTCATCCTGATAGTTTTGATTCTGGTATTCCGACATCAGCGGGAGAAGAGGGCCCAGCGTAACATGATCCAAGAGCTCGGTGGTGACGGACCGCCAGACCCCATGGTCCCCAGGAGCCCATACCTAGGCCAGCCAGAGAGAAGCATTGCTGTTCCCTCGGTTGTGGTGACCCCAGTGACTCCTGCTTGCCCTGACAGTGCCATCCTTCAGAGGTTTCAAGGGAGCGCACTGATGCCTGCTATTGGCCCACCGGACTCCTCTGTTCTTCTCTGCTCCTGGGTACCCTTACACCATGGCAGCACTATGCAGGAGCAAGTTCCCCCCACCAACCTCAGACAAAATCAGTACTGGGTATGACCCAGTGGCCATAACTAACTAATTCTAACTAATGCAATCTGCAACCTCAATTAATGGAGAACTTCAAATCCATGAACATGGTCTTACAAAAGTTCTAATTCATGCGACTTATAGACATTGCTGGTAAGGTTACAAAAAATGTTTTAATGAGGGGCACAAAACAATTCCCGCACATTTTCTTTGACTCCTACAGCAGGAATGTTATAACTGAATTCTCCAAATTAATATCTTCAGTAATATTTCTAAGCCATTTTTTTTTTATCGTCATACACCCAAATATTTACATATAAATATGAATGACTGTGTTATTATTAACTGATTGCAGAGAGGACACAGTACAGAACCAAGTTAAGGAGGCAGATCTGAAACTTTTAAAAAGGGGTTCTGTTACCATTTTATTACACTTGTGGGAGTGGTTCAGCTGCCTCATTGTGAAGGAATGCTAAGAACAAATCACTGATTCACTTACAGGCGACCAGATAACACTCTGCACAATTTACAGTTTCCTCACAATTTATGTTCAAGACAAATGCCTCTGTAAGCTTTAGCTAAATTATATTTTATAATTTAATAAGATAAATTATATTTTTTAATACGTTTAAACTGAACTGTTTCTATCATTTTCTGTCTTGGCAGAACAAGTAATGTGATTATGGCATGTGAAATAAGGGAAATGTTCCCAGTTGTCCTGGGAGGTGCGTTCACGTACATGTTGCCATGTTACTAGTTTAACAGTGAAACCAGCCCAATCCACCTTTTTAAGAAGTTTAAAGCTGTTGTCAGGCAAAGCAGGTCTATAAATAAAATGTATTTCTTTGTCCCAAGGTTACTGAATTGTGTTGGCTCTTTGCATACCTTTTCCCCCATTATTATGAAGTCCCAGGGTATAGATCCTGATTTGAACTAATTAATCGATTGTGCTCCATCAAACCAGAATTAAAAATGGGCTGTTAGTGTATATCACACTGATTATCATGATGGTTATAAATACAGACAGGGTATTAGGAACACGAAGAGTTCTAATGGCCAAAGAAATTCACCCAACTCAACAAAAAAATTTTGCCACAGTACTGTCTGGCTTAGGATTTCCTCTCAGGTGTAATGGTATTCTAGGTTATCTGGTCAGTGGAAATACCGGCTAACTTTAGCTCCACTAAATTATTCATCCACCGAACAGGGATAGTTTCTGAATTCATTTGGCACAGTCGTCTTATTTCCCCTTTAAGGACAGAAGTCGTCTGAAGTGAACTGCTGTAGGACTGTGCAGAAGCTTCTTTCGGATTTTCATTACATATTCACCAGGGCAGAGTTTGTATTGTGTACAGCTGTACACAAATTTGGAGCGATGGCGGGGTCTGCAGGCAATTAAGAAAGCATCCAAATGCAACAGCCATGTATGTGAGAACGTCCATGACACATCTGAGAAGAACCAACTGCGCGCTGTGTTTTATGTGAACTTTAAACCCCAACATATGGTCTGAATTATGAATCAGGTTTAAAGTGACCTACTTGCCAGACAATCCTCCATAGTGTTGTCTGAGGAGTGACCGAAATGCTGAGGTTTTGGAGCTGAGGCCTGTTCTCAACAATGTGCATAACTGCCACCATGGCCTGATACAACAGTGTAACATCTCCTGATCGGCATGGTCACAATCAGCACACTTAATAAGAGTCCCTGCGTCCATTAGCACAGCACAGCAGAGGACATTTCTCCAAAAACAGAAGTCATTTAAAGTGAACATCCTACAGTAAAGGTGTCAGAGCTATAATGCTACAGTGGTGCACAAAAACACAGAAAACGCATAAATAAAATTCTGTACTCTGCATTATTAAGAAATCCCAAGGCACAAATGGGTACATTCTAATTTTTAGACAGGAGTCTTTACAAAGTCAAACCAAGTGATGCAGTTCTAATGTGGATTCCTGATCAACATCAGCCATTAAAAACTGTAAATGTCCAATAATAATAAAAAAACAAAAAAAAACACACAGGCACTCTGGACCTCTTGGTTAAATGTCTGTCAGTAAAGACAGCGCTTAATCTTAAGCTATATAAAAACCACAACGTTAGCGAACACATCATAAAATTGTCTAAATGCTGGCGGGTAGTGCGCCAGCCCATCTTGGTCACTTCCTGCGGCAGTCAGTGAAATACTTCCGGTTATGTAAGCTTATTTCCTTTCTCCAGCACCCTGCTCTTGGCTGGGACTCGACACTTCTGCACCGAGCGGTCCACCCACACCCCACGGCTCTCCTGCTTCGTGCTACCTGCGCTCCAGCTAGGCCTTGTCGTACATGTGCAGGGCCTCCTCCAGCTTGCTTGTGATCCTCTGGAAGAAGCTGATCTGCTGCCGCAGGTAATGCTGCATCTGGGCCTTGAAGTCCCGCACGCGCGTGCGGTGGAAGTGCTGGATCTCGGCCAGCGTAGCGCATGAGATGATGTTGCAGCGCTCGCTGACGCCCCTGTCCGGGGTGCCGTGCTGGCTCTCTTTCACTTTGGTAAGAGCTCCTGTGGACAAAGCGAGAACATTTAATCAAGGTGAAACTGTATTCACCTCACAGCCACATTCCACTGTCCACAACCCGTAAGCGAGATGGGAACTCCAGCAAAACAAAAAGGAAAAACCCACTGGGATTTCCTTAGGAACACTGAGAACCACTGGGCTGGGTTAGTGGAGAAACGCATAGCTGAATGCAATCTTGACAAGAACTTTCAGCCCTGTGTTTGTGCAATGTGGCCGCAGTGACGTCCAAATTCTGCATTAGAGCTTTAAGCCTATGATTTACAGCTTACCACCCACAGGTATGCAGGCAATCCCAGATACAATGGCCAGAGTAACAATCACCAATAACCAAGAGGTTATATTTCTGCGAGAATATCACCGTGCAACTAGGCTACATACAGGGCATGCTGCTTAAAAACGGGACATATAAAATCAGGGAAGTCTAAATAGTAGCCTAACCCCTCTCCTTTCAAGGAGGGGAGGAATTTAATACTGGCCAAGCTCCATTCCACAACAGATACCACACATCTCCTAGGCAACACAGAAAAGACAGGCCTCAAATGTCCTCTCGCTGCACGGCTCAACACCTCAAGCTCAGAGCACATTCATGAGACAAAAACTGAGATCGTGCTTAAAGATGCGCTCAGGCCTGACGTCTTAGTAGTGGTGCAAAAACACATTTTGGAGCCTAAAAATTCAGTGCGGGGCTGGGTGATGCTGCATTATATAATCAGGTAGGACATAATAGTGCATGTTTATGATGTTTTTATGTGAGTGAGCATCGATTTTGTATTGTGATACTGACATTATTCTTATGAAGATAGCAGAATTTGCCCAGCACATTACCCAGCCTTCCAGCTATGCAGCGTATGCAAGTACGACAACAAAAAAAAGAATAACCTTTCTGCACATGGATGATATCAGGGAAATTTGTGAGGTGTCCTTGGTAAATGGCTAACAGGTCTGTGATGGGGTCGATGTCCTGTCGAGGCTGCTCGGCGAAATACTCTCCGATGGCTTCGTAGGCCTCTCCGGTGAAAGCGATGGCTTGGTTCAGGGGCACAGAGTACGACTGCTGGTCCAGCTCGAACGCCTGGCTGAGAAGTCGGAACGACTGCCCCACTTTCTGGTATTCCTTCTTGAAGCCCGTGATTTGTTTCCTTGCAAATTCGTTCACCGTGACGTTGACCTGTAAGAGGTTTTCGTCCATCTTTTTGGTGAATGCCTTGAAGACGTCCACCTTGCTCTCCACGTCCTGCAGGTCGAGGGGGATGGTGGGGGTACTGATGGTCAGGAAGAAATTGGCACCGACCATGTCGTCCTTCTCGGCCTTCCTTTTCCCCTGTTTCCATGCCTTTTCGTCGGTGCTGCTGCATGTCAGAAAATGCTGGAAAACGTCACACCTCGCTAACACCGGGTGGCTTGTCATGTGATTCATCCACCATATCAGTCCTTTCCGCCTCTTGGAAATGAAGTCCTCTTCGAACCTCCCGGTTGCCTGTTTTTCGGGCAAGTGGGGTACTGATATGACAGGGAACTTTTGGACCAGCCGTGCATAAAGCCAGTCAAAATGTTTGTACCTCCTGTGCACCTGACTTTGTGTGTGGCTCGGCGTGAGCTTGTAGGACATGTAGCTCTTCATACCTTTGAACTTGGTCTGTTTTGTCGGATCGTCAATGGAACAGCCGAAGGGATACGGGTTCCCCTGCCACTCGGGGCCAAAGTCGCCCATGACTATGTAAATCTTGTCCCCATCCTTGACCTGGCCAGAGGCTTCGCCCAGCACGAACGCCTCGCCTCCGGATTTCACGAACGTGGAGAACCTGTTGAGATTCTTGCCCACGGTCGCCGAGCCTTTGGCCTGGTGTGCCCGGGGCGAGGTGTGCGCGGAGTACGCGGACCGTCCATCGCCGTCCCCGTCCGGGACGAGCGCCGGCTCGTCCGCCACAGTGGAGGCGTCGTCCCACTCGTCGTCCCAGTCGTCGTCGCTCCCTTGGCTCGCCTGGAAGCTGTTCCGCTGCGCGATTGGCGCAGGGTCGCCTCCGGACGTGCCGTTGTCGCCGAGAATTTCCACGTACGCGGCCGGGACGAGGCCCGTCAGGCCGCCGGAGTTGGTGCCCTCCAGCCACCCCTCGACCACCGCGTCGCTGTGCAGCGTCACCAGCTCGTTCTCGCGGACGGAGATCTCGCCCGGGTTCTCGGAGCTGAAGTCGTACAGGACCCTCGCCCGGAGCGCCATTGTGCGAGTAGCGGAATTAAAAGGCCACGTACCGCGTCCGCCCGCCCGCCCGGCGCCGCGCTGCTCTCTGCAACTTTGCGCGCAACTTTGCCGCCGCCTTAAAAAAAAAAAATCCTGGAACCTCGACCGGATTTCTTTCGGATATTTTGATGCTCGTTTAAAAACGCAGATCTGTTTCCCACGAGAGAAAAAAAAACCGCACGTCCAGATGCTTCGTAATAGACACACTACGAGTCACACGTAACCCAACTACCCCGAACATACGAGGGTGGAGTCAGCAATTACCCAGGCATCAGCCCAACGCACCCGAAACCTCCCAGAAAACCTTTTATAACTGGACTTTAAAAAATATTAAACGTGATCGTGTCTTTGATACAACCAGTTGCATGCAATGCGCAACACACATTTGTCCTTTTTTTTATTGGCCTGTGCGCAAGCATGACGGATTGTTTTTATATTTGTTGTAACAGCAACTGCTGCAAAGGCCTTGTGCAACCAAGGAAACAATACAAAAAAATACACTATACGGTCTAGAGTGGATTAAGCTGCGGAGGCGAAATGCAAAAAAAAAAAAACAACACACACAAAAATGCCTGAAAAAGGCAGAGCACGTCTGATATATGCTTAAGCCACGTTCCTAAAAGCATTTTAATTCGAACTCAGTCCAGTGAAGGTCACCTTCGAATGAGACGATATCGTTTCCTGCTACTTCATACTTTTTTAATCGCAGGACGTGTATCAAAATGCCATCAAATCTCGGGCAATTTCTCAGACGCGCCTCTAGAGGTCGGTGTAAACAAAGACTTACACGCCCCCCCCCCCGCCCCCCCCCCGTCACGTGACAGGCGAGGCGCCGCGCTGCCGCGGCGAACGAGATCGTCCACTCTACCCGCCTCTTCCTACCGTGTAAAAAGCGCACGTTCCGCGGCGAACGAGATCGTCCACTCTACCCGCCTCTGCCTACCGTGTAAAAAGCGCACGTTCCGCGGCGACCGAGATCGTCCACTCTACCCGCCTCTGCCTACCGTGTAAAAAGAGCACGTTCCGCGGCGACCGAGATCGTCCACTCTACCCGCCTCTTCCTACCGTGTAAAAAGCGCACGTTCCGCGGCGACCGAGATCGTCCACTCTGCCCGCCTCTGCCTACTCCGTACAAATCGCACGTTCCGTCGAGCGCCGCTCTGTTACTCGTTACGCTCTGTTACGCTCGACGTCCGCCGCGACGCGGCGCTGCTTTCCGCTGCGGGGCCGGACGTCTTGTTGTGTAAAACGTCTCTGGCCGCCGCGCGTGAGGACCGAGAACGGGCTCTCCGTATTTCCTGCAACAGTGTGGGTGCCGTCGGGGCGGCCAGGTTCAGACATTTCGGACCAAAATAAACCGGTTTGGAAGCGGAGCTATGCGCTAGCATCTGCGCGGAGGTCCGGATCTGCTGGCTGTGCGGTCGCCGCGGAAAGCGAAGAGACGCGCGGGCAAACGGAGATATGCGCGCGCTGTGACTTCCATGCGTTTTTCCACCACCGGGAAGGCGGGGAATACAAAGCGTCGCCTGGACCCTCGCATGCGCCCGCTTTCCGCCCAGCGAGCCGGGACTCGACTTCTCCGCGACGCCCACCGCTCCCACCGCGACGGTACATGGATTACCTGGTAAATGCGCGCTTGTGGTGTCGCCCGAGGCGGGCTAGGTGCTAGCTGGCACGCAGGGTTGACAGCTGCTCTGGGGGTTAGCTGGGCGGCCATCCGACGCCCGCTTTATTATTTTTTTTATTTTTTTTAACTGGGAGTGAAGTTTATTTGTTGTCGGCGTTAAAGCTTGGTTACCTGTTAACTTCTCTCCATTTGATTGCATTCGACACCGGACATTAACTCTGCAAGGCGTGAAGGACTCGGCGCCTGTTAAACGGCTGTCGCATTTTCCGTTTTAAAAGTTACTTGACGCATTTAAAGAGTTGAATAGTTGGGTGCGAAGCTTCTAAAACATTTTACTGCCGTTTTTTTTTTTTACACGTGTTCATTTTCCAGAGACAGAGGAAAACATCTGAAAAACAACTGGATCAGATTAGGCACAGTGTCTTTTAACATCTCCACAAATTCCTGTGTTCATGGGCCTGCTGCCAGATGATCTTCTACTTTCATCTATTATTTTTCTTGTTTTTTTTTTTTTTACTATTTATTTTTATTAGAAATTCATTATTTAAATATTTTTTTTTGTTCTCGGGCAGTCAGATGGTGAACACAGCATTCACTGAAATACTAGAATCTTATAAAGCCTATTTTCTCTGGATCCACACAGATTTTAATTCATTTCTTCTCACTTGTTGCACTTTTATACCTTTATTTATATACAGCACAAAAAATATCCACAATCAACAACATAATTGAATGCATGTTCTGAAAGCAACTAGAAAATAACTGCATAAAATGCATCTGAATTTCTTCTGGAATGGAGTGGGGCCTTTTGCAACTTTCAGAGGACCGTGGCACCTTTATCATTACATAACAAGTTACAGTAGTCCTAACACATTAAGATAAAAGCACATTTTCATTGATCAAAGTCTTTTAAAGACATCAAAGGTCACCCCATAGATAAGAGCTGAAGAACAACATTTAATAAACATTTATTAAGCTTGACAAATTGAAGTGCCTGTTCAAACAATGCCTTGATATTTCTGACAACTAATTTAATATCTAGCAGTCGACTGGGCAACAGGTATTACGTAATTCAGTAATTCTTCCATGCCCATGTTTTCTCCTTAAAGAGACAACCAAGAATTGGTTTCAAATATGGTGCGTCATCATGTTTAAAGGGGCAGGCAAAGTTGAGTGAAAATCAAAAGGGACCCTAGAATGGTTCCCTGTTGGACTCCATTGAATAAAATACTTTGCAAAGACACCACACATGACCGACATATCCATAAAAAATGTGTGTTTATGAGTATTTGAGCAATTTGCTGAGTCACTTAAATATATAATCAGCGAAAAGAGCCATAGCGTCTGAGAACACACATCTTGCACTCATGTTTCCCCTCCATAAAGCATGCACAGAAGCATGGTTAGTAATGGAACTCTACAGCATGCACGCTATAGCTTTAGCAAGTTTTTGTAATACCAATCTTGACCAAATGCCTGACTTTTTAAATTTTTTTTCTTTTCACACACTTTAAAGTCCAAACCAGGTTTCTTTATGCTGGTTATCAAGCATTTTATTTGATATTGGGCTTATTTGAATTGAATCAACCCACAATTTTAAGTTACCTTGGTATAAAGGTCTTGAATATTTGTTTATGCACAACTGAACCAAGGTTTTAATGCGTCAGTGATAAGGGGAAGGTCACTTTTTATACTGACCAGAGATGTATTTAATTTAATTTCATTTCATTTAATTTACAGCATTTATCAGTCGCCCTTATCCAGAAGGACTTACAATCAGTAGTTACAGGGACAGTCCCCCCCTGGAGCAATTTAGGGTTAAGTGTCTTGCTCAGGGACACAATGGTAGTAAGTGGGATTTGAACCCGGGTCTTCTGGTTCATAGGCGAGTGTGTTACCCACTAGGCTACTACCACCACCATATTTATTTATTTATTGTTGGCAGTTGTTGACCTGAGAACCAGTAATAATACTACAATAGAGTCAGAAATGCTAACAAGTTGTGTTCTGTGTCCTAAGGGTGCTCACGGCAGAAAGCCTAGCTCTGCGAAATGCTAGAGCTGTTTTGCCATTTCCCCAAATATTCATCCCCGTGTGTGAGGCACAGAGCCTAACCAGAGAATGGTCAGCATAAAGAGCTGTCCTTCAAATGTCTCTCTGACATCATTTTTCCACTGACGTCACCTGCAGGCCTTTTGAAGCAGTACATACTGGGTGATATTTACTTTGATATCACAAACCATGTTAATCCAAGATGCTATATCGTGTATGTAGATTATATTTCATAATCAGTTTTTTTTTTTGTTTGTTTTTTTTTCTTTTTTTAATAAATGTTCTCATTCTAGACATTCTGCAAGGTTCCTTTTGACCTTTCTAATTTCTCACAGTGTGTGAAAAATGTGAGCACATGTTGCAGGATCAATTGTCCCTCAGCCCTAATCCAGTGTCTGGTTCTGGTCAGACAGAGCTGAGTAAACTGAAAGAGAAGTTTTGATTGGATTCTTTTCAACTTTAGCCGCATGTTGTCTGAAGTTCTGCACTTGTTACTACTTTTGTTTGCTCAGGAGGTGACCCTTTGTTTAGGAGAAATCTCCCACTGATAATAACAAGTGTGGATTTTGTGTGTTGTCATTTAACAGATTTGACTATAACATACTAGTATGAACTTGGCCATTTTTCTGAGGCTGAGCTGGGTTGAAAGCCTGTTTGCAGGCCTTTTAGTAGCACCTAATGCTGTTATTAGTGCCGCATGGAGTGTGAGTGTTGCCCTTAATGGTCTGTAGAAGTGCTCTTTTATCAACCAGATCTCTTAATGTCCTCTGAGGGGTTAGTGCAGGTTGGCCTACGTGAAGTCACAGACTTCATCTCTATTCAGCAAGCAAGACGGGCAATAATACAGGAAGCAGAAGGCCACACAGGCATGTCAGTTTTACTCTATACATTTGAACAAAATCACTAGAGTTGGATTCATTACTTTAAGAACCCATCATGCCTCTTTACGTAATTCTCCTTGCACAACAAGGCACATTTTGTCATATACGCAGTGGTGGACAATGTACACAAACCATGTACTTGAGTTAAAGTAGAGGTACAACTCCAGTATAAATAAAAGTCCTCAATTTAAAATATCACTTGTGTTAAAGCACAAAAGATTTGCCTTCAAATGTACTTAAAGAAAAAAAAAAAAGTATTAATGTTCTGTTATTAGTTTTGCAAGAGATCTCTTTCTTAATCAACTAATTTTAGTTGATTTTGCCGCTTTTGGCACAACAATGAATTTTCTTTCATTTGTCTGCCGTTCATTAAAATGACCCTAAGCACAAAACATTGAAGGCATTTCATTTCCATTAGGTGAAAAACAGGGTTTGAGAACAAAGCTTACTTACAGCCCTGGCCAAGTCAGGTTTAGTATAATAGGAATTGGTGTTTGTTTGAACTCAGAAGAAAGATGCATACATGATATCAGGGAGGGCGTGGCCTGCAGTGTTTTTGGGTGTCATGTTTACCTGCTTTATCTGCAGCAGCAAACAGGAGAGGAGGGTTAGAAAATGCAGAATTTTTTTTATTGCTCTGCCCACTTTCATGAGAATCAGATGTTAATAGTCTCCACTAAAATGAAGATATATAATTAAATTAGATGCCACTTTACTTTTCTGCACTTTTACTCACTGCAGCCCTGAACATGAAAGGAACAGCCTTTCTTTTTGGAAAATAAATCCCAGTTTTGTTTAAAAAGTTGCAGATTCCCACCGACATTGAGCAAATAAAAACATCAGAGACAGATTCAGGATGGAGCTGCACAGATCATGCATTATTTAGTCACCTAGGGGGTTTAATATGAGAAACAGTTATGCAACAGTTACTACGTAATAACTTACAAGCAAAAAGGAATGACGTAATGCATAATGTAGTGAATTAAAAAGTAAGATATTTGACTTTGAAATGTAGTGGAGTTAAAGTAATTTGTCCGAAGGGAAATAGTTTAGTAGTTTTTGCATGTATCAATACTTTACTAAAGTACATGTGCAAATTACTTTTAATTTGTCGGCACCCCCCCCCCCCCCTCTCACACACCACACACACACCACCACACACACACACCACACACCACACACACCACACACCCACCACACACACACACACTCACCCACACACACACACACACTCGTTGTGCATGCATATTTATTGGTGTATTTAAGGTCCTCTCTGTTTTTTAAAATTTTTTCCTTGATTTTATCTCAGAGTTTCATGTTGTAATCCTCTTGTTCAGAAAAACCATGAATTAGTTGAACGGATGAATTAATGTGACAATAAAAGATTTTGATTTATATATTATATATTGATTTATATTATCTGATTTATAGATTTTGTATATATCTGAATACATTAAATTGTAATACGCCAGACAGTAGTGGTTCATAAGCAGTGACACACATAAAGATATTTAGCCTAATTTTATAATCATCAGCAGCATCCCTCTACCTCCCCCTCTCTGTCTCTGTCAGTCAGCTGCTCTTGAAGACCATTATGGGATCTCCCAGAGGCCTATTCATTTTTATACCCAGACTGGAGTAAGAATGGAGGTGGTGCCGAACACTTAACTTCCGTGCTTTGATAAGGCAGGACGTGGCAGGCAAGCGGCTGAATTCAGTCTTAGAGGGGAATATCCCACAGTCCGGTTCAGAATAAACTTGCGGTGCACCCCACTCGGCGGCCTGCTGGGAACCAGGAACCTCCCTGAGTACAAACAGGATGCCATTAAAAACAGCATTTTTTTTTTAAAAAGGTGGGAACTGGGTGGGAATAGATTCACATTGGAGAAAACAAAGAGATTTCCTACATCAGGGTTTCGCCCCAATGAGAAAGAGAGACTCTTGGGAAAGTTCAACATGGACCTGTACGGGTTATTACATCATTGGGGCTGTCCAAATTGTGCCATTGTTAAATTTCTTCACAAAATGCTGCTTTAAGTACTAAGTGTGCTGATTTTTGGTCCTGAGTGGTTGAAAAGATTAGGAATTTATTTGGATCTGCCTTTTTTTAGTGCGAAGAACAAAAGAGCAGAGGTTTAGAAGCTGCGACACCATTAGTGACACAACAGTAGGAGACCACCACATCTTAGCTGGGCTTTGCTAATCCTGAACACTCTTATCCTGCTGAAATTTTAATACGGTGTAAATCCCCCGACTGGGCTCTTTCCAGCTTTCACTTGAGATCCGGCCATGTGCAAAATGAAATATGCCATGACTGCATCTCGCCTACTTAAAAGCTTCAGAAGGCAAATTGGCGGAGACATGCCTTTTTGGGAATAGAAAAAAAACTTTTCTGCAGCACTGTTTCTAAATTTGTGGTTATCGAATATGTAAAGGTGTTCCATATCTGATGCAAAAACACATTCAGAGTTTTACAGCTCCCACAATAGGGTTCTTGTCTGTTGATTTACAGACTTCATAAATGATGGCTACACCGATTACATGATCTTTTACAACCGCACCCTGTTTGTTACGTGCTGTGCTCCGGGTGGTAATAATTGTTGGAGAGTTTTTCCTGTGTCCGGGTGGGAGGCAGGTGGGCTCTTTCCTTTGTGCCCTCATGCCCAGCCACTCGTGCTGCCAATCACAGTTTGTAGCGTTTCCCTTTTCCTGCCTTGTCCAGCTGGCAAGTGGCTTCACCCAGCACGGCCTTCCCATGGTGGTGCCATAGCAACTGTAGCCGGGGGGGTGGTTCGTAGTTTAATCAGTCTCCTGACCCATTGTAGGCTGGGTCTAGCCAGTGGGATTCAGTCCCGTCTGCTCTTTGTACCGTGGTACTGTCCCTCGTATCTGTAACAGCAATCCACTGTGCCTTGTGGAAAGGAATTGATGTATGCAGGCAACCTGTGTAATGTCGGCTGGCTTCGCCTCCGAAACATTATTATTTTTCTCTATGTGGGTTTCACTTCTCCCAGTGCCACGGACACATTGGGTGTTGCATTAACTATGCATTCTTGAGGTGACAGGGAATTTGTGAAAGAAATACTGAAAATAAACCCTGCAATGTTGTAATTCTGTATATAAAGGTATATAAAAAGAGAACAAAAGTATGGATATTAAACTTACCAATATTTTATTTTACAAAAGGTATGGTGACAGCAATGGATTTGAGTGCAGAGATTTGAAAATGCAGTTGATATTTTAATTCCAGTAGAGGGCAATGTCCCCTATATAAAGCCTCAGAAGTTCCTGCTTTTGGTAACAGCCCCTTTCAGTAACAGAGTCTCCTCCACTTTTTTTTTAAGCTCATCTGTGACAGATTGTGACCAGTTGATGTTATTTCTCCCAAAACATTTAAAAATGAATGGTGACCATGCATCAACATCTGTGACTGAACTCACGTTTGAGTCCGCTATATGTGTCCTGTTCACTTTTAAGTGAAACTGAAGTAATTGTTATTGTGATATACTGCAGCACAGCACACGGTGACACAACGAAATGTGTCCTCTGCTTTTAACCCTCACCCTTGGTGAGCAGTGGGCAGCCATGACAGGCGCCCGGGGAGCAGTGTGTGGGGTCGGTGCTTTTGCTCAGTGGCACCGTGGCGGCTCGGGATTCGACCGGGAACCTTCTGATTAAGGGGCCGCTTCCTTAACCGCTATGCTAAAAGTTGATGTGTTCCAGTTAGTAATATTAATGTGATATAATATGGGACAGTGGTGGCCTAGAAGGTAAGGAAGCGGCCCCCTAATCGGAAGGTTGCGGGTTCGAATCCCAAACCGCTGAGGTGCCACTGAGCAAAGCCCACCTTTCATGCTGCGAACCGCTCACTAAATTGACTCGTTGTGCTGCAGTGTTTCACAATGACTTTCACTTAATTTTAATTCTCATTATGGTTTGCAGGTGGGCAGCCACCTCTTTGTCAGGCAAAGTGGTTCAGTGTTTCCTCAGTCTTCCTCCAACCATTTCTCTTTGTTTAGTGTATATGTTGTCAGTGAACACTCCATTATAGGATTTGTAGTGCTTTGTCGGTGGTTTTCCTGTGATTATGATGTGGCTGTGCGGTAACCGGTGAGAAGCTGTCTGTGGAAATGCTTGTGGTGCCGTGAGCTTTTGCCGGCTCGGAGTTCTGGCTCTTTTGATCCAGTTGTGCAAAGCATGGCCAAAAATCCATTACCACAAAACATCATATTAAACAATAGACTATATTTTATGCATTCTCAAGTCCATTGTCTTGGGATATTTTATGCAACCAGAAATAAAATAGGGGACTGAGGGTCAGGTATATTGTCATAAGCATAAAATATTTTTTCCGTATGGCTTCCATATGCTTTCTGTTCTCGGCAATTTAAAAACACAGCCTGGAAATCTAGTTTACCAGTTGTACAGTGTAAAGCAGTTGATGAATATATGTATATATGTATTTTTTTGCTAAATGCAATGGCATATGAATGTCTAATAAAAGTATGAATTATGTTTTTTTATAGTTCTATACATATGTTATTATAGGTTTTCTAGGCTTTGTCCGTATTTCTGTGGTTTGTTTTCAGATCTTCTGATAGAAAATGTGTATGAGTAAGAAAATTTCTACTTTGAGACCCTGAGAGAGCTTTGCTGTTTACGAAATTGCTCTGGGAAAGAGACAGTCCTCTGTCCACTCACATTAAGCCGTACAGGAATTTGTCCTCAGATATGGTATGATGCTCTTGAGTGCCTGTCCCTTTCTATTAGACATCTCACTGTGTAGTTGCTCAAAGTCTCAACATGTTCAACATTACCCAGTAAAATCTGGTTTTACTAAAGAGGCCCTACCATGGCAGACATATAGGCGCACACAGATGTACAGTTTAAATCCTATGGCAAGGGACTTCAATAAGGGCCGCCTCGAGCTTTGTTCTTTGGACTGCGTTCTGAACTGGCCATTCGCACAGTGTGCAGGGCAGGTCTGTTCTGGTGTATCAGGTATTCTGAACAAAGAACAGCCAATGACTGGTGAATACATGTGTAGGTCTGCTGAACCTATGTTGGAGAAACACATTGGAAGTGGACCATGAGCAACTTCTGGTGACCTTCTACATGTCTGATTTCAATGAACGATCATTTAGTGAACCAGATGTCTGAACAGATTCTCTTTCTCCTGCTTTTATATTTTGATGTAATGTTGCAAGGACACAAACACACACACCAAAATGCATAAAATAAAACAACTAAAAGAGTTTTTCTGTGTCTGTTCCCCTCTTCCAGTGTTTTCGAATGCTTTGCTGTAAAGGACCGCCTCCACCTCGAACTGAGTATGATGTGGTGTGCATTGGACTGACCGGCTCAGGAAAGACCAGTCTACTGTCCAAACTCTGCAGTGAGGCAACAGATAACATTGTCCCCACCACAGGTCAGGAACCGCATACAGATGTGTTTCTGCCTTGAACCTGAAATGTCTTGTTGTTAGCTGCTCAGGGTACGAATACTAATGAACAATTTCTCAACCAGCTTTTGCTGAAGGAATGTGCTGACCTATGTGCTGTCGTATTATGTGGGTCTTTTATTGAAGTCCTGACAGCGTGATGCAACACACACATACAGACACACCATAGATTGTAGTTCAAGTAACAAAATTCTGGGAAACGTTGGATCATAAAACATGTGAATCTACATCAGGTGTCACCAACCCCCACGCTCCACAGAACTAAATAGCGAGAAGGTGAGAGGTTAAATCTGTTGTATTAAAATGAGGGCAAACTCAGAAACATGCAGGATGAGGACCTGCAGGGCCAGATTTGGTGACCCCCGCCCTCCTGATCTACACGTTGCCTTCAGAACGATGATATGCAGTAGCAGGTAATGCTGGTTGAGCAGCGGCGCTCACAGCTAGAACAGCTTTAGATCCAGACATCTACGGGTTTGTTACTGACTGTCTCCAAGCCCTTTTAGTAAACTCCCTGTCAGTGCTGGAGAGGTGCACAGAGTGTGCTCTTTTCTCTGCTGATGCTCAACATTCATAGGAAACGAGGCGGGATATTTACTTCTCATGTTAAATAACTCATGGATTGTGGTTATGGGTGATGAATAATGAGGGAGATGTTGTAGTATTCTGATTTATAGGTTTTTATCATAATTTTATGTTTTTTTCCCTCTCTTTTCTTCCAGGTTTCAGCATTAAAGCTGTTCCATTTCAGAATGCCATATTAAATGTGAAAGAACTTGGAGGTGAGTGGAGTTATCAAGCTATTTTTTTCTCATGGCCCATTAGCTGTCAGTTCTGTGGGTGTGCCCTGGGGAAAAGATGGTGTTAATATACAAGCCCAGCTCTGTACAAAACAAAGTAAATGGTCCTGACAGAACACAACAATGCTATTCCATCCAATCAGGAGCAGAGGGTGGAGGTCTGCAAATAAATCTTGTGTGAATAAGGAAAATAAAGTAATAATTGGTGTGAAACTGGCATTTAAATTTAATTCATAGTGGCATTAAAAGTATTAAATCTAACTCTTCTAATCTGTCTGAAGCCTTCCATCATGATAAGACTTTTTCAATTATAAACTCTGTTTTCTTTAATCCTGTCAATATCACTATCATTAATTAACCTTGAATCTAATACTGTGAGATCATACAAAAAAAGACATCCAGAGCATCTGGCCTTGTTTTCCCTTTTTCTGTTATTTTTCAAAAACTTCAAATGCATTTTTGCCCCCTCATGCACATATGTGAGCAGCATGAACATCAGAGCCTTTTAAATGAGCAACTTTTTCCCTGCTCCAAAATGTTAGCATTGAGTTACGACTCAGACATTAACCTTCAACCTGTATTAGGCAGGAAAAAGAAGTCTTTATGTTTTATGGGAGACGCTTGTATGTGTGGCGTGAGTAGTTGAAATCTTTGAGTGGTTGAAATGTGATTGTTTCCATGGTTGGTATTCACCCCCCCCCCCGGGTTAGTGTTTTGTCTCTGTAACACTTCCGCACTTTAATGTGAGGTACGTCGGAGAATTGTAAGAGCAGTTCAAAGTCAGCCCCTCTGTGGGCGCTTCCCATCACTGTCGCGATGACCCCGTCTGTTTGTCTTACTGACTGCTGTGCCAGAGAGGGAATTCCACATGTTGCCGTCCTACATATACAACGCACACTCACACACACCCCACCTCCAGGCATCTGAAAACACTTACTGCCATTCTCTGTTTCCCCAAACCCCCACCCCTCGTCTGAAAATGGCCATGATGTAATGATTTCTGTGGAAAATGTGTTTTTGTTACGTTGTCACATGTGATTCCAATGCAGTTGATGTTGCTGGTTAATGGCTGCCTTGGCTCGTTCTCTTACTCCTCGCTCAAGCATCTGTTGTTTATGTGTTCGAAATTAGAGCAAACCGCTGTTTTTTCAAAGATTAATTTACCATCCAAGACCTCCCAGAGACACTATTAAGGCATTCTCTGCCACCACTAGATGGAGCTTTGCTGCAAGGTTCACGTGGTTGATTGGTTGATGCGTGGTTAATTGCCTTATATATAATTGACCTGTAATTAAGGCCTGAATTTAATAAAGACTGACTCATGACTCACCCCCCCAAATTCTGCATGGCTCAGAGTCTGTTGCTTCTCAGATAATAAAATACAATGATCATAGTGGTTTGAAGACCACAAATGCATGGCTGTGCAATTAGGAAAGTCAACTTTATTGTTAGTATTTGATAGCACAGTGTTAGAGTAATAGTAATAATAATAGAGTAATGATAGTGCCCCTATTAACTGTCTAGCTTTGTTAGTTTGAGTTCAAAGCAAAAAAATTATGAACGCAATTTAACTGGCTGTAACCTTTCTAAGGTTATGTTGTCATCTTTGTCATCTTAGACCAACCAAAACCGACAAACTACGTTATTTCAGCAGGGAGTACTTTTAATGCTAGCACATCTATTACCCATATTAATGGGTAAACTAAGGTATAAATTCAGCAATGCACTCAAATTTGTACCATACCATGAGACATTGGCACTGGTGTGTTGATTAGCAGTCTTCCCATCCAGTAATCCAGCCTCTGTCGCACTTTTCATAGTGCTTTTTACCAACTCTGTCTCTGCGGTCTAGCATCTGTGTAACTGCAGTTTTGCTCTGCAGCAGTCAAGAAGATGAGGTGGATGACGGCTGTGAATGTTAAAGGTAGGGTTAGTCTAGCTGTTACTCACAAACGCACACTAACCAAAGCCATGACTTGTGTGTGTGTGTTTGTGTGTCATGGTGGTCACATTTTTGTACCCCCTAAATTGCTACACAGAAGGGAAACCATATGTTCACTGTTAAAGGAATAAAGAAAAGAAAGAAAGCCCATTTGAACTGTGCTGTAGACTGGCCATCAGAAGAAACCATTTTAATATGTTCTCAGGGTTGAGTTAAAAGTGAGCTTGTGCACTTCATTTGGACATGGCTCTTTTCTCGCCCACAGGCCTCCAGAGCAGGACTGGAACTGGCAGTCTGTCTTGAAGTCATAAAAATACATAATGCAATATCCGCAAAGAAAAAAAAAACTGAGTTTGGGGGGTCTTAGGGGTACATTCCATCTCTGTGCCGATTCGAAACTATGACCAAATTCCACATTTGTTTCACAAGCACAGCATTTGAGCAAACAGTTTTTTTTGTTTTTTTTTTTAAACCCGAACTAAAAACAGATATTTCTCTTAGTTAATTTAATTTGATTTGGAAACAGTGTGTTACTCGTTCTCTCGGGTTTCATTGTTACTATAGTCCTGATGGGAAATCTCTGTGGGTGTGGTATGTATGTGTCCTTGTTTATGTGTGAAAATGTGAAGCAGGGGGGGAAAAAAAAGAATCTATGAGATCTTCTCTCTGTTGCTTCAGGAGCAGACACAATTAAGAAGTATTGGAGCCGGTACTACCAGGGTTCGCAGGGCGTTGTGTTTGTGCTGGACAGCGCTTCATCAGATGAGGACCTGGAGGTGGCACGCACAGAGCTGCACTCTGCCCTGCAGCACCCCCAGCTCTGCACTCTGCCCTTCCTCATCCTCGCCAACCACCAGGACAAGCCGGCTGCACGCTCTGTCCAGGAGGTACGTACGAGAACACAAGGATGCCAACTCAATTAATGAGTTTAACAATTTACAGTGTTGACACGAATGTTGTCCCCAAAGTTGTAGGGACATGGACTGCGTCACATAATTTGTGTATGGACAAGTAGTTACTTTAATTCTAGAACAAGTTGAAGTGAGCACTACAGGTACATGTGAACTGTTGTTTCTCTTGAATAAAGTCTGCAACCATATTGACATTTTATTACACACTGGAGAAAGTGACTGACATGTCTGTTGACTTTCATTTGGTCAACCTGAATAAAAACTTGCTTTCTTCTGTACCCTCCAGATCATCTGAACTCTATATCATCATCATGTTTACTATATATTTTGAAAATCCATTTCCCACATATTTTAATAAAATTAAAACAATACTGGTGTCAATTAAACAAAAATTCAGGTTATCACAATAATAGGGTGTGTGAGTAGGTGTATTTGCTCATATTATTAAAAAAAAAATCTGTTTAATGCAAAATCCTAATCATAATTAATACACCTGAATTAAAGCACATGCACGCATCAATGCAATGTATTTTTAAAAATTTCCATTCCATTTCACTATTTTTCACCCTTATTGTAAAACATACCAAAACTATCCAATAACAGCATATGTAATGGAAACTAAAAGAAATGAATATGCACTGGAATTATAATAGATTTAATAGAATTATAATAGTCTTCTTTTAGGGGCACATGTTGAAATCATTCGTTTGTGTCAAATGTAAGGATCTTCTGATTTAACAGCAGACATTTACAAGTTAGCATTGGCAGCATTAGAAGATGCCTCCTAGGCCCTGCATTATGCAGTGCATAGTTGAGATATGCACATCTTCATGTAGTAAAGGTACATCATTAGTAGTGTGGTCCCTCAATGCCCTTCTTTTATGTCACATTGTCATAAGCCAACCCACCACGAAAAGTAACCAACTAGAGAGTCTGGGCAGAAGTTCAGAATGTGCTGTTCTCCTGCACGCAAAGCCATTAAAACAACTTTCTTATTAGCCCTGTTAACCTCTGTTTTAAAACTGGATTTTTTTTCAGGGTAGAACACTGTCCACTGTGGTTGGGTGTGGCTATGGTGTTTCATTATGTTCTTCTTGATAATATTGTATTAATTGGTGTCAGAAGCAGTGTAGATGCCTACATGGATCATGCAGTTGTTTGACAGGAAATATTTGCTTTAGATGAACCAAACGAAACGTTCAGTTAAATAGGTTTTCTATGTTGTTATTCCCCGCTCACATTTCAGGACGTCTTCAGTTTACAGATTTATTTGCTTTATTCTTGCTTGTTGCACAGAACTGACAAATTGGCTGTTCTAAAAGAGTGTGGCTACATCTGCGTGTGGTGAAATGGAGCCACGGGTTTGTAGTGTGCAACACAACACCCAGAGCACTAATTAACTGGCCGCAGAATCCCTTGGAGATGGAAATAAATATTGGTCTTTAGAGGCCTCTAATATCCCAATCCACTGATGTGTGTCAGAAGGGGACGTTTCAGCTTTTCCACTTTCCCTGAAGATGTGGCCGTTCTGAACAGTGCGCATGTGACCTGACAATCAGGCACACGCAAAAACCAACACATTTAGCACCGATTGTTCAAAATCTCCAACAATATATCTTCCATCTGTATTTACAAAACACCATATACACTATATGTAGAACATATACAGAAAATAATTTTTTCTTTTTTAAGTCTTTGAATACAACAGTGTACCTGTCTGCTATACATGGTGGGCCATTTCCTCGGAATTGCTTCCTTTCCTGCCACACACAGCATTGCAAAAATGTGTCTCATGTCTACACAAAAAAGAACTAGTTGAATTTTTATTTCAAAATTAGAAGTTTCAGTTGAATGGATGACAAAGAAAGAAAGTGTAAGTCATTTATTCGTTTAGTCCAGACTCCATCTTAACACTCGTATTCTTCACTCCTTCAGGCCCTCCAGCTTTTAGAGAAATCCTTACCAGATTGAGTCTCTGCTCACGTTCCTCTCAGCGAGTTCCAGTGACCAGCCCATGATTGGCCAGTAGAAGGAGATCTGTACATTTAAGGAGCTCGGCATCTGGTGGTGGTGGGGAAGTCACAATTAATCTTGTTCCTGAAACACAACCCTCACACCCTGTGTATCTTCAGTGGCACCCCTCCTTAGGGAGACTCCCTTAACAATATTTCATGTTTGCAAAAGCAATGCAACACTGCAAGTAAAAATAAGTATCAGATGCAGGATTTCAGCACACACTCACAATTGCAGGGAAGGTGAACTCTGAGCCAAAAAGCCCCATTCCATTTGATACTTTAGGGGGTAATGATGATGGATCGTATGTCAGAGTCTTCCCGAGCAGCGCTGCCTTGAAACAGCCATATGACAATGTTTTTTGTTTCCAGTTTGAAATTCCTGTGGTTTAAGGTTCTGCCTGCACTACTGCTAATAGATGACTTGCTAAATTGGATATTCAGTTATAGTTCATTAGGTTTGTTCAGTTTTTCTTTTAAGTGCACATTCGTATAAAAGGGTCGTGTGAGGACCGTTGGATTATTATTTTTGTTGATGCCCCTAGCCACCCCAGTTTTAATAATTGGCACCACCAGAATGTGCCTGTCAATTAGACCTTGGACATTCTCACTTGTTCTCATGCAAGAGACTGACTTGTTCCTTAGGCACAACACTCTATGGGTAAAGGGCCACTGAGTTTTCAGACCCTTCTGCAACCACGCACGCACGCACACACACACATACGTATGTATGTATGTATGTGTTTTTTGTGTGTATATGTATGTACTCCAAGAATACAGAAAGTAGTTGGACAGAAACTCCAGATGTTTCCACTGGAATTGCTACAGTGACTTTACTGATAGCATCAATGTGGAACTGGCTGAATTCACCTGTGATTGCGGAGGCATATGCTGGGCTTTGGAATGTGCTTGTGCTTTATCCCATAGTACTTGCACTTGCCAAGATTGATTGCAGTTTCATATGCTACTACCATCTCATTTTCATACAAAGATTACTTCAATCTACATTCTGTATTGTGCCAAAAAAAGCATGATGTATGGAATGTGGGAATATTCGATCCAAAATTGAGCCGGGAGACCTCATGTCTCTTGCTGAAAGTCAGCATATTTTCCTCAGCTTAGTTATTACTCCACGTAGGAGGGACCTGAATTCTCTGTATGACGCATTAGTTGCAACTCTCTTGGCCCTCCATTTAAATTCCTAGCTACAAAATAGTTTTTACACAAAATAGCAGCTCGTTTGTACTTTTGGTTTCATCCAAGTCGAGCTTAAATGTGACTTTCCCTCCGCTCCTTGAAGGAAGGTGTTGTGTATTCGAAAATAATTAATCGTCCATGGCATTTGGACAAGAAGCATCAATTTCTGACAACTTATCTCTGCTTGCATGCTTTATTGATTAGAGTCTGGGGGCAATATTTTCAGACTGGGACAGTGCTGCGCACTCAGCTTGCTTGTGTAAGGCAAGTGATTCTCAAAGTATGTGGGATGGGGCACAGAGTCATGACAGGTGGGGGCGCAAGAGACATTATCACGGCTTAGCAGAGTATTCACACTGGTTACGTTAGCAACTTGCTCATTCGCTGCCGACAGATTTTCAGGCTGCGTTCACATGCTTATTGTGGAGGCGTCAACAGAGACGCTTCTCATTGTCATGTTGTGTCAGCGTTCAGTGATGGTGGGTGTTTCTCACTCAGCTAAGCATAGCTGGCTGAATCCAAGTGATTGGCTGGTGTTTGAGGAGCGAATCACTAGGCGTTTCGAATAAATATGATTGATTGGCAGAAATGGAATTAGATTGGCTACTGCTTGTGCCACACTGAATTTTCCTCCATTTTCTGCTGAAAACAACACTGAGGCACCAACAAAGTGAAATGAGTAAAGGTTTTTTTTTCCTCTGAGGTTGCTTAAACATTAAACATTTTTCCATGGTTTGAAATGTATTTCTGAAGGAGTTTTTCTGATTTTCACATTATTGCTAGCAAGCGCACAATGGACCTGGAATGTGTATTTGTGTCATTGTTCTCTCCCTGTGGTCATGTCCTGTTAAAGGACACTTGGAACCAATATTATTGTGTGGCATAACTGTGTGCAAGTTACATAAATCGATCACATTCGGAAGGTGGATGTACAGTCATGAGCTAGATTCTGGCCTTTGTGTTATCTGCTGTGATTCAACAGCAAATCTTTTTTTAAACTTCAAATGACATTATAAACTGCTTTCTTGATTATCTCAAAGAGCTAAAACAATACACTATATCCAGTAGATTATATTTATACAATATAGCATGGTTTTGAGTGTATATTTGAAGTTTTATATCACAGTTTAATTGTGAACACTGTGCAAGATCAATAGAGAAACAACTGTATGCTTGGCATACGTGGTTATATAATTCAGTCTCTAATCCAGCAGTGACATCACAATGTAACAATTCAAAGTGACATTCTGTCTTATAATGTCATAACAGAACTAACTGCTATTTGAAATAAAAAAAAAAAATGCTTTTCAGTTTTATATTGATGTCTTGCCTCGTTGTTCTAGCTCATTTGTGGACACAGATGGAAAGTTTTGGTGCTGAATTTGGCATCAACTTATGAAGAACTGATACAGAAGGTTTTCACTATAAGTGTTATAAAATCTAGCAATTATCATCGTATTCACTCTAAAAGAATTCAGTTTAATTTCTGGTGTTTTGATGTGTGTGTGCTGTCAAATAATAAAGTTTATTAGCAAAGGGGATTTATTTTTTTCGTTAATTGCATTTATTGATCGCTTGATCTTTATTATCTTCCCTCCCCTTTTTGAACTGAAGGTCATTTGACCCTTGATTTGCCTGGTGTTTTTTCTTTTCTCCTGCCACTTTGGAAAACCAATCAAAAACACTGACCCCTTGTGTTCAAAAATATACACACACACACACACACACACACACACACACACACACATCCTTGTGGATGTTTTTGCTCTTGGGCGAGGCTTACTCAACCCTAGTATAAAAACAAATGAAGTTTAAGTTTAAATGGGCCATCACCTCACTGGACTTTATGAGAGTTACATGGTTTTATGGAATACTTTTCTTGAATTTAAATGAACCACCAAAAAAAAAAAAAAAAAAATTTACTAGTGAATACTTAAAATGTAAAGAAATATAATACCATCATAACTGTTTGTGATTTTTATAATAAAATTACGCTTCTGCCATTAGAGGACCAGACAGGGTACGTTGAACGTCTGGCCCGGAGTCACACACTGGTATCTCAGTCTCAACCTCATGATCAGACCACAAAGCAGCGATCAGATCATATGATGCAAGTGGTGAACAACCAGTGCTAACATTTCTATGTGTGTTGAGGATTTCCCTTTAGATATCTGCTTTACTCTGTGGTCGATAGTAGTGAGTTGTACCATTTTCAGCTGTTATCCGTCGTGTTCACTATCCAAAAGACACTTTGCATTCCTCCCAAATGTCTGAAGTGTTAACTCTCTGGAAGGATTTGTTTTCTTTGAAAGAATGTAACAGTAAGTTTACTTGATAGCCCAACAGTGAGAAAGGGGGTTACTCCGGAAAGGGACTAAAAAGAGGGGGGGGGGGGGCACCGTAGAAAATACTTCATTGCTCTCAGGCGCCATCAATTTCAGAATATGTTTTTGTGCCGGATTTTTCTCTCCTCCACGTCTTGTTGAAAAGGCGTATTTCAGATGACGGACAAAGGCCATGTTGTCTTCGCAGAGGAGGAGGGCTGAACTGTGGCAGAACTGTCTGGCAGGGGCGTTTGGGTGCATGTCAGTCTGCCCCATCTACAGCAAGAACCGCTTAAAGCTCCAGACAGCCATTGTGTGTAAGCCCCCCCACCCCCCGACTCAACTCGACCAACTCGGGTACATTCTGTTTGGGGAGGGTGGGTGGTGTAGTGGCCAACCGTTCTGCAGACCTCCCATGTCTTTCTGGAATCACATTCTGTGTTTGAATCTGATCAACGTTGCAAAAGTTTTGAGTTTGTTGAAAATGTGTCAAGTTTCATATTTCAAGATTTGCGATTTGCAAATTATTACTATTATTAGTTTTTAATATATAACCATTAAAATTGAGGCATCCAGCACAGAGGAATGAAAGCTTAAAACTTTACAGCACTCAAACTGGAGGAGGATGGTAGAAAAAGTGACCTCCATTTCATTCATATGTCTGCTAATCCAGGTCATAATGAAACTGACTGAGCACATTAGTCTGAGAATGTGTGAGCCACATTGAATTCATTTGAGTTGCTGCGCTTTTTGTCCTGCCTGGATCCTGGAGAACACAACAGCCTCCTGTTGCTCTTTTCACCCCTCGGCTTCTGGGGCAGCCCTGTGTCCATGTACGTATCACTGGCCTCTGGCAGAAGATGTGTTGAGATTCCTAAAGGAAAGGCTTGGAGCTTTAGTGCCTTGGAGTGACCTCACTAGAGGGCAGACACACACACACACACACATATACTCATTGAGATGTGCAGACACTCAGCTCGAGTAACACTAGCTTCACAGAGTGTCTGCATCCTGGGACCCCATGACCTGACTGGCAGACGTACTGCTGACATCTCAGAATAGCATTTGTCTGGCCCCTGCAGATCCTATTATGTCTGTAGCACTCACTGTAATTGAATAACTTCCCTCATGGGTGAGTATTACCATTTGCCAATGAGGTATTTTTAAACCAATTTGATTTTCTGTCTGAACATCAGGTCTTGTGTAAATAGTTGTACCTGTGTGTATGTGTTTTGTATGCTTGTAAACCATTTTTTCCCCTTTTATTCCTGCGTTATGCAACCTGCAGTCTTGCTCCCTCTCCCCCATCCAAATTAGCTCAGAAGGTTTTGTCTCCCTTGATCCCTTTTATGAATGTGTTGCTTTCTCTCTCCCTATCTCCATCTTGGTCTCCTTCCCCTGTTGCTTTCTATGACTCTCGCTCCCAGAGAGGCTGTAAAGTTTTGGGGCCCTCTTTCCCTGACAGACCTGTCTGAGTGAGTTATATCCGGGTCTTTCTTCTCTCAGCTCGTTGCTCGTTACAGTTTTTCTTACATAATACCGCAGGCTTCTCATGACATGAGAGAAATGTTGTCACACATACACACACACACACACACACACACACACACACACACACACACATACTGTAGTAAGCAGAGCATATGTTGCCTCTCTACCCCCAGTGAGGGCCTGTTACACAGTCAGCATGGTGGACACGGTAATTGTTCCCTTCCTTTTGTAGATCTGCCCCGTGGATTACAATGTGATTGATCTTAAAACCCTTATGCATCATTGTCTTGTGCCCATGGGCTCTGTAATAAATATTATTCTTAGACAGGATTGATCATGAGATAATGATCAACAGCTGGCATCTTTTGGTAAAGTAAGACAGACCATTTGAACAAGATCCAAGCTATATTATGTCTGTAATGGGAAGGAGGGGGTAATGAGAAATTAGACGTTTTGCCTCATTAGGCTCATGCATCCATTTAACTTTGACACCTTATGCAGCACTGAATCATATTTTCTCTTCTGAAGAATACCCATTCAGATGCTTCCCTGCATTCTCAAGTAGTGTTGACACTCCTGCAGCACTACGTGACATCTGATCTATTAGAGGTGCACATATTTGTGTACAGAAGGCTTCTTTTTCTGTAATATAGTGCCTTATATGGTACTTTAGGGTATGCCACAGGGCACTCCCCTGGGCCATAAATCCTAGGGATCCTAGAAGTATGGGTGGTAAAGTGAATTTGTCATTGTGATACACAGCAGCACAGCACAAGGTGCGCACTTAATTTCATGCATGAGATGGGACAAATTTCTAGACAAAGTGTTAAAAGTACATTATATATGAACCAGTTACAGAGAAGTTTCCTTTTACATTTTACATAACCACAATATTACAGCTAAATGTGATCATACTATTATTATAGTAGGGTTGTAGAAGCCAAGTGAGTGAAACAATTGCCTAGGAACCAGAACACCACAAAGTCACATGTTCACACCCCACTACCATTGTGTCCTTGAGCAAGACACTTAACCCTTAGTGTCTCCAGGTACTGTCCTGTAACTACTGATTGTAGGTTGCTCTGGATACGGGTGTGCCATAAATGTAAATGTCTAGGACATTCATATGCTTGATCTGAGGTGAAAATCCTTGCCAGTGTAGATATTTAAACATGGTTCTGGTTGTTCATGCATTCGTATGGCCATGATTTGCAAAATAATTTTTTTTCCTGACAAAAATATTTGAAGAATTATCAATAAAAATATTTGATCAAACTCATCTTTTTTGTTTCCTGGCTCCAAACTAGCTTAAGACTGCTCAGCCAAGATATAAATGTCAATGTATTGCAGTAGTGACTGGTGCACACCCCTGTGTTGCTAAATTGTAACAATTGTCCATCAGCATTAATATCATTCATGTTAGAGTTACACAATTAACGTTTGCCATATCACACCTTTTTAAAAATTAATGAAGTGTTTCAGTCCTGTTTTCGCCTGCATACAAATCACTCAGCTACTTCTGCAAGAATGCTTTCTTTGTGGTGGAGTCCCTGGTGACATGTCATACTCTACCTAAAATAAAATATCATGCTGTTGATTTGGATGAGGAAATATCTGGATCTAAAAGTGTGGGGTGGGGGGGTGAAAAATGCTCCTATTGCCAAGTAAGGAGAAACCTCTGACCTCTTGCGGTTTGAGTAAGAAATTATGATGTTGAGCTTGCCCATGAATGAAGAGAAACACGAGCCACAGGAAACAGCAGGACAGAATGTTGAGCATGAGGAAGCCGGCACTGCAAAAGCATTTAGGAACCTGGAAAGGGGGGTTTGGATCACCTTCTGAATTTGAAACTGAACAGTGTTATACTGAACAATGTCCTGGTGCGTTCTGTACAACAAGTTACACAAAATCCTTCTCCAGGTAAAAACACTGTGACCGAGAGTTGGTAGGTGCCTAGAGCAGCCTTATTAAACTTTTGAATAATATGCATAAAAAAAAAAGCTCAGGGCTCCCAAGCAATGACTTAGGGGGGACCAGGGGAATTAGCTCAAATGGTAGAGCGCTCGCTTAGCATGCAAAAGGTAGCGGGATTGATGCCCGCATTCTCCACAGTTCTTTGGGGCAGTGGTGGCCTAGCAGTTAAGGAAGCGGCCCCGTAATCAGAAGGTTGCTGGTTCGAATCCCGTTCCGCCAAGGTGCCACTGAGGTGCCACTGAGCAAAGTACCGTCCCCACACACTGCTCCCCGGGCGCCTGTCATGGCTGCCCATTCTATTCTATTCTAATCTTCTAATCAACGTTAGTTTGTTGCTTAAAGCCAGAAATATACTTGCTGTGAGTTACATATGCATATCGGAACGTTTGTGCTGACATACTTGCATCCATACTGTGCGTTGTAATCTGTAGTGTGTACTCCTTACCACCTGGAGTCAGTGGCGAGGCCGCAAACCAAATAAGTTACTGAATACCTGTAACTTAAAATAGCCAACTGTTTAGTGCAGATCTCGCAACACTGTCCCTATAAACATCTGTATCCATATACGTTCTGTTCATGTGCTGAGTATGTGCACAAAAACCCACGCAAGATATGGACCTTGGCTTTATGTTAACAGCAAATATATTTTTTCCTTTAGTTTATTGCTATATACCGGATTTTGTGACAAATTCAGATGGATTAGGATTTCATACATTCCTACAAATATCAATCTTGGTTTATGCAGCATTTTATGCAGGATTTTTAAGTTAGATGTGGAGAGATCCAGATATTAAGCCGTGTGGAACCATATTATAAACCATAGGCTTTTCTGGGCATCTCCATGTTCCACCCAGTTCTCTTCTACAATGTATCCCCAATGGTCACCTAGAATGTCCTTATAAGGCCACAAAAAATAACAGTGAAAATGCAGGCATGTGTATAGTTGTGGGTGGTCTGATCAGCTAATTATAATGAGATTCCAAAGATGTTGTCTATAATTGTTTTGCTTAGTGTAACCATGAAAACATTAAAACACAATTACTTTGTCTCAAGTAGCGTAAAATACAATTTAAGGGGGGAGAAAACATATTTTTTTGCAGCTGTCTGAATTTGCTTGGCACCAGTTCATTCTTGCTGTCACCAGAATGGATTACTAGTGATCCTTCTAAAAAGGGGGCTTTGCTGCTGTCCAGATTGTTATGTTTAAAATTTTACAAAAGTTTACCAGTGGGGAAGAAGGGAAGGAGAACTGTTCCCTGTCCACTACAGGAACAGAGTCCCAGGTGTATGTGTACAGCGTGTGTTACAAATTCTGATGGATTTCAGATGGATTTGTTTATGCAGGTGTTGCCAGTAGGTCACCTGTCAGCACTTGGAGGTGTTTTTTTTTTTTCTTCCCTCAATTATTATTATTTAATTTAATTTAATTTTTTTCTCGTGACGAGAGATTTCAGGATTTCGCACCATGGGGGTCCTCAACGCACTGACCTCCACACTCTGACAACATTTGCAGGCTGCTGGCCTTTGGACAGCATCTCCCCAGTTGTGTTGCAAGTCCAGATGTTTTGTGTCAGGCGCCCCAAAAACTGAGTTACTGTAGATGTTTTAATGCAGCCAGGTGAAGAGCAGAGCGGTTGGGGATGAAGGATTGAAGGCAGACCCCGTCGTTGTGCACTGTGCGCTCAGGAGTCTTCTGATCTGTAAAGCGGTTGCTGCGGTTGTATTTTTTGCTCACAGGTTTTAAATGTGGCTTTGAAGTTCTAAGAGTGTTCCTTTATTTTTTACACTACACTGCCCTATCTATGATCAAGACTGAATTGTACTGATGCAAGATAACCCAATATAAGAAATTTCCATTGACAATGCCCTACAGCATAGACATCAGGTTTGTTATGTTTCCTCGTCTCACAACTTCCTTTTACTGTTTCTGCTCCTCTGCACAGAATTTATTACTAATCATCACTGGTATGATTCCTGTCCTTGGATGAAAGTGGGTGTCAGAGTGAAGCCCTCGATAAACCGTTTCCAATCTCTTGCTTTCATTTTGTTGCATTTGATTTCTGATCTTGAACGCTTTCCACAGAAGAACAATAGACAAACGCTGCCGTGCGATCCAAGTCTGTTACAGCTCTTGGAAGCAGCGAGATTGTGTAATTTTGTAGCGATGAAGTCCCAGACAGGGAAATCTTAATCAACATTCTTGGCACGATAGGGAGAGACTTGGGCTCAAAGGATGTTTTGTTTGATTATTTTATTTTGATTTACTCTCCTCTCTCCATGAGACTTTCTGTGCTCGCTCCTCTATGTGCCTGTCAGGGTGGACGCTTCTTCTGGTCCCTGTGTGAATGTGACAATGAACAGGTTTAGATGTGGGAATTACAGATCGGAGAATGGATTGTTTTTGAAGTGGTTAGTTAGTTTATGCCTTGTTTTTCTCTCTTTTAAAGCCGATGGCTATCTATACCACTTAGTTTTGTGCTTTTAAAACTTTATTTAATTTTAGAGGAATATGTCTCTTGGCATATGGATAACACATAAATGTTGTCAGTGGACAACACTAAGGGATGAGTGATAAATACAATCACCTTCCATCTTAAGCCAAGACTGAATGGATTGTGTCAGTCAGCAAAAAAAGAAAACCATGGTTTGCACTCCTGTAACCATGTGACCACCACAGCCTTAAAAGCTTATGCAGCATCTGGGGTCAGGAGTGATGTGTCATTTTGCAGTAGTGAAGAGTCGTGCATTTCACAGTAATCCCCTCTTACACTCTCAGCCATGCATTTTGTGGTCGGCCGTGTCTAACATCATTCAGCAGTGTCAGGCAGATGGTCCTGTTTTCTACAAGTTGTGCAATCCAGGAGGAGGCATCTCAAAATACTCAGTGCGACCTCCCTGACCACCAATTCTGACTATGTTTCCTTTCATCCAAGCCAACTTTGCAAAGCCTGGTTGCCAAATGTCTCCCCCTCTCCCATTTGCTTGCTGCCCCCCCCCCTCCCCCCAATCCCTCTCTCTCTCTCTCTCTCTCTCTCTCTCTCTTGTGTGTGTGTGTGTGTGTGTGTGTGTGTGTGTGTGTGTAACGCATTACAGAATGTGCACATGTTCAGGCATACAAATAGGGAATGATTGGAGAATAATTTATCACTTTTCTATATTTTCTTTTTTTTTTTTTCTTATAGGATTTACTGTCAGCATTAACTTTCACTAATCATTTTTATGCCGCTAAAACTTGATTTTGGTTTCTTTCTCAGATAAAAAAATACTTTGAGCTGGAGCCCCTGGCAAGAGGAAAGAGCTGGATTTTGGAAGGCAGCTCTGTGGACAACATGGATGCGGTCAAGGAGAGCTTCAGTCAGCTGATCCACCTGCTGGAGGAGAAGGACCAGGAGGCAGGGAGGATATGAGCCATGAGAGAAACACCTCACATGACAGAAACCGCTACTAATCTCCCAGGAATCCACAGGCTGACCAGGATAAGATAAGGTGATCCTCTATTAGTCCCAGAAGTTGGAAATTTACATAGTAGCAAAAAACAATAGCACAGGCTCCATGTCAACTCTATAACAGGCCACAGTGTGAAGTATACTTTAAAGACAGATGGGAGTTGAACTGTGAAAAGTGACAGACAGACTTTGTACCATTAGGGGGATAACCTGTAGATACGTTTTCATTATGCCTGTCCAGTAAAGACAGAGAGTGTGTTGCATTAAACATGCTTGTACATAAAACCACCCTGACTACACTAAACTTCATTTGATAATTTTAGCTTATACGACTTTCACAAACAATTGTTGTAGCTGTCCTTTTCTGAAACTGATAGTTTGAACATTACTACTGAATAGTTGATGTTAACATATTGCTTGTTATGTCCAACAGGAAGTCATGTTTATTTTCTGTCATTGTATATCATCATGGCACAGTGTGTGACATGCATATTTGTACTTAATAAAGCCTTAAAGTGTACGTAGATCTTGTAATTACAACGTCAGCCATAGGACAGGGCTGAACCCAAGCAGTCTTAATTCATTCAAACTCGTCCTGCATTTCAAATGTAAGAGTCTTTATGATGCATCCAGGTGCTCCCTGATGGATAAACTGCCTTTCAGTGTTAATGGAACGGAATTGTGCGATGTACGGTCAGCACTTTCTAAAGATAAGGGATCTTTATCATTGCCATCATCTACCTTCTTCTTTGTCAGACGTCCATCTGTCTGTACCTCTGGCCTCTGGTTTGAGCAGTCATTTAAAAGGGCGGGGCTTTTTGCTGCGTGGCGTGTGATGTGTTTTCGTTGTGATGTGCACGTTTAGGTCTCCTAATCGGAATGTGGCTGTCACCTCTGAATGTACAAAGTGTGTCCATGCACCTAACAGTCTGTAGTGCCTGTTCTTGAAATATAAACTCTATGCTTGTGTCTGATGAGCGGACCTTGTATCTAGTCTCGGTTTTCTTACTGTTAAGTGATGTGCCACAGATGAACAAGGTTTTCACATTACAAAAACATAATTGTAACCAGTATAATTGAGGTAATGTAGTCTTTTTAGAGAAAATAAACGCTTGGTGCATTTTATTTGTATTTATATCTACCAAGATTTTATACCCTCCTAGATGATTCAGCTGCCTTTTTGTAATTCAGAACATATATTTGTACATTTGTTACAGATAGTCTTGTTTTTTGGAAGGGCATGTGTCTGTTTTTGTGCTGGAAGAACACTTTATTGTTTAGCAGTTTGTTATTGTTGGCATTCACATGTCTGTGTGTATATAATGTATGTAATTTATGCATAATTTCCACTGAGCAACTCTGACAATAAAGGCTGAACAAGGACAAATCATTGCTGTTGTTTTTTTTTTTCTTCTTCTATGCTGTAAATCTTACAAGAAGCATACAGTATATTGCTGCATACAGGCAAGCAAAGACAAAACCAGATGAGATGGTTGGTTGGAGGCTTGTGACTGCTAGACAGCTTGGTCCTTGCATCTTTAAAACTGCAGCTCAGGTGAGAAGACCCCAGTCTGCAGTGGTCAGAAGTGTTCATGGCTCATTGGTGCAGATGTGGAGTGTAGGCTGCTAGTTGTGTCGTCAATAGGCACGTGAGCATCACAACTAGAACTGGTAACCTGGTTTTTCTTTTACAACATGCAAATGGGCAGGGTTAGGCACATTGCTTACCTGGGGGAGACTAGGCACTGTTGTCTGAGGAAGGCAAGCAGGCAGGGACAGGATGATGCTGCCGGGAAACCTTGGGACTTTTATTCATGTCGATGATATGCTGCACCTACTTAAACATTGTTGCTGATCAAGCAACAACCTGGACATTGTTCCTTCTATCATGCAGGGGAATTATCACGTTCTTAAGTGGGTTGTGTAAGAATGAACACTATGAATGAAAAGTAAAAATTCTGCAATGGAATTTATCTTAATGTCACTAAGAGACTTAATTTGAAGTAATGTTAAAAATGGAGGTCAACACCACCCAAAGAAATGGGATGTGATCATGTGAAATTAACACTAAATCCCAAAGGGAACACTTCCTCCATATTTGATGAATCACACTGATTTGGGATTTAAAAATATTTGTTTAGAGAGACACTTCTGTCATCTTCTAAGTACAGTGTGAATGAAACAGGGAAGCAATCCCGTTATTGACGTTCTTCAATCTAGGCAACCAAAATCCCTTTGGTTCAGCCATGGTGCAAAGAAATATCCTATGCAGAATAAAGCAGAATGGAAGTACAGATTGGATTGGCATGGCCTTAAATGAATCATTTGTGTCCATGAAGCAGATGCACTGATGAGAAAAAGCTGGTCTTTGTAATTTCATGGTAAACTTCACATTCTAAAATGTTTTGATCATAAATAATGGTGCAGTATGGTCCAATGAAAAAAGGTCTCTCTGGACCCCAGAGGAAAAGATTGAAAAGGGGAAACTCTTAGAAAGACAATGCAGACAATTCCACAGCATACAGACGCCAAAACCTCCTCCCAGCTTTGGAGCCTGGTGAGACGTTTAAAGTTACCATGTTGCTTTTACCTCAGGGCCTGGGCACCTTGCGGTCACTGAGGGACCACAGAGTTTCAAGGTGAAAAAGGAAATTGTACAGTGTAATGGCAGGACGTCTGTCTGCCGAACAAGACCTGTAAGAAGTCGGGTCGTGTAAACATGGCGATTGTCCAAAACACGGGAGGGAATCAATCGCAGAATGTCAAAGTCAGAGTCTGGACTTCTCCTGTGGCGTCAGAATATACATTTAATAAAACTATTTTATAGGGAAATGGGTCAAATTTCGCCTAATTGGTGCATATGTCTGATGGAACGAAGAGATTATTGACGATACATGGAGGATACATGACTAAAAGCAAACCCACATCCTTTTTTATTTTATTTACTCCATTATGTCAAATCACCGGCTCTGTACATAATGGTTTAAAAAAAGATTAATGCTAAATATTATATAGCACTGTTTAAATATCGGAGTTTTACTTTTTTGCATTTTCACATTTTGAAAAGTGGAACTTTCCTCGCAGACTGAAGAAGTAAACTAATTGAAGTGGCTGAGACAAAGGTGCTTCAGAAACCCTACTTCAGTATCTGGTATTGTGTCTGGGGGAAAGCACATTTAAGGGAAGTTAAGATTGCTCTCTGTCACTTCCTGCCCCAGACAAATATTAGTATGCAGACAGATGAACGGCCTGGATTAATCTTTACATTTTAACCGTGTCTGAACAACTTCACAAAGCCGTCTGCAAGACAGAAACTTTAAATCTGTTCTTCCTTTTATCCAGTGTCAGTCTGGCAGCCAGCATTACGCTAATCTGCTTAAAAAAAGTCTACGCTCTCGCTTCCATTACACCTGTATATACCAAGTCTTGGTACGTGATTTTTTTTTTTTTTTTATATCAAAGGAAATGTTCTTAGCCTTAATCACTTTTTAATTATCCACAAACTCTTTTTGTTTCTCTGGAAATTTCATTAAAGGAATGTGATGAACTTAAATAAATAAATGTTCAGATTTTCCAGTTGAAATTTAAGCATCTTTTTGGTGTTTTAAAGAAGTCACATTAAACATCACTCCTCTGTGTGTTACGCTGAAAATTAGAACCAGGGTCTCTAATTGGGATTATTAGACATCTGATATGATATCTTCACATTTCTAAGGCTCAACCAAAGTATGTGTGAAACAGAAGGTGTTCTGGCAATATATTTCAAGAACTACTAGGATTAGTTATAGTCTTACTGCTCATAAAATCAAGGAAATCCCCAAAACACAACACCCAGAGAGCAGCAGGTCTTGTCTTTCCGTACTCAGAGCTCAGGCCGAATTGGCTTCGGACAAGAGGGGCGAAAGATCTGTTTGGGTGAGCCCAGCTTCATCTGTCAAAAATCAATCACTGTGTCCAACAGGGAGGACATTATACCTGCTCTCCTGCATTGCGGCGGATGTTTCACTGGATCAGGACTTCGCTTGTATGCTGTTATTGAAGTGAGCGTCAGTTTGATCATCTCCAATTCCAGTATATGCTCACCTTGTATTACCTTGTGTTGTGAGAAAAAATATAAATATATTATGCAAAAGTGAATCATTTTGCTTGGAAATATCTCTTAATGTGCAGGGAAAGAAGGGCATGTTTCCAATTCTTTTCCAGATGTTAGACAGGAAACACACATTTTATTAGTGCACAAAAATGGTGGGCCGTAACCTTGGAAATGGTCAGTATTATATGTTGTGGTCAATAAATATTGCCATGATTCTTTCACACCTAAAATGTTTTATAGCAACTAAAATACTAGATTAATGCAATGTGCACATGTATGACTGGGGATTTAAGATTTAAACATCATTTGAAAGTCATTATTCATTAAATCAGTGTTCAAAGGATTTTAAGAAACTTTGTAAAATAGACCAGAACACAATGTGCACTTCTCATGTGGTCTGAACAAATCACATTTGGGTGTTTCTGGGTTCATTTGTGGTATTCTGTTAACACTTTCCCATGCACTCTTATCATCTAATATCAGAATATAGTAATACATTTTGTAAGACTGTAACTGTCTCTCTTGTCATCGAGGCAAAGTGATAAAAGTGATTTATAAATCTTTCTTGCGTGTGAAAGCTTGTGGGAGCTAACCCTCTCCGTACAGGAACAGAAACCACAGAAACTGTAAATAGTAAACATCATTTTTCAGCTCTGTTGATGTGATCAGAATGTTGGGATGAGACAGGCTAAAGTACCAAATAAAATTACCATTATTTTTGTTTGAAGTGATTGTCATTAACAATCGTCATCATCTTCTTCCATAATAATTTTTGATAATGCCAACATACCATGTTTGTATGAATGGCTAGATGCTGCACACTCCAGCTCCAGGGCCAGTTCTAGACAGGCATGTGAAGGGGGCACATTTTGCAACAGTGCAGGAAAGGGGTGGGGTGGGGTGCTCTGGATAACTGTTTCTCATGTAACTGGATTGATTGCACTTTGTCATGCCTTTACCTTAAGACCTGTCCAACTTGAAAGAACTGAAGGCTGAATTTAGGGTCACTGAAGCCCACAAACCCCCTGATCATGACAAGGTGGCAATCCCTCAGGGGGTAAATTAAATAATAAAACAAAATAGTCTTCATCAGATTATAAAAAAACCCATAAGAACATAATATTTACTTTAATTGGATGGTTTATATCAAATATATTCAATACCCAATAATAACGCTTCTTACTATGGCCAATATCAACAAAAATTAAAAAATGATTGGCATAGTTGAAAGAAGGATGCATCTCACAGCATTAACTTTGTCTTTGTGAACTGAGATGAGTAAGTGATTGCATCAGCACATGAAACAACAGACAGTAGAGCTGCAATCGGGGGCTAAAAAGTGTCAGATTTGGACCTGTCCCGAATCCTCCATTTCACTTCCTCAGCGTCCATTTTGGCATCTCACTCATAATAATTAAAATGCATCACCTGACAACGGTGCCCGAGATTGTATATTCAAATGAACATTTAATTTAAAATAATAATAAAACAAATTTACAACATGGGAAACACATTTACTTATCACTGACAAAAATTTACAAGCAGTGAATCATACAGTAAGGATAGGTACTATAGACCAGAAGTTCCTATATACTGACTGCTCATCTACCTGACCCAAGCCCGACTGATATTCTAGAAATGTAGCCCAACAAATCTGGGCAGAGATTTGCAGCTCTAACAAACAGGCTGACAGTGGTGCTTTATCAAGAAAATTAAAAAAAAAAAAAAACATTTCTCTATGAGACTGAAACTGTGAGAAGAACAATGGACTATTAGTCCCCCATTGACTGTACAAATATAGATATATATTTAAGTTGTTAATTATTTCACCCGTCACTAAGGGAAATGGACAAATTTTTATCTGAAATGGTAAAATGTGTCCAGACGGAGACTGCGTTTCAGGGGTCCCAGAACGTTTATTTTCTGAAACGGATTCCAGAGTGAATTTCTCATTTCCGCGTCTCAGTGTGGATGGCAGAACAGCTTTTTTTGTGAAAGCGCTGAGGTATTGGTGTCAAAATTCCTCTAAAAAAAAAAAACCCCAAAAAAACAGTGAATTGTGGGGCTCAGAGCAAAAAAGCTTTGAACACAGTGTGCACACAAGACCACTGCAGAACCACTCTTGTGCCACACATGCCATAGAAAATAATGAGTTTCAGCAAAGCAAAGCGGATTTATTTCCATGTCGCATATCCCTGACGTATCAGCCCAACCTTTAAACTGTCCTATAACCCCAAACCCGCCATACATACATCAATGTAAAACACAGTTCAGGATGTTCTTTGCATCTCTTTCTCAATTTCTAAAAGTTTGATTTCAAGGGGCAGGAAGTTTGTTTAAGGGGTCATTGCCCCCTTTTGCCCCAGCTACAGCTGGCCCTGCACAGCTTACGGTTGAAAGCTAATAATTCCGCTGACTCCATGTAATGCTGTAACTTCACAGATAAAATCTTTGTTTGAAGAATTTTTCCTTAAATGCTTTTGGTCTCAGGTGTTCAAATGAATGGTTCATGTTATACAGTGACTTCATTCATTTAGTTTTTTTTGTTCAAATAATATTTTTGAGCTACACACATTATGACCAAAATATTGAATAGACTTCCACTGTAACAAACTGTGATGCTGTGTCTGTCAGAAACAGCATACAGTGGCTCATCTGTTGGATTGGACCATACAAGCCAGCCTGTGCTCCCCACGTCCAACAGTGAGACTTGACTGCCTGACCACTGCAGACCAAGGACATATCATCTAGCCATTGACACATGTCATTGAATGCATTAAAATTTTATCCGGTTCTCAGTACTATCCTGTTCAGAAATTAAACAACTTTCACAAGATCTACAAACCATGAAATTATTCAAACCTTTTACTATTTTATTAAATTATAGATTAGGCTATGCAGTGTCTCTAATCTGACAAATGTAGTGAAACCTTTTTTTCATTATTTTTTCATAAACCACATATATAATATATATATTGTGTATTTTATTGGCTTTGAAATAAGGCTAACGTTCCTGGAGGAATTCAACATATACGCATGCCTTTTGGGTTTTTTTTAATCCCCTTTGCTTGTCACAGTTTCAAAGTTACAACTGTGTCTGTAAAACATTAGCTATCTGGAGATGTAGCTCAATGGAATAGCTACAGCTAACCTAGCATAAAAATTCAAATACAAATATACAAATAGCTCAAATTCAAATAGCTTAAAATACTATTGTGGCATAATAGACAGTTATCCAAGAAAAGCAATTTTTGTCTAACAGTTACATTGCTGACATTTTATGATAACTTTATATATCTAACAAAGGGGGGGATATTGAGAGTATTGATGCCCAGTTCCTGAGCATGACTGAAAAGGGGGCACTATTTTCAAACTAATGTTAAGTACAGTGCTACATGCTAATTGGGAGCTTGTTCATCCTCAAGATTTACATAAATAGATATATAGAACAAAACAGAAACAAGATATGTAATGATGTTAGTGTATGTGATGAATTGAAGGGTGCGGGTTAATTTTATCTTGAATAAGGGCGTAGGAAAGAAGCAAAGAGTCATGCAATGTTTCATACTATTCAATGTATTTAAAAGGTTTTGCAGACATTAGAAACACAGTTACCTCAGGATGTAAAATCTTTACTAATTTCAATGAAATTCAAAGCAAATTATTACCATAACCCAGACATTCAAAAATTAGTTTATTTATGTTATATTGAAAATATTCCTACAATGGACCACATTTTAAATCTTTATGCTATCGCTATCACATGTTAAATCTTTATGCATCACTATCACATGTTAAACTTTGTTTAAAAAAACAGAATGTTTTTCTTTCCAAATTATGGTATTAGTGACATTCCCCCAACCTGATCATGCACATACTACAATAAATAGGCAGAAACATGTAGATTATCAATACATTGCAGTGGAACACATACACTCAGGACAGCCGGTTGGTGCTGTGTCAGAAGCGTCGGCTGGCTCTCACATTTGTATTGGACTCCTATGGGAGACCCAGCAGGGGATTGGTGTCTGCCAGGGTTTTCACAGAAACACTATGCCCCTAGACTTTCAGGAAATAACCACAGTGATGCACCATTCTGTCCCATCTGTTTGAGTCTAGAGAAAAAAAAGAAACACTCTTGCTCACTTCCCCCTTCCTGCACTTGCTGAACTTAACACTTCACTATTTATTTTTTGGTACAATTTAAAATCAGCATGGCTCCTGTGGCTTTACATCAACTCAGACACACAGCTATTGTGCTGTACGTCCAACTTTCTCAAGGACAAAAGTGTTATCAGAGGCCTGCAGCCACGTCAGAGCAGCATGTCAGCGCTTCTCTAATATTGTTATGGAGGCTGTGTTCTATTTCTCCTTTGCTTTTCCCAAAACAGACATGCAAGCTATGGCTGTGTGCTGCGATAACAATCTCACTGCAGTAATGTGAAATGTGATTAGATTCGCTCTCTGTTTCCTGATCCATCGCAGATGCTGCTCAGCAGGTAACAGGCAGCCCTGATGCCCACATCCCCACCCCTCGTGCAAAGACATCACTGCAGACAACTCAAGCCAGACGCAGAGCTGCTGACTTAGCACTTCGCACCGTGACTGAGCTATATGCCAGCATGGCCAATGCCAGCTAACTTGCTTCTCCAACATACCGACTCCCAAGACCACAGGCTGACCCTAGGGGAATGCTGTGGACATTGCATGTGCAATTACAGCTTGCAGACCTCCAAGAATTCCCAGATTAATTGTATCCATCCAGCCAAAACAGGCGATTGAAACAGAACAAGCATGGAAGTGTTTGTCCTCTTGGCCAATTAGCCGTCTGTGCAGCTTCCTGGCAAAATTAGTTTTCTCGCTCCGACCCAGACAGCTCCGTTGGCTACTGTTTGACTGCCGCTGACTGGCTGTGCAAATGCATGCTTAGGTAACCCACTTTCACACAGCCACAAGTTAATACCCTACACACATCCACTGGCTGGTACTTCTTTAAAGTTAATCTGCAAGGTCATGGCTAATTTAGATCTGAGGTAGCGCCACACCAACATCAAGTACTGGATTTTCTCCTGTCAAAGCTGGGGGTGAGAAAACTCCAGTCACAATGAGTAGGCCGGGCATTAAGACATTTATTCTGATTTGTTGTTTTACAAATAGTATTATAATCATTTATGTACATTAGACATTTACATTCAAAATACAAAACTATACAATTATAGCTGAACCTTGCATAATAAATGCACAATATAATGAAAGAAAATAGTAGCATTGGATACAGAGTTCATTCTTGTACAGTATTTGATAAGCCCATCATGCTGCTGTGTAGAGAGCAGAACACTGACTGCATTTCAACATTGGCAAAGTGATGTTCAAGCCTCACGAATGGCACAATTTTACGATCAAGACTGACTTCACAGTGAGCAGAGCATTCACTGCATTCAATCGAAGGGAAAAATGTCGACTTCTCATTTTCACATATAAGAAGTAGTGGTATGTGTCAAGGTTGGGAATTTAATGCATAAAAAGAAATATTAAGCATATAAAGAGTTTTTGGTAAGCTTTGATTTGTAAACAACAAAAAAGAGACAGGGTTCAAGCATATGTTAGTGAGCTACATATTTCCCAATAAGTATACACAAGTGATCTTAGATACAAATTCGATTGAGAAATTACACAGTGAAGCATGAAATAATTTCAACAAGTAACCAAATGTGTAAAATACAGCTTACAGAACACCTTAATTTTACACACACTGTATTAACATTGCACCTCATAATAAATAAAAGTTCATATATATTTATGGTATGTAGTCAGACACTGTAAATGTATAAATAAGAAATTGTATTATATATATATTTATATGTTTTATATAAAACAGACAAACATAATAGCATCCTCTTTCGTCCATGATAAAATAAATAAACCCACACAGTATATACAGTTATGGACATGACTCTGAGCCAGGAGCTCTTATTGATGACAGGTTACTGACTCACTGGGGGGGGCATTAAAATCCATGTAGTTCTGGTCTTCATTATCCTCATCGTCCTCATCCTCCAGGTCCTGGCTACATGAAGAAATATAGTGGTATGACTTTATTCGACAGTCTGTTTTCAACAACAGTCAACAGACCCCTTCATCTGCTCCTCCACCTCTGGACTCAGCTACCAGTCTGCACTGCAGAATGACTGTGAGTGGAATTATGCAGCATGATTTCACACAAGGCCTTAGGGGTGGTGTGCTCAGCAGAAGCAGTTGGGGAACATGTGGGTTCAGAGCCTATAAGCCTGAAAGCAGACAGAAAAGCTATGATTAGGGAGACAAAATTAATGTTCACTATTAATTTAATAATTATGGCCAAAAGTTGTGTTAACAATATAAACACGTGCACACAAGTGGCCTTTCTGAAAGAAACATCCTTCGAAATGTATAAATGTGGAAGACATCCTACCATGCGCACACAGATACACAGACAGACAAAGTTCTGTGGGATTCTGATGTAAACAAAGGCATAAACAACAAAGCAGGTGGCAAACACATGGATATGGAGTAGTTACTCTAGCAGCCCGAGTCTGTGTGGCTGCGACTGGAAAACTATGACACGGTTCTCCAAAAATGACGCCGAGTGTCATTTTGAAGCACTTAGTATTTTCCAAAACTCTTGCCCAGAAACGTAAATTCATTTAATCATTCACATGATTTAAGGCAGCCCCTGAGAAATCCGATGCGGCTCATGCACGAAATACTGATATTAAAAAAATGAGCAAGTAACACCTCCGATTTTCACCCCTTTAGGAGACAGCTTTATGGTCCTGTTTTGCCAGATAGTGATGACTAATGAGCACAAAGGGCACAAGCGACTCCTTCTGGTGCCCTGTGTTCCACATTAAGTCACTCGTGGGAAGAAAGAGGATAAAAGGAAAGAGGAAGCAGGGGAGCTTTCCACGATCCAGAAATATGCACCATCACTTACAGTTGCAGGACCCAGAATGTTTGACCTCGAGCACCAGGCCTTGCGAGCAGGCAGACTGTCTCATGGCACACTCGCTGGGGTAGGTGATGTTGTCGCTGGCACACACCATGTCCCCTGGACCGCCCTCCGGACAGTTCTCCTCACACGTCGAGCAGCGCCCCCGGCCTGATTTCTGGTCCCACAGACACTTCTTCACCCCGTGGCACTGGATGTCCTCACAGGAGTGGGCATCTTACGGCGAGAAAAGGTGACATTACGGCGAGAAAAGGTGACAGCGCTGTCACACTGGATTTACACTCACCTACACACTTCCCCTCGTACGCAACTCCAATGGACCGTCCCAGGATGCACGTCGCTCTCCTGAGTTGGCAAGCACTGGCGTAAACAATCCCATCATTTCCACACAGGTACTGCTGCGGGGACGTCACTTCAGGGCAGACGTGGTTGCAGGTCACGCAGAAGGCATTGTTGGTCATGTCAACTACACAAGTGGACGATCCGGGGCACCGCACGTCATCGCAGGTCTCTGAGAAGACATGTGCATCAGTGCTCTGCTTCCATCTTATCTCACAGGGATCTTGTCTACAGTCCCAGTCTGGTATTCTTTCCAGATGCAAGTGAATTTACTTCGCAATCGTGCCTAATAAGTTTGAGCCATGGAAAAATACTTCATCTTTCAGACTCAGCGTTTCCTACTATTTCATTTTTATTATTCAATCTGAGGAGATTTTCCGAGCTGACTTACTTCGACACTTGCCCAAATACTGGACGCTCAAATCTGGATGCCTTTTGCAGCGGGCTCGGAGAATGGCACACTCGTTACGGTACGTCTTCCCATCGGAGCCACACACAGCCCCCTTCCGGGTGACTTTGGAGCAGTCAGGGACACAGACACAGCGAGGTTTTCCCCGCTTGTTCATCTTGCATCTCTTTCCTGGTCCGCAGTCTACATTGTCACAGGTCTCTAAACCAGACAGGCAATCCGTCAGCAACGTCGCCTTTCAACGGGGAGCTTGAATTATAGCCTTAATCTGGCACGGCTCATTCGTTAGCAAGGCGTGCAAACCTCTGCAGGGTATGCAGTTGGGGGCTCCCCCGTTGAAGACGGACCACCAGAAGAGCGTGTTGTTGGGCACCTCCTCTTCGGTCCAGGCCGTCCCGACGGGGCCGCTCCTGCAACACTCCTCCCGGCTCATCCTGGACATGTAGAGGTCCTGACACCTCCCGTTCATCCCCTGCTGGAGCCAGCAGTGGCCAGCTGCACAGACACAACGACACAGCCTGAAAAAAACACGTGTTGCTTCTCTCCGGACTTTTAAACGGAAAACCTGGGGAAGATGAAGCGAGTCGGGCGTCTTCGTCTAGTTTATTTACAGGAAGCGATGTCTGCAGACTGGGGAAAAAACGATGCTGTGTTATTGTGTTAAAAACTTTTTTTTTTAAATAACTGGACAGTCTGGTATGTCGAATGCTTGAAAACTGGCACGATGTGCCACAGTACAGGTCGTTGAGACCTCTCTTATATCTTTACGATAAAACGGTAAAACAACACCGTTTGTGTTCGGTGCACGAAGCCGCACGGTTACCTTGCACCCCGTGTTCCTCCGCGAAGTGCGCGACCCACAGGAGGACTGCGATCGCGCCCCGGCGGAGCTGCAGCCAGCGGAGCATCCTCGGCTCGGCGGACGGGGACGTGAGGCGAGCGGCGGCTGCGGGCTGGCGTCTCGGCTTCGGGCAAATCCTCCGCGCTCAATTAGCCACTGTCATGCCGCGGGACGCCGTCCGCTTTTTAAACGGTACATGGGGGTCTCCAGCCGCACGCCCGGGGTGGGCGGTCTTCGAAGTTATGGGGGGGGGGTGCGGTGGGTGGAGAAAGTGTTGAGGAAGAAGGGAGAAAGAAAAAGTTCCTCCTCATCGTAATGTATCAGGTGACTTAAGAAGGACTAGAAAACTTTTTCTTCCCAGAACGGATAGAGGTTGGTGCAGTCGTGTCTGAATTTAAATTCAATCTTTATGTGTCACATACACAGTCGTACACGGTATGAAATGCAGTGAAATGCTTTAGCGACTGCTATAGACCTCGATATTGCAAATATTGCACGTATACAATGAACCAATACGCAAATATTGCAAACATAACCAAACATTACACTTTTATGTTTTAACATAAAATATGTGTCACAGGTAGGGTCGAGGTGTGCAAATGAGTAATTGTGCAAGAGCAAGACATTTGTGCAAGTATTCTGGGGGACTATAGATTAGAACAGAAAAAAAAACATGTAATGTTTCAAACAAGCTTATAGAAGCAATGCACCGTTTCTTTTGACGAGACCTTTCCATTTTCATCTCTGTTCCCCAACTGTGATGGATCATTAATTATAGCCGACTTTGCCCTGGATTCCTAATCTGTACTAGGATGGCAATAGTCTAGATCCCTGCAAACGATGCGCCGGCTTTAAAACGGGCTTTTATGACAACGCTGCCGTCCTGTACGTTTCACGTGGGAACTGCGAAGAAGCCAGGCGCATGGTGTAGATCGAAAAACGGTTCAGCTGATTAGCGATAATCGTTTTAAACGTTCGTTAGAGTCAATTCTACAAGACTTAGGGCTGCGGGACGTACTAATAATAGCTGAGACACTAGTTTGGTCCTCGCCCGGGATAAACTGGTCGACTAAATGCGGATCGTCCAATCCGGTGTCACATCATTTATTTTTTTCCCCGAGTGCGGGCACAGGCGACGGTCGGGCAGGTGGTGGCGTCCGTGCCGCCCTGAAGGGTGGAGAGGTGGCCTGATACAACCCGGTATTTGCAGGAGCCCGTCTGAACATGCGGCGCCTTTACAGCGCGGCTCGCAGTGCACGTCCACTCGTGAAAAGCTCGACCGGCATGTATCACGCGGTCGCTGGAGGTCCGTGTGCTCTGGCGCCACCTGCCGTGAACGTCTTTCTCAGCCTTGTCTGCTTGGCGGTGTTCGTCTTTTTTTCTCAGGTTTGTGTTCGGAACGGCTCGCTAAATCAGGGCAGTGGTGGCCTAGCAGTTAAGGATGGGGCCCCGTAATCAGAAGGTTGCCGGTTCGAATCCCGAGGCGCAAAGGTGCCACTGAGCAAAAGCACTGTCCCCACACACTGCTCCCCGGGCGCCTGTCATGGCTGCCCATTGCACACTAAGGGTGATGGTTAAAAGCAGAGGACACGTTTCACAATCACTTTCACGAAATACATGTCTTGTCTTATAAACCGCACCAGAGTTGAAATATTTTGTGTTAGTCTGAAAGGAAAAAAAAAACCCCAGCGTGGTTATCTTCCACGCCACTTCCGGCTTGCGGTCAGCTGACCATGAGCGCGGCCAATCGAAATGCGGCTCGGGAGAAAACCCCGCCCTCGCGTTGCGCGATAATAACGCGCTACGCGACGGCTCACCCATGCCTTCCGAGGTGCGTAAGTACTGCGACGCCTCGAGAAATGTCCCGTTTCGACGGAACCGGCTAACCGTCGTCTGTCCCCTCAGGTTCTAGTCCTGTATTTTGCCAAAAGTGCCGAGTTGACGGGGCGGAGGTCCGAGAAGGTGACGCTCCCCTCGGAGCTGACGGCCCTGGCCCTGTGGCAGGCGCTGGAGAGCAGGCACCCGAGCCTGTCGGCGCTGCGCGGCCGGGCGGTCCTCGCCGTGCGCCAGGAGTACGTGGACCCGGGCGACCAGCGCGTGCAGCTCAGCGGCGGGGACGAGGTCGCCGTCATCCCGCCGCTCAGCGGGGGGTGACGCGTCGGGGATGGACCTCGTTGCACTGAGTCGGGCAAAGCTGTCGGCTGACGCCGTGTGCGACTCGGTGGGGTGTCCCTCGTGTGGAGCGACAGCTGTATTCGTGGGTGAGGCACTGACCCATGCATCTCGCTGTAAATAGAATTGAAATGCTGTGCATTAACTAGTCTTTTTTTTTTTTTTTTTAAATTAGAAAAATCATGTGAACTATCTGGCAGTTTTACCACATGTGTTTTATAAATTGGCTGTATATTTACCCTCCGGGAAGTGACACCCATCAATCTGAACAGTTTTTTACCACATGCAGTCAAATGCATAAACCCTCATAGACAGAGTAAGTGAAAGTGAAGTGATTGTCATTGTGAAACACTGCAGTACAGCAAATGGTGACACAACGAAATGTGTCCTCTGCTTTTAACCATCACCCTTGGGGAGCAGCGTGTGGGGACGGTACCTTGATCAAGGGGACCTCAGTGTCACCTTGGCAGTTTGGGAAGCCCCTGCCCCAATAACCAAAGGGCATTACCGTTCTCATTCTGTAGATTCTACCTCTAGACTGAATGCAAGTACATGAACAATCCGTTTTAATGTATTTTTATTTTTTAAGGAACAACAAGAGACAACTTTGAAGGTAAGAAGGTACTGCAACTGGAATATGAAGCATATGTCCCCATGGCAGAGTTGGAACTGAAGAAAATTTGCACCAGTATCAGAGAAAGATGGCCAGCAGTAAAGCACATCAGCATCCATCATAGGCTGGGGTGAGACTCTTTATTCATGCCTTCATCGCATAGTTACTATCACCTCTCTTTTTCAGGGAGGTTAAATCACAGAATGTTCCTTTGTTGTTTTTAGTGTGGTTCCAGTTACAGAAGCCAGCGTGATTATAGGAATATCATCCCCCCACCGAACTGAATCTCTGGACGCTGTTAAGTTTTGCATTGACAGCTTGAAAGCCACTGTGCCTATTTGGAAAAAGGTTTATTATTTTTTTCTTAAATAATTTTCTTCCTGTCTTTATTCTGTTGCATGTTACAATTGGTTTAATAGTCTTGTTTAAATGTTTTATGTATGTATATTAGGACTAGAAATTCTTTGTTCTGTTACTGTTACAGGAGCTTTATGAAAACGAGGAGCCCTGCTGGAAGGAAAACAAGGAGTGTGTGTGGTCAGAAGGTATAAAGGAGTAGAAGACCCCTGGGATGTTCTTAGCTTGCCAAAAAAGTATTTTAAACATGGAATATAATACACTGGGTAATATTTTATTTATAATGCACTTGACAAAATCATTTATTTCAAACAGTGAAAAAGCCTCTTTGTAAACACTCAAATTGAGTAATTGCAACCAATCACTTATTTGCTCCTAATGTGATTTATTGCAGCCTCTAAATAAGAAATGTTGTACTACACTTAAAGGTGTTGAAGTAAAACACATACATTGTAATTTCTGATTTATGTTAAATTTTTAATATATTGAATAAATAATTTGATCGCCCTCTGTAATTATAATTCCTGAGGTTTCAACATAAGATATGAATGTATCCGTTTCATTTATCAAAACACATTATTCCCTGTCCTCCAATAAATCCACAACCCCTGTAAAGCATTAACTGGAAAATCACAGTGATTGGTTCGAAATAGCAATTAAACATGATCCAGGGAGGCACAGAACTAGACATCACTTTTATTAACATTCATGTAAAAAATGTGAGCTTTGCACACTTATCACATTGGGTCCACCATGAATTTAATTGCTATATAATGTATTCTATTTTGGAAAACTAGGGGTATGTTCCCTGTTCATGGATTATACCTACTTATAGTGTAAAGGGAATTTACAGTGGGAATGGAAAGTATTTAGACCCCCTTACGTTTTTCACTGTTATATTGCAGCCATTTGCTAAAATAATTTAAGTCCATTGTTTTTCTTCATTAATGTATACAGACTACCACATATTGACAGAAAAACAGAGTTGTTGACATTTTTGCAGATTTATTAACAAAGAAAAAACGAAATGTCACGGACCTAAGTATTCAGACCCTTTGCTGTCACACTGATATATTTAACTGAGGTGCTGTCCATTTCTTCTGATCATTCTTGAGATGGTTCTACACCTTCATTTGAGTCTGTGTTGGAATATACTGACTGGACTTGATTAGGAAAGCCACACCTTACAGCTCACAATGAGTGTCAGAGCAAATGAGAATCATGAGGTCAAAGGAACTGCCTGAAGAGCTCAGAGACAGAATTAAATCCCCTGGAAGCTTTACAGGGCCAATACCAAATGCAACACCTCAAATCATGTTAGTTAGTGGATCACCGATCTGGCCAAGGTTACCAAAAAAATTCTGCTGGTAAAGAAGAACCTAAAAATAACTGGTTGAGTGGCCCGCAGGAAGCCTCTCCTCATTGCAAGACACATGAAAGCACGCATGGAGTTTTATAAAAAAAAAAAAAAACACCTGTAAGATTCAAGATGGCGAGAAATAAGATTCTCTGGTCTGATGAGAAAAATCTATATCTTTTTGGTCTTAATTCTAAGTGGTATGTGTGGAGAAAACCAGGCACAGCTCATCACTTGTCCAATACAGTCCCAACAGTAAAGCATGGTGGTGACAGCATCATGCTGTGGGGATGTTTTGCAGCTGCATGAACAGGATGACTGGTTGCAATCGAGGGAAAGAGGAGTGCGACCAAGTACAGGAATATCCTGGACAAAAACCTTCTCCAGAGTGCTCAGGACCTCAGACTGGGCCGAGTTGAGACTTAAATCCAGTTTAGCATCTCTGGAGAGATTTAAAAATCTCTCACACTACTACCTAGCTACACTCCTGCACGCTCTCGCAGATCAGCAAACGAAAGGAGACTAAAAATTCCTTCTTCACGGGGTCTCCGATTCCAATCATGTCTGTTCTCCGTTGTTGTCCCTGGCTGGTGGAACAACCTGCCCTCCTCTACACGACTAGCCGAGACTATCACCACTTTTAAGAAGAAGGTGAAAACCCTCTTATTCCAAAAATATTACAGACAAATCTAACACTTACACACGCACATGCGTACACATTGCACAAACAAATACAAAATGTATAAATACATTATAATTTTTCTTAGTCTAGCACCCAACAATCTCCGAGCATGCTCTTCACTGACAAGTCTAAGCCTTATCAGGGCTCTTAGTTTGTAAACTCGATATTCTATAGAAATCGAACGAGAATTGCTGGTGTCTTCCTATTGTAAGTCGCTTTGGATAAAAGCGTCTGCTAAATAAAATAAAGTAAATTAAAGTAAAGTAAAAATGGCTGTCCACAAACATTTACCATCCAACCTGCCAGAACTGGACAGGATCTGCAAGGAGGAATGGCAGGGGATCCCGAAATCCAGGTGTAAAAAATGTGTTGCATATTTCCCAAAAATACTCACGGTTGCATTAAATCATAAGGGTGATTCTACTAAATACTGAGCAAAGGGTCTGAATACTTAAGACCATGTGATTTGTTAATAAATCTGCAATGTGTTTCTGTCAATATGAGGTGCTGTGTGTACATTAATGAGGAAAAAATGGCTGCAATATAACGAAGAGTGAAATTTAAGGGGGTCTGAATACTGTAAGTGAAGTTTTTCATTCAAAAACATTTTTGTCTAGGACTAGGCTTAATCCATGAACAGGAATCTGACCCTATTTGATATCTTACACATAAACTAAACTATATTTTAGATCTGTGAGATCTAACCCACAACATAATATATAAAGAAACCCTGAGTTACCATAGTACATCTGCTGTCGAGTAATCAATCAATACCTTACAATTTTTCACTCTTACCTACTCTTTTTATAGAAAGTGCTGACTTAGTATATTTGCTATTAGTAATTAAGCTTTTTTTCAATGGGAGTTCTTTTTCAAATGTATGGTCATTTTATTACATCCAAATGGTTTCCATAAAAAAATAAATTACATTTTTACTTGTATACAGCTCCTCATATGCCAGCATATGACACCAAAGATTTCAGAAAATATTTATCTGCTCTAATTATTACAAGGGTTAATAATGGTTTTGCCCTTCTGCACAGCACCATAGCCCTTATTTTAGCTTAATTTAGCCTCTGTCCAGTCATGGGCCAATAGAATTATTACTAACCCATTACTAATTGTTTTTTAACCCATGTAGCGACAACCCTGGTGCACAGCCATAAGGATTATAGAAAAAATGTTTTTGTGGAAACACTGATTGGCCAAATAACCACCTTAATATAGATAAGGAAACCTTTAAAACCTTGAAAGTGTTTAACGTTAAAATACAGTAGTTCCCCATGCCTGCATAGAGGTCTTATTATTCAGTGTCTGCCAGGTCAGAGGTCAAATGGTTCGCACCATGGTGGCCGAACCACAGAGCCCAGCTATTGTGTTTGCCCAATGCGCATTACACAAGATGGCTTCCATAAGAATCCCAGTTTTACTGGCCTCTGCAATGATCTCTTGTTTTGTCTTGATGAAGGAAACATGGCCCTCAGGCTGCGTCACCCTGGAGTTCCTCATTTTCCCTCTCTTCCTCTGGACCTTTGGCCAGCTGCTGGTACTGGCGTTTAAAAAAGCCCAGCTGGAGGAACACATATATTGTTGAATATTTGTAAGCATGCGTTATTGATTTTGGCCAAATAAAAGGCCAAATAAAATGGTTCATGCACCATCTTTAAATAGTAGACATGCTTTCTGCTACACTTTGTTGATAATTGACCTATTTCGGTTAAGATACGGTACCTTCCACAGAGTTGCGACAGCAATAGCCAGCAGGAGGAGCCCACCAAGCACACTTCCTATGATGACACCCATGGGAATGTCTCCTACTTCACCTGGTTTACTGACGGTGATTTCGTTCTGTAAACAGCATTCATGGTTCACTTATATAAAATGCTCGTTATTCATTTTACATTTACAGCATTTATCAGACGCCCTTATCCAGAGTGACTTACAATCAGTAGTTACAGGGACAGTCCCCCCTGGAGCAACTTAGGTTTAAGTGTCTTACTCAGGGACACAATGGAAGTAAGGATTTGAACCTGGGTCTTCTGGTTCCTACCACCCTACTACCATTTTAACTTAATTCATTTCACAGTATTCATTTCTGAAGTGTGTGTGAAAAACTATGATCATGTCTGGAAAGTGAGGTGAGTGCTGGTAGTACCTTAAAGTGTTTGTGAGCGATCATGATTAAGTCAGGATTGTTGCTTTCCATGTTAGTTTCCACGATCAGAGAAACCATCTGAAATGTTGACTAGACACAAATGGGAGGAGAACACTGAAAAGAACACTGTGTGTTTCAATGATGAGATGAGAATAAATAGCTCTTTTTCTTAAGTCATGTAAATAATCATTTAAAATGCAACTTGTTAATTTGGGACTGGATGGCAAGCTGTACTTACTGAGGCGAAAGTGCCAGTCCACAACCGTGTTGTAACATTTACAACATACTCTCTCTTGATTCCTAAATCTTTGAGGACACATTTCATTGTATGGCATGTAGAGGTCTTACAGTCCTGTAGACAGAGCAATATATACTGGAGTTGTACATTTTGTCAATTTTCCACATTAAGAAACAAACTGAATTAAATGAATATATTATCAAAGATGATCTTTGTATTATGTCCTCTTTACAAACTAGTCTAGCCCGAGATTTACTGAGAGACGTTACTGTTAGATTCCACATGCCCATGCCAAAGGCAAGCAGAAAGCAAAACGTCCCTCACAGTGTGTTCTTATTATATCCTGTATTTTCAAATTAGGCATATTATAATTCATACTTTTGAAAATATTACATCCTGTAAAATTATTTCTTGCATTATTAAAAGTTTTGTGCTGTTGAAAATTTGTTTTAGAAACTTCCCAAAAGGCACATACCAGTTCCTCCATGCCTCTGAAACTCTGCTTGGAGAAGGTCAATGTGTACGGATTTTTACTGATGTTCTCCGGGTCTATCAGCTTAGTCACATCGCAGTTCACATCCACATCCTAGAGAAGCATAAAGAAATTATTAAGCTCCATCCTCCATCAGTTCAGTTGACCGTGGGACTGATTTTGACTCACAGGCGCGGTCTTGACCCCAGTCACATACAGCAGTGGGTTCCCCTGAGTTGTTTTGATGGGAAGTAATACGTTGAGAAAGACCACACCAGCTCGAAAGTTACCTGTGGTAGCCTATAAGGAATTTAAGAGGAAAGTTCTCAACACATGTCTGTTATATTTAGATTTAGAATTCCCTTGTAAGAATAAGAACTGTTTTACCTTTATTGTGAAAATGAACTCTGGGCCAATGTCACTGAAATTTGCAACCGTAGTCTTAAACGTGTCCTCAGTGTCGACCACATAAAAATTAATGTTGGTTTCACTGAAAGAGATCGCATTAAATGTCTATGTGTCCAAAAGTGTATCTCTGTTTCATAATGATTTTATGGAAGTGTGCATATTATCCTCAAACCTAGTTAGGATGATCTGGGAGTCATACAGTACAGGGACAGTGATGGGTGCTTTGTTATCTGTGGGGTTTTCCTCTTTGCTGTCACTGTTATAGGGATAAAAAATGAAAATAAATAGGATATAAATCTAACTTGGTGCAAGAAAGAAAACTGTTTAGGAATGTTTAGACCATACCTTTGAGCTTCAAAGCTCACTTGAGCCTCCTTCTGTAATTTATCCAGATTAAAGTCGAAATGAACCTCAAACATTACCTGTGGACAAGAGTGGTCAAGTTTTTAGCTGGACCTCAACACTGCTCAAATGTGTTATTGCTGTCTTGTGTTACTGCAGACGTACCATTTGGTCTTTTTTAAGGGCCGGGTAGGCCACCTGGCAGGAAAGGGTTTGAGATTCAGCAGTGGATGTGCACTTTACCTCAGTCCCATCACTCTGAAGTGCAGAAAGAACACCACAAGTTCACCACCAGTACCTGGTGCATATCTACAACTTTGAATTTATTGTTCCTGAGTGCAGCCCAAAGGCCTGGCACACATTTTATTTCAGTGTTGGTTAATTTCTGAAACAATCATTTGATCATATACATACCGGTGGAGTAAAAGATGCATAGAAAAGATTGTTGGAGAATGTGGCCAAGACTCTGGTGTTGTATGAGTTTTCCTTCCTGTTATTCACAGATATGCTGAAAGAGAGACGTCTGCTGGTGGGGCTGACTACGAAGGGAGATGAACTACAGAATATGGAAACAAACAGAGGCACATTTGGATGACAGTGCCAAATGCAAATGACTTTATCACAAACAAGAAGAAAGGTGTTAACCGCATCTGCTAGTGGACTATATAGGGCAAAAATAGTGCTAGGGCTGTCTGTCCTCCTTTTTTGTATGATTGAATATTTAAAACAGCTAAAAACAGTTTCTCCACATTACCTAACCAAGCAGACAGGAACAAACAGTGTAATACAGAAATTATAGAAAAAAATGTCGTTCATTGGATTAACTAGAATAAACCACAAGCCATAAAGAATTCTACTGAGACAGTTCACATGCAACTGGGCCCCAGTAAAGTCTGCCTCTTTGAATTCGTTTTTTTTTTTCATGCTTACATATTAACTTTACAAAGGGCGGCAGAAAAACAAAGTAATTAGTGCATTTCTGTGAGTGTGATTTTTTTTTGGTAGTGGAAATTCATCATATGCTATTTCTGTAGCTCTGTTCTGCTTTCTGCTGTTTTCTGCTATTTATATTTGTACTATTACTACTACTGTTTTATTATTGCTGTTATTATTATTGCACATACATAGTACAGTAGTACACATACTTTTCTTCATTGTTCAATTGGTATTACACTTGTGCTACAATCCTTTTCACTATTTTACATTACTTGTGCTACATGCTATATATCTTTTTTATACATGTCATTTATACAGTGTAAGTCATTTTCTCATGGACATCCATGGACATGCACATTTATGCATAATTAGCAATAATTTAGCAAGGAATCTTGGCTCTTGTGCAACACATTTCATTGACCCTGTGAGAAAATTGCATATGACAAATGAATCTGAAATGAACTGCTTTCCTGCCTGAATTCATACCTTGATTGTTCCCCACTCCTTACCACACTCAGCGCTAAGTTGCACTCACACACTTCATCTGTCCCACAATCCTTTGTAAAGGGGATCTAAACCAAGGGTAAATACAGAACCAGAAAAGTGATTTATCATTCTAAAATAGCACACATGATAAGAGATCCTTTGCTGCAGTCACTCACAAAGAACTCCCAGGCATTTGGAGCAAACGCATCCAGCACAGGACTCGCATCTTGCTTCTGGAGAGCCACATCGACCCGCAAAGTGACTGAGTTGACAAAGTCTGGTGTGTCCTGTGGGCAGCGAACACAACATATCATCAAGGTTATGTCCCACATTGTTCCTCATGATCATTAAATAATGCATACAGTGTAATTCTCATAAATTCTCATCACTTACCTGCACGTAAACAGTATGGCTTTCACATGCCTGTGATGCATCTACAACAGTGTCTTTCACCAGACTGCGCTCTGAGTTACCGAACTGACCACGAGAACTCACTCTTGATGACTGAAGGTCGGCATCCAGGGTGAGATTGTATTTTATAGCTTACAGATAAAAAAAGAAGAAAAGTAACTTACTTTACATGCCCTTTATATTTGTTTTTTTGTATATTTTTTTTGTAACAAAAACCAAGAGGGGACTTACCAACTGGTCCGACCTGTGGTGTGGGCCTAAAACTTGCACTGAAGCACACAGTGGCCTCAAAGCAGAACACCAACCTACCCCCCAAATGACAGTTTTTGCTCAAGATGTTGATTTTGTCTGGTGCAAATGTGGCTTTTGCTGTAACCACTGCCACCCCTCTTGACCTGCCATGAAAAAAAGTAAATATTTTGTCCAGTTCTATGGTTCTGTGGATGGACGGATTTATGGGCAAATGGAGACATTAATTAAGTTAAGGCAGGAGAGAATACATTCTGAAAAGTGATCAGGCGAGGTAAGACTCACCAGAGCTGCACCACCTTCCCATGAGCCCCAACAGAGACATCTGGTATGTTATCACCGTTCAGATCTCCACTGCCATCCGCAGATCTGCCGAAGTACTGCAGCGTCTGGTCTACTGCCTTCCCAAGGATTTTCTAGGCCATGTAAGAACATCACAGGAACATTAACTGTTAAATTGCACTTCAGTGAGCATTTCATCTGTCTGAGAGAAGTTTTTGTAGACTGGCAACCACAACTACTAAAAATTCAATAAATATAGCAATGACAGTTATGTATTCATTCATCAAGTAATTTTATTTCTCTTGCCAAGAATAAAATGTGAATAATTTAATGGTCTTGGTGGTTGGATTATAAAAATTCTGTGAAGCAAAATTGGAGATTTTATGGAAACCTGTGAGTACTGCAGCCGGACAGTTCTGCCATCTCCATAGTAAATGTAAATGGTTCCATGGTTGCTGTCTTCCAAAGGTGCTCCAACCACCACATCCTTGAAGCCATCTACATTGAGGTCAGGCACAGCTGCAATAGTCATTCCAAACCGGGCATTCTCTGTCTGGGAGGGACCTTCTAGAGACCCCTGGTCACTTAGTATTCCCTGAGGAGAGCCAGCAGGCAGTCGTTATTTACTAAATGTCTGTAAATTCATCTAATTTCTTGTATTGGCTAAACAAATGCAAAACATAGAAATAAAGCAAATGTAACTATTTATGATATATCTTACATGTACTACAACATTCGAAATAATTTAAAAAACGACCTGCTTCTTACTCACCTTGGAAATGGAGAACATGTACACTTTTCCTCTCTCCTTCTTCTGCTCGGTCATGAACATAGGTGCTCCAACTAGCAGCACGTCGGTGACACCATCTCGGTTCACATCCAGAGGACAAAGCACACTGCCAAAATATGAGCCAATCTAAAAAAAAAAAAAAAGGGCAGGGGGGTTTGGAGTCAGGAATGATCACAGCATTTCAACCACCTCCCAGTTTGATTTAGAAAGTTTTATTTATGAAGTATGTGAACCTGAGCATGTTGTCTTCAGTCACTAGAGAACAAAATGTGTCTATACAGCAATAAAACCATACTCTCAGCCAACACTAACATATGACCAGTCTTACAAATTCAAATGTTTGTTGGTAAATTAATCACTGAGAAGGTATAAATTCTGTTACCTGAGTTCCTCTCTGTATGTCTATAATGAGTGGCTCTGATTTGCTGTTGATGGTGTACACCACCACCAGTCCAGCATGCTTGGTCCGAGGAGCCCCAGCAACGTAGTACTCAACACTTCCATCTGTCAGTCCCGACACAGAATAACCTAAGAGCACAAGAGCCATGGTCAGACCAGATTGATTTCATTATTTCATTAGTACAGTTCCTGTTTCTTTTTTTTTTTTTTTTTTTACTTTTTCTCACCCAGATATGAACTGTGGTTTCGGTCCTCCAGGATACTCTCGAAAATGTTCTTTGGCAAAATGTTAAATTTCTGAGCAGCTTGATGAACCACCGTTCCAGTCCAGCCATAAGCTCCTACAGCTCCCAGCACCAGAGCATCCTGCACACAAAAACAATGTGCTGTAAAGCAGCCTCGGAAACACACACCCATTTCAAAGCCCTTTGTAACAATGTCATGTTTGTCACCAGCTGTGGAGAATGTGGACTTTACAGGGAGTGAAGGGGAGTGAAAAAGCAGGGTAAATTGTGAGGCATGATATAAGCAAGGTACCTCTTTACTGGTCTGATATGCACTGAAACCAACTTGGGAAAACTCCATGTTGAAATCTCCCCCTTTGCCTGTTCCTGCAGGTACACAAACACAGCACGATATGGGAGGTGACAATAAGCACAGCAGTTTTGATGCGTGTGAAGGGTTTTGGGACATACAGGTTGATTTTGTGAGTTCCTTTCCAGAGCCTGCACCAAAATTAAACTGTGAAGTCTGTGTGCACCGTCTCCGAAGTTTGAAAGTGAAACTATCCTTATGAGACATACAGAATATAGAGTGGGGAGAAAGGATTCACTCATACCCTCTATGTTAAAAATGCGGTCTCCTAGTGTTCCTGCTATCTCTGATAGAGCCACCTCATCAGACACATTGAAGAAGTACTTCTCTGGTGGGGAGCTGGCTATGGATTTTATTTCTGCTATCAGGTCTTTGGCATCTTTGCCCTCTCTGTTGTAGTAGCCAAGAACCTGGGAAAAAGTGCAAAATATTATTAGCATACTGAGCGAGGGGTCCAGATAATATGTAACATATCTTTCATTGCCACTCACTCACAGCAATGCCAAAGCGGGTGATCATGTCTGTATTACAAGCAGCAATCACTCCCTCCTGCATATCCCGGTCATGTGATTCACCATCCGTCACCACAATCATAACCTTAGTGGCTCCTGCACGACCTCCATTGATTGGTAGAAATGCCTGTTGTCTGAGAGACAAGTGTAGAAACAGAGACAAATTGTCATTACAATGTTCTAATCAATAACAAAAACGGACAACTGCTGTGGTAATTTCTGCCTTTTGATTAGCATATTGTCAAACCTATAATATAAAAATATTGTGCACTTTCATGTGCACAGAGAACTATTAAAAGCTTGCACAGGTATCATTGCTTCTGTACCTTGCATGCTGTATGGCTGTGAAAGTCCTAGTTTCCTGGCCACCTCTCTGATATATTTTTTGTGCCGCGGCAAGCATGGTGTTCTTTGTTTTATATGAATTGAGTTTGTATTCAACCGACACAACTTCTCCATACTGTAGGACGCTCACCTAAAAAAACAACAACAAAAAAACAAATCAAAAGTAAATAAAAAAATATAATGTAGTGGTGGGCAGTGGTGGCCTAGCGGTTAAGGAAGCGGCCCCGTTATCGGAAGGTTGCCGGTTCGAATCCCGATCCACCAAGGTGCCACTGAGGTGCCACTGAGCAAAGCACCGTCCCCACACACTGCTCCCCGGGCGCCTGTCATGGCTGCCCACTGCTCACTCAGGGTGATGGGTTAAATGCAGAGGACAAATTTCACTGTGTGCATCGTGTGCTGTACTCCTGTGTATCACATGTGACAATCACTTCACTTTTTTTTTTTTTTTTTATAATAACACAAATACATACATGATGGGAAACTTACCTGAGTGGTAGTAGGTCCAATATCCAGACTCTTTATTAGTTCAGTGAGGAATCTAACAACAGGTGGCCATGGATATATACTGTTGGAACCGTCCAAAACAATAGCTATGTCCATTGGGCCTCCGCAAGCTAGAGACCAAACGAGTTTATATTCATATTAATTAATTCAGAACATACCAACATGCTCTAAAACAATAAACAGAACATACAGTAGAGTGAAAAACTGTACACACCCCTGTTAAAATGCTGGGATTTTGTAATTCACCTATGTCACCTATGACCACACTCACTCACTTTTCATAACCACTTAGAGCCCATCCCAGGAAATTGGAGGCAGGGACTCACCCAGGGTGTGACGGTTATCGGCATGGCCTCACACCTCAAAGGGTGGGAGTTCAAATCCCAGCTTGGACCTTTGAATTTGCAGGCCCTCACAGTGGGTGTGAGTGTAAGTGTGTGTGTCTGTGTGTGTGTGTGTGCCCTGGCATGAGCTGGAAGTGGTTATGGAAAGTGAGTAAGTACAAAATTCAGCACTCAGGGTCAGGTGTCTGGCTCAGGGACACAATGGTAGAAAGTGTGATTTGAACCTGCAAACTTTTGTGGTTATCTGGCTCATAGGCAAGCATGTTACCCACTGGGATACTATTACTTGGCTACAGGACAAGTGTTGTGGCTGAAAGGATCTTACTTTGGACAGCTGGGGAAAATGCAGAGAGGAGAGTAAACTGAGGGGTGACCATGCCACACACACCAGGGTAAAAATACTGATTTCCACACTGCTGTGCCCACAGAGGGCCACACATCTGAAAAAAGACAAAACATTTCACTGGTGGTGCAAGAAATAAGTCCATGTCCAAGGACAATTCTGCTGCTTGGTTATATAAAGAAAGAAAGATTATTTTTGCTATTTTACTTCTGCACTTTACCATGAATTTGTCATTAGTTGTCCGAGTGAGAGTCAAACCTAGGCTCATGTTGACATTGACATTCTTGACATCTGGTATGTTGACTGAGTCTAAAGAAAAATTTAATTGTATCAGAACAAAGCTTCATAAAATGTTCAGATCTTTCAATAGTTTGTTATTGAATCCAACTTACTCTGCAGATTTAGTTTATCACAGCTGGATCCAGTACCCGAGACAGAACACCTGTAAATGTCCCCCTTCCTATTACTAGGAAGTCCACTCAAAGGAGATCCCACCAACAACCTAAAAAATATAAATCAAATAATAAATTACAGGAACAATACAACTACAATTGTTAGTAACAGTTTTGCCAACCACACTTTCTGCATTAATTGATCTGTCATAATTTGGGAAGGTGGTATATGCATCTTGAATTTGATTTGGAACTGGTGAAACTGCTTTCACTGTTAAAAACCAGCAGCGAGCACATTACTCAGCATCGGTTTATATAAATTCTTGGATTAAATGACCTGCTTTAGATCATGCCACAGCACATTACTTTTTTATGCCTTTTCTGAAATAGTCTCTTGCTGACAAGCAAATGTTGGACATTTTTGATGCAGGTTTTTGCCCTGCGAGGCAGGTCTGTTTGTCTGTCTTGTGTATTTCTGCAGGACTGTCAAGAGCAGACCGCGTCCTTCCAGCATTGGTGGAGTTGTGGCCGCCCCTATGGATGTGGTTAGCTGAGTGATCAATGCGAACTATCAAAGGAGAAGTCTGGTGTACCAGCAGGAAGGAGGGGCGAATGACTGGTGATGTTGCTCCCGTTACCGTCCTGTTGTCATGTTTCGTGCTGCCCTGTGGTTCCTTGATCAATATGGTACATTGATTTTCACTGAATAAAACCATACTGGATCTCTCTTTGTGGCATTTGTCCGTGTTAGTGGGCTCGAGCTAGTGCAGTCCAACACCGGCTTGTCACTGTATTGTCGCTGTCTCTGACTCCTAGACATGGGGACATGATAGTTTGTCCCACTAATGTAGTAAAATGCTGTAGAGGTTTCTGCTTTTCTTTGTTGATTGTTCACCACTCTTAATGCAACAATAGAATATCATCAGGAGGGAAGCCAGCAACCAGTACTGGTTATTCTGAGATGAAATGTATTTAAATTGTGAAGCACTGCACTAACAAAAATGCAAAAACAACAATAATAATTCTGCTCATAATATCAAACATATGTTTGAATATTATTAACTTATTATTTATTCCAATACAGACAATTGTATTATAATTCAGGAGTGTAAGTGAAGTGATTGTCATTGTGAAACACTGCAGCACAGCACACAGTGCGCACAATGAAATGTGTCCTCTGCTTTTAACCATCACCCTTGTTGAGCAGTGGGCAGCCATGAAAGGCACCCTGGGAGCAGTGTGGGGATGGTACTTTGCTCAGTTGCACCTCAGTGGCACCATGGCGGTTCGGGATTCGAACCTGCAACCTTCTGATTGCGGGGCCGCTTCCTTAACTGCTAGGCCACCACTGGTCCTGTAATAATTGTGTTACATGACAGTTTTCTTTAAGGCAGAAATCCAAGTAATCACCATAGCTGGATTACTCTGCAGGATATGAGCATCAGAACGACACTGTAAGTCATACCAGTGTGTGTAGGTGTACTGTGAGTTCACTCGATTATACACATTAGAGCTAACCACACCTTCCAGATAAAAGGCACAAAAATACTCTTCTGAGAGTAAACACTACATTCCTATCAGTGGTGCACTGCACTTTGACTCAATACATCCGGCAAGAAATGAACCTTCCTAAAATGGTTAAGGACTCTGATAAAGACAACAGGAAGCAGGGTCACTATCAGTTTAGTCCCCAAACATAAAAAACTCTAGTGCAGTATATTTCATACAGATGTGTGATCATTACACTTATAGATATTGGATAATATTCCTTTATTAGTACCATAAGTGGCACAAAATTTCATCTTATCTTTACTGATATGTTTTACCAGATCAGTAGTCTTTAGTCTTTCATCTGACATAGCTTTGGTCTGTCTGAGATTAGTAATTATTAATGCAATGCAAAGACTTTGGTCAAAATACTTCAGAATTATTGTACCTGGCATAAAAGTCACTTTTTTATAGAACAGGAATTGTGCAATCTTCTGAGACAGACACTCTTCTGGGAAGTGAGGTAAGACATACGTATGCATGATAATGCATGATTCACAGAGAAGGTCTGTGCTGCCTGCAAGAGAAGTGATGTCACCGAGTCCATGTTTGCCTGTGTCTCAAGAACAGCCCACTGTGTCACAGGAAGTGGCTCATTTAACAAAGAAACTCTGACCCGGGCGTATGATGCAACATGTTTGGGAATACCTTATAAAGTTCTGTTGCGTATTCACCCCTCTTCTAGACTGAGATTAAATGAGCTGCATTTTTATACCTTGACTGTATCACAGTAGAAGGCAGCTCTAATTTTAAGAAGATGCTCTGAGACGAACAAATGGGCAGACTACAATTGCTGCTCCATTAAATATAATTTCCATAGAAGCAGACGTTTGGGGTTGTCACGTCTACGGACTTACGAGGGAAGGAAGCGCAGAGGTTTGACATACTGGGAACGGGGGTTTTATTATAACAAACAAAGAAATACAAATAAAGACTGGCGCGGTGGCCGAAAACGATTTAAACTTAAATAAAGAACATAAACAAACCCGTAGGCGTGTGGCGATTGCCAGAACTCAAAACACATAACACCAAACAAGGTCAAGTTCGTGCATAGAGTTCACGAAAATGCCAGCGACCCCGAACGGGCGGAAACTTCCGGCATTTATGGGGCGTCAGGATTGGGTTCCGGTGTGGAGCCCAGCTGCAGGCAATCCTGACAGAGCCCCCCCTCCAAGGGCTACGTCCTCGGAGCCCCAACAGTACCATCAGTGGAGGCGGCGGGGCGGACGGCGGCAACCACAGGGCTCCTGCCCTGCTGTATCCTCCCCTTGGAGGACCCGGTCCCTCGGGCTGGCTCCCCGGCGTGGTCAGGCGTGGCGGCCCCGGTCCCTCGGGCTGGCTCCCCGGCGTGGTCAGGCGTGGCGGCCCCGGTCCCTCGGCCTGGCTCCCCGGCGTGGTCAGGCGTGGCGGCCCCGGTCCCTCGGCCTGGCTCCCCGGCGTGGTCAGGCGTGGCGGCCCCGGTCCCTCGGCCTGGCTCCCCGGCGTGGTCAGGCGTGGCGGCCCCGGACCCTCGGCCTGGCTCCCCGGCGTGGTCCCGCTTGGCGGCCCCGGACCCTCGGCCTGGCTCCCCGGCGTGGTCCCGCTTGGCGGCCCCGGACCCTCGGCCTGGCTCCCCGGCGTGGTCCCGCTTGGCGGCCCCGGACCCTCGGCCTGGCTCCCCGGCGTGGTCCCGCTTGGCGGCCCCGGACCCTCGTACCTGCACACAATAATCAGGGCCGATCCATCTGGGTACGTGTGGGCCCTGTCTCCACACGTCTCCTCTGACACATCTTGTGTCACCCCCTGCACCGCGCAGGGAGATTGTCCCAGAACCTCCGGCGACTGTTCCAGGCACCCCAGGCTGGTGCCTTCTGGGACTATGCAGCCCCTCTCGCTGCCCGGCCCTGGTGCCAAGGGGGAGGCATTGCCAGACCATCCGGCTAGCCCCTTCTGCGTCCGTTGGGACAAGCAGGCCCTCTTCCTGCCTGTCCCAGCTGGGTCCTCATGCCTACCCGGGGGCTCTATGGCGCTCCACCCCTTTGGAGGCAGACGCAGGCCCATGCCTGGCCCGCCCTCCTCACTGGCTACCGGAGGACCCAGCTCAATCGCTTCCCCACCTACCCTCCCCTCAGGAGGAGTCCCCAACCCGAACTGCACCCCCCCAAAAAATTCTTTGGGGGAGCACCCCCCCCGGCTGGACTTAGGGGTACCTTGGGGCTTGTCCACCTCGCCTTGGACCAGCACATTCGGGTCAGGAACCTCCTCCCTGGGGTTCGGCTCCGTGGCTGGGTCGCCATCTGGTGGACACAAAGAGGGGAAGTGGGGGCGACATACGGACACATATGCCACGCACACACACACAGACAGAGACAGACAGAAGAGAGGGTCGTCTGGCTCCCTCTCTGGGCTCTCCGGGACCTCCTCAGGGGGCACAGCCAGGATCTCGGGAGGTGCGATCTTTTCGTCGCCCGCCAGTGCTTGGTCTTCTTGCCCCGGATCCTGACTGGCGCTGGACGTGGTGGAGGAGCAGAGTTCGATCCATGGCTCAGGCTCTGGCCGATCAAACTCCGCCCTCAGTCTCTGCTGGAAGTCCCGAAAACTGCTGTCTGTCTCTCCCTGCTGCCAGAGGGCTGTGCTCCAGCCCCATGCTGACCCAAGCAGACACGCGAGGATGGTGATGGTCTCATCAGTGTCTGCTGCCCCACTGAAGGGTCCTGGGACCATTTGGCTGTCCCACACGGGGCTGGGCACGTCGCTGGAGATGGTGGTGGGCGTGTGGCGTGGGGGGTGGTGGACATCTTCTCCAGCATGCGGGGGGCGCTGGTGATGCGCTGCCGTTCAGCTGGGGAACGTCCGAGCAGAGGGAAGGCGGGTCGGCGACTGGAGCTGGGAGGGCATCTTCCCTGTGAGGCAGTTCCGGCAGTGCAGTTGCTGGCTGGCGACCTCCTGTTGCCCTGTTCCACCAGCTTACCCCCACATCGCTGTCCTCCTCCTCACTGTTGTCGCACCTCTGGGACTGACGTGGGTTTCCACGGACCTCGCAACGATCATGGACGGGCACGATGGGCGGAGCCATCCCGGCACCGACTGCCCAATCGGCGTCATCCTCGTGTTGGTCCGTGTCGACCTCATACCCTCGGAAGTCACGTGGATCTTCACGGATGTCGCGACAATCTCGGACGCGCGCGCTGGGTGGAGCCATCCCGGCCCCGACTGCCCAACGAAAATCCACGTCATTGTCGCTTTCGTCATCCGTGTCCTCCCACCTGTGACTCAGAGGGTCGTCCACCCTGCGGACATCCTGGACCCAGGGTGCGATCAACTCCCAGGGACAGTACTCTGGCCATTCGGGCTGGAGCCTGCCCACCTCCTCGCTGGACGAACGCCGCCGTTGACGCTTCTCACCCCCCTGGAAGTGACGTGGGTCCCCACGGACCTCGCGACGATTGCAGACTGGTGCGATGGGCGGAGCCCAACTCTCGTCTCCCGTGCTCTCGTCGTCGTCCGTGTCGTCCCAGTCCACGGGGAGCCTTGCCAGCAGAGCGCAGAGTTCTTGGCTCGACATGGCGAAGATCGTGGGGGTCGCATCTTCTGCGCTCGCTGCCCACGTCACTTCCTCGCTGCTGCCGACGCCAACGTCCTCGCTCCGCCCACTCACCCGCCGACGTTGTCGCTTCCGGGTTTCGCGGAGTTTCCCGGGGGTGACGTCATCACCCGGCGCCGCGTACCACGGCTTCTCGGGGAGAAAACGCTCCACCAGAACGGGCGGCGCGTCTCTCCCCTGGCGTCCGCGTTCGCCGCGCCGGGCTGCGTCCTTCGCGGCGTTTCTTCTCCTCTGCTTTCTACCTCTGCGCTTTTGGGGGGTCGCTGGCATTCTGTCACGTCTACGGACTTACGAGGGAAGGAAGCGCAGAGGTTTGACATACTGGGAACGGGGGTTTTATTATAACAAACAAAGAAATACAAATAAAGACTGGCGCGGTGGCCGAAAACGATTTAAACTTAAATAAAGAACATAAACAAACCCGTAGGCGTGTGGCGATTGCCAGAACTCAAAACACATAACACCAAACAAGGTCAAGTTCGTGCATAGAGTTCACGAAAATGCCAGCGACCCCGAACGGGCGGAAACTTCCGGCATTTATGGGGCGTCAGGATTGGGTTCCGGTGTGGAGCCCAGCTGCAGGCAATCCTGACAGGGGTCTTGAAAAATGATGGCACTCTGTTTAATTGCTGCGTGTGTCTGCCGATTTACAGGCACTTCCTTAGTCTATGTGGCCGAGTATCATGTTACAGCACACTAGGAAATGTAGCATTTACTGAAATGGTTTGTTTGCAAAGGGAATGAAGAGAAAGGAAGTGTCATGTCTCTGGAGAAAACAAAAATTCTCCAAACACTGTCTGTGGGATGGTCTGTACTGTAGAGAACAGGAAGTTTGCGGAGAGTAGATTAATCGTGGAGGCAGTCAAGATGCAACGTCACTATTCCAGTTCTAAGTAACATGCAACTGTGCATGCATTTACAAAACACTTTTCAGCACATGATCATGCTCAGTCCTGTACAGAGTGCAGACCCTGTATCATAAATACTTACCATTTCCCTTGGTAATTGCTGAATTGTTGAACACTGTAACCAAACTGCTCTTCTGCTGGGCCAGTGAACACCTTGGCTCCCACTGTCCCAACATTAAATCCATGGCAATCCTGTGTGACCCAACCTGCAGAACACCAAGCACAGGTACAAGAGAATGTAAAAAAAGATGTTATAAAGATGTTATAGATGTTATAAGATGCCAATGTTATAGTTTCTGTCTCACATGTTATGATTATTTATTTAATTGGTATTTCTTCAGTTCAGCTAGCTGTAGCTTTGAAGCCAACAATATGAATAGAAATTCCTAATTTAAAGGGAAAGACATGAAACAAACTGCCTAAAGCTGCCTAATTTCAGTTTTGTACATGCATTAACACTAGACAGATTGTGACCTGGAACCGAGTGCCTCACGGCCCATCAGATTGAAGCATGCTGCAGCACGATGTGTGCTCAGGTAAAGAGGCTGAAGCACAGACATGTAGGTTACAATGGTTGGTTACAGATAAACACAGCGGCTTCAAAGACTGAGGCTTCAATTAGAGCAGCCCATGGATACAAACAATAGTTATCAGCACGTGTAGTAGTCCGTCCTCTCGATGACTTTCTGCCTACATTCACCATGCGACTGGCATTTTGTGATTAGGGATATTTTTGTGATGACTGCTAGACCTTTGCAAGAAAATCTTTTATTATTATTATTTATTCATATGTAATTATGCTAAGCTGAAATCCAGCAGCATGTTACAAGAAGTTACTAAAAAAGTAATGCAATTTCCACAAAAGGGGCCTTCGGAAGCAAATGAACTGCAAGGTACATTTCAGAACTAGCTAAGGTCAATATGCTTCACAACAAGCCCATTTCCTGTGTTTACTAAGGTGATCTCACAGTAACACCACACCTCCAGATATAAACGTAAAGTCACCTCTTCCTCAATGAAACTGCGGAGGAAGCTTGTGAGAACCTCTGCAAACATCAGCAGAATGGAGTGAACAGTGCCGACTGATGCTGCATGTTGGTACAGCAAATGGTGTAAACATTTTTGCAGTTACCATATTGAGTCAAAACTCATTTAATTTATTTACTGGTCCAGACAGAAACTGTGGGAGTCATGGAGGACAACGCTTCCTTCCTAGAACTTCCAAAAAACAATGCCGTTTCAGAAATGATGTGTGATGTGTGCAGTAAAAAAGGGCTGCCCTTTGACATGGCCGACATGACTAAGGTCTCTTATAAGCCCGGCCAGTGCGTTCCACCATCTGTCGCACTGGAATCAGAAATTCCAGGCAGGGGCCTGCCTTGCTGTCAACAAAGAAGTTCTTAGTTTAAAACAAGCCTGAGTCTGCACGGGCTCGTAGGAGAAGAGTGTGCAGGGAAAGACAGATCCCCACTACTGACTGTGCTAATGCTGCAGATTCAGCTCCAATGCCGTTCCACTCCAGTGGCTGCTTTATGGTCAGTAAGCTGGATAACCCAGTCTAGTCCCGCTGTGACACTACACGGGGTTTCTGTCCGAACAGGAAGGCATGAGAACTGGCTCAGAGTGTGTGTTCTGCTCGCAGTCAAGGTTCAGAATTCAGAGGTGATCATAAGTATGCACACAATCACATTTCACAATCACAATCACAACCAGTACTGTAACAAACAGCAGTCTTAGCAAAAACTGTCAGACATCATGTAAAGTATAAAGACAGGTATCATATAAAAAGTATAAAGTCAGGGATCATGTACAAAATATAAAGTCAGGCATCATGTAAAAAGTATAAAGTTAGGCATCATGTAAAAAGTATAAAGTCAGGCATCATGAAATGTATGAAGTCAGGCATCATGTAAAAAGTATAAAGTCAGGCATCATGAAATGTATGAAGTCAGGCATCATGTAAAAAGTATAAAGTCAGGCATCATGTAAAAAGAATAAAGTCAGGCATCAGGTAAAAAGTATAAAGTCAGGCATTATGTAAAAAGTATAAAGTCAGGGATCATGTAAAAAGTATAAAGTCAGGCATTATGTAAAAAGTATAAAGTCAGGCATCATGTAAAAAGTATAAAGTCAGGCATTATGTAAAAAGTATAAAGTCAGGGATCATGTAAAAAGTATAAAGTCAGGCATCATGTAAAAAGTATAAAGTCAGGCATAATGAAATGTATGAAGTCAGGCCTCTTGTAATGTATAACGTCAGGGATCATGTAAAAAGTATAAAGTCAGGGATCATGTAAAAAGTATAAAGTCAGGGATCATGCAGAAAGTATAAAGTCAGGCATCATGTAAAAAGTATAAAGTCAGGCATCATGTAATGTATGAAGTCAGGCATCTTGTAATGTATAAAGTCAGGGATCATGTAAAAGTATAAAGTGTCATGTCTTCAGAGCAGCGCAGCGCACTGAGCTGCAAGGTGCACAGAGCCGGACCGATCACTCTGAAAACGCATTCAGTGGAAAAACTTACTTTGTGTTAGAAGCAGTACGCCGAGCCCCTTCACCAGAACTTCCTCCATGTTCACGCGGGAACAGAGACAAGTTTTTGCCCGCAGAAAGCAGACACAACACAAGTTATAGGAGGCAGCCTGTCTGCCCGTGGTGGTGGGCGTCGTTTGTGACGTCATCAAATCCCCGCCTTGCTTCTGAGGGGAAATTCACGCTTAAAGCCTCCACAGGTAAGGTCTTGGTTCTTTTACTGCGATCTGAAAATCTGAGCCAGAACGACAGAATGTTTAAACATAAAACTACTGCATAGTGAAAGCGTGACCCATTCATTTAATTCAAAACCCTAAATGCAATCTTATTTCTATTTTTATTTCTATGTGTTTTCTATCACTCTGAAGTGGCTGTTGCTGGTGTGTTTGTTGTTGTGCTGCAACATTGCTGTACAGTAAGTAAAATTGTGTCATGTTTACAGCCGTGGCGGTGTTTGATATGGGCGACATGGGCGGTTGCCCAGGACGGCATCGTGGTGGAGGAGGCTTCAGGGGCATCGGCCATTTGTTTTGAGCGCACGCCCATGTTGCCCTGACGTCATGACGTCATTGCATGGTCACCGATAGGTTTTCTATTCGTCGTTCCCGGGGAATAAGGGAGCCCTCTTGTTGCGAGGTGCACCTGCTGCAGCAGGAGATTCTCTGACCGGCTTCAGTGAGGCTTAGAGCCAGGATTATTTCAGAAATAAACAACTGTTCACCAAGGGTGATGGTTAAACGCAGAGGACACATTTCACACTGTGTGCTGTGCTGCAGTGTTTCACATTGACATTCGCTTCACTTTACTTTTTTTTTAGATGGTAGGGTGGTAGTAGTGTAAAGTAAAGTGAAGTGATTGATACACAGCAGCACAGCACACGGTGCACACAGTGAAATTTGTCCTCTGCATTTAACCCATCACCCTGAGTGAACAGTGGGCAGCAGTGACAGGTGCCCAGGGAGCAGTGTGTGGGGACGGTGCTTTGCTCAGTGGCACCTCAGTGGCACCTTGGCGGATCGGGATTCGAACCGGCAACCATCTGATTACGGGGCTGCTTCCTTAACCGCAAGGCCACCACTGCCCCTAGAGGGGAACACACTTGTCTATGAACCCCACTTACTACCATTGTGTCCCTGAGCAAGACACTTAGCCCTAAGTTGCTCCCGGGGGGGACTGTCCCTGTAACTACTGATTGTAAGTCGCTCTGGATAAGGGCGTCTGATAAATGCCGTAAATGTAAATGTAAGATGCTGAGCTTGACCACATTTTTTTATCTGTTCCCCGGCCCACCTGAACAAAGTATTCCATGCCACACAGTCCTTGGGTGGTAGTAGCCTAGTGGGTAACACACTCGCCTATGAACCAGAAGACCCAGGTTCAAATCCCACTTACTACCATTGTGTCCCTGAGCAAGACACTTAACCCCAAGTTGCTCCAGGGGGGACTGTCCCTGTAACTACAGATTGTAAGCCGCTCTGGATAAGGGCGTCTGATAAATTCTGTAAATGTTAACTGGCACAGGTAGGTTGGAATTAGTGACTGACCCAACTGCCACATTTACATGATAAAATCTGACATTGGTTGTACAAGACTGATGAAGAATACTATAATGACAACATATTGTCAAATAACTTATATATAACTTATAAAGTAATATAAATCTGGAAATGACCTGGCTTCCACAATGTGAAGAGAAACCCCCAGACAAATTTAACTCAGAATGGCCTTTGTTCTAACCTGAGTTCTGTGGGCGTGTTCCTGTGATTTACAGACTTTAGTTTGACTAAAGTTCTACAGGGCAGGCAAACACATGCATACCCCGAACACTTTGGTCAAAACCTTATAAGGTCTTACACACTGCCACACATTATCTCAATGGGTAGTTCCTGGTAAAAAAATTATAATCAAAAGATACAGAGAGCACAATCTGGGATCTCAAAAACAGGCGTTATCTGTAAAAACCCGTAGATAGAAAGAAAACATATTTTAAGTTAAATTCTTTTGCAGGCATCAAGGACATTGCCTCTTTAAAAACAGCATAAATATGTAATATAGCATACAGGAAGACCACAAATTACGTTACCATGGTTGTTTTTTCATCTTGTCTAATGTATATATTTCAATAAACCTTTTTTTCATTTTGGTCATCAAGATCAGAATGCAAGGCACTGTTATCACCACTATGCCAAAAACGGGACGTTTTTGAAATGTTCAGTCCATATTACTGCCTATGCCACATTTTAAGCCACGGTCTTCCAAATGTTTTTGGCAAATCAAGCCACCATCCACACAAACGGAGGCCGTGCCATGAGATGCTGTCACACTCAGGAATTGGCCTGAGGTGTGCTATCCAGCAAGAAACAACCTATTCAGCACATGTACATGCAGGAAAATCAGAAAACAATCCACAGCTGCTTTCCAGTTGGCACAACAGCTATAGCCATAGCTATAATAATCACCTGTAATATATCTGCTAATGTGTGTGGATATGCGCACTGCTGCCAGACTCCTGTTGTAACAGGAATGTGAGAATTTCAAAGAGGAAAATAAAGAGGAAAAAGTAAGACCAGCACCAACAAGTTGATCCTACATGCTCTGGCCGTGTTTGCCCATTGTTCCTTTTACATCCTTCTGGTGATGTCCAGAACTTCATGTGTGTAAACATGATTTTGTTAACATTGCTGTGGCCTGAGACTTGAGCCCTTGTACAGACAAGTGGAGTTGAAACATCTAGACAGTTATCTTAAATCCAAACTCTTCAAGTAAAACTGAAATGTAAGACATATGTTCAACATGGGGTCATGAAGCGGGCAGTAATGGGGCACCACTGAAAGGATTAATGAGGGCAGATGCTAATCCCTAACACATGAATAAAGTCCCTTCCACTGAAAAAAGGCAGGATCTGTAATCCCATGTGCACATTTTTGATTAAACCTAAAAGTTTACCATAAAAAAATGCATTTGTAACATTTGTAAAGTTATACATGATTAAAGTTTTATTTAGATATACTTTAACACAAATATTGACACATAATGTAAGGGAGTCAATAAAAAACAAAATATTTTATTTATCAATATAATTTCCTTTGAAAACACTTGTGTGTAACAGAGTATATATAGTTATCCAGACCAGTGCATTACAAGTAAACCTTCCCAGCAGTGCATATCAACTGCTCTCATTTTTCAGAGAGGCCTGAATTTTACAGATCCCAGTTTGCATTAACTTGTTTTAAATTTTTGTTGTAATGACCAATGAGAATGCTTTTTTGTTGGTGATCTAATTTTGGCCAGAAGAGGTCAACAATGTCAACAAATGCCATATTGACCAACTTGCACTAAAAAGGACTAAAATGTGGCATCTATAATTCACAAAGCATGTAGCAACAACAGTTAACTCGACTAATGACTTGCTTAATGAAAAGTGGGGCACATACAAAAAAACTGTGAACAAGGACCTGTGCAATTAATTTTACGTATATGATCAAAGAACATGACAGATTAACCCCTAAACAGTTAATCAAACTAAGTGGCAATGAAGAAACAATTAATGAAATTGAATTTTCATCTCAATAACTACATACTGCAATAACGCCCTCTAGTGCATTTCTTATCATTGCTACTTTTGTAAAACAAAAATTGGAAAAACCATGAATGATGAACACCGCTGAAGTTAAAATAGAAATAAATACAGAAAATACAGATGGAAAGCAGCCAGACAAGAAGCAATATCGGACCAATTATTAGTCGGATATTATTAGATTGGTTCAACATATAGTGATGCTGTGTTGTAAATATTGAAAAGGTACCACCCCTGTTATTTGTATTTTCACAAAGAAAGCCCATTCAATGACATCAGCAATGTACAGGCTGAAAAAAACCTTTCAAAATATTCTTTCAACGGTGTTAATCAAATCTGATATTTTGCTCCAGTAAGGAGCAATAAGAAAAAAGACATCACACGTCTTTTGCTTTAGACTGAATCTGTTATAATGCGTGCAGTAACATTCTTTAACCTGGTCAAATACAAGTAAGACACATTTTGTAAATGCATAGTGATTTGTTTACCAGACACCCTTTATTTCCAAAACTAGTGAAAGAATCCACCATTCATCCATTTTTCATTCCATCATTGTGTCCTGCAGAGCTGGGCAGCTGTTATCTTGAAGCGCTTATTAGCAAATGGCTAACAAGCGAAAGTGGGCACAACCAATGGCAGTTTAATCCTGCTTGAATCTATGTCACATTCACTCACAGAAATATATGCAACCTGAGTAGCATTGCTGATTTAAAAAAAAAAGCATACACAGGCATTACTGCTTGTTTTGTACTTAAAGACGTCTTAAATTACACACTTGCAAACATTCATGTATCCACATACAACATATGTACAAATAAGACTACATTTAATTGCCATTACAGTACAAACTTGTTTCGATGTCCTTCATTTTGAGGGTACATGCCTGTGACAAAGGTCAGTGTTTTGCTTTATAGACGAGAAGAAATGTGCCAAAATTCATAAAATGTCTACAAACACACAAACAAATCGCTGAGTTATTGAGATTTACAGTGTTTTCATTACAAAAGCAAAATTACAGGCCTTTTTAATGTGATTAGTCTCCAACATGGTTAGTCATGTTCATGTCCCCTTGGAGACAGTATGGTCCTGAAAAATGGTCACAGGCAATCTAAGACGATCTGGTGTGCAATGCCAAGATCCAGTTCCTACGACAGAGGCTCCTTATTGCATTTGAAGGTGGATTGTCCTTCAAAAAGAAGACCTCCAAAGCAGGGATATTATGCTGGTGGAGCACATTTCGGTAGATACGATGTATTTGAAGACTGCAGACAAGCTGTTGATGCATCCCATTGTAGATTCAGCTATACTTCCTCCATAAATTCATGTTCTTGCTACAGAGGACCACTTTTAGGGGACAATTAACTTATTTAGGAAATTGTTGGGATTCAGTTGTTTAAACTGTGTTTAAACACAGAATTTTTTGGTGCAGTATGCAAAGTGAAAACAGCCTCACTCATCCTTCATTTCTTCCATAGTTTTTCTCTTGAAGAATCCAGCCTAGGTAAAGAATGAAATGGAATATAAGGGCTTATGTTTTGCATTCAGAATTGTGTATATATGTGTGTGTGTGTATATAAATATATATAGACTATATACAGTAATATATAGTGTATAGTATAGTATATAGACTATACACACATTTTGAAATTATGAAAAAGGTTGGAAAAAGGCTTTTAGTACATTTATTGTGAATTAAATGTCTTGTGACAGAATATTATTTAATACTATCTAGCTCTACTCATGCTAAGGGTTAGCTATATTAAGACCAGAATGAACTAAAACCAGTTCTAACTGGTTCTAGTTTTGTAATTGAATGTGACTGAGGCAGTTGGACTCCTACCTTCCATAAAACAAAGATCACCAGTGCCAGGATAAGAAGTCCTATGAGAATGCTGAGGACAATGATCCACAGAGGAATCCCATCCAGGCCCTCCTTAGAAATCTGCACTTTGACCTGCAAGAGCATGAAATATGAGCTTGAATTTCCTGCTTTTACCAGTGGCCCAGACAATAAACATTCTGTTTCAAGTGCTGGACTCACGTCTCTGACTTCATTGATCTTGTTCAACATGAAAAGCTCTGGGCTGAGAGTACCTAGTCTGGCATGAACAGTCATTGACAGACTGGAATATTCTGCCTGCAAAGAAACAAACAAGTTGCATTCTAAAGGGAATGTAATAAAAAATGTTAATTTTAGTAATGACATTTACTCATTTTTATTCATCCTGCATGACTAGTGACATGATCCTAAAATGTGTCTGAAGCTTGCATGCATGACACACTGATTGTGTTTCTATTTTATGTTTTTATATTTTCTTAATATATCTTGACACTATGGTGTGTTTTTCCCATGGACCATGACAGGATGGTCTTCATATGGATCTTTGTGCTGGTTCCTAGCCTCACATTTTCCTTATTTCCTCTCCTCTCATTTTCCTCTTCCTCTTCTGTTCTATTGAGGCGCCCCCTAGGCCCTATATCAAGAAAAAATTGCACATACACCATATATTCCTAGGGGGGGCGCCTCATACTGTTCCCTTTGTCTTGGCTTCATCCTGTGTGTGGTAGTCCAGCATTTTTCAAACTCATTTGTCCTGGGGACCAGTCATGTCAGGCTTTGGGACTGCAGGGGCCTGCATAAATGACCGCACCCAACCAAGTAAATGGGTGATGCTTTTTTGTCAGTTGGCATCATTTGACTTTTCCAAAGGAAAGATTCCAGACTCGCTTGCTTCAGACATGCCGTGATTTATTGACCGCTCTTAAAATGTGTGTGTTAAAGGTTTGTAGTGAATGAGACAAAGGGGTGGGCTGTGAACTCAAGGGGGACAGAACTTCTGACTGAATTTTGACAGGTGCAGAAGAGGCCCATAGTTTGAGAAATGTGGTGTTAGTCTACACAACCTGCACAAGTGGTTGTATCTGCTTGCTTTGTTTAGTGATTTTTCGTTTTTTGGGCCCAAAGTGTAAAGCATGACACTAGGACAGATTTGCTAGGTGTTTCTTAAACGAATTCACTAATTCTTAATAGGTTGGATGGGTCCTTCCATGTCGGGTCCTTCAGACATGAGACAACACAGTGGAACAGTCTAGCTAGTGTGCAGGCATTTGGGATTGAAGCCCCCATTCTAGTATGTATGCATTGGATTCTGGGTGGTTTATGAGCACCGAGCGTGCACAGGTCCTTGCTTTAAAAAAATTCTCTGAATGAGGGATTTGGTGGGATTTGAATGACCCTAGACACTGAAACAATCTTCATCTGGATTTGATGATGTGCCTTTTGAAATTTATCCTTGAGTTTGAGAAACACTCTGGATGTGTAACAGAAAACAGGTGAGTGAATCTTTCAATCATGGAAACAGCATGAATAATTTACCCTTGTGGTAAAACCAATTTTGACACCCACGGGTGTCATATGTACTTCTGTAGGGAACTAACAAATCTGCACTCAAGAACTCACTGTATCATACAACGATTTCATTTCATGTCCTTTTGCATTAACCAACTGATACACGGTGTGCAGCGTATTTGGTTTTGGGCAAACTTACTTTGACAAAGGTTGGCTTCCACACTCTGAAGGTGACGTTAACCTGACTGAAACTTACAGGTGGTACATTGCAGCTAAAGGACGCACAGTTGTCCCTACAGGTCTTAAACAGACACACAGCACAATTTATACCACAATTTACGTCACACATATTATAAGACAACCAAAACACACAATTAGACAACTTGGTCACATATTTGCTTACCACAAGGTAGTTGCTAAGGGTCTCAGTTTTTGGTTTTGGAGTGGAAAAATGTTTGACACTGATCTTGAGGGGATCAATCAGGGATGTTGCATTACAGACCACGTTCTTTGGAAGAACAGGATAACACATTTGAATACGATCATATATCGATCATCAGTCTTCAATACATACGAAGTTAATCAATTGTTTCTTTTTGTTTCAATGACTCTTATGAGTAAAGACATTCAACACAACACTGGTGTCAAGATCATAATATTTCTGAGTCATTCAGTTCCACTTCCCAGACCAGGGTTTTGTGTTTCTGTTTCTGTGGTAAGAAGGACCCAAACGCATGACTCACAAACACTGGGCTTTAGTAAAATGAAACCGGGCCCAGGGGCCCTCACACAGACACAAAACCACAATAAAATGAATAATGATAGAATGAGGACAAGACATGGCATGGATACATTAATACTAATAATACTAATAGGGTGGTATTAGCCTAGTGGGTAACACACTCGCCTATGAACCAGAAGACCCGGGTTCGAATCCCACTTACTACCATTGTGTCCCTGAGCAAGACACTTAACCATAAATTGCTCCAGGGAGATTGTAAGTCACTCTGGATAAGGGCGTCTGATAAATGCTGTAAATGTAAATGTAATAATCAAGATGTAAACAACCAGGGTAATCAGAGAGGATAGGGAATGAGGGACTGGGAAACGGAACAGGAGGACCCAGAAATACCAGGATGGTGACAACTGGTCACCTCAATTTCCCTCACAACTTAAGTTGAATTAAAAAATCTCAAAGGAACATCACCAATGTGTCGCCACTGGAAACTATACACTTATACAATACATTTAGTTCATAAAACTGCATTTAACAGTTTCTGAGCAAAAATAAATATAAAGTGATAACTGAATGAATTCACTCTGGGATACCGTACCGCTGGTTGGGTTGTGATGTGTGTGAGGTAGAGCAGGTTATTCGCTCTTGGTGAAATTTCCATATATGTCACTGTTAGCTGAAGAGGTGGCGTCTCCATCTCTGTCTCATTCTCGATCTTTAGGGCAGATTAAGCATACAATATGATGAATATGAGGTCACTAAAATTCCTAAATATAAATCCAGACCTCAAAATCCATGATGATGCTTCTTACTGTGTAGCTGATCTTCACTTCATCTCCGATCACACTAGTGTGGTTTAGAATGCTGGGGAACGTCTCTCCCTCTTTTATGATGATGTGTTCTTCCTTCATGTACTTGTGACTATTATATGACCAGAAATAATGAAAGAATGGACTATTTAGAAATGGGCCATAATATCAAATGGTTGCAAAGAAATGCATGTCAGCACAATGCAAAAAATGTAATTTTATTGCCATTGCCTGATACCTGAAGATGGATACATGAAGTGGATTGTCTATAATGTTTTGGCTTAAGGAATGACTGAATTACTCTCATTCATTCACTCACGCTGTAAATCTCAGGCTGGGTTCATAGGTGACTGGGATGATGATCTGGACAAAGTTGTCCTTGAGTGCAGACTCAGGCTCCTCACTGTCACTAAGTGAACATAAATCAGGAATGTATGAAAGTGAAAGTATCATGAGTATCATGATTAGTGAAATGTTTATTACAGTAGGACTGATCGGAAACATTCTCTCCCTTACGTGCTTGCTGTTACATTGATGACAATGTCCTTCTGTATGTGTGAGGGATTTACTTCAAAGATGACCTTAAACTCCTCCTGGGAAAATAAATTAGAAATTATTCAACATGGGAAAAACCTTATTCAATACACATCATCATGTCTACAGAACAAAACTACAGTATTCAATATAGTAAACGTGCTGCACTTTTTAAAATACAGTAACTGTGACGAAAATGTGGTCCCCAGTCATAGTCTGCTGTTTCCCTGGCTGGTTGCATTCCTAAATTAATTTGATAAATCAACTCTCTATGATGTTATAACTGTTGTTCAAAATAATGTTGTATTGCTGTATTACTGACAGGGGTGAACAGAGTAACCTAAAAAATAATGCCTGTATTTTACTACCTCAAAGTGGAGTACTATAACTGCATGAAATAGCAGCATGTACTACAACTCTATTCTGAGTTTAACCAACCTCTATTTAAAAATGTTTTTAAATAAATATTTTCCGATTGGCCAAATGTGAAATGAACAGCATATGGTTTTACCTCTGTTTTTGTTTTGAGGAATGGATAACCAACTGCACACACCACTCTGGTTTTGTTCGGTTCGCATTCTTTTGCCTGCAAAAGACGTGCTTTCATTAAACTAAGATGAACACGCCTTTATCTAGCAATCTAATTTAGCCCACTGGCTCACCTCCACTTTTACGTAGTTGATATTTTCTGAGTAGCTTAAGTGAACTTTGGTGTTGTAGGCATTGTCCCTGCTGTTCCCGATGTTGATGGTGATGTGAAATTTCTCTTGGTTTGCTTTGATGACCAGTCTGGAGACATGATGGCAGAAGCGTGAAGAAGCCTCTGTTTTAAACTTTCCGAGAATGATGGCAAGAAAACACGTTATATTCACCAAATTACCTTTTGATGCTGGCTTCAGCTTTGAGGTGCAGATCTGCGATACACTTGTTATCATTCCCACAATCCACAAGAGGAATCTGAAAAAGTATGTTTTGTCAAAATGTGTGGTTTAAATTATTGAAATAGTTTTATTACAATATCAGATGGTTTCCATTACAGGTGCAGCATGAATTGATCACCATGACGAATATTAATGACTCATTAATCACATTTTAAAGTGTCCTTGTGAAACACAGCACAGCACATGGTGACACAACAAAATGTGACCTCTGCTTTTAACCATCACCCTTGGTGATGGTCACTTTATTATTCTATTTATTATTATTTCTAGTGTTTAGTGACCATATTGACGCTTGACTGTGTTCATTTAAAAAAAAGCAACAAGTTCAAGGGTTATCATGGTTTTTCAGTAAAATAAAAATTGTTAATATAACAATTATAGTGTGCTTACGGTCTTGTTGATTGATGTGGGTAGGTTGTCATCTAGTACTGGGCCTTTGTTCTCATCAGCTAAACCAAAATCCATCAGAACCATAATTGGATCTCTGAAGTCCAACTTCTCCTGCATGGCAAAAAGCATAAAATAAGTTTTAAAAACATTTTGTAAAACTGAGTTCACAATTCACTTTTATTCAATTGCAATTCAATTATTGAACACTAGATGGTAGTATAGGCTTACAAACCCATGATAAAACGTTAAAGACGTTGCCTACAACAAATTCAGAAATGTATATTTTGCAAAAACATAACAAGCTTATGGTATGACAATATTTTAAAATCATATTTGGGCCACACTAAGAAACAATAGAACAGGTATACATCTTTCAACTATTGATCCATCATATTTAACAATGTTGTTTCATCTCTAGTCACCCTGTACGTTGGCAGTAAAGTAAAGTGAAGTGATTGTCATTGTGATACACAGCACAGCACATGATGCATACAACAAAATGTGTCCTCTGTATTTAACCCATCACCCTTGGTGAGCAGTGGGCAGCCATGACAGGTGCCCGGGGAGCAGTGTGTGGGGACGGAGCTTTGCAAAGTGGCAGCTCAGTGGGACCTTGGCGCTTCGGGATTCAAACCGGGGCCGCTTCCTTAACCGCTAGGCCACCACTGCCCCACAGTCCCTCTGAAGTCCCTCTGATGGGAGGCATGTGTAACATATCTCGGTCTTTACTGTGATAGTAAAGCACTAGAGCATATCTCAGCTACATGAACATTCTCTGCCTGAATCAGCCTGGGTGTAATCTAAACTCTTTCAGTCAAGGCAATTATTCTTGTGCTTTGATCCAAATGGCTGTGGTTCTGATTAAAGTTGGAGGCCCTCTCATTTAATATGAGGAGCTAACGTTCCACTGCACTTTAAAATGTATTGTGATTGTGAAGGAAAATGAATCATTAAAATGCCTTGGTGCTCTTAACTTTATCAGCAGACTTCCATTTACTTAGAATTGAAAGCCTGGAGCATACCATTTCATATTCTTCTTAATCAGGCAAAAAAACATAAGATTCTCTAGCAGTGGCCCATGTGCTGCTGTAAAGGGACAGATTTACTTGCCAACATGTAGAAGGTATGCTCTCTGCAGAGACTGTCAGTGATGGTAACATTATGCTGTATCTTCCGGTCATCTGAGTCTTTGAATCTGCTTCTTGATGTTGCCCTCAGCCCATCCAGCATCAGGCTATAATGCATTACTGTACATCAACAGCATTACGGCAGAATAAGTCTGGGCATGTTCACAAATAACTACTGTAAAATAATGCCTAATGTAATTTCAGCCGCAAATTCTGTCATACTGACTCAAAACATGGTGTAAAAACCCTCAATGAAGACTTACCGGCTGAGGATATTTCTTTTTTCTCAGATTTAATGCTATACTCAAAACAGACTGTGGTTTTGACACAAACAGTGCCCTTGCCATGATTTTCACAAGTAGGCTGCTGCAGATTGATCTTGTTCGGCTCAAAGGTCATGCTGGCATGGAGTTCAGCCACATCCCGAGACCTACAATTCAGAGAAATGATCCACACTCACCTGGTGCCCATACAAATACTGTACAATGTACCTACCTTCCTCTGCTAGCACTTTAAATCAATTCAGCAAAGTAAAGAGTCTGCTTTTCTTCGTAAGGGCTTGGCTTCATTTAAATCTAAAACTCTTTAAATCATGACTTTCTATCGGTGAGAACCAGGAAACGGGGGTCACCGATTTCCACAGAGACTCTCTGTCACGCAGCTGTTGAATTGCACAAAGCATCCACTTTTATGTACAGTTGACTGCTGATCTCTCTATGGTCTTGTTCCTCAGGGGCCCGAATGGACGGGCTGCTGCCAAGTTGTTCTGTCTTTAGCCGAGGCGCTTAGAAGAGCTCAAGAGTTTCTCACACAGCATCCAGGGAACTGTCTCCACGAGCTGGTGGGAGGAAAGTTTGGCTGCGTAGAGATCTCGGATGAGCTTGAGAAACTAACTGATGTGACAACCTATGTCTCTAGCTGGAGAGATGAAGTGGCTTCCCTGCTGATCTTCTCATGTCATATGAGATCATGGCACATACTGGCAGAAAGATGAAGTGAGAACAATATGTAAGTCACACACACAGAGTTGAGTTTGTGAGTCTGTCTGTGGGAATAATAAATGGAGACCCATTGGTCCTTTAAAAGCTAAAGGTATTAAAATTTAATGCGAACTAAGCCAGATGCTTTAGATTTTAAGTGTGGGACATTCAGGGGGGATCAGAGTGTAGTAGAGCCCAGGATAACCAAGACGTGTGTATAAGGCTAGCAAAAAAAGAGCATCAGGCGTTTTACATACTGATTCATATTACCTGTCGGAACTGCTTTACCTTTTCCTCCATACTGTACTGTTCTGCCGTAGATTGCACTACTCCATATATTATTTGACCTACTCCATTCTCCCTGCATTGTCAGATCCACCACCCAAAACCAGTGCATATGAAACAAACATAATATCATAATGTCTTATAACTCGGCTCTCAGGGCCCATATATGCTGCATATACGCCCCGTAAGCATGCACTCACCAATACAAAGACGCTCCCCCCAGCCCTCCAATGGTGACGTCAATGATACCGTCTCCATTGAGGTCCATGACGCCATGAATGGACTGGCCAAAAAACTTCATTTTCTCCCCATCTCCTCCAGCAGCAATGCGCTACACCCACACAATGCACATTTGAGTGTGTTAGACATTTTATAAAAAGCAATACTACACTGGTCAATGCATTCCTTGTATGACCTTACCTGGACATACTTCTTCTTTAGCGAGCGCTGATCACCGTGGTAGATGTACACTGCACCTCGGTGGTCATTCTCAAGTGGTGAGCCAATAACAACATCAGCATACCCATCTAGGTTGAGGTCTGAGACGGCAGCGATGGCGGTGCCAAAGCGTGCCCCACACGGCTCGTTCTTGTTAACGCTCTTGCAGGAACTGCTCGACTGCGCTGTGCAGCATGTCTGGTTGACAGGCTGCAGGGTCATCTGATGCTCGAAGAGGCCGTCCTGGGGGAAGGTACACAGTCAGCACTGCAACACTATCCATGGGAATACCTCAGTGCTGAATCTGACAGGCGTATCTAAAAACATGTCAAATGCATAGGACAGACAACAGTATTTCCAGACACTAAGTGATGCTGGTGAAATTGGCAACACAAAACAGATGCACTCAGTGTGTGGCCTGGACACTTACACACATGTTGGACAAATGGCATGGGTTGACATGTGGTTAGTGGGAACACAATGCAGTCACAACAAGTGACAGAAGAGGAGACAAATAAAACAAAAACAAGAAATGCTTAAAGGGCACAGAAATAGAAACAAAGATGGAAATAAATGATTTGATTCGTGTGACAGGCCACAACCAGTGACACACCTCATTCAGTCTGAAGACGTACACCTGACCCTGTTCATCCTTTTCTGCACCCATGTACATTGGAGCCCCAACCAGCAGCAGGTCTGTGTTCGAGTCTCCATCCACATCCACCGTCTGCAGGACGCTGCCAAAATAGGAACCAATCTACAAAACACACACGTGTTAACTATGACAGCCTGAGCATTATCTTACACAAATACACAATGATCAATATATTCAATTCATATCCAAATACTGTAATATTGACATTCAATAGTGAAACTGACTTGCTCTCCTTTGAGAGTCTGTGTGATGGTGATGTTTTCCCCATCAAAGCGGTAGATGGTGACGCGGCCCGTGTGGTTGTGGCGGGGAGCGCCGGTGATGTACAGCACGCCATCAGGGGTAGATGCAGAAGTCACATCATAACCTGCAGCCAGAGTGACAGTTTTGGAGATGAATGGTCCAACTGCCACGCTACAACATTTTAAATGTGTGAGTTTTTTCTTTCTGAAAGCCAACACTCAACGAGACTTCTGACAAATGTACCGTATTTGAGCGCTGAACGTAACCCCAGTGCAGCCCAGCTGGTTTCCATTGTGTCATTATGCACCGGATGTTGTAAAGCATCTTGCTCCTAAGGCTACAGTGTAGAACGTTCTTTAATAATTGAATCGGCATGGACTGCCACTCAGCCAGCTGTTTACGGCAGCTTATGAAACACCCCTCAGAAAACAATCCGCATTATGTTCCTGCCAATCCCTTTATGGCGGATACAGTGGCTGTCTATGCCCTTAAAAGGCTCCTTTACAAGAGAAGGGAGGTGAGGGATAAACCATTTTGGTCTAAGGTCCGTGTTTACAGTTTGCACACCAGAACATGACCAGTGTTTAGACTGGAACTATGGTGCCCTCAACAGACGAAGGCTCTGTCCCTCTCAGAAGAATGGAATGGACACAGTGGAAATGTACCCATGTTTTTATATTGCACGTCCTTTAGCTGAGCAACACGCAAATTGACTTACATGTACAGGCAAGACTGAAATAAAGCACTTGCTGGTCAGAGTGGCAATAGAATGACTTTACCATCCTATGCCATAGTCTGGGTCCCTGTCACTGTATGAACGACTGGACTAAGAGCAGAAAGCTTGGTAATGTCATTCTATTCATTTTTAGAAACTGACAAAAAAAAAAAACAGGCATAAAAAGGGATTTTATTACACAACAAAGGCATGTACAAATAAAACGTAAGAGTTCTTCAAAGTCTTTTACTGCACTTACCAACATATCCTGCCAGGCCTTCATAGCGCTCCACCAGGGGATTGTGGAACGTCGCCTTGCCTGGCACGACAGACTCTGTGCCCAGCTGCATCACTACTGTGCCATTCCAGTCATATGCCCCCACCGCTCCCACCATTACACCCTCCTGCAGTACAGGAAGTCAGGGCAAAAGGGACCGGAAGTCATGAGTAAACACACTGAGAAAGTTAAAGGAGAATGCTGGGGGGGAAGCTGACATGCAATGAACGAGTGGCAAAAAGTGGAGGAAACTTTCAGTCGAGCATTTGAAGAAAGATCACTTTTGTTTATTTTTTGAAGCAAAAATAGTACATATCAGATCGTCGTGTGGAGGATCAGGTAGACCCAGAATATGTAACAGCTTCTTTCCACAGGCCATCAGACAACTGAACACTCAGGAACTTTCCACTCTGAACTGACAAACAAACTCTCCCTCTTTCTCACACTTATGTTGCACAGCATTTGTACATTTTTACTCAGCAACTTCATAACAAATTTCACTGTTTTTTAGCACTTTCTGTCTTCTATGTTATCTACATGTTTTGTTTGATGGTACTTTTGTTGCTCTTGCACAGCCTGTGTCCCATGTTTTTGCACTTCATGTTGGCCGGTTTGTCGATGTCGCACACGTGCACGTTATGTCGGTATGTAACCTTGTTTAAATGGTACACGTAGCACCTGGTTCCAGAGAAACGTTGTTTTGTTTCACTATGTACTGTCTAAACCAGGGGTGGGCGAACTTTTTAGCTCATTTGACAGCACCATATGCTTACATATCAGACATAAACATAAAAAGGCATTACAGTGTTCATATTTACACAATCAGTAATGCAGAAAGTCATTAAGGAAAAATCTCTTACACTGCAAATGACAGCACTCAAATAATCATCCTTTTGTACTTCATGATCACACTAGAATAAAATGTTTGAGATATTTGCATTTTGTGTGATTTTGTTGTTTTTGAAGTGTGTGTGTTTAATGACTTGATCTGTTTCTTTATATCTAGTAGTACATAGGAATGAAAATGCATGTATGAAATACAACCTCTTTCTATCACATACTAAGTATGTACCTCCTAGTGAACATTGCCAAATGTTTTAAGTGCTAAAATGATAAGTCGATAATTTTGCACGATATTGACTAATTGGATTGTTAAGGAGAGTAAAACCAGTGTATCCCTTTGTTCAGGCTACTACTAATAAAGACCAGTATTATAGCAGTGGGGTGCAGGACACCCAGGACTGAGATCATTAGAATACAAAAAATGAATTTTTATGTCATCCTGGGTAATGTGTGAAAGCGTAAAGAGAGTGAGAGAGTGTTCAGAACGACACTTTTTACACTGCTTTCACATGGATAGCGTTTTATTATTAATCGGCTTTAATATTTTTTTTTATTATTAATCAGCCTATAAAACGCATCATGAATCTAGAGATTATTGGCCCAGACTGCTTGCCATACATTTACCATGCAAGCCGGTGCAAAAAACAGTCAGGTTTGGGCGAAGATCGGGACCTAAAGCGCCTTCTGTAACGGCAGGCATTACATGAAATGGTCAAACGAATGAAGTTAAAATTATGGGCTATTCGGCACCAATCTTCAGTGGGCCGGATTAGAAAGACCCACCCCCGGGCTAGAGGGTAGATAAGAAAATTGACGTACTGTAGATGCATGTGCACTGAAGCCAGACTGGGACATCTCCATCTCGAAAGATGACGTGTGTTTGCCAGATGTTGCTGTAACTCAAAAAATTCTGCATTTTAATAAAAAGAAGACTTCATGTAAAAGGATCATTTTTCTTGCACCAAACCTGCAGTCATTACGTTTATTAATTTACCTTCCAAAGCAAAAATCCTGCTCCCCAAGGCTTCAACAATTGAGAGCAGCGCAACCTCATCAGACACATTGAAAAAGTGATCTCCAGTTGGCCTGCTTGCAATTGACTCAATTTCCTCTATGAACTTCTTCACTTGTTCTGTGGTTTTATTCTGTCTGTTGTAGTCACCAAGCACCTTCAGAGAAACGAAAGGCTTCAGCATAGGCTCAGCAGCTGAAATTCATCACCATTCTATAGAGCAGAGGCTAATGCAATTACACCAGAATTACAAAATATAGTTTATGTTGTTAAAGTTAAAAAAGTGACAATAACTTAACCCGAGGGATTTATTTTTCTTTGGATACATTTGTTTCAATTAAAAATCAAATTTTTTGTCATTTTTGTCAGAGTAAGATGAAGTTCAGCAGATTCACACCTATGGTCAATTTAGTGTCGCCAATCCACTTAGTGTGTGGATAGTGAGAGGAAACCAGAAAACCCGGAGCCAACACAGGGAGAGCATGTAAATTTCACACACACAAGGTCTAATCTGGGACTCAAAGTCACAACCTTGGAGACGCTAACTTGGCCAAATGAAACTATAAAGGTCAAAAATCTGAATAATATAGATGGAACTCACAGCAATAGAGAACCTCTCGATTCCATCCTTCTCACAATTGTCAATGACGCCATTCAGGTTATAGTTGTCATGTGACTCTCCATCCGTTACAATCACCATGACTTTCTTGACTCCTGGCCGTGCCCCTCGTTCCTCTGTGAAGGCCTCTCTCCTGTGAGGCAATGCATAAAAAAATTTGATGTTCATTTCCATCACTCTTCCCATCATGTGAAAGATGAAAGAAGTGTTTCCTGGTCAGTCCTTTTCAATTTTTATTGCTTGCAAAATTGTTTGCAGAGTAGGATTTGCAGGATGAGCATATGTAAACAGAGTAGTACAAGTGCAGAGCAGTCTACCAATGCAAACTTACTTAGTCCATAGACAATGACCAATAAACACATTCTGACTGTCAAGACCCCATCACACTGACCCACACTGAGCTTTTACCTTACATTAGTGAAAAAAAAATCTGAATCTGAGCTCATTAACTTTAAATTTACAATAGTGAGAGGTGAAATGGCACATTAGACCTAGCTTGTTACAGCCTTGTTATGTCATATTCTAGTGACCATATATAACTCCATTACACAATATCTAAAAGGGAGTGGTCAGACTAACCTAACAAGGATGCATCAATTTTTTGCACTTTTCATACCGATTACACCCATATAACCTCGGCATCTACTCAGCTCACCTGATATGGATTCTATGTTGGTTTTCCAGTTTTATAGCCTGGTTTCTAGTAAGCTTCTCCTAGCCAGTTCTTTAGAATAGCTTTTGATTTTTATTATTCATCTGATTCGCCATCTCTACTGAGTTCTTCAGGGATATGTCCAAGGTACAAAGAGGCCACTGAGGTGCCACTGAGGTGCCACTGAGCAAAGCACCGTCCCCACACACTGCTCCCCGGGTGCCTGTCATGGCTGCCCACTGCTCATCAAGGGTGACAATCACTTCACTTTCACTTTCAATATTGAATCCCAGAGTTGTTGCAGCCACTTCCTGTTCTGTTTAATCTGTATTCATCACTGACTTGCAATTGACTTCTATCTCCTGCTCAAAAGCTCAGATATCCACTTAAGTCGTTTAATAATGCACAAATGTTTATCAAAGGCAGATCTGAATTCAAAAGGGGCAGTGGTGCCCTAACGGTTAAGGAAGCGGCCCTGTAATCAGAAGGTTGCCGAATCCCAAGCCACCATGGTGCCACTGAGGTGCCACTGAGCAAAGCACCGTCCCCACACACTGCTCATTTCATTGTGTCACCGTGTGCTGTGCTGCAGTGTGCAGTGCAGTCCACTTCAAATCATATTTACAATGAATATGTGAGCTGTGCTTAAAAGTCTCACAGTTACCTGGCCATGTCAATACCCAGAGCAGTCATGGTTTTGTGACCTGTTCTCTGTGGGATCTTCTTCGCATTTTCCAAGAGATCTTTTGTGTTGTCAAACTGACTGAGGTTGAAGACGTGTCCTACATCATCACCATAAGACACAATGCCAACCTAAAAAAAGCAGAAAAAAAAATTCTCAATCTGAACAGTAAGATAAGCATTTTGATGGCAATGACTGATTTTGATGATGATGACTGGACAGAAAATACGTAACAGACACTTTTAAAAATCCAGTTCATTCTTGAAGCTAATGGCCCAAATTTGACTTGGCCCTAATCCTACAATAACAGCATAATCTAATAATATAACTATATAACTAGTGACAAACCTGTGGTGGCATTAATGGGTAATTTCTTTCCAAAATGTGTGAACCCATTTAAACTGCTTTCATTAAAAAACACCAATTACTCTGGATGAAGAATGACTAGACTTCAGGTTGATCAATGCTGGATAAAAAAGATGACCATGGAAGCGGATCCTGGTTATGGGACATTGTTTTCCAGCCAAGCATCTTCTAACAATTATGTTTACCAAATGTAAGTGTAAATGTAAGAACACCCAGTGAAGTAGAAGAACAAGACTGTTGCTCTGGTTCAATTTTGTGGTGGTGTTGGTACACACTGTTACTGGCAAGAAAAAAAAATACATGAATTTCACGTGGGATGATCAAAGAATTTACTTTTTCAAGTATTGCGATTACTGCATCCAGTCTACTGAGCCAAATTCCATGGGATGGGACCATTTCTCAGTACAGGTGAACACTCTCAGTCAACCTTAAACTACTGATATCCACTTTATTCTGAACTCATAAACCCATACCTGCTCTAAGGATGGCTTACCTGAGACAAACTGGGGCCGATTTCAAGCTTCTCCAAAAACCTCACAAGAAATTCAGTGATGCTGGACCAGGGATAGATGCTGTTTGAGCCATCCAGCACAATTACAATGTCCATCAAACTGTTACAGGCTGTAAGCAGACAAGAGTAAAAAAACTGCTTGCATCACAGTGTATTTTCAAATGATCTTCCAGAAAAAACAACTTTTCTTTTCCCCTCTGTGCATTGTGTAAGACATTCTTATTTTGACAAAGTAAGTGCTTTGTTATTTCTAAAAGCTGATAGTTCTGAGGAATGTGTGAATGTGCTTCAGGAAATATGTTGCAATAAGAAAAAGATGCAATCTACGTTACATATCCTGGCCTTAGAATGGAAATTAATTCAGATAAACTGAAACACCCTGAGCAAATTTAATTACGTGCATTTGGCTATTCCAAAATATTACACGGGTACTTTAAACAGATTATTATACAATATAGAAAAGGTTACAGGGCTAGAGTACATATTATACACAAATACTGTTACTAGATTTTATTAAGTACTGTACACAAAGACATTAGCTCCATTATCTGTATATTTGTGTGTATGATGGATTGTATGCGCATTCATCTGTGTATATGTGTGTGTTTATTCTGAGTCACTGCTTTCTCTAAGTATCTCCAGGCAGAGATGACATCTCTCCTAAACTTCTTCCTAACTTGGGCAGGCAGGGTAGAGAATAGCAGCAATGGTTTACCCGTTGAGGAATGCGCTAATATACACTGGAGGCCTGCCCTGAACAAGTGTCTGTCACAGCATGGGACGTTTAAGGGCCTGGGCGTGTGTGTCATTTTGCATGTGCGTTAGTAGATCTTCAAACAGTAAAATACCTTGCACTGTTGGTGCAAATGAGTTAAGCACCTCAAACTTGGAGCTGATGTTTGAACAGACCCCGGTGATGTACTGCTGGTTCCCGCACATGTAGCCATACTGAGGGCCACAGGCCTGTGACATAAAAAAGGCCAGGAAAGAAGAAATAAAACCCTGAGTGAGATGAAGCAGATAATTTCTTACAAAGTCTATTTTAAAACCTGCCTGGAAAATCTGTGTGTCGCATTAGCATGGACTTAGAAAACGGGGGGGGACCAACATTACAAATCTCTCAGACATCCTCTGAGAGCCTCTGCACCACAGAGACAGCGTGGCAGCATGGCACTATAATTACCAACAATCCTTGGAAAATGTGATTTATTTCAAACAAATCCCTGCAAATGATGTCCAAAGGCCTTCCTGAAGCCCAGAGTTCCCACTGCAAGCAGAAACAATTAGCACCCAGGATTGGCAGTTCATGAACGTTTAGATCTAGTCTCCTACCAGAAATCCACCGTCAGGGCTGGTGACCAGTGTCGTTCCCATGGTCATGTTCTCCTTGACTTCGCGTACATTTTCGATTTTCGTCTTGCCTGGGAAAATGTGGATAAATAAATAGTGAGACTGAGGGAGCACTGTGGAAAAAAAAAAAAAAAAGCAGGACTAAAAAAGAAGTGCATTTTCCCATAAGGCGGGATGGCGGGCTGGCAGACGGGGTCTCCTCCTACTTCCTCAATGCTCCTACTTCACTGGGGTCTAATGTAGCGATTACAGGACTGGTCATGGTTCATTCCTTATTTATACAAATATATAGTATCTGTGATCTTCACGCAGACAAGACCAATAAATAACTGTCAGAAGACGAACCAACTAGCTGTTTCTTTAAGCAATAATTTTTGTTTGCGTGTTTTTCTAAAATCACTTGACAGAATTTTACCACATTCCAGCCTGCAACCACACATGTTCATGAAAAAAGGCATTTAGGTATCTTGTTGTTCTCTTTTCATATCTGAGTTGAAAGAGGTGGCATGAAACAGTTGACTTACAATTCATGATGTCTGGGACAGAATAAGGACAACTTTGTTGAGCTCCAGAAAAAGACCATCATTGTCATGGTTGGAGATCATAATACAAAGACTGTCAGGCTCTCAAAGGACAGACGCCTACGTCATATGTGACCCAATAAATATTCAATGGCCCATCAAACATGCCAGCATGCTTAGTTGCAAAATCAAATACCTTGTGGATAGCATACTATTTAACCGTAACAGCACATGCAAACATGGGGACAACTTCTAAACATCCATTCCTAGAGAAACAAATATGCATTAGTATAGTTATCCTTTCAATAGATCATAAGGAAAAAATGCAGGAACATCGGACATGCAATCCTGGTTATCCGGTTGATGATATTCTAATTACATGTGGATGACACAGCGAAATCCTGTTTATGCGTGCGCTTCCTGAACTGATGTGTCCCACTTCCTGCCAGGCTCCCCACAGACACACACTGAGACAACATGGCTTTGGGGTCCCATCGTGCTTTTAAACAAATGTAATACCCAGAAAGGAATTCACATTGTGCAGATGTCTTAGGGTTTGTGGGTTTGACTTTAATGGAAATGATTAGCAAATACATAATTTATGTAAATGTCCATCCATTATCTTATAGATTAATCATAATTATAATTAGGGGTAAAAAAAAAAATTCTGCATATTCAATGTGTTAAAATGTACTTACACAACACATTTTGCTTTGTTTATTTCCTGTGCATCGGATGCTCACCAAATGGCACAAGTCAAAGCCAGACATGCCAACTTCCACATTTTCAATATCTACTGCAATGGTTCCCAATCACGCAATTAAGACAGGAATAGGTTAGGGTTTTTACTTTTTCACTCAGAAGGATCTGCACTCTTTAAGGTGAAACAGCAATTACATTTACTTTTAGAAGGCATTTGCATTTATCAGATGCCCTTATCCAGAGCAACGTACACTCAGTAGTTACAGGGACAGTCCCTGTGGAACAACTCAGCGTTAAGTGTCTTGCTTATTAGTTAGCTAGTTGGCTACTATAGAAAACGTACAGCATACAGACCACTGTCTTTAATGGCATGAACTGTGTGGCATATCAGAAAGAAGGAATGATTTCTCACCAGGCAGGTCCAGTTTTGTGCATATGGGATTACTGCCTTTGCCAACTGGACACTTGTACACATCGCCAGTCCTTTTCGCTGGCTGCCCAACGAGAGGAGCCCCAATCAGAACCCTTTAGAGAGAGAAGTGGAGGAAAGGATTGGGTGGTAGTCAGTTCACAAATACAGCACTTATCCCTAACGACAACAGCCTGTTGGAGATTTATGGGAAAACAGAGGCAACAGCTGAAGACAATTTGAAAAAGTCTTTTTTTCTCACACAGCACAGAGTGCAAAAATACATGACTCTTCCTCGAAAACAATTCCCTAATGCTTCTGTGCATGTTATTTATATAAAAAGGTCCTTATTATATTTGAATTGGAAATAAGGAAAATGCTACCAATTATAATATTGGGATGGCAATTGATGTCATTTCATGTGTAATGTTTTGGTGCACTGAAAAAAAGTGAACACTGGCTAAACTTTAACTTAAATTAATTAATCTGTCACATGTAATATTGTGAATAAACCAAACAAACTTGATGTCAGTGGCATTATAGTAAAGTAAAGTAAAATTTACTCATAAGCATAAATTAGACAGCTTATAGTTTAAAAGAGCAAATTAATATAAGAAATTAATAATAAGAAAAAACACATGAAACAAATAACAGCTATGGTTCCCTTTTTTCAGTGCATCCATACACTGTAAGAAGTGAACTGTGATTAAACTGTCTAAACTTAAAAAAATTGAATGAATTTGAGCATTACATAATATTTCAGCATTGACATAATCTAAATAACCCAATCAAACCTACTTAACTTGGTTTATTTACACTACGTCAATGCTAAGTATAAGGTGTGACAAGTTCAGCCAGTGTTCACTATTTCAGTGTGCTAAGTCTATGTTTGTCACGTCTACGGACTTACATGGGAAGGAAGCGCAGAGGTCTGACATGCTGTGAAGGGGATTTTATTATATAATAAACAATAAACACAAATAAACAAACGCGGCTCGGTGGCCGAAAACAATTTAACTTAAATGAAGAACATAAACTTGGCGTGTGCCGATTGCCAGAACTCAAAATATACACGTTTACCAAAAACAGGTCAAGTTCGTGCAGAGAGTCCACGAAAATGTCGTCCCTCCTGAAGGGGCGGAAAAGTCCGGCCTTTATGCGCCGGATTGGCCACCGGTGATAAGCACAGCTGCAGTCAATCCTGACAATGTTCAGCAACCTCACTTTCCAAACAGGTGACATCTGAAATGATGCAGCCTTTCAGAATGAAGAAGGTTTTTTTATATTGGATACTTCATCCAGTTAAAATGACATATTGAGTTCTCATTTAAGTGGTTACTACACATCTATGGTCAGTTTTGCGGAAATGCGACCGTAAGGGTTGTTTCAGCAGTCATGGTTTTTTTGATACAGAGCTAAACAAAGATATCACTTCTGTGGCACGTAAACAAGTTTAGGTAATTAACATTCCTTTGCCCAGAAGGTCCCAAGTGAAATAAAGTGCAGGCCGGCAAGAACTTTCTTTATGGTCTTCTGGCGGCAAATGCGGTAATCACAGACTTCTGACCTGAGTTAATTATTTTTTATCCTTTGGTTGCATTATTGTAGCTCGGTATTGTAAAGTAATACAGAATATCCTGTATTAAACTCATTATTCTGTGGAAGTTTTCTCAGAATATGTCCAAGGGATAAGATATGTTATTTATTTGCTCTCTTTTTCTTGCTGAGCCATTACATTGACTGACAATTCAGGGCCACCGTAGTTGCAAATGTTATTCCCAACCCAGGTGCATCACAACTACCGTGAAAGGTCTATGACCACACCAGCAGAAAAAGTAATGAAAAGTTTCTACCGCCTAAGCTTTAGACACTTGGCCTCTTAACGGGTCCGTTTTAAATTCTCTCCTTGTTAATAGAGCCACATATGTACATTATTAATGACCAATGAGCAGGTGAAGTGGTTTACGCAGGTTTATGGGGACATGAAGTAAATTTTGTTCTTCACAACCTCGTAAAGTTGGAAACGGCTTTTCCATCAACAATTAAAAGGGAGGCTACGGTCGTATGCAAGAGCAGACTAGGGGGAATCTTCTTTGAATTCTCTTCCAGGGTTGAAAGGTGAGTGCATGTTTAAGGTGAAAGAATTAAGTCTGGTTCATCTGATTTAAAGCAGCATCCATGTGAATTAGTGGGTAACAGCAGAACACAAGTCATGCCAATCCTGTCAGGGTCTGCTGAGGGGGAAACTGATGAACTACAGATGGCTTTTGGCCTGATCCTGTCTGGGGCCGTGAAATGTCAGCTCTGCTTTAAGAGGCACATGGATGGACCATGGGGGAATAGAGCAGGAACTCAATCAGGAACATTTGTGCATTAAAGTGAAGAGAGCGAAGGGCCTTGACGAGTGCACAAAAGGTTGCATTTTTCGAGTGAACCAAATGAATTTGCTGCGGCACTGGAGCAAAGCTCCACTCACCATTTCCCTTCACTGTTCTCAAACTGTTGCACGGTGTAGCCGAACATGTCCTCCACTGGTCCAGTGAACTGCATCCCATTTTTTTCATCCACGTTGAAGAACAGCGAGCACGGTAACAGTGCTAAAAACGGAAATAAAATGAACCAAAATTCACCACAGGGATGCATACACACAAAACTTGTAAACATGAGAAGGATCAGTCTCATTTTCAATTTTTCTATTTCTGCCTTTATCCAATTACAAGTCAATCTATGGGAATAATAAAAACTGATCAAGTTCATATACTTTTCCTAAAGAAAACAAACATTTCAAGACAAATCAGACGTAAACAATTTCTCTATTTTCTCTATTTTAGTTGGCAAATGTGTTTCAACAGCATGGTTGTATTAATGGAGACATGGCCAAAGGAATTTTGTCTCTTTGTGTGAAAGGCTTTGTGTGTCACTGTCTCCATAGTTGTCCCAGACCACACATAAAAGGCTTCTTCAGCTCAAACCTCCATAATGTGTCTGGGAAAACTGTAAAATGAAAACGGCTCTGAAAATAGCATTCTGAATGGCATCGCATTGTACAGTCGTCCACACAGAGGCCTTTCATTTCCAGCGCTGCCCAGGAATTCCTGCTCATAATTTATATGGCTGCTAGAGATCTAAGGAAGACACAGAAACGAACAAATTATTGTGATGTTTAGCAGAGCCGGTCAGTGCTGGCGTGTCAACGCAATGATAGTCCGCAGAGAAAGTGAGTAGTTACATAAAGATCAGCTATACCTAAACGTATTAAGATAAATATGCTAATGGTGATATGGCAAAACCAAAAAAAAGTTTCATTTAAAACCAATATGTGCACTTCAAGCTCTGTTACCACTGATTTATTGATATCTTTATGAACAGCGCAGTGGTCCATGACGTAGGCCAGCAGGAAAAAACAAAGCAGTGGTGCCGTGCCGTTCTGCATGTTAATCAGAACCCACACAATCAGTACCCACAAACACATCAGTAAACATGTAACTCAACATACACAATCAGTAGCAATCAGGATGTTCAGAGCACGTTCCCCCGGTTTTTAGTCACACGGCAATGTTCTCAGCTAAAAGTCATTACGTGCTGGAAATACTTACATATCTGTGCACACTTAATTACACTCTTTTGTTCTTGTACCTAATATTATTCTGCGGTGGGCTGGTGCCCCACCCTGAGTATGTCCACACCCCTGCAGCCCTTGATGTGAGTGAGTGTATGTATTTTTTGAACTATTTTTGTTTACGTTTATTATATTCTGTTTTAAATTTTTTAATTCTCAGTAAAATCATTTCAATATGAATGATAATACAGTATTGTGTTGTTGTCTATTTATGACATTAACAACTTACACCCCCCCTAGAATCTTCATCCTTTTACCTGCCAATGAACGCACACAGCCTTAGCATACAGTATGAAGTATCCTCACAAGACTGCCGGGCTAGGACATCTAGGCCATCTTTTCTCAGAGCTGCCCTTTTTTTGGTTTTGGTAGGACTCGGAGGCTAGATAAACAGAGCGAGTTTCCTCTGCAGACCTGTAAACACGGAGGGCCAGAGGCAGCCATTAAGCCTCTTCCTCTCTCTGTCTGTGAAAACAGCCGCAGACTAATTCAACATCCCTTTCATAAATTGGATGTTAATGATGTTGTGCAATGGAAAAGCGTCAATGCAGGTGAGATAAGGGACGTGTGGTAATAGTACACTGTACTCTCAGTGAAACTGTCCAAAATCTGTCTCATGCATAAGAAAAGTTATTTTATATCATAGGGTATACATAAAAGACGTGACAAGGCGTGACTGTTTAAAATTTACTGTAATGTACAGATGTAATTAGTGGTGCATTGCTTCAAGTACAGAGTTTTGAGAAACCACAATCCCAGTAATAAATACTTTTAACAAACAGTCGCAGTAATAGAGTGCTATTTAAACAGTTTAATTTAATCTACTAGGGATTATTAGCACACAAATTTTCCATAACCACTTGGTTCTTCTCCCATCCCAGCCTATCCCTGGATGCTGGGCACAGATGCATGCCAGCCCACCTCACATCTATGGACTAGTTGCCAGTCCACCTAGTGTGCCTTCCTTTTGTACGGCAAGAAGAAACCAGAGAACCTGGTTCTCAACATGGGGAGAGCGTTGCATATAAGTCAAATTGAACTGTGCTTCAAACTCCCAGCAGTAGAATGTTTGTACACAAAATTGTGTTTTTTACATGTCTCCATCTGGAGCCAGTGCTCACACTTCTGCGCACAGAACTGAACATAACAAGATCATATGTAACTACATGCACTATCAGTTATAGGTATCACAGAATATGGTCACTGATGAGTAACAGAATTTCACCCAATTCCCAGGTGATTCATTATGGTCATTAACCGTGGTAGCTTTCTGCCATGCCATCGAGCTCACTTATGATGAGTTGTCATTACCTCTCATAAGAGAACTGGAGAAGATGTTGGCTTATAGATCCCAGACATGCAATTTTCAAGCCAACCGACCCCAATATATCAGCAAGAAATGGAAGCGCTTATTTAGCTAATTCAAAATGGACTCTGGCCAAGGAACCCTTTTACCCTGATAACAAATAGAACTGCATCGGGGAAACTTCTGCCCTTGACTGGTGTGGGAGCTTTAATGGAGGCCTGCCTTATGTTGTATTGCTAGAGGTCTTTTCTCGGAGGTCCAGCACATTTGTATTAGTTTTCACTTTCTTTACCAAAAATTGTTTTTAAGCCAAACAGCCTTCATCAGTTTCTTTGTAAAAACATGCAAAGGAAAGGAAATGTTTATAGGGTTTCTTCACGTAGCATTAAATGTGTTTACAGAAGTTCATATCGAATCTGTTATCAGTTTCCATCTGTTGACCACTCTGAACTCCAAATAAACCCCAACCATAAATCAGGTGACACTGAGCCGCGTGGGTGGCTGGGTGTGGAAGACTGCTTTAACTGGAATAAAGTGGCTCTTAATTGAAATTTTGCACAACACCGAAGCATTGCGGTTCCAAGGGCATCCAAGTTAGTATGGTGAAATAGTGCTGCGGCCTTGCATCACACTTTGAGCCAATGCCCTTCACGATTTTGCTGTAAAATCTACAGTAGTACAGCACGTGAGCATGATTTCTGCTCTTTATGTGCAAATAGTCACTCGCCAACATGACACTTTTATTTGGTGACCACATGACCTCAAGATCCAATAAAGACATTCTCCTGAATAATGTGTTTTGGGTTAGTATTTTGTGCTGTGCTGGAAGGGTTTATTGAGCAGCAATGAGCAGCTCGACACAGCAATTAAAAAGAAAGCAATAATATGAGACAGAATATTAAAATAAAAACAGTGGTCATTATTCAGAAATAACACAATGCCTCAGGAATCTTACAAAAACAAGTGCATTAATTTGTCATAGTGAAAAAAAAACAGAAAAAAAAATCCAAATGCACATTAGTTATCGATCTTTCCTTGCTGGATATGTTGATCACATGGGACTTAATACTGGACTGGGCTGAAAAACTCTGCAGTGGCTGGTTGCAACGCAGTATGATCCCAGTGTGTGAGAGGTGAAGGTTCTCTGCTGGCACAATAAACTGGCTCGCAGAGCAATAAAGAGAATTAATGTCATCATTGGGCTGGTGTGGATGTACCTGTGCAACATTGCTGGTGTTACATCACCCTCATGAATGCTACACGTCACTCGCTAAATTTGATAATCTGCATTCGATGTATTAATTCAGTGAAATACAGCTATTCCATCTGATTTGTTGTAAAAGCAAAGTGTAACACAGCCTACAGTAGACCCCTCTCCTTCTTCCTGAATCTGAGATAATTACCCTTGATGAAGTTTGGCAGGAATGACCAGTTGCTTACAGTCACTTCTGTCCACTGAGATGGCTGCTATATAAGATTACTATATAGACTTCCACCTTCCAGATGGACTTTCTGGGAATTTTTTTTTTTTTATTGCCGATGAAAAATAAATCCCAATTCCGCCTACAGGATGACACAGTACTCCCCACTGGTTGTCAAGGCTTTCATCCCAGATTCACTCCCCCAACCCTACTCACCCACACCAGCGAGGGGCTCTGACAATGACACACCCACCTCTCTGAAAAGCGCTGATCACACAATATTTATCTTTATATACGGTGCACAATGGGACGAGCATGGCTGCGTTCAGTCAAATGTTTCTCAGAAGAACAAAATATACACCGCACCGCGGTAGGTTGGGTCACTTCCTGTGTCAAACTTGGGCTATTAAAAACAATTGTGGTGGAGATATCTGTTAAATGTGATGGATTGTGTGTCTTCATGTGTTCTCCTTCAAACAAAATACTTTGAACAATTTTGTTATTATTTTCAATTATTAGAAAACAATATTGCCCTGCTTAAAGAGGCCATTTTCTATTTATAGTCCCATATGATTCAACATCCAGGCCCTCCCTGTCTTCTTCTGCTCTGGACTGCCAAACCAGGAAAACACCAAATGAAGTAATCTCAAAACCATATTTCCATTCCAAGTGGAAAGGAATATGTTCAGAGTTTGCTGCAGCATGTTCTGAAAGCAAATCTCTCTGGGGGTGAGTTCCTAATGTGACACAAGTGATTGTTCCACCCTGGAAATCCAGTTTCCCACTGGCAGGAGCTCAAAATTCTGCTTCGGATATTATCCAAACTGACTTCCTTTTGCTGGAAAGGAGAGGGCCAGGAGTCCTGACATTCATGACATTATTTATTGGGTAAATAAGATGGAGGGTGTTTTAAGCAAAAAGAAGAAGAGGAAGAAGAACACAAAGGCATGACCGTTTACAATTTGCTCTGAATGTGGAAGAAAAAGACAAGTCCCTATGACTCTCTGTGAATGCAGGTTACATCAAAGAGAAGCCCCCCCATTTACCCGCATGATAAATGATTGGTCTGAAGGCAAAAAGAGAGTGAGGAAGAGTGAAAAGGTACAAGCAAAGGTCATGCAAAGATGACACCTTCTGCACTGAGTTCTTGCAAGCAGCTGCAAGCCCTGGTGCATCTGCATTTGCGATTTGCAAATAAAGGGCGTGCTTTTGTCTAGTATGCTTATATACATGATGATAAGAGAGAGTGAGTCTAAATTAATCTGAGAGTTTTATCTTTACTACCAATATAACTTAAAACTTTGCAGCAGCCTTGTTCTCAACAACAGCCTCAACACGGATGTTATGCTTGGTGTGGGGAAGGAGAGATAATGCAGTCTGCTCTTCTCCCATCCCTCACTTTACTTCCCTGATGCCTTGCAACAACTGCAATCTGCCAGGTCACGTGACGGAAAAATGCTGAGCACCTCGCCACTCTCTCCCCCTCTTTATGTGCGCCTTGTCTCTCTCTTCCCTTCGGTAGCCATAAAAGTTCTCTAGGTATTTTTTTTCTTACCCCCATATGGTTGCTATTCTTGGATGTCCCGGCAGAGGCAAAAGACAGTGGAGAAGCAGACTGGCCAGATGTCATTCTCCCAATAAGGATATACCTGACCAGACTGCTGAGGCCAGGAGGTCCAGACCCATGGGTCAAAATGGGTCAACCTTTAGTATTAAAAATACAATCTAAAACCACTCATTACAGCTTATTAAAAATAAGCACTTAAATGAGTACATCAACCCATGATGTCGCGTACATGACATGCATTTATGTGCATTTTGGCCTGTATTTCTTCTAGCCTGCAAGTACCTGGTTCAATCCTTAGTCTCTATTCTCTTTTCCATTGACTGTATGTTTTATGTAAATCCATCTCAATAACACCACAGCAGTCTTCATCTAACACTTCAAATATCATTACACATGAGTGACATAAGTGAAATTATGACATTTTTCTAAAAAGAAAAGTATTTGAGTAGGGATCCAGATTCCCCATGATATTCAGATGCAGGGCCAACTGTAGTGAACATCCCCTCAGTCATATCCCCTGAGGAGTCACTGAATTGCCTTTGCAATGTCACTGACATGTTCTGATGCACTTAGCAAATCACTTTGATCTCCTGCTTTGCATTTGAAATCAAACACAGGAAGCTGACACTAGCGCTTTCAAATGAAACTGTGAAACTGCATCCGGCAGAGCAACAATTACAGAGTTTTCACACATATCAGGCCCTATGGTGGCTTTGTGCTTGTGGAGTTCACATGACCCCCCTCCTCTGTTGGCACAGGTTTCCTCTGGGTTCTCCTCTTTCCTCCTGATGCCCAAAGACAGGCACACTAGATTGGGGACTAGTGTGTGAGTGAAGGGAAGTTGTGCGTGCCTTCCGGTGGGCTGGAGCCACACCCTGGGTGAGTGCCCATACTATCCCCGGTTGGCCTCTAGCAGTCACAACTGTATTAAGTCACAACTTAATACAGTCTACTCATTATGAGAAGATCCTATCTAGGATGAAACATTGAGCTGTGGTGTGGGTATGCAGCCAAAACTCTTGTTGTTAATTTTAGTCAGAGAGAATTGCCGTACACATGCGAATTTAACCATGGTAACCCTGAACAATGCACTGCACTGCACAGCAGAGATTGAAGATTCGACATCTTTCCATTATTGTTATAGTGGTACTATATGGCACTGTGAATGAAAGTAGCACATTTGAACTCATTGTAAAGTGAAAGTGAAGTGATTGTCACATGTGATACACAGCAGCACAGCACACGGTGCACACAGTGAAATTTGTCCTCTGCATTTAACCCATCACCCTGAGTGAGCAGTGGGCAGCCATGACAGGCGCCCGGGGAGCAGTGTGTGGGGACGGTGCTTTGCTCAGTGGGACCTCAGTGGCATCTTGGCAGATCGTGATTCGAACCGCCACCACTGTAGAGTTAACAAGCCTGATATATTTAACTTTCTACACCAGGCCTTCTCTAGTACCACAACAGGGTGTCACAACTTCAACATCATCACTACTGTGACTCCTAAGATGGGAGGTCAACAAAGTCATCATTACAATCTTAAGTTAAGATAGGGTTTGAAAGCAATGCACCAGCCACTGGCTCAGTTGACACTGTAGGGCTGCTCTGGCTGTAAAATACCCAAATAAGGGTGACAGTTCACTGCAAAGTCTTCTGGGAGATTCAGTACATCTGGTTGCAAAGGATCTGGGGTTATGATAGAAATTTAACTCTCTGTGCCAGGCAGAAGGGTGGAGAAACACTCCAGTTCCAAGGCTTCCTTACTCATCCTCCCTCATCCATCCATCAAGTGTCACTTTTGCACTTCTTGCTCAACTATCGTGACGCCACACCTCGAGACTGAAACCAATTTTTAAAATCCTCAGTCTCACAGGGAAATTCAGAGTGAAACCCATTTAAGCTACTTTTTAGCAATACTCCATTTCACAGCATGGATAAATCAATGAGTGAGATCAATGCAACAGACAATTAAAATAGCCTGAGAAACAGGTCCTTCCTACAAAACTCCTGCAGATCTGTTCTCGTACACACATTTCTAGTTCCCTTTTTGATACTTCCTGTCACTATAAATACTTAAATGAGAAATGTATAAAGTAAGGGCATGTAGGTCTGTGGGTCACCAGTGCAAATTGGATCACTGTCCCCTGCCATCATACCAACAGGTCAACAAATCCCCATCCCTGCCCCTAGTGCACTAAAAGAACATCTTTCACTGCCTAACTTTTACCTCACCAGCAAACTGGTTACAACCTGGTTAAAACTGAGAACCTTCGGAGGATATAAAGTTTTCTCACAAAAGTGATTTTTTTTTTTTTTTTGCTGTGGGGAAAAGTATATATATATATATAAATAAAAAAATGCTTGCCAGAAGCAAATTTTCCAAATGAGAGAACTAACAAGTTCTGAAATACAGCTAACTGACTAAGGAACCTCTTCTTCATTAAATGTTATTATTCATTAGTAACATTTATTAAATGTTATCTGTGCTTAGCACTATTAATGTTGGTCTTAGAGCAGCATGTAAAGATGCATGCTGTCAGGTAGTTTACCATTCTGGGTCATATGTGATAACGCTATTTCAAACACAAAAGTTTTTATTGCCCTAAGCCTGGCCTTTGGCACGTATGCCCACACATGCACATGTGTGTGTGGGTTTCCTAGGGCGCGTATTAAGTTCACTCGTCCCGCACACACTCGATTGAAGCCAGATGCTGAACTCTTGGGTCTCAAAACCAAAAACACCTGCACCGCCATCTCCGCTAGGAATTTACCCGGCTTCGGTTCTGCCACTACTGCAGGCACATCTGGGCCCGGGGGGGGGGGGGGCTAGCCAGGGGTTTCTCCACCTCCACTAAAGTCTCCTCACAGTTTACCACGTAGATGACACCATGGCCAGATGGACGTCAGAAAGCAACCACAGAATAAGAGACAACAAACAAGTCAATTGTTACAACCACTCGGAGCAAGAGGAGGGGGGCGTTCACCTGACAGAGACCTGACCGCAGGAAGAAGCTGCCTGGAGCGAGGTTCAGATAAAGGGGCGTCTGAGATCCGAGGCGACAAGACCGAGCGCTTGACCTGAGGCCAAACGAACGGGACAGGACCTCGGCGCGATGTGACTGTGTCTCTATCTGCAGCTGCATCTTAAACTCAATTCACTAATGAACATCACAAGTCGCTTATCACATGTGCATCGAGGAATCTGCGGGTGGAGGCGGACACAACTTTCGTCTTTTCTTCTTTTTCTTTTTGGAATTTGTCCCATTTTGAAACAGAACGGTTCTATTTTTATTATTTTTTTTGCATCTCTGTCTCCAGGGTCACAGGGTTCACTTTGTTATTTTCAAAATTAAAAAAATCCAATTCTTCATTGTGCTTTCGGAAAGATCAACTATTTCTCAGCTGAATTCGTCCATCATTGAAAGACGCGTTTCCTCCATGCGCTTCCATCTCCTGTAGATGTAGTCAATGCTAGAAACACCGAACCTGCCTGTGCAGCGCCGCGCACCGAGCGCCACGGCGGAAGTGCTGGAAATGACGGTGCGACTCACCGAGCAGCGGCGCCAGGCGCAGGGCCAGTCCCCCCGGAGCGAGCATCGTCGGCCCGTGTGCGTCGCGGCGCGTCCGAGCGCGACTGACGCTGCGTCTCCGGAGGCGCGGCGCTGCATCTGGGCGGGTGTTCGGAGGGGAGTCCCCCACAGCCCACCCCACCCTCTCTCTCTTTATCATCATGTTAATGTCGATCGGCACTGTCAGGACAACTATCTTTAAACGGAGCCTTTAAATATTATTACGATGGCCAGAACTTGTCACCGGTCAACTGCCAACGCTGTGCATTGGTCTGCCACCCGTGGCATTGTCACAGGAACTCCCTGGGGGAAATTACAGATTCTTTCCTGTGCCTGTGGCACTGCGGATCACTGGAGATCAGATTCGATTTCAGGAAGACCGTGATTAGATGTTCCTCCACCGCACCCCTCTTTCTCAGCGGAAGCCAGACATGCAGTGTTGTGTAGGCTTTTCAGACTTATTCATCAGACCGCTTATATTCCTGACAAATCCTGTCCAAGCTCATGCTTGGTGATGCAGCCAACAAATATTTAACACATATCCAAGACATCCGATGAAAAGTCCCGCAGGAGAGTTCCGTACTGTTTTATGTTAATACTGTTGCTGAATTCATCTGCCGTATTGTGGCCAATCTGAAGCAGAATCTGGAGCCTGTAACAGTTCTCCATCCGTCCCAGCCTTGCTTGATTTAAACATACTTTCCTGCGTGTATTTACATGACAGGGCCTTGTGTATTTTAGGCTTTTAAACCCTCATGTCCAATTATGCACATGTCCAAAGTGAGGCTTTTAAGATGTCATTTAGTATTCATAGGCACCCGACTATACCATCCTGCAGCGGAAGAGATTTGTCAAGCTCGGCAGAAAACAATAAACTCTCCTTTACATGACCTGCGCAGATGTAGCACGGAAGCCAGTCGGGATCGGAGCAAAGCAATGAAATTCAAGCACGTGACAACAAAAACGCGTGTTCATTTTTTTTTTGTAAGCAGTTTTCTGAGCTGGTGTGTGAATGAGTGCCAAGTGCTTTCCCACTTTTAAAGACTTGGGGTGTGGTTCTGCATGCAAACGCAGCAAATCTGGCTTTTCTCTTTTGGTGTCCCGTTACAGTAGGTTGCAAATTCTAAAATTGTAAAATGATGGTGTGGAAACCATAAACACCCATCCATGCACACATATCATGAGTGAATATTGTTATTTTGACATTTAGAACATGAACTTTCTAACTAATACATGCTGATGCCAATATAGCACTGAACATAACAATCCGTACCACACGGCAGAACCGTGTTTTTGTGAAAGCCAGGAGCCCTGATTTATCTTCAGAAAGAGGTTTCTGCCCCTGAAGATTAATTAAGTTCACAAACCATATCTTGACAGAAACCTCTCTCAGGACATGAATGGCTGTCATGGGGCTGATGTGACTTCAAGGTCACAGGCAGCATTTCTGTTCTTTGGAAATAAGCTGATTCTGGCCATGCACAGAATGCCCAAATGTATGATAGCTTATCACAGGATAGGTAGGCTAGTGGAACTGAGTTCGTAATAAGTGCATCGCAACTGGTTTCAAGTGTTGATGGAGCCTTTCAGAATGGGAAAGAACATGCTGTTTTGGCAAAACGTTCTTCTCAAGTCATTTGCTTTAAAGTTCACGGCCCATTTCAGAGCTAATGGATTTCAAATTGCTTCCATTTTTATTGTCCCCCCAGGCATTTTCACACCAGTCGTGTTTCTTAAAGTATAGCAGTGGCTGAATTTATGGAATGCGCACAATATGATGTGTGTTTGCAGGGCTCAGTACACTGTAATTGAAAATATATCCACCGCTTGGAATATTGTTTATAGGATGTTCAGTAAAGAGCCTGTTTAAAAAAAAAAGAAAAGAAAAAGAAAACAGTCACGCTGTCTCAACCAGATCAGTCCACTGACTTTTTGTTTTTCACACAAAAATATGGCATATCCAAAATCCAGTTTTGCATATGGAAAATGGCGTGCTGGTGATGACGCCGGTGAAGGTGACCACTTTGGACATGCCACACTTCATGCCAACTCCGAGGGATGACGCACGTTGGACAGCATAGCCAAAGCAAATCAGATCTCACCGACTGTTTCTCATCATTAGCCTTTCAGTGACCCTGGAGACCCTTGGCCCAGCAGGACATGTAATCAGTGCCTGCAAAACAGCAGAAGCCAATCATTGAACTGCAGTGTGAGCAGCCCTGCTCCAGATGAACGGACGTTTTGGGGAAAGAAGCACGTCTGTCCCAAAGTGGGATTATTCTCACAGATGAAGTTCTGCACAGACTTGAGATGCAGGGGGTTCTATTGTTACCGACTTCCTGTGTCGATTCTCATTGTGCGCTTGAGCAGAGGCTCCGTTTGGAGGAAAGGGAGGACCACATTGCACAGGATTTGCCAAGCTGCCAAGCCCAAAGATGTTTGTGTTGAACGAGTTAAATATAATGGCAAACAGGCTGGATGACAAATCCCCACTCCCTTCGGCTTCACCTCGAACCACTCAGCAAGAAAAAGCATGTTGTGTGTCGTTCATTTTTTAAATGACATTATCCACAGCGACTGGCTATCTGTAGTCACATGGTTGGTCCCCCGGGAGACACTCAGGGTTAAGTGTCTTGCTCAGGGACACAATGGTAATAAGTGGGGTTTGAACCTGTGACTTTGTTTGTAATCCACTAGGCTACTCACTGAACAGCAACTGCAACACGGCCACTGCCCCTCAAGTGACTTGCTACTGCTACTGCAGCCCGCCACACACGACAACAAGACATGACTTCCGCTTATTGTCCCATCTGACGGCAGATGGTGTTCGGGATGCCGATGGAAATGAGACACTTTCCTGAAAGTGTCCGAGCATTAAGGTCAGCGTTCAGTTGAGATTTCACAGGTTGCACTTCAAATACTATCAGTGATGCTGATGCTTTGCTTGGCCTTCGTGGTCGGGGCATCCTCTTCCCATACATGGACAGGGCCATGCAGCTGCATACACATGGAGGAGACAGAGTGCCTTTGTCTCCCACTGATGCTGATGAGGAACTGAAACAAGCACGATTAAAGTGAAAAGCTGTATGAGTTAATCATACATCATAAACATAATCTTGCACGCAATGGGTTTTTTTTTTTACATTGTTAATATGCCTCTTCATGTGCCTTCTGTGCTTCTGATTTATCCACAGCGAGTATTTTGATTTCCTCCGAGTCCCTCATCTCTGCGTGTGTGGGTGTTGTTTTTGAGAAGAGGGCTTGGTGTGCAGGGGCTGGGGTGCCGTGGGGTCAATCACTACAACTCCAGAGGCAGGAAATGGCTACAATGTGGCCAGGAGCAGTGCCGCATTCAGTTCTCCCCACTGGAGAGGTTTAGAGTTCTTCTCAGGTCTGGAACGCAATGAGCCACTACATGAAAACTGTGAGCAAAAAACACTTACAAAACATGTACTGCATTAATACCAAACACGAAGATTGCCTACAGTGTCCGTATTATTAGACCACGAAGTCGACATGAGCTGTTGTGTCTCCTCAGCCTCCTCACTTTCCAGTTCTTGTCAGGTTTTCGTTTCATGGCTCCTTTCAAGATAAATTCATACCTAGACTCTTGTTTCATGTCTGCCCATGCCATCAGGACCTATTATCCCTGATGGGTCTGACCTTTTGTTGGACCTGGACCCTGACCTGACTTTTCTGACTTGTAGGTAGAGTTTTCCCAGTTGAATGTATGCCCCTTGTGCACTTTCGGCAACCATAGCCCTCTAGATTGTCAGGAACCGCTTTAACTCTAAATTGACACATGCTAAGAGTGAAAATAGCCATATCTGATAAATGAATCCTGTATTGGTTTTTATGCAACATGGACCTGCCATTGGACCTATTTAGACCTGCCATTGGACCTATATTTAGGAAGAAAATCACATTTTTAAAAATCCTTTGCTTGTGAAATACTGTCTGTACTGATCCTCTTTGTCCATGCTGATTCAGTGCCATAGGTCTGCAAATACAGCCGAGCAGCCTGCGCCCTTTATGAATCTTGTCCTTTTGGATTGTGTACAAATATGCTACAAAAATGGTCAGCAATGCAAAGGCTACTTGGCTGTGATCGTCTGAGGAGACCATTGTTTACACAAGACATTTTTCAGTACCTTATGAGGATGATTTAAAGGGCCTGCAAAGACTCTTCCAGAGGCTTTGTGATCTTTTCGCCCTGAGGATAGGGGTTTTCTGGGTGGACGTCACTCGGATGCTCAGACTGCGCAACAAAAACAGAATGGCTGACCAGGCTTAAAAGTATGTTAAAATGGCTTCGGTTTGCATTGGTCTCAGTATGTAAAAAGACTGGAATGTAAAGGTTTTCTCATGCAGACTGGGCAGATGTCCCGATGTGCAGTGAGCTCTAAAAGGCCAAAGGCTGAATTGTTTTGTCCCCTCTGGGACTTCGAGGCCATGTGTCTGATACACATTGCTACTTGTTTATTTTTTTCTACTTGAATGTCAGTGCATGATGGGAATTCTCTTTCTTGCTCTCAGTAAAAAGGCAATGGAGTGATCTTGTCATGACACCAAGCAGCGATCTCAAGAAGAAGAATTTCCGATGCTGAAGAGACCTTTTTTCACAGCTCCATTGCTGCCACCTAGTGGAGGTGTACTGGTGAACCTGGGTCTCAAAATTCAATTTAGCCCAAAAATTATATTATTCATTATTCTTTTTATTATTTTTTATATTATTATTCATTCTATTATTCATTATTTTTTTTACAAGGATAGTCCCCCTTTGGAGTCATCCGGGTTGTAGTGGGTCTTACTACCCAGTAGACAATAACCACTCCCTTCTCGTTAGTCTCAGGCAAGCCAAGCCATGGAGGAGACTCAATATCTTAATCACTGAAAGGTAAACCTTTACAGGTATCGCCATACATTTGAGACAAAGTTCTTATTTAATACTGAGAGGATCTTCTCTATAACATCTCTGTGGGGCAGTATAGGGTAAGGAAGCGGCCCAGTAATCGGAGGGTTTTGAGTTCAAATCCCGAACCGTCAAAGTGCCACTGAGGTGCCACTGAACAAAGCACCGTCCCCACACACTGCTCCCCGGGCGCCTTTCATGGCTGCCCACTGCTTACCAAGGGTGATGGTTAAAAGCAGAGGACACTTTTCACTGTGACTCCGTGTGATGCGCTGCAGTGTTCACAATGACAATCGCTTCACTTTCAGATGTAGAATATTTATCTCACTGAACAAAACTCTTATTCTTTTCGTGAAACTGTACATCATGTCATGATGTTTAATATATTTTGTGGAAAATATGCTGTATACTGTATGTGGTTATTATTATTACCATTCACCATTACCATTTTGCTTGCTATATATAGTACATCACATATTAGCCTAAATGAATGGCCAATGAAAGCATACTAAGTGCTATACTTTCATTTTAATAGATGTGCTTCTTACAAGCATCCACCTTCTCTGTCTCATTACCATCTATTCACATCCTGAAGTGCCTCTTCTTTTGTAGGAGATGAAGAGTTGTTGGCCCCATCCCTTGGAGCCGTGCCTGATGCCCTCAGCCTTTCTTCATACAACAGCCTTTGACATGCAATAAAAAAGGTTCCTGCTCTGTGTTGCTGGATTGTGAAGTGTTCTAAAGGTTAAAGAAAGGCTGATCATTAATTGGATGAAGGCCTGTATGCATTGTGTCTTATTTTTCAAAATACAATCAGTGCATTCTCTGAAAATCCTGGAAATCCTTCCATTTAATCCATGCATGTAGCTGCTGCATTATTAAAAGGTAGTAACACAGATTCCTGATTTATTAGGTTAGTGCAGAATTTAATGTAATTCATATTGCCTTTCCTTATAGTGAATTCAAAACTTTGCTATATTGAAAATGTTTAAATGAGTAATCTGTGGCAAGCAGCATTGTTGTCTCACACCTCCAGGAGTTTGCATGCTCTCCCCGTGTTGGTGCGAGTTTCCTCCGTGTTCTCCGGTTGTACAAAAACGGCATGTACATTAGCTGATTCGGTGGTTTTAAATTGTCTGTAGGTGTGAATTTGTGTGTGGTCTGCCCCATATGCCATCGCAGATTTACACATGCGATTTTATGGTTGCACACCCTTGTTCCAACCCAGTTGTGTTCTCAGAACAGTTAACAGTATGATTGGTCAGTTAAAGCAGCGACTTTGGCACATGACCCACCTTACAGGCAGTGCTTTTGCGTTTTTAAACAGTGGACAGACTCTGGTAGACCTCTGTTCACCCATTTCTATGGAAATCCTGTTCATCAACACATGCTGGCCATAAAAACCTGTTTAATGAACTCTTCACTCAATCAAAAGGGCAGCTAATTGTGTGAACCCTCTGCATTTTACCTGCTTTTCACTAAACTTCACAACCCAACCTATTCACCTACTCCCCCATCCCCCAACACAGGGCACAAGATGAAAGCAGAGAGGAGGTGAGAGGAAAGCGAATGTTTGATGTATTAATTCAGATCTCCTCGCAGGCGATGAAATGTTCTTAAGAGCTGGATCTGGTCGTTTATTTGATCTGCTGCACAAAAAGCTGAATGCGGGGGACAGAAAGGGGGTAGACCTCACACTTAAAGTAGCATGTTCAGGCACAAGATGTCTCTTTCTAATGCATTCACACTGGAGATGGCACAATTGCATTTAAATGATCAACAAAGAGCACAGAACACATCTGCTTGCAGATTTTCTTGTAGGGCTTGCTATTGGCTTGGACATTTTTACAGGATACAGGTGCACACAGATCTGACAATGTCAGACTAATTAATAATACTGAAATGTTCATATCAGTACATTCGTTTGCACATGTTCCCAAATACATTAATTTCACGATTAATATTCCTGTCCACTGATAAAAATTTCAGCTTCAAAGCATGTTGCTAGATTACAAATAAATGTAATCTAGCAACAATTCTTATCATGAAAGATTTGAAGTAGGGGTGGAAGGACTGAACTGACATATTTCCAAAGGAACAAAACTATTTTTTCTCTTTCAAATATCAGCGGACCTGTTCGGCATAGGGCTCACCATGCACTAGATAACAGAAGCGTCTGAAGTGGTAACATGATAGGCTGCTCCCTGATAACATTTCACTCTGCTTGTATTTGCCCGGTGTTCATTCACGCTTTGTGCTCTGTGTGTGGGTACAACTGGGTGAAGTAAGGTAACTGGTTTTGAACCAAGTCTGGAATTTTAGAAATGTCAGTGTTTCTTCTGCAAATAACATTCAGATAAACTAAAGCCAGTCCTGCCAAAGTGTGACAGTGATGTGAGCTCCACCCTTCTGAATCTTATCTTGGCCTTAGATTGGGCTCCCTGGTCAAACAACCTGTACCCTTTTACAAAAATAACATAAAGAGAACAGGACAAGAAAGGATAGTGGCAAATAATGAGAACTGGAAAAAACTGGAAAATTGGAATATTAATCACATGCAAAGGTTTTATTATTCACATCAAAATCTACTGAATATGCTTCTGTTATGTATTATTTTGGTTAAAGTAATACAAATTATGGTATCACCATAAACTGAATTTGTTTGTTTGATTAATTATTGATTAACTTGTTTATTAAGGTCTGCTCTATTAATCTCTATTAAACCTAGCTCTATATTAAGAGCATTTTTAAATGGAGAACATGCAATATATATATATATATACACACACACACACACACACACACACACGTTGTTAATAATACTACTATTACTAAATATAAGAAAAAAGGAATATATAGCACTTTTTACACGTACATGTAAAAGGCAATTTAATTATGTCTTTCCTCCAGTATATATAGAAATATTAACTAATGGGTCATGCAGAAGTCACCATGATTACTTTGCATTTCGTTGCAGTGTTTGCTTGGATATATAATATGTGTTATCATTATCCTGTTGGGTATGGAATTAGTCATATTTTGCTGTTTCCCTCTCAAATACAAGCAAAGACAGGCATTAATTCCAGAGTTGTTGTAAATGGACAATGGGAGGAAAATCTTAAATAGCTAACAATCATAAGTGTGCTCAAAAAAGGTGACAGGCAGATAGAAAATAAGATGGATTTCTGCTTTATTTTCAGATTTTCTTTCCAAAATTCAGTATATTTTATAAACAATCCATCAATAAAATATTAAAATTAAATATTTATTCACAATTTTGCAATTTAAAGATTTCTATGCATTTAAACAAATTTAAGACAAATTCAGAAATAAATATATATATATATATATCAATAAAGTTTCAAACACAAAGCAACACTAAATGTATTTTGTTTAAATATAATAATTAAAGATTGGAAAATTAATTTTCACAATTTTGTCACAACAACAATACATTTTATTAAACATTCAAGAAGCAAATACAATGATTAAAATAATGAGGTCCTTCCAAATCTGTAACTTAATAATGGTGAACTCCAATAATCCACTGATCCAATGGTGAACATGTTACAGCGAAATTAATCTACACCAAAAAATCCAGTTAAAGCTTTAGTATAGTCAGTGTAATTTTGCCAACTGAAATGAAGGATGGTCACGGCAAGGTCCTTCACACCTCCAGAGGACTGGAAAGCAGATCAGGTGTCTGTGAAGTGGTGTGAGGTGCTATCATCTCAGTTGAGTTTGAAACTTCACCTCCTGAGAAAAACAGCTGCCGAACAAATAAAACAAGTCACACACTTTCTTTTCTGATCTTTCTGAACATGTTGTTTACAGCACAGCAGAGTTACCAAGGAATGAAAGGAATCGCTCCCCCTGTCCTTCTGGAGAGTCAGCTCCGTTAGGATATTCCAGGATTGCTGATGGCTCTGGAAGTGCTTTGGGCTCAGCAGGCCATCACTGCCCCGAGTGCCAGGACTGGCCATCAGGGGCTCCTCTGTTAAACTCTAAGATTTAGATTAAAATCCTCTCTTGTGGTTAATTAAAAATGCATTGGTTGCTTGCTTCCATAAAAATGCTTTCTTCGATAAAAGAATAAGCATGTTCACACTCATTATCCTTTAAAAAGACATTTTACAGTTTAAGTTAAAACTCAGCCCATCTCAAACTCCAGTTTGGCAGTCCTATTTTATTTATATAGCACTCTTCATATATGGGCAAAGTAAAAAAAAAAACTGTGAATATAATCTAACAAATGCCTCAAATGGCAAAAAGAATTAACAAATTCGATATAAAAAGCAGATAAGAAGATCTCAACCCCTGGCTTGTTGTTTTGAGTGTAAAAATTGCTGGGGTTTAGGCACACCAGAGATCAGATGGTCTCCAGTTAATTCCAGTGACATGCAGCATAGCGACTATGAGCTGCCTGGAACATGTTCCGTTCCAGTTCTACCAGAAATCCATTCCAGCCCATGATGACCTCACAGATCTGCTGCTGGTCAGGTGTCTCAATCCGTTTAATGATTTCTATACCGGCATCAGAATTTTGAAATCAAGACTATTAAGTAGACTTAAGACTTGTCTCAGGAAGTGGAGTGATTCTCTGTCGGCTGCATTTTGAATTAGATGGAGCTGTTTTACAAATCAACACTCGACTGAAGATAAAAGCATGAATGAATATTTTTCCAAGTCATTTAGAGCACAAAACCATCACTGAAAGTTCTCAAACTTTCAAAGACCTCATTAAATAACAGAAATGATTTTTTTCCCAGTGTAGGTTTGAAATTGGTGGCGTCTCACCCTGCTGCTGCTGTCTTTTTGCTGTAGCACGTTCTTCTTCTTGTCTTTGCACCTCTTGTTCTGGAACCAGACCCTGATCACTCTGGAGCTCAGACCCGTCATCTCCACCAGCTGCTCCTTCACCAGCGCGTCGGGCCGTGGGTTGGCATTGTAGCACGTCTGCAGCATGTGCAGCTGCTTTTTGCTCAGGACCGTCCTGACCCGAGTGGCTCTCTGCACTGCTTTAGGGATTCGTTCGTGTGACCAGGGCACATTTTTGGTGTCTTCTGTCAGACAAGAAGGGACCATAAAATGACTTTTTAGAGCTTCTTTTAACTATATTTTTTATAGTATACGACCAAATATGGACTTGTCCCAGGAACTGTGTCCTATGGTTTGTAGGAGTGGGTGGTCTAGAGACAGATTTAGTGATGTGACAAGTGATTACTTGTTACATGTGACATACCGCAGCACAGCAGCCAGTGCACACAGTGAAATGTGGTCTCCACATTTAACAAATCCCCTGAGGGAGCAGTGTGTAGCCATGAAAGGCGCCCGGGGAGCAGTGTGGGCATGTTGCTTCAGTGACACCCTGGAGGTTCGGGATTCGAACCGGCAACCTCCTGATTACCAGTCAGCTTCCTTACCTGCCAGGCCACCACTACCCATTACAGTATCACTGGGTCTTAATTTAATTTCCTGTCTATCCATACCTATACATACAGTACAGGCCAAATGTTTGGACACACCTTCTCATTCAATGTGTTTTCTTTATTTTCATGACCATTTACATTGGTAGATTCTCACTGAAGGCATCAAAACCATTAATGAACACATGTGGAGTTATGTACTGAAAAAAAAGGTGAAATAACTGAAAACATGTTTTATATTCTAGTTTCTTTGCTCTGATTACTGCTTTGCACACTCTTGGCATTCTCTCGATGAGCTTCAAGAGGTCGTCACCTGAAATGGTTTTCCAACAGTCTTGAAGGAGTTCCCAGAGGTGTTTAGCACTTGTTGGCCCCTTTGCCTTCACTCTGCGGTCCAGCTCACCCCAAACCATCTCCATTGGGTTCAGGTCCGGTGACTGTGGAGTCCAGGTCTCCACTTTTTGTACATAAGTACATAACTCCACGTGTTCATTCATAGTTTTGATGCCGTCAGTGAGAATCTACCAACAGTGGTTGGTAGATTGGGGGCAGTGGTGGCCTAGCGGTTAAGGAAGCGACCCTGTAATCAGAAGGTTGCTGGTTCGATTCCCGATCCGCCAAGGTGCCACTGAGGTGCCACTGAGCAAAGCACCGTCCCCACACACTGCTCCCCAGGCGGCTGTCATGGCTGCCCACTGCTCACTCAGGGTGATGGGTTAAATGCAGAGGACAAATTTCACTCTGTGCATCGTGTGCTGTGCTGCTGTGTATCACATGTGACAACCACTTCACTTTAATTAATTTAAATGGTCATGAAAATAAAGAAAACACATTGAATGAGAAGGTTTGTCCAAGCTTTCATACATATCATACCTTCTAAACTGAACAAAGAGTCCAGGTGAAGGTGTCCCTTCTCCTTCCCTCCCTCGCTGGTCCACCATTCGGCCGAACAGAGGACGGAGCCTCTCCGCAGGACGAACTTGTCTCCCGCCGTCAGCCGCCGGCCGCACGCTTCGCAGCGGAAGCAGGCGACGTGGTAGACGCCGGCGCGGGTCCGAATCACAAAGTCGTCGCTTTCCAGGCGTGCGCGACATGTCCCGCACCTCATTCCGTACAACCTGGAGATTTTAACAGCATTTCACATCCGCATATTTTGCGTTGATGTAAAGTTCGTTTTCAATAATTAGCGTGTGTTAGGAGGAGGAGATGAATTATTATCATCATCATCATCATCATTTCTACCTGCTGTAGTCCTCTCTGCACAGCGCTCTCCCGTCCCTGAAGAAGCAGCTCCGGTGCCGGTGTAACGGGCGCGCGCACTCCGCGCACCTCAGACACGCCGCGTGCCACCGCAGGTCCGGGGACACGCGCACAATGACGCGGTCCTCAATGCGACGTCCGCACCCGGCGCACAGCGACGGGACCCCGCCGCCTTGAAAGCAGTAGCACGGTCAGAAACCAGAAGCCTTCTTACTCCACCACTGTCGTGTCGCCATCATTCAACCAGCTTTCTCGTTCAACGACAAATCCCCCCCCCACACACACACACCCCATAATACTTATTCTTTTTTTTTTTTTTTTTTTTTAAACTTGTGATCCATCACTTACTTTCCCGTGAGTCCTCCATCGTTTAATAGCAGGACGCGGGTGCGACGCTGCGCTCGGCTGCAGGTGGAACCTGTTCACTGACCCGACGCGAGGCGCGGGACTCATTTTATTCTCGGAGGAAGGAGGATGGCTGGCTCGCCGCGGGCTCTTGCGCGTAATAGCCGCCGCTCCACGTGAATTTGGGGCGGGAATCCTTGTGCTGTTCTTTACTGTGCCCCACTCGGTTCCGAGGGGCCCCGCTTTTATTAACACCCCCTATGCACCCCCTATGAAATATCAGTGTGTGTCAGGTTAATAAGTCATTCATTCAGCTGTTCATTGAGCTTATCACCGTGTGTGCCTGGTACACACACACACACACACACACACATAGTTCAACAAATTCGCTTGCAGATGTGCAGTTGTTCTCATGATTGTAAGCATCTTGATATGTACCGTTTACTCGCTCGCCGTAAAATAAACACAGATAACAGTCGGATTAGAAGAAGGGGTGCGTGCTTTAAAGTCACTGGGACCACCCAGTTTTTATGAACATGCTATAGCGTCATCTATTAAAGGCACAATTAGACTTTGCAACCTGTTGAGTTCACCCAATAAGTGCATAAATCACCAGAAATCATCTTACCCCTAAAAAAAATCAAGGAAATGCAAACGTCTTGTTTGACATGTAACATAAGCGAGTAAAAGTAGAGCACAAATACAGGATAAACCAAGGAATCCTGTGCACAGGCTGGACTATGCAAGGGGCAGAGGCAACCATGGAACTCAGACCCATAAGTGGTAAGAGAGACTAAATGATCTTATTCTTATAAAGTCTTGTCGCTTGTGTACAAATATATCTCAAGTGCTGCTGAAATATATTTCTAATCAAGATTTTTTTTTACAAGAGATGGCTCATTTTATTCCCAACTGGAGCCCGCATGGATCCGAGATTCACCCAGAACACAGTGAGGTTTGGTGGTGGAAAAATCATGGTCTGGGGTTACATCCTTTTATATTCCCAACCATAAAAGAGGCCAAATTCTGCTGCAGGATGGTGCTCCATCACATACTTCCATCTCCACATCAAAGTTCCTGAAGGTGAAGAAGATCAAATGCTCCAGGATTGGCCAGCCCATTCACCAGACATGAACATCATTGAACATGTGTGGGGTAGGACATCATTTGGTAGGGTTTTAGCTTTTCATATGAGCTATTTCTAACACCCATTGATTAATTAAATGTCAGGTTAATAGCAGATGTTTCTACAAAATAGATAAGCGACAAAACTTTTGTCAGGGACTGAAGATTCTATCATTGTACCATATTCCACAGTGAGTAGTATGATCTTTATGATCTGATTTTATTGTCAGTAATTATTCCTATTCCTTTAAAAAAGGAATGTGACAGATATTCTATCTGTAACCAGAATTTTATACTGATTTCTATTCATAGGCTTGGTTCTAGAGAAACAGCATCAGAATGCAAAATACTTCAGACTAATGTAGGTACCTCTGGACAAGTGTCATTGTGAAACACTGCAGCACACGATGAACTGGGTCCTCTGCTTTTAACCATCACCCTTGGTGAGCAGTGGGCAGCCATGACAGCCCCTGGGAAGCAGTGTGTGGGGACGGTTCTTTGCTCAGTGGTACCTTTAACTGTGGTTTAAATGTTAAACCACAGGTCACCATACTTCATCTAGAGTTGGAATGCGTCAGATCGCATGTGTTGCAAATTCATAGTCCAACAAATCACCAGAAATCCTTCTTATGGTTATAAGTAAAGCAAATTCTATACATAATCCTACAAAATAAACATTTTTGACATAGCTTTTATTATGTCATTTCTCCTATTTTATTTATTTTTGTAAATAAAATAAACTAGTACCTTTAATGTCAGATGAAAAATGTCAGAATTTACAAATCAAATAAATATATGTAAAAATAATTTTTGTTAGGAAAATTATTATTATATTACATGGTATTATTGGAATATTTTTTTTTTCTTGCATTTTAATACGCATGTCTAGTTAACATTGATTCAGCTTTTATCAATGCAAAACATCTAAAGTTCAAGTTAAAGTTCAAGTCAGCTTTATTGCCATACAGGTTAAAACAGTACACAGTGAAACTAAACAACGTTTCTCCGAATGATACATCTAACATTTAGACAAAGTTACAGACTGATGTAAAGTGCACGTGTGTGACGAAGACAAACTGAGCAAATATGCAAGTGCAAATATGGGACACAGGCAAGGCAACATTAACATTTTAGGCAAACCAAACATGGAGACTGCAAAGACATATAGCACGAAACCAGTGAAATAGGTGTAATGTAAGGTAAGGTACCAAGTAAAAATACTGCAAAGATACAGCTGTGTCTGTGTGTGTGTGTGTGTGTGTGTGTGTGTGTATGTGTGTTGGTCCAGTCCCTGAGCGTTCAGGGGTCTGATGGCCTGTGGAAGGGAGCTGTTGCACAACTAGATATTCTACATCATGGTAGAAATACAAAAGGTTATGACCATACGTTGCCATTTGCAGTAATGAAGTTAATACAACTTAGTTTAACTTCATGTGACGTTTTGTTTCATTTTCCTATTTGGAGGTGTCTAGTTCCCACAGATTTTAACAGACATGTTGTAATTATTTTTATTTATTAATTCGAACTGGCAACCCTTCTGATTACCAGGCCCCTTCCGCTAGGCCACCACTGCCCCACTGCATTAGTTGATGCACCACAAAACCATTGTTTTGCCTTTAGAGGGACCTTAAACATTATTTTAAATCACAGATATAAAATAAGACTGCGCCAGAGAAACACACACAAGGCTCAATGGTTAATGGCCATGACGGTCCAGGACCGTTAGCACTCGGAGCTTTTGGCACACGTGGCTTTCCATACTGGTGAAGCGCTACGCCCGAGTCGACCGATCTGTGACGTCACGCCCGCCATATTGTTGAAGGAAACTACGGCGAGAAGTGTTTCTAAGAGGGGGCAGAGTTACAGATGCGGCGAATTTTTCGCTTAAACGAACATTTGATCGATGTCTTATGACTAAAAAGAAGAAGAAAAAAAAAAACAACAACATCGAAGCTTGTGCGCGTGCAGCAGTAGTGGTTGTGGCATCAATTTACAGTAATTCGCCATGACTTCCCTAACGCAGCGGAGCTCGGGCCTGGTGCAGAGACGGACCGAGGCCTCCAGAAGTGCGGCCGCCGACAAGGAGCGAGGATCCGGGGAGGACGACGACTACGAGTCCCGCCGCGTCGACGAGCAGGAGGACGATAAAGGGGACTCCAAAGAAACGCGGCTGACGCTGATGGAAGAGGTGCTGCTCCTGGGACTGAAGGACCGAGAGGTGGAAACACTGCTTTTCTCCCGGGTTGCTAGTCGTCGGTCCTCCGGCTAATCGGTTTACGTGCGTTTTGTTTTCCGAAGCGGCGCTATAGGACGCTCCTGCGGGTTATTTATGGACGCGCCAGGCAGCCGCGGTGCTTGTTTGCTGGCCTTTGCGGGAATTCTGAGTTCTAATGTGGACGCGGCTGGTTACGTGTAGCTTCCCGTTGCCTGCGTGGGGCGCGTTTAGCTCCGTGGCTCGTTAATGTTTGATTAGGGATCTCCCTGCCTGTGGCACCTGTAGCTCATATTTACATTTACAGCATTTATCAGACGCCCTTATCCAGAGCGACTTCCAGTCAGTAGTTACAGGGACAGTCCCCCCCTGGAGACACGCAGGGTTAAGTGTCTTGATCAGGGACACAATGGTAGTAAGTGGGATTTGAACCTGGGTCTTCTGGTTTATAGGCTAGGCTACTACCAGATATGCACGGCGACGCGTGTTTATTTCACGTTCGCTACAGTAACGCGCCGTAGCCTGCTGTGGAAAACGGGCTCATCAGAAGCATATAGTGCGAACGATCGAATGAATTTGTGGCCGGCGGGTGACCTGTACGTCGGCGCCTTGTCTTACCTGAGGTGTGTGAAGTAAAGGCCTTGACGCGCTCCCGTCTGCAGGGCTACACGTCGTTTTGGAACGACTGCATCTCCTCCGGCCTGCGAGGGTGCATGCTTATAGAGCTGGCGTTGAGAGGGCGGCTGCAGCTAGAGCCCTGTGGTGTGAGGAGGAAAAGCCTGCTTGCCAGAAAGGTGAGGTCTCTCTCTCTCTCTCTCTCTCTCTCTCTCTCTCTCTGTGTGTGTGTGTGGTGTGTGTGTGTGTGTGTGTGTGTGTGTGTGTGTGAGAGACACAGGCCGGGCAACATTAACATTTTAGGCAAACCAAACATAGACTACAAAGACATACAGCACTAAACCAGTGAAATAGGTGTAATGTAAGGTAAGGTACCAAGTAAAAATACTGCAAAGATACAGCTGTGTGTGTGTTTGTGTCTCAGTCCAGTCCCTGAGGTGTTCAGGTGTCTGATAGCCTGTGGAAGGAAGCTAGATATTCTACGTCATGGTAGAAATACATAAAGTTATGACCATAAGTTGCCATTTGCAGTAATAAAATTAATACAGAGAGAGAGAGTCATAGAGCATTTTTTTTTTACGTTCTAGAGCACAGCACGCAAACCTTCTTGCATGTATGTTCTACTAAAGTGCACAATCCAATCTTGTTGCCAGGTGATTTGCAAATCTGACACACCCACGGGGGATATGCTGTTGGATGAGGCTCTGAAGCACGTCAAAGAGACTCAGCCCCCGGAGACGGTCCAGAGCTGGATTGAGCTGCTCAGTGGTTAGTATTCGGTTTAATGGCCCCAGACACCTGCATTTGAGATATGAGATATGAGCAGGCAAAGAAGCTCGGAATTTGCCATTTGGAAATTGGTTCACTAACGTTATTTCAACTCTGCCTTCTCAGTTTCTGTAGATTCACACAAAAGGCGAGAATATTTGTCTTCTGTCACTTCTGGCTGGAAGATATATTTGCATTTGCTTTTAATGCGACACTCAGGGTTAAGTGGGGTTTGAACCTGTGACTTTGTTGTCTTCTGGTTCATAGACGGGTGTGTTACACACTATGAACACTTTACTGTGTCTGAAGTTTACTGGTCACTAGCACAGTTGTAATAGTTTTGGATTTTTCATTAGTTTATAGTTTTTATTTCGTTTTGTTTTTATTTTCAAATTCAGTTTTTAGAGGCAGATTTACTAGTTTTTATTAGTTTTGAAATTGTTTAGTTTTAGTTTAGTTTTTACTACTTACAGTGTTTGTTTTTATTTATTTTTTTTGGTAAATTAGGTTATTTGTCAGGTGCTTGAATCAAAATCACCAGAATAGCCTTATCCATCTTAGCTCCGATGAGGTTATTGACTCTTGCAGCTCCGGGTGTTTTTAATTTTGGTTCGAGTGAAGTGGTGAACTTTCTGAACGCAATCGAGTCACACAGTCGTGTAGACATTCCAGTCTTAATAAACATATTTACCAATGCTTCTTCTCGTCTGTGGGGTTCCTGCGTATTTACTAGCCAGCAGCTACTTGGTCGGCGGTGGAAGCGGTCCATTATGGATGCTGTCGTATCAAATTCCTTTCCCATGTTGCCTGGCTACCACTTCTCTGTCGGGGGAGGCTGGCTTGTCCAGGTACTCTTGGTTCGCCTTTTTGTGTGAGCTTTTCAAATGGACTTTCAGATTCTGGGGGTTTTCCGCTTGAGAAGTATTCCACATATTCTATCACCTGCTTCTACAACAAGGCACTTACTTTTATTTTTGACACTGTCATAATCAAAGAAATCCCAAATAGGACTTTCTTCCGACTTTCGCTGCAGCCATCACGCTAGCCGGCGGCGTCACGGACAGACTATGGACACGTGACGTCACAGACCACGTGTTACCATAATGGCACCGTGGAGTAAATAGATTTTAATTCAACCCAAAAGGCTTATTACAAAGACGAAAACGAAGGACTTTTTTGCCATAATATTAGTTCAAGTTCGTTTTGTATACACACAAAACAGTTTGTTAGTTTTCTTTTTTTTTCTCGCTGTTATTTTTATTTCAGTTAACAAAAATGCTTTTTCAATTCTAGTTTTAGTTTTTCCGTTCGTTTTCGTTAACTATAATAACCTTGGTCTCTAGTGTGGATAAACTATTGCTGTTAAATTGATCCGATCTTGTTTCTGTCTTGCAGGGGAAACATGGAATCCACTGAAGCTACACTATCAGCTACGCAACGTACGTGAGCGCCTGGCCAAGAACCTGGTGGAGAAGGGCGTCCTCACAACAGAGAAGCAAAACTTTCTGCTTTTTGACATGACCACACATCCGCTCACAAACAGCACCGTCAAGCAGCGACTGGTGCGCAAGGTCCAAGAGGTGGTGCTTGACAAGTGGGTAAACCAGTCAGAGCGCATGGACAAGCGCCTGCTAGCCGTCCTCTTCCTGGCGCACTCGTCAGACGTGCTGGAAAACGCTTTTGCACCGCTGCTGGATGAGCAGTATGACTTGGCCATGAAGAGGGTGCGGCTGCTGCTCGACCTGGACCCCGAAGTGGAGGCCTCCAAGTCAGGGTCCAATGAGCTGCTCTGGGCAGTGGTTGCCGCCTTCACCAAGTGAAGCAAGCGTACAATGCGAATCGCTCACAGAAGCAATCCTTTGAGACGCTGTTGGCCTTGGAACTGAATCCAACATCCGGACCCTTTTTTGGTAGCGGTGCTGATAAATGGTGAAACATGTATAATGAAGAATATAATGACAGATACGATTAGTGAGAATCTGCATCTTCCTTCTCATTTGGGATTGACCTGTCTGATGTCCATTTCCCTCCCCTACTGTACTCTTGGGCGGGTAGATTGAGCATAATTGCAGTTCACTGTGAGGCTTTGTGTAGAATGAGCTCTTGTGTGATAACAGCTCCCCTGAACACTTACTTAAGATTGCAGAAGGGTCAAAGTTAAATCCACACAGTTTTCTCTATGGAATGGGGTGTTTTTACTATTATTAATAAGATAACTGAAACCGCAAAGCCTTGGCCATTATTCAGACCTATAGATTCTGCTATAACTGTAACCAACATAATCTAGGTTTTTCCATGTATGCTTGATCAGGGTGCTTTTGATTCTCAGAAACTTGGTCAGATTAGTCAGTATGGCTGTGCCGAGTATGGCCAGTGAGCCCCAAAACAGCGTCCTGCCCACTCATCACCAGTGAAGGAAATTGTTCTTATCTGGTGAGAATGAAATTTTATTTGATATTGTCCAAACAGCCTGAAATGTAAGCATTAATGTTCCATGTGAGAAAAAAAAAATATATATATATTATGGCATGTTTTTTTTTTTTTTTTTTTCCCCAATCATTTGCTTCGTTTCTGTAGTTGAAGTAGCACAGCTACCTCGCTTGTGTACAGTATCACAGTTTTATTGTGAATGCCCCCATCCCTTTCAAAAAGAAACTAGATGGATCCTCAGAAGCTATATGGCCAAAGGACATTTTGATATATTCTGTGGCTGCCTGTGCACCGTAACTTGGTGGACCAGCAGTAGAAGAAATGCGGAGTGGTCAGGACAAGCAGTGTTGCAATGAAATAGTTTCCGAACACTAATTTATAACATGCTAAAGGTTCAGAAGTCGTGCGTGATAAACAGCACCTACAACCCAGCGATCATTACCTTGATGAACACATCCCTTAACATGGGCTTTTCCTCATGTTTGCTCATTTAGCAGTCAAGTACAGGTTATAAATCTCTCATAGAGAACAGTGTATTGTCGTGTGCAAACCTGGGTTAAAATTCAGTATATTTCCATTTATTTTAGACTGCCTGGGTTTTGCATGTTGGGACCATCTTTTCATTTCAGTTTCTCGAACGTGGAGACGTGCGCGTCCAGTCACACTGTTACAGATGCAGAGGCTTTTTACCCCACAGCGATTAAACCGAACTGAGCTGAAAAATCCAACTCCGTTCCAGATGAAAAGCATTTTTGTTCGATATCAGTTGCTCTATAATTGTATGCTAGCTGCTTTTACTTTCTTTGTGATTATTTTTGTTTGTTTTAACATGTTTTCTATCAATTTTTGCTGGGCCCTTTCTGTCCTTTGGCCAGGAATTTCCTACTGCAGTGGCACCCAAAACACACATTCACACAGTGTGTAACAGAAAGGGTCCAACTAAGCAAGTTGCAAAGTTCGGGGAACACAACCCCATTTGAATCGGGGTACACTTCTGCCCTGCTGAACTGTTATTACAATGTCACGTGTACATCTAGTAATAATTAAAGGGATCCTGATTTGTACACTTGCTTTTTACCATATAATAAAGGAAGAATTAAGTGCCTGAAATGCGTGCAAGTCATAGAATCATTTCTAAACACAAAAAGAAAAAGAAAAACACAAGAGCCATTATGAAGAAGAAGGTGACAGAGGTTTATACACATTTATACACATCCATTAACAGCAGATATGAGGCACGGCAGGTCCGTGTGGCCCGGACGTCTGCACGCCTGGCAGGACGCGACCTGCGGGGACGTCGCCTGGGTCACGTGGCTCGAGGCGCGGGCCGCGGGAAAACGGGCGTCGACGTCACGCTGCGCGGAAGACCCGCTCTTTCGCAACTCCGGTAACTCCGCACAGGCAGAGATCACTTGATGATGAGATCACTTGATCTCGGTCGACTTCGAGTAGGTCCTCAGCAGCAGGTCCAGCACCTTGTACCTCCAGTTGATAAAGTCCCCGATTTCACGCAGCTGGACCGCGCACTCCAGCACGCCGGGCTGCTCTGAAGTGGAACACGGGCGACACAAATAAGGTTCCTTGACGTTCTTATTAACTTAATTCCCGCGTCCCACGGCCGATGTACCTTTTCTCGCCATCGTAGCCTTGTCGGAGTCCGGGACGATGTTGGACGTCGGTGGTGGTTTCGCTGCTGCAGGTTTCTGTTCTCCGCCTCGCTGGCGGGATATAAATACGCCCTTCCACGTCAACCGGGCACCGTGACGTGGGAGCGACGCGTCAGGACGCCGAGTCACAGCCGCGGCTCGCTGTCGTCATTAGCGCAAAAACATGCAGTAAAGTGTAATACTACTTTTAGGCAGGCTGCTTACAGACACGCTACACCTTCCTACCTGGTAACCAGTAGCTAAAAAAGTCAAACACAATTCATAACAGACGACAGACTCAGACAACAAACTACATATATATATATATATATATAGATAGATAGATAGATAGATAGATAGATAGATAGATAGATAGATAGATAGATAGATACACACAGTACAGGCCAAAAGTTTGGACACACCTTCATTCAATGTGTTTTCTTTATTTTCATGACCATTTACATTGGTAGGATCTCACTGGAGGCATCAAAACTATGAATGAACACATGGAGTTATGTACTTAACAAAAAAAGGTGAAATAACTGAAAACATGTTTTATATTCTAGTTTCTTTGCTCTGATTACTGCTTTGCACACTCTTGGCATTCTCTCGATGAGCTTGAAGAGGTCGTCACCTGAAATGGTTTTCCAACAGTCTTGAAGGAGTTCCCAGAGGTGTTTAGCACTTGTTGGCCCCTTTGCCTTCACTCTGCGGTCCAGCTCACCCCAAACCATCTGGATTGGGTTCAGGTCCGGTGACTGTGGAGGCCAGGTCTCCACTTTTTGTTTAGTACATAACATGTGTTCATTCATAGTTTTGATGCCTTCAGTGAGAATCTACCAATGTAAATGTCATGAAAATAAAGAAAACACATTGAATGAGAAGGTGTGTCCAAACTTTTGGTCTGTACTGTATATACACACACACAAACCTGTTTATTATTGTGGCACTCACACTGTTCATCTTTATCTAAAGGACACTTCCCTGCTGAACACTGGGGCAGTGAGCTGAACTGATAAAGATCCATCTTGTACAGCATGCACCTACATGTCTGCTTGTACATACTGGAACACAGGCACAGCCCAGGACCGGATCCAATAACATGGCGGTGACAAATAACGTTGCACAGTGATTGGCTGAAACTCAAAATAGGATGTTTAGTTGCCATTATCTTAACTTGTACTGTATGTACCACGTGCATTTTTACAACCCGATTTTATCATGTTGGGTTGGCTTTTAGGCCTGTCATAACACGGTACACACAATCAGGTGCACAAATGGACCACAAAGGGACTTCAGGTCAGTTAGGGTCCAGTCCTGTTGATCACAGACACCACGTGTTTAGTAACGTTCACAGAAAGGCAAAACACAAAGGAAAGACACACAAACAATGACAAGGGTGTCAACAAATGTCACTAGGTCAACCTTTTCCACTGTTTAATTGAGTGTTGATATATGGTCAGGTCTGGAACATCCCTGGTTTAGGAACCCAGACTAGATCTTTTAATCTGGCCTTAGAAATGAGTTACAACAAGGCTCAAGCCTGACAGGCCAGCTTGACACACACAGCTTTTATGCCTTTTGTCAAGAATTAGTCATTTAGGAGTTTTTTTTACACAATTAATTAATCATTTAGCTTTTAACATCTTTCTCACTGTAATCGAAACAATTACCTGACCACATATTTACCGCACATGTCTGAGCCCCACCCAAATCCATATAAAATGATCGAAATTAAGCTTGAACTCCAGCAGATTTGGGCAAATATGTTCAGCTCTAACCCAGACTTAAAATGTCCCATATGCCTAGTATCACCAAAGTTGTTTACCTTCACGTGGGTTAGGGGCCAAATGGTGAAGTTCTGAAGGACACGTCAATTTATAACGATCATCGCAAATCAGTCTCAACCAACAGTTTTGTACCATAAAATGCGGTGAAAGCAGCTGACACAATTACAGTAACAGTTCAATGTTACGTCACTAAGAGTGAAACAACGACAGTAATAATTCCGAACTTCCACAGCAATACATACATTGCATAAATGGAGTTCCATCATTAACAGGCTGGCATTTTGTCCCAGGTCCAGAGTGAAGGAGTGATTGAGAGTCTAACTTTTTTCTAATCTGTTGACTATAGTGCAATGGCCAAGAAGGAATGGAAAGTCAGGGATAGCCGCTAATTCATGGATAACAACTACTGGCATTAAACTTTAATCCATGCCTCTGTTATGAGCATACATTATAAAGGCAAACAGTCCTAGTAAGTGTGGGTGAGTATGAGTAAAGTTGATTGCCCTTCATTATTATCTACACACCCAAATCAGAAAAGGTTGGAACAGGGTAGAAAATGTGAATTAAAAAAAAGAAAAAAACAAGTAATACATTTTCTTAAAAATTGCATTTCATTGCAGACAGTATGAACACAAATTCATGTTTTTTCTTGTCAACATCATTTGATTTGTCAGTACTGCTCGCCTGGTCCCTCCATCTCTGAAGGTACAAGGAAAACATTCATCTAGACTGTTCTACGTCTTGGCCCCTCGGTGGTGGGATGAACTTCCCCTCAAGACCTTCCTCTTTAGAGAATATTTAGATTAACTTGTAACATTCTTATTGTCTGACTTAAAGAATCTACAACAAGAGTAAATAAAAAGGTTGTATTCATAGTTGGGGGTCCTAATGAACCAGAACTGATCACTTCATCGGTGGTAACTTGAAAGCACGCTCTGGATAAGGGCGTCTGCCAAATGCCTTAAATGTAAATAAATATCCATTCTTGCCATTCAGGTTTGCAACATATTCCAAAAAAGCAACTATCAAGTGACTAAGTGTTGCATGTGTTAGTTTGTCCCATTCTTCCTGCAAACAACGTTTTAGGTGCACAACAGTACGGGGTCTTCGTTGACGCATTTTCCGTTTCAAAACGCGCCAAACGTTCTCTATAGGAGACAAACCAGGGCTGCAGGCAGGCTAGTCAAGCATCCGCACCCACTTCATGCCTCTGTTGTCTTGCCGAAATAAGCATTGGCGTCCCTGGAAACGTCTAGAAGGCAGCATTTGTCCCTCCAAAACGGAGATATACTTCTCAGCATTGATGGTGCCATCGCAGAAGTGCAAGTTACCTTTGCCGAAGGCACTGACACAACCACATACCATGACAGACCCTGGATTTTGGACTTGTGTCTGGTAATAGTCTGGATGGTCCTTTTCCTTTTTGGTCTGCAGCACACAGTGTCCATTCCATCCAAAAAAGATGTGAAAAAACGATTCTTCTGACCACAATGCATGTTTTCACTGCACAATGGACAATACCAGATGCCTCTAAGCCCAGAGAAGTCAACAGAATTTCTGGACACTATTTATGTAGGGCTTCCTTTTGGCACAGTACAGTTTTAGCTGGCGTTTCCTAATGTAACTACGTACTGCGGTGCTTGAGAGTGACTTCCTGAAGTAGTCCTGAGCCCACACAGTTTTATCACGTATTGATGAATGATGGTTTTTAATGCAGTCTGAGGGCTTCAGTTTAGGCTTGTGCCCTTGGCCTTTGCGCATGATAATTGCTCCAGATTCCCTGATTCTTTTCACTATGTTATGCACTATGCTGTAGAGGGAGGAATGCCAAAATCTTTTCCTATTTTTCTTTGAGAAACGCTTTTCTTCATCATTTCAAATATTTCTGCCCAGAAACTGTCAATTCCCAGCCCATCTTTGCCCTCAAATGAGTAGACCTGTCCTCGATGCTGCTCTTGTACCGAATCACGGTTGCAATCACCTGTTAACATCACCAGCTTCATTATTTAGTTATTATACCTCATTACTACCCCTGAATTGCCCCATCCCAACTTTTTTTGGAATGTGTTGCAAGGCTGAATGGATATTTATTTACAAATCAAATGATGTTAATGAAAAAAAATGTGAATTCAAAAAAATTGTGTTCATACTGTCTGCAATTAAATAAAAGTTAAGGGAAATTTGTGAATTACTGCTGAAAATTTCCAGCCTGTCCCAACTATTGGGGTTGGGGTTGTAATTAAGAAAGTGTATGAACACATTACCTGTGAAATGCATTGATTAGAAAACTGATTATACAGGTCTATGACTTACAAAACACATATTGTTCAATGGACAGTAAATGGGACAACAAACATTTGAAATAACATGCTGGTGCTGGTAAAAGCAGTGGCTTCTGGGCCCGACCTCGTGATATTCCCGATCTTGCAGTGATTATTGACAGTGCTCGTGACGTCACCGCGACGTCGCTTGGTTTCACTGCGTAGGTCAAATCAGTCCATCGGAAAGGAAGTAGTACGGTGTAATCCGCTGTGTCGAAACAGCGGGGTTTATAAAGCGACTTCGTGTGTCGTGGTTGTGACGCAAAGTGCGTGGATTTTTCACTTCAGACCTGCTGCAGCTGCGCGGTGTTTTGGAAAAATTTGTCCTGCAAAGAAAACAATTTGTTCGTGTGGCGATGGTTGGCATTCGGCTCCTTTGAGTGATCCGAATCTTCGCGGTGCACCTAAAATATTGGGACCATCCTGACAGAGAGAGAACCCTGGAATGAAATTCTCAACCACTAGGAATAATTAATGAGAAATAATATCACAATGTTTAGATTTTTTAAGAATGTATAAAACTATAAAATCCTAAAAAATCCTCACCAACGTTAATCCTCGAGAACCTGAAGCAGATCAACCTCTGGCTCCCTCTGTGTGGATCGGGTCTGGTGACATCCACAATGAAGTCCTGATGTCAGGGTTCTGGGCATTGATCAGGGTTCTGGTGTTGTGTCTGCAAATTGAATGATGAGTAGGAGCTCCGCATGGCCATTCCCATCCAGTTACTAAATGACAACCTGTTCCATAAAACTCTAATGATTGGTGGTAACGTTTTTGATGTAATGTCACATCAAATATTTTTTATCAACAGAATCAATAGCCTATCAATCCATATTGAATATAAATTCCATTGTGAAACCATGAGCAATAACATTTAGATTTTACATAAAAATAATATCTATATTCTTCAAAATGAAGTAGTTGTATTGTAATTACATGCAAAAAGCTTTCACCTATGACATCTTGCCTATGGCAAAAATACAATTTAATAAAATTATAATCTATCATTCCAATTATATAACCCACTAAACCATGAACACTTTGTCCAGGAAATTCATGTCTACTTCCTTTTCCCAATATATACCCTAAAACGTTACGACATACGTTTGGATAACCAATGAATGAAATGACTCGTTGATCTAAAGGAGTCGGGTTCGTTCGAGCGACTGAATGATCGATTCAAAAAGAACCGACACACAACCACCGGAGCCTGCGCGCGTATAAGCTCGGTACTTGAACTCCGCGCGACAATAAACATTTACAGTGCGTACTGCAGTGCATGTAAGTACGCCTTCGAATTTGTGATTATCTCACGCCACGTACCCACGCCTGACACATTCACGCGTTTGTTTGAAAGAACGCATCGGCTCGTTTATATATTTGTGAAGAGTTTTAGGGCCTTGTTAGCACGCGGCTAATATCACCCTCACCAGCGGCACCGAGCCTTAGCATCACTAGCCAGCTACGTTTCTGCTCATCCTGGCTCGATGTGTGCCGAGCTCATATAGGCAGCTGCTGGATTTGTGTTTAAGATGTCGAGCTAAAGTTACGACCTTTCGATCGCTCAGCAAATGCATTTTTTTCTAACCCCACAGACAACTAGCTTGGAAACAGCCGTTGCCATTTTCTTCCATCTGTTAGACGTGAACTAGATCTCTGAGAAGCATCTCGGTTTGCAGTGGCAGGTTAATTACTTGATTCTTTCCGCCCTTCAGAATGCCCAAGTCAAAGGAAGTTCTGTCTTCGTCCTCCTCTGATAGTGACTCAGATTCTGAAGTTGACAGAAAGGTAGGTTCTTCCACCGGTCTGATTTCAGCCATGAATTAAAAAAAAATAAAAAAAATCCAGACTGATCATATTACGTGTAGTCGTGGCAGGTGTAAGTTTTCAATTGTAACCTTTAAGTGTGTTTTATCCAGTCACAAAAAGTAATGAAATGTGTCAACCAGCACTCAAAAACTTCACACTCATGAATTCGTTTGTATCTTCACATTTCACAAGCTCTTAATCACTAGAGGCGCGAGAATATCACTAGCAATCTCAGTGAATTATCTTCTGGTGAATTTTAATTTAAATTAAACTTTGAAATTTCAGCATGAAGATAAAAGAAGCTGTTTGATGCTTCTTGTCTAGTTCTTCACACAGTTATTGTTAGGCCATAATGAGACTTAGCCAGGACATGCCAGCACACTCACACCCTGACCAACTGAATCTTCATTGTTGTTGTCGGATTCTAATCATTTCCCTGCAATCTTACACTGGTCATTGCACAATTAATGCAGAATGAACTTTAGTTCATTTTACTCTAAAATGTGTCATACTAGTCACTATCAAGAGATTTATTTTATAGCTTGAATGTGTTCTATCTATGCACAGTAAAAAAGGCGGTTCAGGATGCATTTCACTGTCTGTTGTTCTATATAAATATGCACATGACAAATAAAAATTTTGAATCTCTTGATAATGAAACAACACCATTAAAATGTGTTATGGGAACCCATCCACTGGATATGCATGTCCCATGGTATTTCTTGGGGAGGGTTGTGCCATGCAAAAGCATGCAAAAATGCTTATGGATTTTGTAAGGATAGCAGGATGACAAGGGCCACACTTCACCAAAAGTCATGCTCAGAGTGGTCCGAGAGATGAAGATGCAGAAAGACTATCAGATTAATTATTAAACACATTGGCACAACATTGCAGTTGCTGCAGATGGAGTTAACCCATCTTTGCCAGTATAATACTTTTAAAAAATCCTACAGTTGTGTGGAACAATCAATACCCAATTGCTGCCCATTATGACATTTATGTATTTAGTTTCCTACTCTTTATTGAGATGTTGCATTTCAGTTAAATTAAACTCGTTTTGCCTGACGTTTACTTTTAATGGGACATCCAGTCCCGTTCCACAAAGTACACAGCCTGTATTTGTCCATATCTTGTGAATTTATGAGGGCAAAGTTTTAGGGGACTAACTCAAAATGTTACCACAATTCACGTTTTCCATTATACAATTACACCCTACACAATTTCTCTGGATGTTTTAGGCCAAAAAGAGGAGATCAGCAACACCCGAGAAGCCTGCAAAGAAAGCGAAGGGTGGTGAAAGTTCAAAAGTGGGAGGGGCTTCAAAAAGCAGCAAAACCAAAAATGACAACATGTTTCAGGTAAGGCATTATTACCGATAGCTTCTATACGTTGAGAAAAGAAGCTTGCTGTGAATAATGTGAGACTTGGTTTGTTTTAGATTGGAAAAATGCGGTATGTGAGTGTTCGGGACTTTAAAGGTAAAGTTCTGATTGATATCCGTGAGTACTGGATGGACCAAGAGGGTGAGATGAAACCTGGAAGGAAAGGTAAAAAATAAAAAATAAATAAATTTCCATGAGGGTGTGAAGAATTTCCCTTAATTCCCCTCCATCTGTACTCTACTTTCATGCAGGCATTTCTCTGAACCCAGAGCAGTGGAACCAGCTGAAAGAGCAGATCTCTGAGATAGATGATGCTGTGAGGAGGATATAGCGCTTTGACCTGCCATTGTGGTGTGTGTGTTTTGTTTGAATGTATGTGCATTTTAAAACAACTTTTTATTGCATTCATCTTTTGCTTTCCTAAAACTATTTTATAGATGAACATTTATAGTGAGCAGGACCATATCATGTGTAATTTCAGCGCACTGTGCATTATTTTAAACATGTTTTTGAAACCTAATAAAACCATTATGGATGTCTAATTTGTCCTTGAGTTTTTAATGCTGAAACCTTATCTATAATTTGTTCGACACTAGGGGCTAACTAGTCCAAGCTGACTTTCATTTGAGATCAAGGCAATAATGACACCAGATGGAGCAAAATATAATATTTGAAATGGTGGTCTTGTATTTGGACAAATAAGGCAATTAAAACAGAACAAATGCTTCAGTTGAAAATGACATTCAACCCAGTAAAACGTGCTGCAAAGTGAGCACCATATATATATATATATATATGTGTGTGTGTGTGTGTGTGTGTGTGTGTGTGTGTGTATACATGTTTATATACAGTCATGTGAGACAATTAGGACACCCTATGAAAGCCTGTATATTTTAAAATATATTTGGACAAATGGATATTTAATATCAATTTTAATTATATTGAGGGATCCAAATAATATAACTAAACAATAAAAAAATAAGAAATACCTTTTAAAAACTTTCTGTGAAATGCAATTTAAAAAGAATGCAATTTCTGGTGAGGAACACATTAGGACACCCCCACATATTATCCCACTTAAAATGGTTAAAATCCCACACAGCTGTATCACGTCAGGTGCATTGTAAAGGAGTCTTGCCCTGCTTAACCCTCAGATTAGTTTGGTGTGCTCCTGACTGTTGAAGTGAGTATCATGGTGGGATCTAAAGAGCTGTCTGATGCCCTCAGAAAGACGATTGTGGCCGCTTATGAGTCTGGTAAGGGATTTAAAAAGATCTCAAAAGAATTTGACATCAGCCGTTCCACCATTTGCAAAATTGTTTACAAGTGGAGGACATTCAAAACAACTGCCACCATGCCCAGGTCTGGCCGTCCAAGCAAATTGACCCCCAGAGCAGACCGCAAAGAAGTCATCAAATATCCTAAAATATCATCATGGGAACTACAGCAGGCTCTGGCTACTGTCAATGTGAAAGTGCATGACTCTACTATCAGAAAGAGATGACACATGGGAGGTGTGCAAGGAGGAAACCTTTGCTTTCTAAGAGAAACATTAAGGCCAGACTGATGTTTGCCAGAGCGAACGTAGACAAAGACAATGACTTCTGGAATAATGTTCTTTGGACAGATGAGTCAAAAATTGAATTATGTGGACACCAGAACAGAAGATATTTTTGGCATAACCCAAATACAGCCTTCCAAGAAAAGAGCCTGTGAAGCATGGAGATGGCAGTATCTTGGTTTGGGGATGCTTTGCTGCAGCAGGACCTGGCCAGCTCACCCTCATAGAATCCATCATGAATTCTACTGTGTATCAGAGGGTGCTTGAAGAACATGTGAAACCATCTGTAAAAAAAATTGATCTTAATCCCATTGAGATGCTGTGGGGTGACTTGAAACGGGCCCTCAAACATCTCACAGCTGAAAGAATTCTGCGTTGAGGAGTGGGGCAAACTTTCTTCGGAGGGGGCAACACTAGTTATTTGGGGGTAGGGTGTCCTCCATTAAAATACACATTTTTGTTCATATCTTTTTTTATGTGTAATTTAATTGTAATTGTGTTGTTATTTAATTGTAATTAAGTCACTTTCTTTTCCAGACATGCATAAAAACATGATTGGACATTGATATGTGACCATTTCCTAATAAAGAGCTGATTATTTAATGGGGTGTCCTAGTATTCTCACATGACTGAATGTGTGTGTGTGTATACAGTGCAGGACGAAAGTTTGGACACACCTTCTTTATTTTCATGACCATTTACGTTGGTAGATTCTCACTGAAGGCATCAAAACTATGAATGAACACGTGGAGTTATGTACTAAACAAAAAGTGGAGACCTGGCCTCCACTGTCACCGGGCCTGAACCCAATGGAGATGGTTTGGGGTGAGCTGGACCGCAGAGTGAAGGCAAAGGGGCCAACAAGTTCTAAACACCTCTGGGAACTCCTTCAAGACTGTTGGAAAAGCATTTCAGGTGACGACCTCTTGAAGCTCATTGAGAGAATGCCAAGAGTGTGCAAAGCAGTAATCAGAGCAAAGAAGAAACTAGAATATAAAACATGTTTTCAGTTATTTCACCTTTTTTGTTAAGTACATAACTCCATGTGTTCATTCATAGTTTTGATGCCTTCAGTGAGAATCTACCAACGTAAATGGTCATGGAAAATAAAGAAAACACATTAAATGAGAAGGTGTTTCCAAACTTTTGGCCTTTACTGTGTGTGTGTGTGTGTGTGTGTGTATATATATATATATATATATATACACACACACACACACACAAACACACACACATACACATATGTATGTATATATGTGTGTGTGTGTATGTATACTCTTCTGGGTTGTCCTGGGTTTCGTTTCCCTTCCTTTATAGAATTCTGGTAGACTGAAGAAGAAGTCATGTTTGATTTTAGTGGTTGGTGTTTAGGACCCAGCAGCTCCCGGCGTGTCCGCTATAAAACCAGGTCCATCGGCCAGTTCCCCGTAACTGCCCGTCCAACTCGCACAATGAGAGAGCTGCACTTCAAAGATAACTTTTGGGTACGTTCTTGCCTCAACTTTCTCCCTGAATACATCGTTTAGAGCCCACCAACCAGCGAAATACCACTGGATAGAAGTAAAAGAGCGCCTGTGTAGCTCTGTAGGCGACAATTATTAACGCCCTGCAACACCCGCAGCTTCGGTGAACTGGTAATTAGAACAGTCAGGTATTGTGGAAAGTTGCTATTGGCTCACAGCAGTGACTTTGCATCATATCGGCAGTGTGCATGACGCTGGGGGGAGGGGGGGGGCTGTTACTTCTGTAAAAAATGCATTTGGTGATTGCCATTTTCCTGAGTAAAATGGCAACTGACCAGCACGTTGTCGTTAACGCCATCAGAACAGCGACATCACTTCCACCGGGGGGTATGACTCCATCGTCCAGCATCTCAACGATGGCAAGAGGACATGCAAAGAGGTTGAGGACTTCATAAAAGCAAGGTGAGCCGCTGTGTTGCTCACGTTATTATTCAGGTATAGGAATCAATTCTTCCTTCTGCTGAGGTCACTGTCACCATGACAGTCTTTGCAGTGCTAGAGATTATCAGCCCATTTTTGTTGTTGTTGGACTTTCTTGAATTAATGAGTTTTGTCAAGCTGAAGTAAATGTAAAAATGTTTGCTTGAATGAGACCCAAATGGATCCTGTCAATCTCAGTTCAGAATGCCTCGGCTGCGCCAAACTGACCTCAAATATTACAAAAGCAGGACTAATAAACTTGCCTTGTCTGTCTTGTCTTATCAGTTTGATCACAACCACTAGAAATGATTTGGTCTGATTGTTCATGTGAAACCACAAAGTTTTATATATATATAAAAAGTTATATATATATATCGGGATTCGAACCGGCAACCTTCTGATTACGGGGCCGCTTCCTTAACTACTACTACTACAATATATATATATTAGTAATTAAGGAAGCGGCCCCGTAATCAGAAGGTTGCCGGTTCGAATCCTGATCCGCCCAGGTGCCACTGAGCAAAACCCCGTCCCCACACACAGCTCCCCGGGCGCCTGTCATGGCTGCCCACTGCTCACACATTTCCTTGTGTGTACCCTGTGTTGTGCTGTGCATCACAATGACAGTCACTTCAGTTTCACTTTATAGGCGTGGAGGTTTAGCATTTGTAATAGTATTCTGTACATTTGAGCAAGTGATTGAGAAGATAAGCAGATTATATCAACAAACTGTATCTGGTAGCAGTTTGGAAATGCTGATGGTTGACTTGCAGTCATGTCTGTTTTTCCCCTGGTGACATGGACGTGCTTGTCCATGTCATCCAGAGAAGAAGAAGCTTGTGCAGCTGAACTAGTTGCACTTTTCGATGGATCAGTGTCTTTGTAAAGGCTGGTGTAGCAAAAGTTCCGCCTGGCCCATGCCAACAGTGGGCTTATTTCCAAAGTGTGTGGCTTGAATTCGGACGCAAGTGTCAGTGGCACAGTGCCCTGACAGGAATAGCTGAATAAAACATTTACATTACACTACAGTACAAAATAATTTTTATTGAACCTGTACTTTATTCTCTGATTACAGATCCTTATAATGTTTTTATTCATGTTTTTCTCTGAGACTGAAATATATCAACCGTTTTCAGAGCTGCGATAGAGGAGAGGTATGCAAAAGATCTCCTTGGTTTGTCCAAGAAAGTGTGTGGACACAATGAAATGAAGTAAGTCAGAAGGCATTGCGTCTGTTTGTCCAGGTTCTTGGATTTGGACTTCTGTAGCAGAGATAATGAAGTTGTTATTTAATGATAAGACATTTGTACCTGTTTATTCAAGGAACATCTCTAGTGTTAAATACCAGGCGCAGGAAAACATAATTGTTCTCGTTGCATGTAGCATCCTAACACGTAAATGATCTGATCAATAATGCTGTTATTGAATTGTTTATTCATTGATCTGAGCTGTTGACACAGCCTGTTCCATGTGTCTGTGTCTGTATTTGTGAACATGTTGAAATGACTTTGCATTCAAGCCACTGTTGTACTTTGTGTTCACGTGCAGTACATTAAAGCGCTCCTTAGATGTTTTCAAGCTACGTGAGTAAAATTCATTTAAAAGAAAGTTAACTGTGTGTGAGATGTGCAAAGAAACTCAAATGAACAATTGCCTTCTAGAAACAGAAAATGTTAGTTTATCACATTTCCAGCTGGCTCAAACAATGAGAGAAGAAGCAAAAAAAATGGAGGAGTTCAGAGAGAAACAAAAAGACGCCAGAAAAAAGGTACTATTACAGATAATGTTGGTCTCTTGGAAATAAATGCAGAGCAATGTGAACAAAGTCTTGATGCACCTGTCATTCGTATAATTTGAATTTACAATTAGATCATGCAAATGGAAGACCGATTAAGACCATGTTACTGTTGTCACTGCTGTCTTTGAGGCACTTCTGTAAAATTCTTACTACCATGTTTGCCTTGTGTTTTTAAGGTGGAGCAGCAGATGGATGCTTTGCATAAGCATAAGTCCACACAATATAAGAAATCTATGGAGGTAACTTTGGAGTAAACTTGTAAAGAGTGTAAAAACAACACTGTTTTCAAACTGGCGCTATGCATTAAGCATGGGGCTTGTGTAAGGTCAAAGCCGCTGTTGTGATTTACATAAATAAAGTGATAAAAGAAGAAATACAATCTTTTATTACATTTGCAAGTGAAATGCTGACTGTTTGTTAAATATAATGGGTGGCAGGAATAATTACACACCAACTAAAAGCGTAGTTCGTTTCTCTTCTTCAAGTTACAGATAACTACCAAGCAGCTCTGTCTTATTTGACCTCTTTATGTAAATCCTGAGGATATCTTTAAATCATGTAAGGACAAATGAAACATTATTGCATAGGGGAAGTTAGGAACACAAGTAAAGGAAGTGAAGTGAGTCAAGTGAGAAGTAGCAATGAACGCTTGTGCCACAAGCATTGTGGCATCTACACTGGATCAAAACACTGATGTTGTATTCATGTACGTTCTTCCCCCAAAACTCTATATCTTGGACCATGCTGTGGATTTGATGCTATTTGTGATTATGAAGTGATATCTGACCTTTGTTATGAAGCTCAGTTACGGTGAGGCAGGCTTCCTCCGTGTCTGTTCCCTTTTATTCAATAGATTCGCACTTTGAGGACCTAGCGTGTCTTTTAGTTGTCAAGTCAACTTCCCCTGAAAGATAAGACATTTCATATGCCTGAAAGAAGTGGTTGTTTTTGCAGAGTAAAACGCACAGAACATTTTAATGGGAGTAAAATCTTGATATTTGAGGGATTTATATAGTTTTATGAACTATTATTATTGATTCATTTTCAGTCAAAGAGGACGTATGAGCAGAAGTGTCGTGAGAAAGAAGACGCAGAGCAGAACGTGAACAGGAACGCCACCACAAACAATGCCAAGCAACAGGAAAAGGTACAGCGCTTACAGGAAATGTCTAGTTTGAAGTATAGGAACTGGGTCTGGAGTCATAATAATGAAAAAAGATTGCATAACACCTTGGTTTTAAAATGAGAAGAGATGAATATTGCTTTAAACACAACACATGTCCATGGTCTTGTATGCTATTTTTAATACTTTCAATCTTTTTTTTCAGCTGCATATGAAAGCATTGCAAGCGAAGCAGTCGGCTGAAGAAGCTGGTAACAGTTTTTTTTTTTTAAAGTTCTCTTTCACACCCAAACGTTTCCTGTCCAGTGCCAAATATCTTTTTCATTTGAATGCAGATAGGTTGTACAGCAACAATGTCTCCATTCTGGGCAAAATCAGAGATGACTGGCAGAAAGAGCATGTCAAAGCATGTGAGGTGAGACTGTCTTCCATACAAATATGCTGGAAAATAGATTTATTTGTTGGCATCCTACATTGTATTCCCACTTATTATAACACATGTTCAAATGCACTGACAGCTCTTTGAAAAGCTGGACATTGAGAGAATCAATACTCTCAGGAATATTGTTTGGACACACCTCAACCACCTTTCCCAGCAGTGTGTCACCAGTGATGAGGTTTGTTTTTTCCTATTTTTGGATTTGCATTTACATTTACGGTATTTATCAGACGCCCTTATCCAGAGCGACTTACAATCAGTAGTTACAGGGACAGTCACCCCCTGGAGTAACTTAGGGTTAAGTGTCTTGCTCAGGGACTCAATGGTAGTAAGCGGGATTTGAACTTGTGTCTTCTGGTTCATAGGCGAGTGTGTTAAACACTAGGCTACTACCACCCACAGTGAGTCATGTTGATAGCATTTAAAGAAGAACCTCATAGTAACATTAAAAGGCCAGAATATCTAGCAGAACATGATACTGTGGGACTGGATTTTTTCTCTGTTTGCATTTTATAAAACAATTCAATGACATTTCCATTTCAAGTTCCATGAACAATTTATGGTAATATCAGTAAGCCTTAGGTAATATACACAGGGTAACATGGACAAAGTAAATAACAGCATCTACCGTGCCATTAATACTACTTTTACTCTGATGTTTGCTCATAGTTGTATGAGGAGGTGAGGAAGTCACTGGAACAGTGTAACATCCAAGAAGACATTGAGCACTTTATCAACCTCAGAAGAACAGGAGACAAACCACCAGGTAGAAGCATGCTGAGCAGTGCAAAACTGAAAACAGCTATTAAAGATAAGCGCCACACCTATTGCTCTCTGTGCCTGTTAGAACACATTCTGACACTTATATAATATAAACTGCACGTTTTCAAGCCCTGTTCTCCACATCTTGTGGAAAGCAGCCAGTAAGTGTCTTTTTTTCCGTTAGCCCCAATCCCATATGAGAACTTTTACAGCAATCAAAGAGCCCCACCACCCCGACAGCCACCACAGCTGGCCAGGTGAGAGAGATCAAAGGTCTTATAATGCCACACTCACTTTATTATACAGTATTTGCTGGTTATTATGCAGTTTGCTGGTTCAATGTCTACTCATTTAACACATTAGTAGCAACCTATACAAACATATATAAATGTACCACACACGTGTATAACAAAATTATTTCCAAGCTTAAATATAAATACCTACTATTATGTTTTAATTTTTGTCCCCCCCAAGCAGAAGAGGACCATTGCCTGTTCCAGATAATAATGCAGAAGGTGTGATTTCCTACTTTCAGTGATCATGTTTCAGAATGAAAAATTATGTACTATAGATAGTTTTGCTTCATTCTTTCATTTCTTTGGTGGTTCCATAGATGTCGTGTATTCAACCATACAGACCCCCGGTTACAGTGTCATACAATACTGAGAACAGGTATAATCCATTTCATCACACTTATTAAAATGTCTGGCAGAGTGGTCTCTTTTAAAAGACCATTTTAAATTTTACCATTTGAAACAAGAAAAGTATGATATGTAAATTAGGTATTTCACAGTCATTGTGCTTCAGGGTTTTTCTTCTCCTTTATTGACTGCCTGGCTATGTTGTGTTACTCCTAACAGTCCTCAGATTGCTGTGTCATGTGGATCAAGAGGTTTAAAGCATTCTCCACATGGGTTTCCAAATTATGTAGTTTTAATGAAAAATTCAACCATGTAAATATGTGCTATGGCAAAACAAAAGCATCATAATATTCATAATCAAGATATTTTGTAATCAAGCTCAAGATTTCTTCAGTCTCAACATGTTAAGTTAGAAAGTGGCTATTACGGCTTCATTTTTGGGATGAATTGTTAAATGCTTTTATTGTTTAATTTAATTATGTAGATTTACCAAATGCAGAATAACTTATTTATGGTGTTGAACACTGCTGTTTGACTTGGTGAATTGATCGAATAAATGTATTATGTGTTATTAATTATTTTGTATCCATCTTTTTATCTGATCAAACAAACATCTGGTCATGTTGGAACCCAAAGAAACCTGTAACCACCAGTGGGTGTTGGGGAGGTAAAGCTCTTGCCATGGGGAAATGCTCTGGTTTTGACGGTGGCATGTTCTCGAACCATGGTTTTGAAGCACATGGCCTCACCAGCACTCTGACTAGTCTCAACAGGAGCTCGGTTTTTGGACGGTGTGGCTCTCGCTATACGAAACTCTCTGAAGACCCCATACATGTTAATGGTATCTGTGTGTGGTTCCTGTTTCTTCGGTCTGAGTGCTGGGTCTGCTGGTTGCTCTAAGTCCCATTCCAGGTGATCTGGGTTCACATTTATTCCTCCTAACTGAGTTTGTGTCGAACACTGGTCAGTTTTCGCTCTCTTGAGATTATTTTGGAGGCAAACATCATTCCCACAAGCAGAGGCAGATTCATCCTCATTGGTCCATAAGGCCCTCTTTGCTGAAAACTGTGGATATGCTGGGCACGTATTTGCTTGCAGGCAGTGGAGATCTGAAGGCAAACTGTGCCCTGGTTCTTTGTATATTAGTGTGGATGCAAATGAGCCTGGAGGTTCTGAACTTTGTCCTGTGGAGGAGTCCCACTCCCAGTTTTCTGCACTTGATGACCAGGTTAATGTTTGCACAGGGGAAACAATTGAAGGCACTGAGAAGGATTCCTCTTGTGTCTCAGGTGGCGTGAGGATCTTAAAAAAAATAGAGACGGAAACAGTTAGTCACTTTTTTGCAGCAGCATTCTGCTTGAGGTCATGGACCTTGATGTTACGGGCCTTACTTCTAATAAGGCAGCAAGATGCTTTGCCTGCTGAGTTAACTCCTTCAGCTGCGTGTTCTTCTGCTTCAGCACAGAAATTTCCCTTTGCCTCCTCTGCAGACTGAAATGTAACTGTAGAGGAGTGCAGAGTAGAGCTGTTATCAGTAGCACGGTGCACAGTACACTGATGCTATTCACATTCAGCATGAGCCTTTTTTGATACGTTGGCATGTATTGTAAAAAAGGAAGGACAAATAGAAATTGCAATCTATAGCCATGGACTGATGCTGAGTGGAAATAAAAAAAAGCAGAAGTGTGAACTCTTGAGGTCATAATAAGAGTGAGAGAGTGAGACAAATGCCGGGCTTTCCCTTGCATGTGTCTCAGACTGTCGCCACACTTTCTTCCCCATTTGTTTCAATAAATGATGTTTTTTTCACAACAAGAGAAAGGGAGGTTTATTAAAAGGTTTTTGGGAATTCTTCACCTGTCTGTTTTCCCTCAGTGCAATATTCAGGTGCCCAGTGTCCCACAAATTCTCCGGTTTGAGTGATTCTGAGCTACTCGCTGGAATCGCTGGCTCTGTAACACAATGTGTAGGAATGTATTACTGATTTTTTTCAATACATAATCCAAGGAAGGGTCAGCACCCCCCTACCGCATATCTCTCATCACTCCTTGCTCTGCAACCACAATAATCACAATTATTCATTATTTTAGGTAAAACGCATTTTATTGCACTTTTTATTTTAAACAATCAGTAAGTGAACAAGGCTTTCAGATTTTTCACGATAATAATCAGCCTGTCAATGTTTTCTGTCGTAAGAGGTGAACAAAGGCAGGTCATACTTTTATATTAAATTTTTAAAAAATTATGAACATCCATTTACCTGCCTATTTTGGGAAAAAAAACTATATAAACTATAGACAGGCCAGGTCCATACACAGAGGCTTTTGTATAGATTTGTCAAGAACTATAGACTATGAACTGACTATGTAATATATATATATATATATATACAGGTGTCAGAACAGAAGCTGTGCCTTTCCTATGGGGTGGGGGTGGGAAGAAAGATGCTCTGGTCTGTAACATGAATAACGTTATTTGTCAAACACAAAATTTACCTATGAAATTTTATGCATTGGTTCTTTGATTGCTCGTTATTATAGCCATACACGGTGCAAAAGTCCGGCATTTTCGTTCGTACCATAAAAGAAACGTGGTTGAATGCATTTGGAACCCAAATATGATGGCGGTATTGATGCTTGCTGAGAGGCTGAATGCAATATCTAGTGTATATATCAGTGTTGTAAATATCTTTCTCAATTTGTCACAATTTGAGGTTGCTGCTCAGTCTACGCTTTCGTTCGCCCCCTGGTGGTTGGTTATTTAAATGTAAATGTCGCCGACGATCCTCTTAATTTAATCGTGGCAGCCAAAATCGTGATCGTGATTAAAAATCGATCAATTGTGCAGCCCTAAGTCGAAATTGTTCTCCAGGAGGCCTCAAAGGTTCTCAATGGGGTTAAGGTCTGGGCCTGCTGGTCCGTGAACCACCCTCTCTCGGTTTCACCCTGATAAATCCTGGCGTTGTCATCTTGGACAGGGAGATATTCACTGATGGAATAACCAGTGACTCACTGTATCAGTTAAATAACTCATTTCAAGCTGTTGTTGGACAGGCCATTTAAATAGGGTGGTAGTAGCCTAGTGGGTAACACACCCGCCTATGAACCAGAAGACCCAGGTTCAAATCCCACTTACTGTCCCTGAGCAAGACACTTAACCCTAAGTTGCTCCAGGGGGGGACTGTAACTACTGATTGTAAGATAAGGGCGTCTGATAAATGCCATACATGTAAATGTAAAAATATTAATTGGCCCAGGTCATGCTCATATGGCAAACGAGCCTATTTTCAATGCAAGAATGGCACTGACTTACCTGAGACAAAATCGAGGGTGACTTCGTTCTCGGACAGGTCGCTGAACGTATCCTGCTACTCCAAACAAAACACACACACACACACACACACACACACACACACACACACACATGACGCGACTGAGGAAAGCGATGGACGGCACACACGGGAACTTTGCTTTTACCTGGCGGCGGGTCCGGGACGCAGGCGGCTGCGTGCGGAGGCGGGCGTGCATCGCGGCGTGTGCGGCGCGGATGGAGAGGACCGGCGGGGCCGGGGACGCGCGCGGGGACGCGGGGACGCGCGCCGCGCTTGTTTGGCGTCTCGCGCCTTGACTCCTCGCGCGCGTCTGCCTGCCACAGCGGCAAAAAGCGGGAGAAATCTTACACAGTACAGGCCAAAAGTTTGGACACACCTTCTCATTCAATGTGTTTTCTTTATTTTCATGACCGTTTAAGTTGGTAGATCCTCACTGAAGGCATCAAAACTATGAATGAACATGTGGAGTTATGTACTTAACAAAAAGTGGAGACCTGGCCTACACAGTCACCAGACCTGAACCCAGTCGAGAGGGTTTGGGGTGAGCTGGACCCCAACAAGTGCTAAACACCTCTGGGAACTCCTTCAAGACTGTTAGAAAACCATTTCAGGTGACGACCTCTTGAAGCTCATTGAGAGAATGCCAAGAGTGTACAAAGCAGTAATCAGAGCAAAGAAACTAGAATATAAAACATGTTTTCAGTTATTTCACTATTTTTTAAGTGCATAACTCCACGTGTGTTCATTCATAGATTCACAGGGACACGCGTTCAGGGCACCCTGAAATCTGAACACAGTCAGGAGAGACTATTATTAGTTACCACGACTGGTGAAAGTGGATGTGTGGTCTTAAAACGTGTCGCTAGAAACCCAGACACAAGCATTTTTTGGTCGTTGATCACCATAGCAACCAAGGCTGTTGCCGCTGAATATTGAGACATTACTAACATGTTGACAGCCATGTGCTATTAAATGGGGAAGAGAAAATAAGACTTTGAACTACAGTTACTGGCATTGGCTTTCATGCAAAAAAATAAAAAACAGCAAAATGATTCAATTAACATTGCAATTTTTATTAGAACATGAGTGTGTGGGCTTCTGGATTATAGGCAACCAATATTTTAGTTGCCCTAGATGCTATCAATATTTCCAATAATAGAGGCCAAGACATTCTGAAGTCACCTTAATAAAACACACAGAAATACAGATTTCTGAATTGCTCAATTATAATTCACCAAAATGATAAAAGCAAAAATTGTGCATTCTGTGGAAACATTAAAAAAGTTTTATTCACATTTGGCAACATTAATGAACAATGATTGCCATTAGGCCAGTCCTTTCATATGGACATCTGGAGCAGTCTCCACGTTGGGGTGGTGACCACATAATCACCAGAATGACATATAATTAAACTGTATTCTCGCTTTTAATGAGCTCTGTGATGATCTGTATGGTCTTCTCATCTAAGGACAAGAGAAAAAGAATTGTTCAGAAAGTGAAAGTGATTAATGGACACATGTGATGCACCACAGCTCCCAGTGTACAGACTGAAATGTGGTCTCTGCATTTAACCCATCCCCTGATGGAGCAGTGTTCAGCCTTGTCAGGCGCCCGGGGAGCAGTGTGTGGGGATGGTATTTTGCTCAGAATGTTGGGATTCAACATTCCAATTACAGGTTTGTTTCCTTACCCACTGCCCAGAGGCTTTATATCGCAGCACCTACAATAATCAGCCACTACCATAACTGTGATAAAAAAAACCAACACACCAACTCAAACCGCTCTCAAATAAAGGACATTAGAACAGGAAATTAGTACAATTGACACAATGTACTAATTAAGGCCAGTTGGTACCTTCAAGGTTCATTCTTGGGTTCTCCAGTTTCTTTTCCAAGAGGGAGTCCATCAGTTTACGCAAGTGTTTGAAAATCACCCCAATCCTTACCGGGGCCTGTGAGAGGAAGTGCAGGAGACACAAAGTTTAGGATGTAATTCAAAGTAACTCTTTTTGTATTTCAAGAAGTCACATGAACTTCAAAATCAAACCCATTCTATCCAGACCTGAAAGCGAATCCATCCATCTAGCGAGATCAGTCGTTCACAATGATGAACTTCAATGTCCCCGCCAAACAGCAACATGGGAAAGGGGGAAATCAGACTGGTGTCTCGCAGATACACTTTAGAGTATTTTACCTGAAAATACACACAATGAAAAAAAAAAAAAAAAAAGTTTCACATTTATTTCACAATGATAATTGCTTCACTTTCACTTCACTTTTCACTTACAGTTATGAGCCTGTAACCATTTCAGAATTAACTCATTAAAATGACTACCGGAGAGCTTGAGGAGTTGTGTGAAACTCCAAGATAATAATCATTTGGTGTATGTTCAGCAAGTGGACAACTCTCACCTTTTCCTGATAAAGCAGCCAGCCATAAGTCTGCAGGTTCCGGTTGACAGAAGACGGGTGGACCTGGGCCTTCCCCTGTGGCGTTTCCACCATGCAGGCCTGCCTTTCTTCCACATCCACAGAGGGCATGTAGATAATGCGTCCAACGCTGTCGTACAGTCCGGCCGTCAGGGCTGCGTTGAGCACCGAAACTCCTGTACTGGTCAGGTGTCCGGCAGCATCCGTTCTGGTCTGAGAGCGCGACCCCTTTGGTTTTGAGGGGGAGAAACCAGCCTGCTCCACCATTCGAATCAGCTCCTGCTTCACATCCTGTTTTATGGGCCAAGATACAGGTCAGCCATTAGGCCAGCTGGTCTTCTCAGTGCCCAGTGTGTGTTTACCAAAGCAATATTTCATAAAGATTACCTCAATAGTGAGGAGAGCGGTGCGATTTAGAAAGTGCTTCCTGCAGTATGACACCTCCGCACGGTTCCCCTCTTTTCGTGCACTTCTCCACCTATAAGGAAAGATAAAAATGGAAAGATTACATATCACTGAAAGACATTCAAACCTTACCGTAAAATCATACAACGGCAAAAAGCAGTAAACATTTCTGCCTGCATTCTCATCAGTTACCCCAGGTAGGCACTGTAGATAGTGAGGTGATCAGAGTTGGCCACTGCTAAAGCTGATTTGGCCAAGTTTGCTTCTTCCTTCCTGCCCATAGGTGTGGCAAAGGGCGATTTTTCTGAAATTGCTGCAGCTATTGTTGCCTGAAAAAGAAGAGAGTCAAGTCTCCAAATAGGATCTTTTTATCTTGCCAAAACAAATTCTGGTTTTCACAATATGGCCTGACAACTGATGCATAACACAAGAAAATGTCTTTGAAATATTACAAGGACTTATTCAATACTACATCCAACTCACTATGGGATCCAGACAACCCAGAACTGCACCAAAGATAAGCATCTTGCCAATCTTGACATTGACTGGCAAGGCTGCGAGGTGGTGGCCCAGTGGCGTGAGAGCGTGGGTCTCAGGGTGACAGGCCCCAATCTTCCTGAGGTGGCCGACAGCATTACACACGGACTGCTGCTGCGGTGCATCCAAGGCCCTTCCGAGAAAGTCCTCTGGTGAACCGTATTCACACTTCTGTCACCATGGAGAGAGGTGTCAGTGCTGTTGTTTGCTCCATAAGCATTTAAATAATGTTTGAATGTATTTTTGAACTACAATTTTAAATACATAAGACATGAGTTCAGTACACTGTTAGTATATATATATTTTTATTTATTAAGTGATCCCAAGGGTATTTACTCTCTGCATAATACTTTTGTGTGTACTTTTCTTTTCTCTTTACTTTTCTCTGGTTCTAATCTCATAAGCCATTATCTCATTATCTTCAAGAATAAAATTTTTATTAAGAGGTGAGGTATGTATACCCCAGTGTTGTGTGTTCATGCCCATGATGTTGTATGGATAAACAGAAATGTCAAAAGAGGGAAGTGCTGCGTGTCAACAGCAGAAATGTGAGAATTATGAAAGTAACAGTCAGGGCAGCTTGTGTTTCGGTTTCCTATCAAACATGTGTCTTACCATTATATGGAGACACAGCTCCTCCAGCGGCACCCGCAGTATTTCAGGAATGGAATAATCCATGAAGCCACTGAATCTGTTTGGGGTTTTTTTTAACAGTTAAACCCCCATTAGTCCCGCAGTGCAAACTGGGTAACACGGTCAAGTCATTAATTCTAAAGATGCTGGCCTCCATTTTGCAGACCTGTTTTTGGTGTAGAGACGAAAACAAAAGCCCTCCCGAACACGTCCTGCCCTGCCTTGTCTCTGAAGGGCACTTGCTTTGCTCACAAAAGTTTCGACCAAAGAGCTCATCTGACTGCTTTCATGGTACCTAAGAATATTAAACGATAAATGCAACAATTTTAATGCCATTTCCAGAAACAATAAATTTATTTCATATCATGAAGTGGCACAGAAAAAAGATACAGTTTCTGCTTGATGAAGAACAAGCAGACAAAGGCAGGGATGAGTTTGTTTAAAAATTCTACTCGACACATCGGTAGAAAACTCAAAGTGCTCTGACTTACTTGTTCTCTTTTGTTTTTCCAGTGTCAATAACAAAGACCACATCTGGAATGGTCACTCCCGTTTCTGCTATGTTTGTGGAAAGTACAATCTATAAGAAAGAAAGTAATTCTCTTTATTTATATCCAGACAGAGAACAGCGCAACCCCCGCAAAAGAATCTCCTGCAGTACCTTCCTCACTCCAGGAGGGGGCACAGTAAAGGCTGCAGCCTGATCCTGAGAAGATAGTGTGGAATGGAGGGCAACAAGCCTGTATCTGAAGACAGTTTAATATTACAAATTTGTTTACTGTCAAATTCACAAACATCTAAACATTATAAATGGGATAATGCAGGTGAATTGTACCTGTTTTTAGCTGAAAACCTCTTATCTGTGGACAGAAGATCGTAAAGTTTCTGGATATGGGCCAGACCAGGGAGAAACACCAACATGGCACCATCTACTGCCAAGAACTGTGGAGCACTGTCTATGGAAGGACAGCACATCAAAGAATTAGTATTTTTCTTCAATTTAGGACAAATAATTGACATTTTCATTTTCATTAAAATGCTGTGGTTTGAAGGTGGTCTTCTGCCAGCACTTACCCAAATAGACCAACAGGTCAACGATGAGGTCCATGTTGATCTTATTGGGGTTCATGTACTGCAGGGCATGACGTGTGCGAGGACTAAAGTGGTCCAGCTCAGGACCCAGATCCCAACCACTTCCAGAATTCCTAATTACCACGTCCTTAATTAAAGCACAGACAGTAATTGTGATACTGACACACACGGACATATTTTCTTTGCTTCATGCCAATAACATGGCAGCAGATTTCTTGCGTCAATTTATAAATGTATAAAAATAATTATGCAAGCCTAACCAGTGGGTCTCAACCCTCTTCCAACACATACCTGGTGCTGCAAGCTCTTCCCTCCTTTCTGGGTGACACTAATGCTGACTTCTTCCTCCTCTTCCAAAGATTTCTGACTGTACTCAGAGTCCTGCTCCAGAACGTAGCCTGTGCACTCCACAATATCCTCAAGGTGGAAAACCTAAAATACAAAATCACGGCTACATCACAGCAGCTCCAGCACCAATGACATTCCACTATGCATCACTCACATCAACAGGGAAAGTCCTGCCGGGTATGGCGATTACAGGACAGCGGTTGAAGTAGCTGGAAAATTTGTCACAGTCCACTGTGGCACTCATGAGGATCAGACGCAGGTCCGATCTCTTTTGGACCAAGTCTTTCAAGATGGTCAGGAGAAAGTCAGACTGGACACTACGCTCATGTACCTGAAACAGGGGAAGAAAGATATTAATACATGAACACTTGAATATGTTCTACTTCATTTGTTAGTTTCAAAACAGATCTTTGGCTTGTATGTTAATCCTGTTCAAATTGATTACATGACAATATAACATCAAGAGAGAGTAGCAGGGCCTAACAAGCTGTTTCTGTCACTTAGGCTTTGGCATTATCCATTCTTTCAAACCCTGGTATTATGTGGTGAAATGTGACCAGGACTTAAGATCCAGGAAATTCTATGGAACTGGGACTTGTTAAAATGTTAAAAAGGGTGTGGAAGTGTGCATGTACTACACTTGCACTAGGCAGATTTAGCTGCAGATGATGGTTGAACGCTGCCTGCATTCTGCCACCTGTTGGTGCACACGCTGTACTACAATAAAGCCACTATCACATTCATATGCATTGTTGACTAAAAAAAAAAAATAATCATACAATACATTTTTTCATACGATACCGTTTTCAACATACAACCCAAGCCAACTGTCAATTCAATAATTCTAGATGCATTTAATACAAGGAAATCATGCACATGCTATGTTACATGTCAATAAAATGTGTAATTTACATTTACAGCATTTATCAGACGCCCTTATCCAGAGCGACTTACAATCAGTAATGACAGGGACAGTCTCCCCCTGGAGACACTCAGGGACACAATGGAATAGGATTTGAACCTGGGGCTTCTGGTTCATAGGCGAGTGTGTTACCTACTAGGCTACTACCACCCATTCATTTAAGGTGACTGGACACCTCATAATACATTTACAGCATTTATCAGACGCCCTTATCCAGAGCGACTTACAGTCAGTAGTTGCAGGTACAGTCCCCCTGGAGTCTTGCTCAGGGACACAATGGCAGGAAGTGGGATTTGAACCTGGGTCTTCTGGTTCATAGGCGAGTGTGTTACCTACTAGGCTACTACCACAATAAAAGAGTCCTACCTCGTCCACAATGATGTGTGTGAGGGAACGGAGGAGGCGATCCTGCTGCAGCTTCCTCAGCAGAACGCCAGTGGTGCAGTAGAGCAGTCGGGTGGAGTCACCTGAACGGTTCTCCATGCGGATTTGGTACCCACATAGTGATGTCTGAAAAACCCCAGATGTGAGTTAAAAAGAGCCATATGAAGAACTGAGATGAAAAGCCTCTATCCCAGCATTCCACGAATCAAAAAACATATCCATGTTTCACAAAGTTTACATGGTGTGTCTTCCACCGAGTCCTTACCCGCCCCCCAGGCCCATCCTCGCTGCCCAGCTCCTGATTGACTCTGCTGGCCAGGCTCATAGCAGAGATCCTGCGGGGCTGCGTAACCACCACGCTGCAGCGCTGCCCCTGCTCCAGCATCGCATCCTCCAGGATGAACTGCGGCACCTGCGTGCTCTTCCCGCTGCCCGTTTCCCCAGCCACCACCAGCACACGGTGGCGCCGGAGGGCCTCCAGGAGCCGTGCTCGCTGCTGGAACACGGGCAGATTCTCACGCTCAGACAAGAGTTTTCGTGCCAATGGTGAAGAACGCAAGCGCTGCAGTAGTGCCGATCCTGCCTCGTCGCCCTTCTCTACCACTTGATTCATCTCCTCCACCTCGTCCTGTCTGGAGGCCAGGCTCTCCCAGGAGTCCTCAGGCTCATCGTTGCCAGGCACTGGCTGGACTGTGGCTGGCTGGCTCTGTTGGCTTTGGTGCTGCTGTTTGATGCGGGCCAGCAGCCTGGCAATGAACTGGTCACGGGGTTTATTCACGGCGGTGCTCCTCTGCTCCTCCTGCTGCTGCTCACTGTCACGCCACTCCAGCCATACATCGCGGTAGGTAGGGGGCAGAAGCTGGTGCACAGGCTGGGGAAGTAAAAACCACAATTGTGGGGTAAAAAAACAACTAAAAGGAAGGAAAACAAAACTGCAATAGGATAAAAAGAAAAGCATGCACACTGTTAATCCTGACAGTCGATAACTCACCTGTCCCTTGATTAGGTTATAAAGGGCCAAAGTGGCACCAAGGTGCTGGGCTTGCATGCTGTCTTCAGTGAGGATTGTAGGACACACCTCCAACACATCATCAACCCTCTGAACACGAACCCTGATAACATCAAAACCACCCAAAAATGACAATTGATCAAACTTCAGATATATCGGCTTTTTTTTTTTTTTTTTTTTTTAAATCCTCACCTGCATTTCCAGTATCTGCCTGCTGGAACTTTTTGGAAGGTGGGAGGAGGACTTTTGGGTAGATTCTTCCTGACCCAGTCGATCAGAAACTGTTTGGGTGATTTGCCAGTCCAGCTTCGTGATGTGTAGTCAAAGTTGCGGATATCTTTGGGCTCGTTCTTTCTGACAACTATTTGATTAAAGAATACATAAACAGAAAAAAAATGTTCCATGATAGCTAATTGTCACCAGTTTAATGAACCATAATAATTACAACAAAAAGTGGCTTGGTTTTATTAAGTTAACAAAAAACGTTTCTTCCAGTGATGAAATATCATAACCACTGAATGTAACAATCCACAGTGGGATGCTGAAACGTAAGAGCACTATGAACACGCCCGCGCACTTACTCTTCTCCACAGCTGGAGTCTCAGCTGCTTGCTCAAATAGGTTGAAATTCAGGTCTTCCTTTGGTTCAGTCAGAGGAGCTGGTTCTTTCTGCTCCTTCGGTGTGTCTACAACTTTAATGGCAGGATTAAACATTGGGTGTGACTCCAGAGGCTTCATCTCTGCAGCAGAAAAAAATAAAGAGGTCAGAACGGTTAAAATGACAATGTTTGTCATGTTCACATGACACCGATTTCAAAGGATTCACCAACATAAGGATTTGGTGTAAATTAAAAATAAATGTCAAAAGTAGATGTCACGTCACCAAATCCTGACAGTTGAAAAAAAACATATGGAATTAAGACAGTCATCCAACTGAGGATAAATAAATCTTACATTCATTTAATGTAACCTTCACTGATGCAACCGCCAATGTATCCTTTCCCCTTTATCATGTCATGATACGATGACCTAAAAATATCACGGCTGCCTGGCAACTGTTGCAGCCCTCGGCTCATTTCAGACGAACCTTGTTGAATGACTCTGATCCGGTCCTGAGCATTCCTCTGGCCATTTTTGTCCTTCTTGCTCTTGGCTGCTGCGGCCATCTCTTTAGCATCAAACAGCTGTGCAGTGAGCACCAGGTACCGGTCATTCTAAGACCACATTATGTGAGACAGTCAGGGACAAGACATAAACGCAAAGCGAGAGATAGTGTGAACGTTATCTTACTGGATCAAACTTCGAATCAACTTCCGGGTTATATTCAGAACCTTCATGCGCTTCGTCTTCCTCACTGTCTCCACTTGACTGCTCAGCGTACCTCAGAATCCACTCCTTCATGCTGGTCTGGTCATCTTTTGCTGGGACCTATCATTGGTAAATGTGCCACGATTAATTTACCATGCCAGCAAAGCATCTCATTATAATGATTTGTTGTTGCTTGTACCTTTTCTGTTTGTTGTGCTGTATTTTTGAAGGAATCTTTCTTGGCGACGTCTTGTGTTTTTTGCTCTTTAGGAGGCTGGAACTTTGGCCTGCTGGTGTTCTCCTCTCGCATTTTTTGGCTGAAGCCTTCAGGAAGCTCCTCTAGCACATACAGAGATTGTTATAAATTCTAACTAATCATTTTATAGTAATTTTACTATTTAAAAATAATGTGTACCATCTTTAAGATTAAGACACAGCCAGTCTAATGCAGAGTGAAGATCCCCTCCATACAACATGCTGCTCTTCATGGCCTCCTCAATGTGCATCGTCTTAAAATGAAACCTCTGCAGAGCCGTGTAGAGATCCTAGTAATAAAGATGCAATCACAAAAAAAATAAAAATCTGTTCTCTGATAAGCATTGTCACATTGATCAGATATGATCAAATTTGTTGATTAAATCTTACTACATAATTCACTTCACATTCATTGGGTAGCAGCTCTTTACCATCAGCTTCTTGTTGGTGATCCTTCCAGATATCGGCCCCTTGTCACAATACTCTTGGGCATTGTCGTTTATCAGCTTAATAATCGTCTTCTCCAAATCAGGCTGAATAACAACCTTCACAACAGACAAAAGGCTTGGGTATTGTATTAATGTTGCACAAGCAATAGATTATTGTGTGTGCATGTTGACATTCGTACTTTGAGGACAGATTTGTCGGTCGCCACACCTGCGTCCGTCTGCGACGTGTTTGTAAGGCAGTAAGTCTTCGGTACTTGAAAACATACAACAGGCACAGGAATGAATGCACATGAGTGGAAGTGTTATATACACGAACACACGAGAGGCGCGCCGAGCTGTGTCACCTTTGGCTTTGTTTTCCTTCGGGGCTGTTTTTGAATGGTTCCCTTTCGGCGCCTGCTTTGCCCCCTCTGCAGCGCTGCTTACTGCCGCAGCAGGAGCCGGGGTAGCAGCCGGCGATTTCTTCTTCTTGCCCCCCATTGATGAGCAGTTCCTGTTTTAAAATGCACGATTCTGATATCTAAAACGACTCTGACAGCTTATTCCTGATAGGAAACTCCAATGAACACTCACGGTCAACACGCCAAGTCGTGGTTCTGTAGTGCAGCTAACAGCTTCGCGGCTGCTTCCTATTAGAGCTGAACGTTTTCGTTCTCAGATTTTAAGAATAAACTTCGTCGCCAACCCCCTCCTAAAACATTCCCGCCATTTGTTTAACTTCAGCCTGTTTTACAAATTTAATTTTGTCACACATGGCCAGCTAACACACCGGACGCTATGGCAGCGCACTATGAATGTCCTCTTGCGGCTGCCGTAGCGGAACATTGCTGAGCAAAGTGCATTGTGGGATTTGTGTCCAGAGCGTGGTCCAGACATGGCGGACGCGTTTGGAGACGAGCTGTTTAACGTGTTTGAGGACGAGCAAACAAGCTCATCTCAAAAGAAACCGGGGCTTCAGCCTGGGTAAGATAACCACGCGTTAGAGGCCAAAGTAACTGAGAAAAGAGATGTTGCTGGGTTCTTTTTTTAGCATTGGAAGTGACATGCGCTAAGTAGCTAGCTGCGTTTAGCACAGTGCACTAGTCAGGCTGGAACGATGGTTCTGGAATTCGCTTCACCAGTCAGCTATCAGCTCAGTTGCTTTTATGACCTGATTTCGTATCCTGATTCCTGTGTGTAATTTCAGTCATACTTAAGTGGTATTTTAAATGTCCTTGCAAGGAGAACCCGTAGTAAACATGGCCAAGGAAAAGCAGAGGAGCAGTCTACTGCGAAGAGCAAAAGGGAGTGTGAGTCCGATGTCCCAGAGGACGTGGTCTTCGGGAAGAAGGCCAGACTCGAGACAGTGTCAACAGAAGAAATCAAGTAAGAAAATCTAGATTTAGCCTTTTCTGGTAGGACAAAAGCTAAATTAACGATTGTATAATTGGTTCATCCAAACGTGTTTGAGTTTTATGTTCTTAACGGTAAACCCTGTCAGTCTGGCAGACCTCATGCCTCAGGTGAAGGTGGAGCAGGTGGAGACAGTGGAGGGATGCACACATGAGGTATTTCTAAAACCATTGTCACTGTGACAAACACATTCTTTATAGTTGTGAGGGCTTGGGATTCTTCTAATCTCTGTATACTCTGATGGGTATTCAGGATTTTTAATTCTTAATTCTGCGTACAGGTGGCTCTTCCAGCCAGTGAAAACTATGAGCAGCTGAAGCCTCGTGTTGGAAAAGCTGCAAAGGTACCATTACATGTGAACTTCTGGATACAGCTCCTGTTAAGAAATAGATGTTGCTCCTAGTTCTTTACTTGATGCACACATAATTTCTTGTCTGCCCCACTGGTCAAAACTAATATGCAGTTGAAACATAGTTTTAATTAGACACAATAATCCACATTTCCAAATATTTGAAAGATTCTTAAATCTATGTACTGTACAATTTCGTCTGCAATCACAAAAAGCTGTTAAAATCTTTGGACATGAGTTTGTAATGTGGTTGCACAATACTTATTACAGTGCTGTTTGCTCAATAGTAACCTTTTAATAATGAATTGAATTATGCACAATAAATAGAATGTGTTTAAACTGCTGCAAAATTGAATGTATCCTGCTTTCCTTTAATCCAGCTGCAATCATCTTCAGACACTTGTGTTGTCCTTTTTTGCAGGAATATCCTTTTGTATTGGATCCCTTCCAACGTGAAGCTATTCTGTGCATTGATAACAATCAGTCTGTGTTGGTGTCGGCCCACACCTCAGCAGGAAAAACGGTCTGTGCAGAGTAAGTGTATGTGAACATATTTATATCCAAATGTTATTTTGACTGTTTCATTAACCTAGCTGCTATGCATGCTTGCTTTTCACACCAAAAAAGATATGCCATTGCCCTGGCATTGAGAGATAAGCAGAGGGTGATCTTCACTAGCCCTATCAAAGCCCTCAGCAACCAAAAGTACAGGGAGATGTATGAAGAGTTCCAGGATGTAGGCCTGATGACAGGAGACGTCACTATCAACCCCACTGCTTCCTGTCTGGTCATGACCACAGAGGTGAGACTATTAATGCCATTAGATTTCTATTTTGGATTGGAATGATTAGCTTGTTTTCGCAACATTCTGGTACTTTTACTGAAATTGTGTCTCTTTCAGTTTGAGCCTTTTTCATGAGTAGCTGTTTCTTGATATTTATGACTGAATTTCCTTTGACATAACTCCCTATCCTATTCTCAATGCAGATCCTAAGGAGCATGTTGTACAGAGGATCAGAAGTGATGCGTGAGGTGGCCTGGGTAGTCTTTGATGAAATACATTACATGAGGGACTCTGGTAAGTGTAATACTACTACAGTAGTAGTGGCCGTAGGGTTCAACTCAAAAAGCAGGCATGGTTAATACAGTCACTGTGCACAGCCCTCACAAATTCCACCTCATAATGCATTTTGCAATGTTGCTGTTGGTCATGCGTTTGTCATAACGTGCAATGAACATTGAACGGTATCTGCAGAGGCTTGTGGAGCTTCACACCTCGTAGAAAAAAAAATTGATTTAGAGTGCAGTGCCACACTCAACTCGTTCGGTCTTTAACCGGCTTGAGATATTTTCCTTCCTTTTGTACTTGTGCAGTACTATCGCCTTGTAGTACAAAAGTATACCATGCTCTGGTGGGAACTGCAATAGCATTCTGCAACAGGTCAAAGAATGGCAGCCACAAATCAGGCGTATTAAACACATCTAAAGTCTGGGAGATTTCCAAGACGAGGCAAAGAAAAAAAAGCCTTGCCATGTCAAAAGTGAGAAAGGAAGTTAAAATATTCTGCACAGAGCCAATATGCAAAAAGGAAGACCCTTTCAGATGGTAAAAGGGAAGGTCATTGTCGAATGTGGCAAACTCTTTTCTGTACATGAATTTACATTTACTCTGGATAAGGGTGTCTGATAGTTACAGTAGTCAGTAGGGAGACCATACCAGACAAGAGTTAAAGGATGTGATTCAATAACAACTGGACCAATTCTCTGGACCATGCTCAGTAGTTGCGACCACATGTTACAAAGCACCTGAAATGCACAGTAATATTTCCTCTGCAATGATTCCTGATAAATCATTTACATTCATAGCATTTATCAGACTCCGTAACCCACACTAGTTATGGGGACAATCAGTTTAGCCTTCAGTTTCTAAATGTTTACTAGAGTTACAGGGGTGCGTACATTGACTCTTAATTCATAAATTGTGTGTATGTGTTTACAGAGCGTGGGGTGGTCTGGGAGGAGACCATCATTCTGCTACCAGATAATGTGCATTATGTCTTCCTTTCTGCCACAATCCCAAATGCCCGACAGTTTGCTGAGTGGATCTGTCACCTCCACAAGCAGGTAATTGAAGCTGCTACGGTGCATCACTTATCACTTAGCGACAATAGTTTTGTCAATTTGTCTAGATTTGTCTCTGCAAACATTTATTTTGGTTCTTGTCAAGAGTCTTCAAGATCAATTGGCAAGAATCTTTAGCAGATTGGTAAGGAATGTAATTATTTGCAGTCATCTTTAGTAACTAATGAGAGTTATTGTGTTTTCTAGTCTCAGGAAAGGGTGAAAAATTTAAGATACCCTATGTATTGTGATTTGTTCCACATGCAATGTAGTAAATGACTATAGTGAACATTGATTATAAATTCTAGCATTATTGTCATTGTTAAACAGACAGCAAGTACTTTGCTTTCAATGCTCACTTCTCTACCCAAAGCAGACAGACCCCCCACCCCCCATCCAGATAACTCCCCTGGCATGCACGTTTTGTAACGGGATACAAGCGAATTTGTAGCATGAAATCCCACATTATTGGATAAATTTAGGGATGACCAGACGTCCGGGTTATCCGGCTTTTGACCCCAAAATGCTGTGCAAACTCTGTGTTTAGGACGCTCAGTTTGTCAGCAAATTGTGCACTGCATTATGGGATCTGTAGTTTGTGTGTTATCAGCGAGTCATATCGCTGGGCCATGATTACAAATCTATATAAAGTAATCTTGCAGGATGTGACCAAGTTTGACACGTGTGATTTAATGCAATAAAAGGATAAATTAAACATTCATACATTTAGCTTGTCAAGATATTGAGATATTCAAAATATATTTTAATATAGCTTTACAATGTTATTTTAGGCCATATTGTGCAGTCCTAGCCTCAAAATGTCAGGATGAAAGGGGGCTACAAATAATATACCCTGGCTTTGCTTGAACTTTGCTTGTGACACACTGAATGCATGCTAGAGCTTTGCTCTGTTGATATCTAAACAGAGATGTATCAATAAGGCACAGGTAAGCCAAGCCAAATGGGTGTAGTAAACTATATGTTCAATGTTTATGGCCATGTTTTCATGCATTTTGATTTTGTCTCCATACAGCCCTGTCATGTGGTTTACACAGACTACCGGCCCACCCCTCTGCAGCACTACATCTTTCCAGCAGGGGGAGATGGTCTCCACCTTGTTGTGGATGAGAATGTGAGTTGCCAGACATTTGCCTCTGTTTTTATTTCATTTGACTTATTCTGGTTAACGGTGTATGGTTCATGAGGTAATTGTCAATACCCCTTCACCCTGAATCATTTACTATGAATCTGGCTCTGCTGACTCATGCCAGCCATGTCTCCTGAGGGTGAGGCGTTCCGTTACCGGAGTAATAGACATCATGTGTCCAGCTTCCTCCATTATTCAGAAGCATCCTAAACTTACCTTACCCCCCATTGTGAGCCACTGCAGGTTTAATATTACATGGAAATCACATTACCTTTGGTGACTATTTACTTAGGCGGCCTTTAAACTCTTTTTATACTTAACACCTCAACCTGGAAACATGGTTAGACATCCATGACTATGTATGAACACAAACATACATACAGTTCTACTGTAAATGAAGTAAAGTTATTTTCTTTTTGACTACTCACTTCTGCACCACACTTTGTTTCCTTGTCATTTATATTCTTTTTAAATTGATTATTTTACCATTACAGTAAATTGAAAACATTATAATTCAGACCAGATTACTGGATGTCTTATTTACTGAAGGTCAATGTGTTTGTCTTGTTTATTTTTTTTTTCTTCAGGGAGAGTTCAGGGAAGACAACTTCAACACTGCCATGCAGGTCCTCAGAGATGCTGGGGATTCTGGGGGTGGTGGTGGAGGAGGCAAATGGGACCCCAAAGGGAGAAAAGGAGGAACTAGAGGTTTGTGAGGCTGAGAGAGAAGCTGATCCTGGATCAGCCACACCATTAAATGACACCCAGTAATCCACGTCCTGTTTTGATCCCTTGGTCAGCTCATTATTTCATTATTTCAGGACCGTCAAACGTGTTTAAGATAGTGAAGATGATCATGGAAAGGAACTTTCAGCCTGTCATCATCTTTAGCTTCAGCAAGAAGGAGTGTGAAGCCTATGCCCTGCAAGTGGCTAAACTGGACTTTAACACAGGTAACAGGGTTATGACGCAATTGGGTTATACCCAGTTTGTTAAAATGAAGCCTCGCGAACTGCTGCTCAAATAGGGTCTTGAATGAGTCCGGATGAAACCATTTGTGTGGTGTGTTTGTGTGTGAGCAGCAGATGTGCAGACACAATGCCGAAACTAGGTTAGGTCAATACAGACATTCTCTCTGTGTAAAACTATTATGAATTTTGTTTAGTTTCTGGCTTATCACATACATGCTGCTGTCCCTGGAGCTGAATAGATTTTTTAAAAGGTTTATGATTTTGTAAAGGATGATGTTGACTGCAGTGAAAGCCAGTGAGACCTTACATTACGTAATTTTTTCCCTGCGAATTTTCAAATGAGGTTAGCATCAAACTGGTCATATTTGCTGCACTGTCCAGGGATTTCAAAATGTTTGTACAGACCTTTTAAGTCATTTGCTAGGACCTGTGTAACATTGGCATCGGTTTTGCATACCCTTGTGCCTAGAACACCCTTTTACTGGCATCGTACTGTGGCATGTTTGTTTTGGTGCAAATCTTTGCTTCACTCCTACATTTATTTTAACATTGCTCCACAGTTTATGCATTACTGTACATTAAGATGAATGCATTCTTGGTTTGAGAGGACGAGCAGTTCACCTAGTAGCCAGTCCACTCGGCACTTATGCGTGATCTTATTACAATGGCACCTATCAATATTGTCATATTTCTCTGGTTATGTGGAGAGTGTGTTCTTTTTAAATATGGCACCTATGTGTTTTAGAAATTTTTAAAGACTTTGACCTTTGTTATTGGAAGGGCCAATGGAGAAAATGGAGAAGCAAGAGAGAATGACACATGCTTTCATTATGAAGTGCTCTGGGCTGTGTTTTGTGATGACACATTGTTTCTGGGCTCTGTTTATAGAGCTGCTGTGCCGAGAGGCAGATGGAGTTTAGCTGAAGTGGGAAATGTCTTCATTGAGCAGGTCCTCGCCAGGGGGTGTCATGAATGGGAAAATTAGCTGAAACTAATAAGCATGTGTTCAGAGTCAGGTGGTGTGCGTACACTTTGTAATAATTATAATATTTTTTTTATTGTGTAGATGAAGAGAAAAAGCTGGTTGAGGAGGTCTTCAACAATGCTATTGACTGCCTCTCTGATGAAGACAAGAAGCTCCCACAGGTTGGCAACAGAAAATAGTCAAAATGTTTGTAGGTTTCACATTGAGTAACCCGTTTAACATTTTTGTCAACGTAAAAGTACTGATCCTTAGAACACTCATGTTTGACTTTTTGAGAGTCTTTCTGAGTGCTTGATTGGCATCATCCCACTTGATCCATTAGGGCAGTGATTTGATGAACCCAAATCAGCACAAAAAATTATACTGGGATTTCACAATATACCAAGTGGGTCTCACAAAAGAGTGCTTTGGCCATTTCTGAGCGGCAGCTCAGACTGTCTGATCTGGAATTTCTCCCCTTATGTCATCATAAAGGGAAAGGTTTCCTCCCCTGTCTCATGCTTTTCCGCCCAGAGAATTTCCCACCCCTTCCCTAAAAAAGTAACTCCACAGACCATCATGGCTTGAAAACATAGTGGTTGCTCAGTGATTGGACGATTTTTCTTTTGTCACGCAAGACTGGGAAAAGCTGCACTACTTCCTGTTTGTGCCATTTCCGTGAATGCTTGCAAACTTCTATAGGCCTCTCTCCTCCTTGTCCCACCGCTCTCCTCCTCATTGGCATTTAAAGCTACACATACAGAAACGGTGCGTCCTGGGGGAATCTCATTGTGGGACTGGCTAAAAGTGGCTGTAATAAATATAATGTTATTAGTGATCGTTTCAGTGTCATTAATTACAAATCATTTTCTAAAGGTGGAACATGTCCTGCCACTGCTGAAGAGAGGTATAGGCATCCACCATGGCGGACTCTTACCCATTTTAAAAGAAACCATTGAAATCCTCTTCTCTGAAGGCCTTCTCAAGGTAGACCTCTCTGTGGAGTTAGAATGTAAACTGTATGCAGCAATGTACTTGTTTACATATTATCTGTAGGGGAATTTACTGTAACAAGATGAACCTTCTAAGCAGAGTTATCAATTTGTGCTCTCATTCCTGCTTGTTAGGCTCTCTTCGCTACTGAAACCTTCGCCATGGGAATCAACATGCCTGCGCGCACGGTCCTCTTCACCAGTGCACGCAAGTTTGATGGCAAAGACTTCCGTTGGGTAAAATTTCAAACTAACCTGACTCAGCCAGCTCGTCTGGGAGATCTTTTCAGGGACCCTTCGTAGGGACTCCATGATTACAAGACTCACCCCACATATAGGGGCACTGGTTGGCCTAGCAGGCAAGGAAATGGACCCGTAATCGGAAGGTTGCGAGTTTGAATCCCAAACCACCAAGGTGACACTGAGCAAAGCACTGTCTCCACACGCTGCTCCTTGGGCGCCTGTCATGGCTGGTCGTCACTATGGGTTAAAAGAAGAGGACACATTTCGTTGTGTGCTGCAGTGTTTCATAATGACAATGACTTCACTCCCATATAGCATTTCATATTGGCATTAGCCTGTGGACTGGCAGCACGTAGCATGCGCATGCTCAATTTCACCCTTGCGTTGCAGTAAATTGGCTGGCCATTGTATCCTGTTTGACCTCAGAGCCGGTGGGTGTCTGTGGGGAGCTGACAGCCTGAGACCTCGAGCTGGAGCTTCTCACAGCAAAACAGCCACGTATTGTTTACGCAAGTGGGAGGCCATGACTCAAGCTGCTTTGAATTTAGAAAACTGGAGGAGGGGGCTCTTTATTCCCCTGCCTCTGTTCTCTCTTGCCCTGGCACAGGGAAGAGAGGTGGAAGCTGCCATCCAGAAGGGCTTGTGTGTGTGGAACATCTGGTATGCATGAGTTCCTGCCAGAACAATAAAGGCTAAGAGACTCCACGTCCACACTGGCGCGCTCGCCCTCTTTCCCCGTTGCACTCGCCTGCAGCACACAGGTTTTTGACAGAGATGTGACTAGAGCATTGACTGACGTGTAATTACGTTTAGAGCTGAAACATGTGGGGGTTTCAGTCATGCTAGTTCTGAGAATGTTGTGTGCTGCTGTTAATCAGTTTTTTTGTGTAATTCTGATGAACAGTACAATCAGAGGTTCATTTTGGTTTATAATATAAGGTATTTGTTTGTTTGTGTGTGTGTGTGTGTGTGTGTGTGTGATAGATCACTTCTGGAGAGTACATCCAGATGTCCGGTCGTGCTGGCAGGAGAGGGATGGATGAGAGGGGGATTGTCATTTTCATGGTGGATGAGAAGATGAGTCCAGCTGTGGGCAAGCAGCTCCTAAAGGTACAGGTTCTCTTCACACCTCCCTATAATCATACCCCCAAAAAGCTCTAGACCACAATTTTCCACAGCAAAGATGCTAATGAAAGAGTTCATTTTGGTCATTTTTTGATAAACTTTCCAGTTCTGTTTTTGTCATATTTTCAGATGGGAGCTCTGGACTAAATTAGGAGGGGGGTGTAACCGGTGTAAATGTCTTTTAGAAATTATCATAGAATTTTTATTTCACAGTGTAGTGAAGATCTGGAGCCTCTTGGGTTGGAGTTCTGTTTTGATTTTGTAAGGGCTGAATTCTAATGCATTATGTGTATGAGCACTTAAGATTATGAAATTAACTTGGCCTTTTACTGAAGTTCTGAAGAAAATCAGTCTGACATTAATGTAGTCCACACTTGACGAAATGGAGCTGTAATTCACTGTTTAAGCCCATAAATGTTTCAGCACTGATAGTCACAAAACAGCCGTTTCTGCCAGTAGGCTCTGAGCTCCCTGTCTATGACAGGCTTTTGGAAAAACTGCTGCAAGCTCACAAATGTCTCTTAATACCTCTTGAATTTTTCAGTTTTTGTCGGCAGATTGTTGTCTTTCATCTCCATTTACACTGTGACATGGGGGTACGTCATCTATACTCAAGGAAATTTAATGCCCCACAGATTTGATTTTGAATATGGTCTGCTCTGACGTGCATCTCCTCCATCGTTGGAGCAGGAACAGTTAATCTTTGTTCTGGGCATGGGGATGAACGCAGTGCTGGGAAATGTCATGTTGAATGAATCATCTGGCTTCCTTTGTGGCCTCCATTATGGATTTCAGAGTAATGTTTTTCCCTTTTTGTGGAGCTCTAAATGTTCAATAATGTCTTACACCATAAAAACAAGTCAATGCCTTGTGTTGACTGGGAGTCTTTTTTTTTTTGTTTTGATTTTTGTATTTTTCATGAACACAGGGCTCTGCAGATCCACTGAACAGTGCGTTCCACCTCACCTACAACATGGTGCTAAACCTTCTGAGAGTGGAAGAGATCAACCCAGAGTACATGCTGGAGAAATCCTTCTACCAGTTTCAGCACTACAGAGCTGTGCCAGGCGTGGTAGAGAGTAGGTTTTTTTGTGCCGGGCGTTTTTGTAACAAAGCTTATTTTTATAGCTTTCTGTATAATGTGGTGTCATGCATGTGGAAGATGGGTAGACTCAAAAAGTCATGGAAGTGTCTCATTCCTGATGTAGAAGTGCAGAAGCTTGAGGAGAAGTACAACAGCTTAGAGATCCCCAATGAAGAGAGCGTGGTCACCTACTACAAGATTCGCCAGCAGCTGGCAAAACTGGCCAAGGAGATCGAGGAGTACATCCGCAAACCAAAATACTGCTTGCCCTTCCTCCAGCCAGGGCGACTAGTCAAAGTGAGAATCTGCTCAGATGTTCTCCTTTTTTGACCCCTTGTACTTTAAAACGATTTTCTTCATTGCTTAAAATTCATTTGAAATGTATATTGATATGCAGTGAAGCACCCCTTATACCCAATTCATTATGAGCTGTTATAATGACATTAGTCAACCTATTATACATAACTTATTCTTTAAAACCCAAGACCGGTTTGGCAAGTTTTCATAGTAGTACTCGGCTTGTGTAACGGTTGCGTGGTGTTTTTTTTTTTTTTTTTTTAACAGGTGAAAAACGAGGATGCGGATTTTGGATGGGGCGTTGTTGTGAACTTCTCCAAGAAGTCAAACGTTAAGGTGTGACACTTTTCGCCCTCCACCTTCTTTACTTTCATTTGCTTAGCAGACGCTTTTATCCAAAGCAACCTTCTATTTAAGCTCTACTGCAGTTTTCACGTTAAGTTTTTTCCTTTGTTAAAGCAGCAGTAGTAAATTATATTCCTTATTTGTTAATGAGTGGTGCAGATATATACATTTTTAAAGCATTTTTAAATTTGATTTCTCTCAAATTGCTGTGCTGTAACTTCGTCCAAGTCTTTTTGATTCAAACTCGGAAGGCTGTGATTGATGCAAGATTAAGAGGTGCGCTGAGATCTTGGAGAGTCATGTCTGCTAATAATGTTGATTAGCATGAATTCTGTAATGGTGGCTGGGGGAAACTGTAAACATTTAAAACCTCAGCTACTTAACTGGGCGCTTCAGTCAGTCTGTCTTCATAAGAGGTGATATTAGTTCTGCCACCTGAATGGTCAGTTTTCACAGATGCCTGTATTTTTCCATCTAATTTAATGAGTGCTGCTGCTTTATTTATTTCCTGAATATGAACAGTAAAGTAGCCAGGCTATAAACAAAATAACTTCTGTAGTTGAAGCTTAGTTTATACACAGTGCAGTGTTGTCCAGCTTGGATCATATGACTGACTGACATCCCCCCCTTCAGGTCTCGACTGGAGACCTGGACCCCCTGTACGTGGTGGAGGTCTTACTTCATTGCAGTAAAGACAGCGTGAAGAACGCCGCCACGGAGGCTGCGAAACCCGCCGCTCCTGGGGAGAAGGGAGAAATGCAGGTATGAGTGACAGGCCAATGGTATGAGAACGGCGCACATTTGGGAAGAAAATTCAGACCAACCGACTCTTAATATAGTAAATTGAACTGTGTTGCTTAAAATATTCGTGTAAGTGTGAGTAGGCTGTGTGTAGACAGTGTGAAGTGAATGGAGCTGGTATATCTGCAAGTAAAGTGATAGTACTCCTGGGAAGAGTGGGGCAAATTTAGCCCTAATTTACATTTCCCGTCTTGAGGGCAATACACCTTAACAATGATAGCTATGCATGATTAAATTGACCACTCAGACAAACTATCTTTTTTATTTTTTTTGTTCATTTTTTATGTCTCATTTGACTCACTAGACACCGTACTTACGTTTCTATTGAAATATCAGCCACGTGTGCAACCACATTTTCTTTCTGTTTTGGATAAATTGCATTAAATTTTTCACAATGGTAGGAACAAGAACTCTATTCTACTTTGTGTCAATATAATTTTTTTACTAATAAAAACAAATCCTCAGTGGATTCAAACCACACACTTTTTTTTAATTTATGATATTTATTTATATGTTTGATATATATTTTGAATTATTTATTTTTTATTATTTGCAAAAAATAAACAGTTTGTTCTTATTTTGCAAAATGTGGACCCAAAATGTTTTAATATGGATTATACAGATGGGTTTATTTGGATTTTATTAGTTTACAAATATAATTTTGGCAACTTCACAACCTCAGCATAGATCAGCATTCCCTGCAATCTCTAGCTCCCCCCAGGGGTGTCACGGACCCCAGGTTGGGAGCCACTGATCAAAACTGAACTCTTTACTGCAAGGGTTGTATAAAGTTGTCCCTCAGTAATGAGACTGAACATGCTGTGCAGATGTAAAATCTAATTTTGCTCTGGATCCATTGTGTAAGGTCCGCTAAATGGAGGAAGCAGGTTGTTTCACAAAGGCATGTCTCAAAGAAATACTTGTGGAGTTCCTACTTTAGGTGTCAATCAGATTAAGATGTTTAACATGTTTATTTATTTATTTAATAGGTTGTTCCTGTACTGCTTCACCTCATAACCAGCATCAGCTCAGTCCGACTGTATATCCCTAAAGATCTGCGGCCGTACGACAACAGACAGAGTATGCTGAAATCCATACAGGTCAGAGGGCGTAGTGCAGTTCAGACTGCCGGTTCACAGATGCTGACTCCATGCAGGCCTGTGTTAATTTTTTCAGTCGCACACAATGCAGTGCTGTTATCTGCATTGACAGAGACGCATTGTTTTTGTGCAGTTCTGTACACAAGTTTGCAGATCTGTGGTGTTTTTCTGTGCATGTATGTACCACACACATCCCCTTTCCCTTTTATTTTTTCGTAATGCTAAGTTTTTGCCTTACTGAATGAAACCATGAGGTGAAAAGTTCACGTTAGTGCCTTTGTTGTGTTAAAAATACTTCTGGAATAGCTCTGACTCTGTAGCTACTCAGCAACCCACACTATTTGTAGCCTACTATTGTTTTAAATGTCTGCACCTCACCCTCTCCCAGGAGGTGCAGAAGCGTTTTCCTGATGGTGTGCCCCTGCTGGACCCCATCGATGACATGGGCATAAAGGACCCAGGCCTAAAGAAGGTCATCAACAAGGTGGAGGCTTTTGAGCACAGAATGTACTCTCACCCGCTGCACAGTGACCCCACTCTGGAAGCTGTCTACACTCTGTGTGAGAAGAAAGCTCTGGTAAGCAACATTGAACAGCTCTGCATAGCAAAGAACTTCCCTATGAAAGAAATATGTTTTTCAATGGTCAAGTCATTGTCCTAATCAGGTCCATTTAATTTGTTACATTTTTCAGTAAACAGTTGGTAGGAGGGTGGAGAAGATCAATTTCAGATCAAATTTAGCATGATTTGAGGCGGTCTCTTTGAAATGTGTCTGGTGTGACAGTGCCCCACAAATTCTGGTGATCAGTTATAGTTGCTATTATTGGTGCTTGAATGGAAGTCCATAGTTCTACTTCCAAAACACTGTTTTAGATACTTAAGGTAGAACTTTATGAATGATTATTACTTAAAGATCAGGATTTCATCTTAGAACATCTACCTTTTTTCCATGTGATTTGGACAGACTGTTGCAGATATATTGCTCTTAGTTCATATTAGAAAGCATAACTTCACAAGCATAAGTGATCATGTTTTGGTTTGGGGGGAAAAAAGTAAACTTGCTAGGTGTTCTTAAAAAACGAAAATGAATATTCAGTTTTCCCACTAGTGCTGCACGATTAATCTAATCGCAATCGCAATGTCAGTCTGTGCGATTACATGAACGCAAAAAGATGTGATTTAAATGTGACTTGTTTGGTCACATGACTTGATTCGGTTCAATGGAGACCTCAGATTTGTGACTCACATAGACATATGGGTACACGTATGTCAACGTCGCCGCCATATTGCGATAGGCTGCGCTGTGCAGTGAAGCATATACATGTTTATGGCGAGAAGGGCATAGAAAATGCCTCACTCTTGTGCTGCTTGGAGCTGTACAAACCGCTGTACGCTCCAAACCAGATCCCGGGGGATTACATTTCATAGGTAAGGCTGGACCAATTGTTTTGAATATATTTGGCCATTATAAAATCCCGTTTTATAAGTCTTAACTTTAGCTAAGCTAGGCTAAGCTAGCGAAGCTATGCGTTCCTGTGTTCGTCAGCCTCCAAACAACGTTTTGGCTAAAAGTAGGCATTAACTATTTAGACTGTTCTTAGCTGTTTAGTTAACTTTTGAAGGTTTCCTAAAGAAATTCACCTCAGTTTACAAATCTTAACCTTGGCTAAGCTAGCAAAGCTATGCATCCCTATGTTCAAGTCAGCATCCAAACAACGTTTTGGTTAAATGTAAGAACTATAATATGGGATTTTATAATGGCCAAATATAATCAAAACAGTTGTTTAGCCTTACCAGGGTTTGTCATTGGACAGTAATGTTTTTTAAAGTAAAGACTTTTTTGTGATTTATTTAATTTAGTAGAATATTGTATTTTGAAAGCACTGGGCATTTCAAGTTGTTATAAGTAGTTTGTAAGTTTCACTTTGAAATTAAACATTTCACTATTAGTAATTTGTATGCGACTTTTCATTGATATACAAGCAAGTGCCCTTTATCATATCGCAATCGCATATCGCAATATTGATCTCAATAATTGCAATATGTCTTTTTCCCCCAAATCGTGCAGCCCTATTTTCCACTATACGGATCTACTTTGCAGAGCTTGTTCTCTGTGTATAATATAGTTTTTATGGTTTAGTCTGAAACTCATTCTGATTGCTCATGTAATTAAAGTAAAATCCTAATTGGGCTTTTGAAATAGCATGTTGGAGGAAAATTTGTCTGCTATTAGTAAACCTGACCATTCATCTAATTTATTTAATGTTTTTTAAATGAGAAGCATAAGACTCTGTGTGTGTGTGTGTGTGTGTGTGTGTGTGTGTGTGTGTGTGTGTGTGTGTGTGTGTGTGTGTGTGTGTGCAGATGGGGGATAGGCATATGTTTTTGATCCAAAATCACAGGCACCATGCCATGTCCTAGGATGGTGAGCTGTTGAATCAAACAAACAGCGGAAACTGGGTTAAAGGTTTCAGTGGCCTGTGGAGAAAAAAGGGAAAAATCCTTTTAACAATTGCTGGGCTGAATTTTGTTTTTAACTAACTATGTCCTGATGTTTGGAGTTGTAGGATTTAAGTGTAGACACCAGGCAAGAGGATGTTACAGACATTTCATATAGTGGTTGGTTGGGCTCGTCATTGATTTTATATAATGCAAAATATTTATTTCCCTTCTAATGCAGTTCAACCAAAATATACAATATTTGAAAAAAGTTTGTACAGTGGTATAGTAGCATAAAATTCTGATTGCTGTTCTAATTGGAATGTTTGCATTGCAGCCACTAATAATTGTGCTGCTGAACAGTGCTGACTGTTAGTAACTGTAACCCAATGGAAATATGAGTGTGCTCAAATTACCATCTACTCATATGTTAGTAGATTGATAAGTAAACAGTAATTGGTGTGATTAGTCCACTATTTACTCTGCTATACTGATGGTGGATAGCTGCAGCCAGAGGTTTTACTGGTGTTTTTACCCTTTTCTGAGCTTATTTGAATCCTGTTTACATGGCACACTGACCTGACATTTTGCTTTGAATCAGATTGCTCTCTTTGATTGGCCATAATGTGGGATTTACACCTTCTGTAAAAAGGTCTGAAGCCTGCCCCATGCCTGCTTAAGCAGTCCTGGTATCCAGACGGAAGGCCACTATAGAAGGAAAAAGCCCTGACTGGGCCGTGCCCCACGTGCCCAGACATACGCCGAGGCTTACGTACTGGACCAGATTGTACCCGCTGTGCTGTTTTGGTTTATCCGGTGTGCCCTCTGCGTATAATGAATGGCTGTAAGCTGTAAAATGGATAATGTGCTTAACTGGGGACGGTGCCGTGTTGCAGAGAGGGGAACACACAACTCCCTACTGCTGTTTAACAGGCTGGTCTCCGTTCTGTTAACCAGACTAAAACGAAAAGGTGTCTGGAGTAATGAGTCCCAGAAAAGCATATTATGAATAAAAATTAAAGACAAAAAAACTAAAAAAAAAAAAAAAAACACGAGTCGTACAGATATGGGTCATATAGAAATAATTGGGGTTTCATGTCAGTATTGCAGGAAGAGTCTCTTCAGTCTGATTATGCATTAATAATATCATTTGTAATAACAGACAGATGTACCAGCATAGTGGGTGCCCGCAATGTGCTGCTGAGTTGAGTCTTGTGTTATCGGCAGAAGTATAACAATTTATATGCCGATATTACATATGCTGGATTGTTTTCAATTTTCATGAAGATCTTTACAAAAATTGGTCATGGTTCCTTATCTGTTGAATTGTGTGTGTGTGTGTGTGTGTGCCCTTTCATGTGCTAATCAGTAATTCTATATCTCAACATCTCAATGCAACAGATTGCTGGCGATATTAAGGCGGCAAAGCATGGGCTGAAGCGCGCTCGCACCGTACTGCAGATGGACGAGCTCAAGTGCAGGAAGCGCGTTCTGCGGCGCCTGGGCTTTGCCACCACCTCTGACGTCATCGAGATGAAGGGACGAGTGGCCTGTGAGATCAGCAGGTATGAGGGCTGGTCTGAAAACAGCTACTTTGCTGATTAACTTGGATTTTATTCCAGACTCTGCAGAGTTAGATTTAGATAAGGGCTTGGGATCGCGGTGTGAACAATCCTGCTGTTATTCTGTCTGAAGAGAAGACTGTGTATGTGTATATGAGCAATAAAATATTATATCAGAATATTTGTCAAGTAGTTGTAAGTATGTAATTAATTACACAAACACCTAGTTACTGTCTTTAGGCTCCTTGATTAATGACCCTGGTAATGTTTCCAACCTATCAGCAGTGATCATTCCAGCCCTGACCTGAGATCTGTGTCTATCCCTCCCTAATACAGCGCAGACGAGCTGCTGCTGACAGAGATGGTGTTCAACGGGCTCTTCAACGACCTGACCGCTGAGCAGGCCACCGCACTCCTCAGCTGCTTCGTGTTTCAGGAAAATGTAAGCACCGCCTCCACCACCGGAGACCTGCTGATTGTTCTCAATAAGCAGGTTTCACCCTGTCATCATGACTGATGGTCATGAATTTTGTGCTTATTTACTATCTTCATCTTGTCTTATCTCTGACTTCTCTGGGAAAAACATTCTCTGGCAGTTGTCTCCATCTCTCTTTCTTCTTCTTTAGTAAACAGAAATGGCCTTCTATTGCCCTTTGCTTAATTGGCACACTTTGCCCATGTGGGTCTTTCCTGTCTGCAGAGTGCTTTATGTGCTGCAGTTCTTCAGCGTCCTGTTTACGCGTAGGTAATTGAGACATGATTGTGAACGTGTGGACAGCTGTTTCCTCTGCTCTGTGTATGTGATGGAAAAACATCAGAAAGGGAAAGGAAGCATATAACATTTAAATACAACCTGCAAATATTTGCATATCCAAACCATTCAGACAGTACAGGGTCCTCAGGTGCAGGGTTCATGTGTCCAGGACAGACACTCCAGGTAACATATCTGCTGTAAATGATGAGGGTCTCCTGCTGAGTGTCAAGTTGTCCCCTCTCTGGTTTGTAGGCCAGTGAGATGCCCAAGCTGACTGAACAGCTAGCGGGTCCCTTACGACAGATGCAGGTAACCAATGGCAACAAACCAAAATTAGTTTCATGTTGTCAATGTTAGGCACATCACTCATGCGGACTTCGTTTCTCTTTGTTTTAGGAGTGTGCAAAACGTATCGCTAAAGTGTCTGCAGAAGCCAAGCTGGACGTGGATGAGGAGTCGTATTTGAGCGCCTTCCGTCCGCACCTCATGGATGTGGTCTATACCTGGGCCAACGGCTCCAGCTTCGCACAGATCTGCAAAATGACTGATGTGTTTGAAGGTAACACATCAGGGTTGAGTTTTGAAAGTGAAGCGATTGTCACTGTGAAACACAGCACATGGTGACACAACGAAATGTGTCCTCTGCATTTAACCACCACCCTTAGTTTGCAGTGGGCAGCCATGACAGGCACCCGGGGAGCAGTGTGCGGTGCTTTGCTCAGTGGCACCTTGGCGGTTTGGGATTCCAGGAAAGAAGGAAGAGTTGTTCCTCTGACCATATCTGCAGTCCAGTGACATATCACATGAGACAAAGTGAAGCAACAGTGGAGGATCTTGGTCTGGCTGCACAGGCCTATAGTGGCCAGATTGCTGCCAGGCAAATATAATCTCATGTGACTTTTTTTTTTTTTTTTTTAAACTGAGATTTACATTTCTTAAAAGTGAAATTGGCCCAGAGGCCACAAGGCTCATGATCACAGACTACGAAGGAGGCCCAGTAGTTGGTGTTATGTATGACGTATTTATGCAATACTGCCAAATCAGAAGGTTTTCAAAGAATCCTGCATAAACAAGTTGGTCATTTAATATACTGAACCAGCAAATCTTGCCAATCATCAGTGTAGAGAATTTTTTTTTTTTTTTAGCACACAATAGGTTTCTGGGGATTATTGGTGTAGTTCCTGGCACATGAATATGTTTCGACTGAGCATTGAGGAGGGGGATATGTGCAAAATGTTTTCAGAGCTCTCAGCACAGACGCAGCCAAAGGCTTTGGCTCGGTCTTCCAGTATGATGCGCTTTCTGAAATATGCCATGTGTAACTCGACCCCAGTTTAGCCATCTGACCCTGTTAAGTGATTGGCAGTGTTTCAAGATGAGCATAGGCTATGAAATATTCACTGAATCCGTGCAGATTCCCAACTAATTGTGTCTTATACCTCAGGAGTCGGTCTACTACTAATTAGTAGACGTTAAGCTGTAACCATGTAGTTTTCTGTCGCCTGCACTTTTTGTGTAAAGCTTTGTAGGGATATTTATGTTGCCGTTGCATGATGCTTCGTTCGTCGATTTTATGAGTGGAAGCAGTGATTTCCCTGGGGGTTGTATCCTTTCTCAGCCAGCAGTCAGGTGATGTCTTTTGTAAATCAATAGAAAAATTAAATAATAGCATATTTATGTACAGATCATCAAGTGTGATCTGACGTACAAAAGAGAGGAAATCATTTTCATGGCATTTAAAGAGTAATGAGAGTACAAGAATGGTCAGTTTTATTGTAATAGTGGATGTTCCTCTTTTTTGGTCCCTTTATGATAAAACATTTGTGTTTGACCCCTGAAAGTGACTGTGTCCCCTGTAGGAAGTATAATTCGCTGCATGCGGCGGTTAGAGGAGCTTTTGAGGCAGATGTGCCAAGCAGCCAAGGCCATTGGAAACACAGAGCTGGAGAACAAGTTTGCAGAAGGTAAAGCAACCAGGATCTAGAATCACCGGTCCGATTTCCCAGTCATGACTTTTCATTAATTTTCCTGATCTTCCACCAGGTATTACCAAGATCAAGAGAGACATTGTTTTTGCAGCCAGTCTCTACCTGTAATGAATCCTCGACTTCTTGTCAGTTACAACCTGTTCAGTTTTTCCATGTTCTATCTCAGAAATGAACAATGACAAATGTTTTTGCTGTTTATTATTTTGAGTTCACGTTAAAACAGGCATAATGTAATTTTTTTCTTCCTTCGAAAAGCATCAGTTTGTACATGAACCTTTATAATAAAATTTTAATTAAAAAAATCCATATAGTCATTACTTTTTCGTCCATAGATAAAAAAAAAAAAAAAAAGAAATGGTGGTGTGGTTTGCGTATAGAGATACACTTATTTAGGTTATAGGGGATATGAGGAAGCTGTGGTGGTAGCAGCAGCAACAACAGTCCAGGCAAGGCATCATGGGATATAGCATCTGTAAAGATCAGAGCGTCCGTGTCCCCACAAGGGTCCAGAGCGCAAAAAAGCATTTACATTCACAGGTTGTCAACCTGCAGTGGTCTGACCCCCGTCCTTTTTTTTTTTTCTTTTCTTTTCGCTGAGTGGGTGCATGCTATAATGTTTGTCCACTGGCACAGTGGAGTAGTTTAGTTGGGACTATCATAATGGTTTCCGTTGGTGGGCGTCTCCTGCAGGGTTGTGTGGGGAATCTCTGCTGGTTTTTCTGGCTCAATGTCCTTCTTGAAAAAATCCGACACAAAGAACACCTGTGGCAGTAAAAAAAAAATATATATATATATATATAAATTGTCACATATACTACTGTGTTAAAATTGGATCAGGTCTGGTTCAGTCATTGCAACTAAGGAATCACTGAGGCATTCCCATTGACTATAATTAAACTAACTTCCTTTTGTTAAGACTTTAATCAAAACAAGCCATGCAGGACCTTTAATCCATAATTAAAAAACCAAGACTTTATTGCTTACTTGACCCTTTGAAGTGTGCGTTATAAAACTTATCTTCTAACACTGATTCAGCCTGAATCAAAACCAGATTTTCCTGCAGTGGTGCAGATCAGCTGATGCACTTAGTCTGTGTACCAGGGAGACGTGGAGTAAATACAGAATCAGCATGACCGTGCAGAAATCGGGAGAGCACTCCATTATTGATGACTGCAAGGAGAGTGCATTAGGAAAGATGGGCCAGTGGAAACTAGATTTCATGCCAGAGTCACTCCCTGCACTAAAAAACCATCGTTCTTTCCAAACTATTGTCAAGACCTAAAAAGAAAATCTTAAACATCATTATACTCATTCTTCATACTCCATAAGTGCTCACCACAAGTACAGCCATGAGAGCCCCCTGCAGCAGGCCGGTCAGCACGTCGCTCCAGTGGTGTTTGTAGTCCGAAACGCGGGACAATCCTGTGTACACCGATGCGGCGATCAGGAAGAACTGGATTGTGGGACGCAGGAGTCGGGCCCACTCAGCCTGCAGCCTCGCCTGAACATAAAGCTGGAAAGCAGCACACAGTGTAAGCGAAATGCGCTCCTTGGAATACTGCAGTTCTGCAAGGCATGGGTTACATGACCGCGGAGGCGACTTCACTCGGGTTTTATGGAAAGGCGCCGCAGCCGTTTGCACCGAGGCGTGTATAAGAGGCACCGTCTGGCTCGCTCGCTGCGATGTGGGTGTTTGCTATTCTTGGCCATTGTTCATTTCCTTTGGGTTTGCATTGGGTCTGTGCTGATGCTCGAATGTCAGCTGTTTATGTGCTCTGGCATTTGAATGGCGGTTGCTGCAGGCATGCACATTTCCCTCCCTGAAAGAACAGCCTTCCAGTCTGCATCCAAACAAGAGCATGGATCCATCAGTGCTAATTTGATCGGTCACTTAACCAACTAAGACGTTTTGAACAATTCGAATGATTTTTAAATGAGTGACCTGGGTCACAAGACCAATCAGATATTTTGTACCACAAATCAGTATAAATCAATTTCTAGGATCTGCTACAACTGTTAAGCTTACTATCTCCGTGAAAATGTAGAACGAAGGGTTAATGTCTGAACTTTCTCCTTCCCGTGAGTCCCACCAGCCACGCATGCTGCCTATTGCTTCAGAGCTCATGAGACCATTCTGTTTCCAAAAAGGATATCCTGACTCAGATAACACAGAAGCTCCAGTGTTCGCCTCCACTATCACGAGGAAACGGAACCCCTCCTCCACATGTCTCAGAGACTAAATGGTCTTTATGAAATGTGAACTGCGTATGTACTGCGTTGTGTATAGATGAATTTGACTTTGTCATTATCTCACTATCAATTTTGATGGCAGCCTCCGTACACAAAACTACTGAACTAGACATTTCATTGGAAGTCACGCAGACCATCTGCTAAATGACGAGAAATGAATGTAATTCTCAGTGTTAAGCAGCAAGTGGGACCCAGTTGTCCAGCATCACAATTCAGTTGCTCAGGTCTTCACACCTGTATCTTCCTTACTTCTACACAACGCTGCATCTTCACATGCTGCCTAAGCGCTCCGCCGTAAAACTCTTTTTGAGACATAATGGATACTTACTGCCAAGAATAGCATACAGTACATGGAGAAGGAAGAATGTCCAGAGTAGAAGGAGAGCCTGAAACATACAGAGGACATCAGCATTATGGCACGGAGGAAAATGGCATGAAATAACAGCAGAATGCCCGCTCTCCTTTGACGTTTTTTCCACTAAATATCCTTCATTCCACCACACCCATTTCCGAGTAATAAAGGCCATCCGGAATCACGTTTGTGTTACCCTGTGCTTAGCACTGGCCAGATATGGTGGGGAGCGGCTGGGAATTAAGTTGAAAAGAGGGTGGCCTGCCTTAAACCTGCCTCTGATGCCTTCCTGTTTATTTAAGCTTTGGTCGCACTGGTCTGATACCCCGAACTGCCCAGGGTCACTGAAATAACCCCACCCAAAGTGTTGCCACCGGAGCTACAGCCAACGAATCAAGCCAAAAGTAATATTCATGTGACCAGGGAGCTCTAGACAGAGAAGGAAACCACAAAAAGGCTACAGTAAGTTTTTAAGTGTGTTCACTGTGTGAAATGTCACTATTAATGCACAGCGGCATCTGACATCAGCCCACACATACTTTACAGTGATCATATTAACCAGAACAAACGTGTTTACAAGCCATGGGTGTGTCTTCGCAAAACCTCTTTAGCAGTGACGACAAACTTAGTTCTACCTTTTTTATTTTTAAATAAAATTGTTCCATGACTGTTAATAATGATGCTATGGAATTTCCAATCTACAGGTTTGTCTGATGGCCACATTTAACATATATCAGCCAGAAGACCCTTGTACACCCTACCCAGACCTTGAGAGAACCTCTTAAAAGCAGAGAATGAGTTTCAAGGGAACGAGTAGTAGACTGTTGGTGCCCAGCACACACCCTCTCTGCCAAAAAGGTTACCCTGAGTTATTTTGGGGTGTCTCATCTGATCTATTAATGGCCTCATCTCCAAGGGAGACAAAACAAAGTCTGGGCCATGTCTAGGGAGGCTGCTGTCCAGGAGGACCACACCTACAGTAAATATTAAAAGTCTGGGATACCTAGATCTTACCATCGAGACACTCAAACACACACCCAATCCTTGAGTCTTGAGCACTTAAACACCATACCATCATATGTGAGTGACCACTGGAGCTGTATGATTATAACCATTAGGCCATGTAGCTGGAAAGTGTATGTTATCACACCGCAGCTGATGAACTGCTCTGGAAAAAAAAAAAAAACCTGTCCTGTAATTTAGTAGACTGCAGTTTTTAAGGAGACGGTCCCCTGTTCGCTTAGTAACATCAGGAGACGCACCTATGAAACATTACATCGAGTCAGGGTCCACAGGAAAATTCAGACAGCTACATTCAGGAGGGTGAGTGACAGAAACTGAACCCAAGCGGAGTGACAGTGAGAGAACTAAGCCTAACGTGACAACTCCTCACAATTTCACAGTAGGCAAGCACAAGCCTACTTCTTTATTGGGCTGCAAGTGTTTGACGAAGACCCCAAATGCTTCCTTATTATTTCAGAGACGTGTGAGACTCTAAGGGGAGACTATTTTAAACAAAAGAACAAAGCATACCTGAAGGCCCAAAAAAAAAAAAAAAAAAAACTCTCCCAGCTTGATTCAACCACAGTGAAACTTTCTCATAACCAACCAACCACATTATGATCTAGGACAACCATTAGAGAACGTACTAGAACTGACAGGAAGGCCCCTGTGTGTTTTCTGTTCGTTTTAAAAGGTGCTGTGCATGGCCAAGATCACATCAAATCACAAGTGGGTCTTGTGACTGAATGTATGTGAACAAGAAAATGTTCTCTATAGCCAACAAGCGAGCTAGCTTTTTCTTGGTAAATTTTGTCTGCTTTTGAGAACCAAGAGCACCTTTGAGATGATGATGATGATGATGACCAACCTGCCTTCGTTGACCAAGGTCTTGTCCTCGCCGAGGCAGGTGAAGTTCTCGATGTAGGCACCACCCGAGCAGTTGATCGACTTCCAGTCAGGCTTGCACACGTCCAGGAAGTGAGGCCGCAGGCGGCCGATGGAGTACTTGGCGATATCGGTGAGTGACTGGCTCATGGCGGCACCAAATATGAAGGTGCCCACCGCCTTGTAGATGCAGGCCACATAACTGTTGCCGAAAGAGGACTTGGATTTGATGCGCTTTAGATAGACTGAAAGGCACTCCCCAAAGACCATCTGTTGGTGGGAGGGGAGGAGACAGAGACCTCAGGGAAAGGACATTTGGAGTATGTAATAGCAACTTATAGTGAATATGTGAGCTGTTATTAGTAATCTGATTTATATGTATATATTATAATATTGTTACAACCTAAAAAGCCTGAAGAGGATGTCCACATTTCTATTTTTTAAAATTATGATGAAAATAATGGCCATAGCTACAGTCACACTTCACAATGAAGCCATCACCAGACCTATTTAGCTTTACATCACACACTTTTCAAAGAATCTCAAACTATTATCCTGGAGCAAATACAACACGTTGTACCAGACTTGTACATCATGTTGCTGAATCGACAAACTGCATCACTGAAATGAAAGAAAGGGACAATGAAAAAGGGAATTCAGGGCAACGCTGCAATTTGGGGTGCTGCACTTTTTGGCCATGGACACAAATAAAGGGTTTTCTCCTGTGAGGGCACCGAGAAGTGCTCACACTTGAAACTGACACCAGTGGAAACAGAACGTGGCTGTTAATGGGCACTTCTAGTTCCGACGTGTGCAAGTTGGTGTTAGTTAGAGCTTAGCATGGTGTGAAACGTAACACTGTGAGGAAGGCATGACTCACATTTGCCAGTATGGCGGTGTTTGTTCATGCTCTGCTTTCCACCCGAGCAAGACTCATTTCATTTATAGGATTTCTCAGCTAAAAAGCTGAGCTATATCCACCTTTAATAGAAATGTATTTATATTGTTTTCAATAATTAACCTGTATTTTATTACTTATTTCTGAAGCAACTTTATTCCTTAATTAATAATAAATTAATAATAATAATAATAATCATGCATACAAAAAAAAAAAACATGAATAGTAATCTCTACAATTCATCACCTATTCAAAGATAACAGTTGGTGAGAATGAATCATACTTCAATCACAACAGAGTTATCAAAGGTTTACTTTGCACCTTCCATAGATTCTGAAATTATGAATGATTTCATAATCACTCACTTTTAGTGTGACAGAGAAGGTTCAATGGTCAAGGTCAAGGGATGTCAAAAATTCAACTGTACAAATGCTTTGTCTGTAGAGTCAACATCATCACTTTGTTTTTTTGTGGATGCATTTCCTACATTGTTTTTCCTACTGTGTTTTGACCATGATGTCACTTAGGGTGAAAATACCAAAAACACAGCACCCCAGACACAGAGCATGAGACGGGTTAGAAGCAAAGTGGAGGGTTAGGAGAGGGTCAGGACTGATGATTGGCTACTGAGCAAACGGTTTCACTTACAGAAAACACGGTGAGGGGAATCATTACTCCACCCAGTAACTGATAGGAAATGGTGTCTTCTTTTAGAGGGTACTTGATTGAATCATCGTTACAGAAAAATCCTCGTTTGAATGGTTTGTGTTGGATTGTGAGAATTGCGAATGGGAGTCCCACTACCAAAAAGCAAATGACAAAGAAAGAGAGAGAGAGACAAAAAACAAAAAAAAACAGGGATGGGTTAAAAGAAGTCCAGATTGCCCCCAGCCCCCATCCCACTATACAATTGTCATCGTTCCCATTATTGGAGGGTCACTCTGATTGCTGGCTGACCGTGCCCATTCCGCTGCCCATTCTGAAAAAGGAACGGGAACTGTGGAGACAACAGGTTCCAACAGGAACCATAGCTGGAACGTTGCTAGTGAAGCAGTGGGGGAAACAGCCCCTAGCGATTCAGCTCACGGCGCTGATTTGACTGCAGTGAAAGCACACATACAGAGAGGAGACCTCCGAACACGGGAACGAGACAAACCACAACTGTTAATACACCAAGTCTAGTACGGCTGGACCACAGACATACGAGGGAAAAATGGAAGCAATGGAGACACTGAGCTGTTTAAAATGGAAGAAATAGGGGAAAAAAAAAAAAAAAAAAAAAAAAAAAAAAAAACACCACACATAAAGAATGTTAATAACACGGCATTTACACCCAGGTTCAAGTGTGCGAGTTCTTTGCACCATCTTTCCACTGGGCTTGCTCTTTTTCTGATTTTTAACTCTGCCTTAATTACTCTGTTTTGTTTCCATGGTGGGTTTTGAGGTTGGCATTGCATGCAGGGTTGGCGAATAACACAGCTCGCGGGACCAAAAAGACACTTGAGAAAGATACTTGGTTTGAGTTCGCTCCTGTGTGTGAGAGAAATACACTGCTCTAGTCAGTTTAACACATGCTAAATATATATATACCCCCCCTCTCCCTCATAAACACTACGATTCTGAGACGTGGAGCTGGTTATTTACTCACTGACACTCCGGTATGGGGGGCGGGGATAAGCTATGGGGCATCACCAAAATAAACACAGACTGTAACCTGTATGTACCGAGTCAGAGACTCCCAGTAACGTCCACCTCTTTTTCCACCAATGTGATGTGACTGGACATCAGCACCGCTAATGGCGATGCCTTTTTGGACCTTCCTTGGTGAAAACTGCATTGTCAGGCAATACCTTAAATTCAGCAAAACTCCAGTGTGTAAAGCACCACACAAGTAACTCACATTACAGCAAAAACCACTACATGTCATTGGCTGGCACGCGATGTCAGGAGGGTGGTTCGTGACTGATGATCCCGGAGTGACGAAATCATGTTTTCATCACATTGTTGGCTCAGAAGTATGTAGCAAAATGAGTCACTGCGCGCGTGCACACACACACACACACACACACAGAGCTCTGTTCACACGGGCGTCTATAAATGAAAGGTTGTGAAAAGTGCAGACTTCTTCACTATGCACGAGCACACAAGGTATAAGCCCCGGCAGTTTCAGAAACGGAGTCGGAGCGCAGTGTCAGCTCAGGCCAAGGCAGTCCGTTCCAAAAAAGTATTCCAGCAATTTGAAGGGATGTAGTTCTGCGAGCGGAAAAAAGAAACCACACTCACACGCCAGTTCGTACAGCATGTCAGCCTTACTATTGGGCTTGAGGGTGGTGTCTGCATCTTACATTTCACATGGTTGATTAACTTGGTGTGAGAAAGTCCAAACTTTTTCCCCAAGAAAAGGAATTAATCAAGTGGCCAGGGGTTATTGACCCTGAACCCTTAGCCAACGGTTAAATGGCATTAGCAATGCCAAGTTGCGCAGCTACACTGATGAACCAACTGCTGATGAAAAACAAACGGTCATCTTCCAGAAACTTTGCTTGGAAGGAAATGATCTGCAGTGCGGTACGATCATTGGACATCCTCTTCTAAGCTGAGGTCTGACAAGCACCATGAATAGCCACTGAGGTTTGGGATTTTTGAAAAACTTGAAGTTTGTTTGAACTTATTGCAGTTCAGAGAACAGATTCATACATACTGACACCAAGCAGGAAAGTTATAGAAGCTGTTCAGCTGAATCAGCTGTACACAGATAAGAATGCCCTGGACCAAAGTTCAAAACCTGATGTTGCATGATGGGTAATTACGGAGATCACTCCACTTGCTCCATCGCACATGTATTCATCGGTGAACGTCAAGGCTACGGACCAAAATGAATCCATGATTGCAGACAGACGTTCTGCTGGTGCTCAGTATATACAAAGCCCCAGATGTGTGGCTTTTGAAGTGGGCTTGTCAGTGGAGAGCCTGAGCATGTGTGGGTGATTCTCATTAAAGTGGTTACAGCCTCGCAGAAGAAAATTTAAAAGATCAGCACACTGTCGCTGAGCCGTGTTCCAGGTGGGCTCGAAATGAGGATTTTTCCAACCTCAAATTCGGAAATTTAGAACGCCCATGAAGTCGCAGTTCCCACCCTGAAAGTTGGATCAACCCAGACCTCAATCAGTATGGCTGATAAAGAAGGCTGTAAAAAAAAATGGTTTATTCACACTTTGGCATTATGTCCCACTTCTATCTGTGGACGTTCTCCTACGGCAAAGTAACACATTGCATTGGTATAGATCCTTTTCTGACTTTTTGTGTGTAGTGCAATTTCCAGATCCAGTTTCCAACATTCAAGGGAAATCGAACATTATCAGACTGTTGAGACTGTAACCACTTTGCTGAGAATGTTGGTGCCACTGCTGGTAATCGGCGTTACTTACACAACTAATTGGCAGTGTAAAGCCCACCGTGTAGAGCACAGCAGAGGTAACTGTGCTGGAGTGGAAGGGGTAGCCGATGGTCTCATCGTTACAGAAAAAGCCCCTCTGATAGGGCCTGATTTTACCCAGGTTAAAAGCTGCCAATGGGAGACCAGCTGAGGATGGAAAGATGGTTAGAATAAACTTTAGCACCTGAACAATGGACTCAGAAGCCAGTCAGTCAGAGGTGAGATTGTTGTTTGGATCTCCCTCTGCAAAGACTGACTTGCAGAGTGCATTATTGCTGACCTCTGGCCAATGAAAAGAAGGTTTAACCTTCTGACTCTGCCTGAGGCCATGTCTATACAGAGCAAATATACACATCAGGCCCCGTCTGTGGAACAGCAGGCTGATTCTGCACTCTGTTATATGTACAGCTTCACTTGTACAGAATTGTTCTATTCATTGAGACAATTCGATTCATGATCAATATTAATAACAATACTTATACATGAGACTGACTTTTCTGAGGTTAAATGTTAAATGTGACTGCATGGACAACATTTAGTCCAGTCTACAAGTAGATCAGCACACATTTACAACATAATAATCAACTTGCTGATGTCCACTGAGACTGAATGGAAATTTGTACATGAGCACACGCATTGGCCATTTCAGATTACTTTTACCAGCCCAACAAATTGGTCATCCACCAAATGCAAGACCACACGTATCGGACACGGCTGCTGTCCGAACAGAGTGCAGGATCACAGGCCGTGTTGGCAGCACAGACTGCGGCTGTCATCATCAGCTAAGAGCGGCAGCAGTCACCCAGCACCTTACCTGCACGTTGACACACTTCCTCTATGTACAAATAAAGCTTTGCTCATACATGAATCACCATCTTCCTCTTGCTAAACTCTTATAGCTTGTCTTATATTTTGGTTGACACTTGGGGCTGAGACTGTGAGGTCTAAACACAGGTTTAGCAGACAGGCTATTCTTTAAGGTCCACACCCTGGAAGCTCTGAAACGCACAACACAACTGTCCCTTGGTCTTACGCACTACTCCCTTTGTTGCGTTTAGAAAAAAGGAGGTGAAAGATGAGATGATCCTTTATTAGTCCCACAAGGGGGGACTTTACAGCTATAAGAGAGAGTAAGATTCCTTTTTAGGAATATACTAACCGATAATGGAATTTGACGGGACAACGTCCAGCTTTAAATCACGCGTCTGAGTTCTGCGGGCTCAGCCCTTTGTTGCAGGAAGACCAACACAGACTTCCATTCGCTTTTCCTGGTGCCAGACTGTGGGTGGATGTGTCACACAGGCCACACACATGCACTCACGAACAACAGGACACGTAGACACACGTCAGGCCAGCGCGTTGGCGCGGGACAAGATAATACGATGGTCCAACTGATGTCCCCTATGCTCAAAGTCGGCATTGCGATCTCCGTTCTGGTAAGCCTGGGCCTGCAGTGTCAGCTGTGCCTCCCAGTTAAGCCCCTGTGGCCGGGCCACGCTATCAAAACCGTCCCTGGAGTGTGCGGCTCCGGATAAACCAACCCTGCGAATCCTTATCTTATATTCAAACCGACTGGAGCCTTTTGGTCTGCATGCACCATTAACGTCCAATTGTCAAAGCGCCCAGTAAACACTCACTAACACAGACACACACACGCGACATTTACATTAGACTGCCTTCCTGCAGGCAAGATTTGTGAAGTAGACTATATACAGCAGGTTGCCTTCTCACGCAAGAGCTCGAAAAGCCTGCTGGTTGGGTTATTTTCCTCCTTTTAGCGGTGACAGATCATTATTTTGGCATCATCTTCGTTTCCCTATTCCATTTGAAGCGTAAAATACGCTGAGCTAAATGCAGGAGCGTGAGCTGGTTTCAAGTTCCGTGTGGCTGTGCGCATCCTCACATAAAAAAGCAGCCTCAGAAACGGCGTTGTTTCTACATCGCACGATCGATCCGGGCAAATTTAACGATATAATCAATTAAGCAGTAAAAGAGGCCTAGAACTTGACAGGTAAACGACTTGATCCAACGTGACTCGTTGTGCCAGGGCTGCTCATAATGGGATTAGACTCCTCCGGCGGCCATGGAAAATGGAATTATGACAACCGGGGCTCACAGCATTCAGCACAAGCAGAACCAGACGCGGCGACATCGTGCGTGTTTTCTCTGTCACGCACAAACATGCACATAATGTAGATTTTTTTAAAAAATCTATTTTGACAGCTCGGAGGGGGGTGGTGGTCATATTGCCACTGACTGCTTGTTGAATTGTTATTTTACGTCATCGCGAGTGGCCGAGAGTCTGGACGCGACGCGAGCCGCTCCCTGTGGGGGAAAACGGGCGGACCTACCGAGCACTAAACAGGCGACGTCCAGCAGGATGAAGGGAAGCCCCCGCGTCTCGAACATCCTCGGCGACTTCTTTATCTGCCGCACGCCAAAAACACTCGGCGACTCCGCCAATGTCCTTCAGTAAAGAAACGTTTCAGGCGCGGGCCAGCCGTCCTTACTGGCATTAAAACAAACCACTCGGACAAAGACACACGACACTTAGAAAAACGCGCAGCCTAATTGCGGGAATGAAGTGTCCGACGTGAAGCGGGAGGATGGCTGTCATGCGCGGCCCGCTGTTAAGCCGCCGGCACGGCGTAGGGAAGCGTGCGGGACGCGGAACGCGAGTCTGTGGGGTTGGGGTCTCATCTGTCATCGGCCGGGGCGACTCCGGACTCCGGCGGTGGATCCTGAAGCTCGACTGACGGTGGACGGGGTCACAGATGGATGACATGGTGGCTGCTGGGGAAGCTCAGCCTATCGGCTGCCGCGCAGCGGCCTACGTCATCGTTTCGCCACGTCCCTCCGCCCCGCCCACCAGCCTGCTGCGACTCTCGAGGGCAAAATAAAGTCCGATTTCAGCACTGACATTTCACGAAATCTTTTTTTATTGTGTCACGTAAGCAAGGTGCAATTGAATTTAATATTGACACAATTCCTGTTAAAGATTGTTAATTTATTGTTAATTATAAAGATTGTTAAGGATCCTTCTGACCTCTCTGCTGAAGTCGGGATAACTCATGTCCATCTCTTGACAACTAGTCATCATTTGCACTTTGTTCCACTTTTTCAAATTTTTTTTTTTTGCACAAATTTTTTTGACCAATGAAAACGGAACTGAAAATGGAAAATTTTGGAGCACACTCACTTCGACACAAATTTAATTATTACACGCCACTATCGATTATAGATAAATATATTCTGAACTAAATGTAGTTCTGAACGCTCGTTAACACTCAAGTATGCACAGTATTCACAGAGTAAGTAAAGGCTGCCATCTACTGCCTGAAGTCAAAACAGAATTTTACATCTGTCATTCATCCATCTATTAATTTTCTGAAGATTTCCCATTACAAACTACTGCAGGTTGCAATCGATCTGTGGTTAAAGTTGTGCCATAACACTGACAGGTGTTGGGGCAGGGGTGGTAAAGAAACGGACCCCTTATCGGAAGGTTGCTGGTGCCACTGAGGTGCCACTGAGCAAGGCACCGTCCCCACACACTGCTCCCCAGGCGCCTGTCATGGCTGCCCACTGCTCACTAAGGGTGGTGGATAGAAGCAGAGGACACGTTTCGTTATGTCACCGTGTGCTTCACTTTCACTTACTAGCAAGGTCCTAGTAAAGGTTTACTCTGCTGGAGAATCAGGCAGGATGAACAGTCACTGTAAAACTACTTCAAGAAAAGTTTAAAGTACTTTTAATGTAAGAAAGTACCCTGGGACATCCTACTAAAATTTAGCACCATGTGCTGTGCTTGCTGTGGTTCACAATGACAACCCCCACTTACTACCCAAAGCAAGACACTCCAGGGGGACTGGCCCTCCAGTCGTAAATGTAAATGCTGTAAATGTAAATATAATACAACCAAGACTGGGGTGATTTATCAATGGCTTACCAAGCCCAACCCCCTACACTTATTTATACCACAGGACTCCCTATTTTAAATAGTTTTGGTGACATCTTTTAAGTATTTGGACAGCATACTTTCAGAGACTGCCAACATCCATCCAGAAATTAACAACAATTTAAAAGAAGCTTCTGCAGGATTTTCTACTGGATTTCGTACATAACTCCACATGTGTTCATTAATAGTTTTGATGCCTTCAGTGAGAATCTACCAATGGGGCAGTGGTGGCCTAGCGGTTAAGGAAGTGGCCCCCTAATCAGAAGGTTGCTGGTTCGAATCCCGATCTGCCAAGGTGCCACTGAGCAAAGCACCGTCCCCACACACTGCTCCCCGGGCGCCTGTCATGGCTGCCCACTGCTCACTCAGGGTGATGGGTTAAATGCAGAGGACAAATTTCACTGTGTGCACTGTGTGCTGTGCTGCTGTGTATCACATGTGACAATCACTTCACTTTCACAATGTAAATGGTCGTGAAAATAAAGAAAAAAGAGAAGGTGTGTCCAAACGTTTGGCCTGTACTGTATAACAATCTGCCCCAATGGTGTGAACAGCTGGAATTGGAGAACAGTACAAAATGAGATTTGAAAAATATTTCAAAGCCATCAGAGAGTACACCATCAATGAGGAAAAATATCATCATGAAATATGATGGACTATCATAACACAAGAGTGTTTTCCCAGTTATGGGGCCCATACAAGGGTTGTTCCTACAATGTGCTCCTAATTTCTTGGTACGGTCTTCAGAATCCTTGTCTGATCGTCAAAATTCCTAAATAATATCATGTACAGGCTGCAGATCACTACAGTTTTATTGGACACAGCAAAGAAAACACTGGAATAACACAGAAAGCACTTGCTGAAGGAGCTACATGGTGCTGTTAGTGTTAGTTAGTGACATGGCCTCACACCTCCCAAGGTCCAAGCTCCCATATAGGCAAATGCTAAGGGCGCAATCCATACAGGGGGCGCCACAAAAAAAGTGTTTTGTAAAAATATTTACCATCAAAAGAGCAAGCCCACATGAATTAGCAAAGCCTATTAAGTAATAGAAATAATAATAATGATACTTAATTTTCCACAGCGGTTGCCACATCCAACAGGGCCAATAATCACCAGGTTCATGATGGGTTTTTAAAGGTAAAGCCATAAAAACTGCACTTTGTTGCAAAAAAAACAGCGTAAGGTTGCAGGGTTACACATGCGTGATAAAACGATCTGTGGCTAAAGTTTGCCATAACACTGACAGGCAGAAGTGGGACAAAGTCATTGCTTTTCAAGTCACAAGTCAAGTGCCAAGTCAAGACAGGCAAGTGTCGAGTCAAGTCCAAAGTCAAGACTGAAAAGTCTCAAGTCAAGTCCTAAGTCCTGCAGTTTGAGTTTCGAGTCCTTTCAAGTCTTTTCAACCGCAGAATAATAATATATTTTTTCACCGATCGTGTATGCTTTTAAAATCTATTTTTTTATTAAAACAACTGCAATTGAAACTGCAGAAATAAATAGTGCTGACATTGCACTATTAACTTCATTTTTAACATTTAACTCATATTTTTTAAGAATATTCTTTATTGTAAACCACTGCTTTACAGAATAAATGCATCAGAAAAAACAAGTGCAACTGTAACTAGAAGCCAAAATTCCAGGGGAAATTTTGATGGGTCTGTCCGGGCATTGGTCACAGCTGCGGGCATGTAATTTGTAAAATGGGAATTCTTTAATGTGGTACTGCAGTATCACTTCAAAGAAGTTTTTTTTTACAAATGCTACCAATGCTAAAACTAGCGATCAATACATTCCAATGGGAAATTACCCTGTTTCAGCGTTAATAGCTCGGCCAGGCCCAGTCCGATCGCTTATAAAAGTAATAGCACACCTCACGCAACAAAGCTCTAATTTTTGATATATAACACGCGGGTGTGCGTGCTTCGGTACGACCCGCATTAATTGCCGAAAAAAGGCTGAAATAATAAATAATAAATAAATAAAATTTTTTCGCCCATTTATACTTTTTTGTTTTCCCAAATTTGTGCATGATCCGTAAGTCCGACCGAGGTAAACCATACGTCAAATCGTCGGCCTTGGCGAGATCTACGAGACGACATCAATATCTTCTTTGTATGTCAAACCGTCTGGACGCAAACTCCAAAAAAGTCAAATTTTGGGCTAGAATAATAAACGCGTTCCGAAAACGCTTTTTGGCTAATTGCGCGCGGACCGTAAATCCGGCCGAGCCGAGCCATACGTCAAACCGTGCGTAACGACAAGCCGCACGATTTGATATGAGAGTCGTGTGTGTGCTGTGAAGCGTTTCATTGCAAATTCTTGGAAACCAGATTTTTTCACACTTTTAATGTTTTGGACGTGATTTGTGGCCCTCCTGTAATCCCCAAAGAAGCAACCAATACGTTATTGTGTGCGGAGAGGTCAGGCCTTCGGCCTGACCTCTCCGTTTTTTTTGTGCGTCTCACGGCCTTAGCGTGGAAGCCACAAATGCGAGACATGGCCTTTTTGGCCTCCTTCCCTATTTCCCATGTTTTCCTGACCACTGTTGGCGGTAGCAACACATCCAATATGTCAGATCGTGTGTCTCGGCGAGGCCTTTGGCCTCGCCTCGACTCCCGTGTCTCTAGCTTTTACGGCTGGTCACAGGGAGCTGAAAACCTCTTCCTCTGCGCAACAGTAAACCGTACTTTTTACGCTTTGAACCCGATTTGTGGGCGGGCCGTGCGACCTACCAAAACAAAAAATATATCATCGTGTGCGGAGTGGTCAGGCCTTCGGCCTGACCACTCCGTTGTTTCTGTGCGTTTCACGGTCTTATCGTGGCGGCCTTGGACGTAAGACGTGTCCTTTTATTGCCTTTTTCCCGGTTTTCCGGCTTTTTCCGGGTTTTCCAAACCCCCGTTGGTGCCACCGACTCGTCCCATACGTCGGATCGTAAGACTCGGCGAGGCCTTCGGCCTCGCCTCGATTTTCGGGTCGCTAGCTTCAACGGTTAGCCTCGGGGAGCCAAAAACGCGTTCCCGGCACGATGGTAAACGGTACTTTTTACACGTTTTAACCCGATTTGTGGCCGGGCCGTACGACCTACAAAAACAAAAAATATATCATCGTGTGCGGAGTGGTCAGGCCTTCGGCCTGACCACTCCGTTGTTTCTTTACGTTTGACGGTCTTCGCGTGGCGGTCTTTAACGTTCTTTAATGTTCTTTTTTGCCATTCTCAGCACAATAATAAATGGTCTGTCTTCCTGACAGACCCAATTATTTGAACAAAAAGTGCTAACGTTGTATTTCCATGACATATTGCATTTCAATTAGTTCCACAGCAGTTTGTCCTGTCCTGTAACAAATACATGAACATAACAGACTTAACCGCGGGAAGTGGAAAATAAGATGTACTTGTGTTTACCAACTGTTTATTCAGTTAAATAGCTGCATCCATGTTTCCACGTCACGTTTGATGTGGTAATTTCACAGTTCGAAGACTCGTTCTCGCCCCCTACAGTGCAATTCGGATAGGTATACATCCACGCTAAAATATCAAGGTGAAAGTCATCATAGTGTAGCGGTTCTTCTTCTGCGTTGTGTAACTTTTTGATTTAGTTTCTTGAACCACAAATGATGAGCTGACACCCAAGAGATTTTCTGTGCAAAGTGTATTCTGTACAAAAAGCAAGGTCGCGTCACACATCGCGACTTTCTGCACCTCTTTCTACAATATACAGTATTAAAAGAACATAAAAAATATTCACAAAATAACACACATGCAAAATATTCCTAATATGTACATAAATTAAAATGAAAGAAATAACTTTTTGCACACAAACCCCACGCACATCTCACAGCTCACGCCATGTGTCCAAGAGACCTGAACCGGGTCTCAAAAACAAAATAAAAGTCTTTAGAAAATAAGAACATAAAAGACACAATAAAGAAGAAATATACTTAGAAATCTAACCATTTAACTCCGGCACAATAGCTTGCGTAGTATAGACCCAGCTCCCAACACAACTTTGTGAATAGATTAACGGCGATATTTTTTTATCGCCCGATAAGAGTCTCACGTTAACGCAGCACGTTTTTATCGCCAGATAAGAGTCTCACACAGCACGTTAACGCCGATAACGGCCCGTCACTAATATGTATGTATTGTATGTCTTTGTTGGTGGCTAAAATACACGGTGCTGCTGTCTACTGTGTGCGATACTGTACATCGACTAATGGTCTGTATAAGTACCTCATCCTACCAGGTTTAAAAAAAATCACTTTAATAAGTGTACGAATTAAGGGAGTGAACTCGCAGTGGACAGATTACCAGTTTGCGACGTTAACAGCGAGTTTACAGCCTCACTGATTTAACTACACAGCAAAGAAAAGTTAGCAAATAAGCGTTAGCATTCACTCAGAACTTACCGTTCTTTGTGCAACTTCAAATGTCGAACGAAGTTGGAAGTTGTTGCATCTCCGTCTGTAATCTTCGACCCGCATGTTTGGCATACCGCTATTCGTTTTTTGTTGAGCACCTCGTAGTTTTTATATCCGAACGAAACTATCTTTGGTATCATTTTGTCTAACTTGCGCGTTATTTGAGAGTTCCACTGCATTGGCTGTCCTGAAATTTGATTGGATGGATGCTGTTGGCTCAAAACAACGTGGATCTAATTTGATTGGATGTCTTGCCGACAGCAAATACGCGCACAGACGCACATATACACAGACATTGAAAGATACAGAGCGTTCGGTAATAACATACGTTTTAATCTTTGGGTTTTCTGGGAAACAGCAAGTCTTGTCAAGTCAAAAGGCTCAAGTCCAAGTGAAGTCACGAGTCAATGATGTTAAAGTCCAAGTCGAGTTGCAAGTCTCTTTACATCTTGTCAAGTCGCGTCTAAAGTCATCAAATTAATGACTCGAGTCTGACTCGAGTCCAAGTCATGTAACTCGAGTCCACACCTCTGCTGACAGGTGTTGGGGCAGGGGTGGTAAAGAAATGGAACCGTTATCGGAAGGATCGCAAATCCCCATTCCGTCCTTCATGAAACGACACCAATAACACCATTCAGTCCTCCACGACAGCGTTTCTTGCGCCACTTAGTGGCGTTCTGGGGGCACCACCTAAAATTTGTTATGGTGTGTTTTGACTGAAGGTTTGAGTGAATGGAGTGTGTGTGTGTGTGTGTGTGTGTGTGTGCGTGTGTGTGTGCCAGTGTCTGGAAGATTAACACAACTAAGAAGTTAAGGATCGGAAGTGAGTGAGTTAACACTTTCTGAAATAATTGTTTCTACTTCTGTGACTATTTGCAGGAACATTTAAAAAAATCACTGATTCAGTCAACTTTTGTTATCACTTTATTAGGATAATTTCTCATCCTAAAAAAAGGAAATAAAGCTAAACTGAAGAAAACAAGGAGATTTCTTTCAATTGGTAATGCATATCAATAATCAAGTCATAATGCATCTTCACATGAAATAGAATTTTTCAATAAGTTAGATTGCTTCATTTGAAATATTTGGTGATTGACACAAACCTACAGTGAAAGAAATGCTTTAATTTATACTGTAGGACCCTGAGAGCTGTACAGTTAAGGAAATATCACCTGAAACCAGAGGTCATTTCAGGTTCAGAATCTAAAACTCCAGGCCGAGATTTTTCTTCAACCAGCTGAGTAGTACCCTCTAGTTGAAACAAAACTTTTACTTTCTGAACCAGAAATGTCCATCTCAGAGGAAACCCTATTCCAAAAAAATTGCTGTTTGATATTAATGCATTTAAAGAATGTCTCGTTTAATTGTTTTCCTGCTGGTGATTTTGCAGAATACAGAATAATCATTTCCTGTCTGTGACAGAGAAGATATTAAAATAACATCAGGAACGTATCAATGGAGGAGAACTAGAAGCAGTTACCCAAAACATGACTCAAGGTGGCTGAGCTGATCACAGTATTTGTCCTGTCCAGTTTAGTTTTTTTTAATTATGCAAAATAAATAAATAAATTAAACATTTTGGTCGTAACTATAGGTGTATTTATGAATCTCATTCATGAGCTTTTCACGAGTGTCATGCAGTATCTGCTTAGCTCAACAATTTCATATAAACCAAAAGGACATGTTCCTACATGCACAGAATTCAATGAAAAAACTTAAATATTTTGTGGCTGCCTAGCGATAGAGAGGCACAGCACATTTTTACAACATTCATGTATGTGCATTATCAAGTTTCATCATTAATGGCTTAAACACCTCCCCATGCCTCTTCCAAATGCTGGGCCAGTATGGGGATGACTGGCCCATGTCTCATTTAACCAATTCAACAGTTCTTCTAGTACCGGCTACAATACTGCAGTTTACTGGTCAGAACTGACCTCTTAATTTTCAGAAAAATAAAATTTGTGTACAAAAAACAATACACTTTGTAACCAAGCCTGTTGTATTCAAGCCCATTTAAAAATGGACACTAGGTGGCCCACTAGGCCTTCTTTCCAATCCCCTAAGAATACATTTATGAAAGCAAAGACAGCTCCTAACAGACAAAAGTAGAAAATCATGCCCAACCAAAAGACTCAAAAAAGTCTTTTCAGGTGTTTTGACATTTACAATTTTGGCTGAGTTAGGAGCTCAGAGTGAGAGTTTTACATGATTCTCTCAACAAACACTTGAGTTGTATTCTCTGTCTCTACAGAAACAGGAGACAGAATCAGGATCCTATTCCCAATATTTGTCTCACTAGCCCTCCTCAGGCCCTTTTGCTGCGGGAATGGGTTTTCTGTTTGCGGAGGTGCGCGTCAATCTCTCTGCGGAACAGGATCATGCCGAGCTGGCCATGTGAGGCCTCGTTCATGGCTTTGGACTGCATGCACATCTTATACTGGTCAGGGGACAGCTGGTCGGCACAACGCTTCTCATGCCACAGGTGAAAAAGCCCCCGCGATGGCGCTCGGACCACCAGCAGGTTGCTGTGTAGGTATTTCCTGTAGAGATGGACATCTTCTCCCCCCCAGCCTTTAATGTCCACATCAAAACCACCTGAAAAAAAGGGACAGGGTCTTAAAACATATCACTATAATAGATACCTTCATTTGTAGTTGCTGAGCACTAAATTAAATGGTCTGCCAATTGCCATAAATGTAAACCATATGAAAAAAAAAAAAAAACAGCACACAAAACAGGTCAGCACACAAGATCCTGATGAACAGGTAAAACGGGTCTCAGCTCTTTTGTTCTGAGCAACTTTGAAATTCTATTGTGCATTATTCCATGCCAGTGTTTAAAAATTGCTAAGATAATTCAGAAAAGATAACATTTTGTGACTTGGCAGAAACAGTCTCATGAGGTAATAAAGTAATGGGGAAAAAAACACCCATGCTCTCCACCTAATGGTTTAAAACCAATCTTTCACCATCACTGTGACTGACTAGTGACCATGTATCCTCATAATAAAATAAAATGGACACTGATCTTGAATCAGTCATCTCACTCTAAAAGGCATACTGAATAATACTAATAAGGAGCTGCTTAGGTGTGTTAAATGCAAAAGTATTTCTCAACCCCCAGATGGAATGTCCCACTTGGGCAGGAAACACTGCAGTTGATCGTTGCACTGCTGAGAAAGGCTTACCGATGTTGATGAAGTCGGATCTGTACTGGCAGGTCATTCCAAAACCAAAGTCTCTCCAGAAGCCTGTGTCTTTTTTGATGACCTGGTAAAAAATGAAAGTGTGTACTTGAATGAATATGATAAAGTTTATATAACATAATGCTATATATATATAACATAATGCTATATATAATACTTTTTTCTAATGAAGGCCTAGCGAATCATTTACTTATTTGTTAAATGTTATACAGCATAAAAACTATCACCATTTTTCTACTAATGTAGAGCTTATACACAGTTGTGGTCAGAATTTTACATATTGACATGGCCTGACTTCAGGCTCCATGTTCCGGTCCAGAGTTTATTGTTGACCTTGTGTTTCCAGATTCTGTTTACCTGTGTTACTCTTTATAAATCTACCCTGGTTGTGTCTTGTTCCTGCCGTGTCATTGTGCCTGTCACCCTATCCTGCTGTCCTTTTATACATCATTTAATATATTAATGACTGAAAAAAACAAGAATTCAAGTTTGAATTTAAAAGTTACTTTGACATTTAAAGTGAAGTGAAGTGATTGTCACATGTGATACACAGCAGCACAGCACACGGTGCACACAGTGGAATTTGTCCACTGCGTTTAATCCTTGGTGGATCGGGATTCAAACCGGTACCCTTCTGATTACGGGGCCGCTTCCTTAACCGCTAGGCCACCACTGCCCCTAGGCCACCACCACCACTTTATGTTAACAGAGAGTGTATTTTAACTTCTGACCAAAACGTCATACATGTATTTATGTTAAATATGTAAATAATAAAGTTTTATTTGACACCCTTCAGGTTTACATAAAAGTTCAGAAAATCAATTAATTATCAAGAAGTCTTGTAAGTCGCTTTGGATAAAAGTAAAGTAAAGTAAAGTAAAAAGAAGAAACAATTCATTCCTATTAGTTATCTCAGCAAAATGTTGCACATTACCAGCTGTTGTTCTATTGAAGGAATGTGTTCATGACTGCCATAGATGATAGCAGGGTTGTACTGGCTGAACAGGATTGGATAGAAGACCTTTTTACCTGTAATAAAAAACACCGTAGTTCACAAAGGACCACACCTTTCATTCCTCTCACCTTGTATTCATTGTATGTTCAAGTTTTCAGTGAACTCTCTTAAATCTGTCAGAGGCAATGTAGCCGACTCACAATAAGCACAAACATTACTTACCAGCCTGAGCATTGAGGCGGCAGGAGTTGAGAAAGTCAGCAGTGAAGTAGATGTCCACGTCACAGAAGAAGAGGACCACATTACCCCACTTCCATGCACGTGCCCCAACATCAAGCCCACGGCCCCGGGAAAACTCCTCATTCAGCTGAATCAATGTGAAGTTCTTGAAGTTCATTTCCCTAAAACACACACAATAACATGGCAGGATTATACAATGACTGAATTCAGTAAATCAATGTTAAACAAACAACCCCGAAGAGTATGTGTAGCACTAAAGATGGAATACATTTACAATTATGCCATTTATCAGACGCTTATCCAGAGTGTATTACAACCCCCCCTAGGGACACTCGGGGTCTTGCTCAGGGACACAATGGTATTAAGTGGTGTTTGAACCTGTGACATTTTGTAATCTTTATTTGGGTAAAGGTGAGCGCAATGCACCACCCTGCACCTGACCTTCGCCCACCTGGACAATAACAGGGTAGACTCTACAACTGCTCTAAATTAGTTTTCTAAACTCACATCAGATGAAAATCATTCAGATTATATCTACAGGCAATCCAACCACCTGTCCAATGCTCCAAACCATCTCTCCTGACCTCATCCCTTTCGTTTCTTCATAATCATAAACAGCTCAATCACATCCAGCCATGTACCATCTGCCTTTAAATCAGCAAGGGTTCTTCCAATCCTAAAAAAACCCCACCGCTGAGCCTTCAGACATCAACAATTACCAACCAGTTTCTCTCCTCTCATTTCTTTCAAAAATCCTTGAGCGCTGTGTCTACAATCAGCTGTCACAGAACAACCTCCTGGATCCCAACCAGTCTGGCTTCAGAACAGCTCATTTGACTGTGACTGCCCTTCTGGCTGTTTCTGAAAAGCTACATGCAGCCAGATTGGCAAAACTGTCATCTGTACTCATTCTCCTCAACCTCTCAGCATGGCAGTGGTTTGTTTCCTACCTTGATGAGCGATCTTACCAAGTGACTTGGAAATGATCTACCTCTGCCTCAAGTAGACTCTCCACTGGTGTCCCTCAAGGCTCAGTACTAGGTTCTCTCCTTTTCTCCCTCTACACGAGACCACTTGGTGAGGTCATTTCCTCACATGGATTATCCTACCACTGCTATGTTGACGATACACAACTCATCTTCTCTTTTCCTCCCTCATGCTACATGCTGCTTCCATATTCTCTGCATGTCTAACTGACATCTCATCTTGGATGGCAGCCCATCACCCCAAACTCAATCCCACCAAAACTGAACTAATATTAATTCCAGCAGATTCTTCACCACATCAGGATCTTGCTGTTTACCTGGACAACTCACAGCTCTCTCCTTCTACAACAGCCCGCAACCTTGGCTTAACAATAGACAACCAACTCTCCTTCTTGACTCAGATCAGCAATCTTTCCCACTCATGTATGTTCCTTCTCTACAATATAAGACAAATCCATCCTTATCTGTCAACACAGCCCACCCAGATACTGGTTCAGTCCTTAGTAATCTCACGACTGGACTACTGTAACTCCCTTCTAGCTGGTCTACCACTATGTACCATCTGACCTCTACAACTAATAAAAAAATGCAGCAGCACGACTGATCTTCAACCTTCCCAAATTCTCCCACACCGCCCCTCTGCTACGTTCCCTCCACCGGCTCCCAGTAGCTGCACGCATCAGGTTCAAAATACTGATGCTGGCCTACAAAGCCAAACATGGAGTAGCACCATCCTACCTCACAGCCCTTATTACACCTCGCACTGCACCTCGTATACTCCGAGTCTCCAGTACTGCTCGCCTGGTCCCTCCATCTCTGAAGGTAAAAGGAAGACGCTCATCTAGACTCTTCTCTGTCTTGGCCCCTCGGTGGTGGAATGAACTTCCCCTCGAGGTCAGAACAGCTCAGTCACTGAGCACTTTCAAACGGCAGCTCAAGACCTTCCTCTTTAGAGAATATTTAGATTAACTTGTAACCTTCTTATTGTCTGACTTGTGTGTAGAAACTACATCAGAGTGAATAAAAAGATTGTATTCATAGTTGGGGGTCCTAGTGAACCAGAATTGATCATATCATTGATTGTAACATGGAAGCACGTTGTAAGTCGCTCTGGATAAGGGCATCTGCCAAATGCCTTAAATGAAAATGTAATAAACAAACATGCGCAAAATGCTGTTTATAGACTTCAGTTCAGCATTCAACACCATCATTCTTTAGCATCTGATCGGGAAACTGACTCACTGACAGTGAGTTGGTGCAACAACTGACAGACTGGTGTAAGGTCATTCTGTTTCTGAACACAGACAAAACGAAAGAGATGATTGATGACTTTAAAAGAGAACGGAGGGACCACTCTCTACTGAACATTGACGGACCTTTTGTGGACATTGTTAAGTTCCTCTGTGTTCATCCAAAGGAGAACCTCTCCTGGACACCAGCTCAACAGCCAAGAATGCCCAGCAGTCTCTTTACTTCCTGCAAAGGCTGAGGAAAGTCCATCTTCCACCATCCATCCTCACCACCTTTTAAAAAGGGACTATTGAAAGCATTCTGATCAACCAATCTTGACCTTCCTACCATCACTGCCAGTCTGTGCAACAGCTTTATTCCACAGCCCATCAAACAGTTTACATGTATTGACACTTAGGGACTTTCCACTTTGGACTGCCACACACACACACACACACACACACACACACACTACCTCTGTTAGATTGACTAAATATTATCCCTTATTGCACTCTTCCATTTTGCACAGCAGTATTTGCACTATTTTTACTTAACCTTCATTATTCATTTCGACTTTTTAGCGCTGTCTGTCTCATTGTTATCTACCTTTTTTGTCAGATGTTACGCTTGCGCTGCCTGTGTCCCTTATTTGCAAGTCCGGTTTGTCTATGTCTATTGTCTATGTTTGCCTATTAACATTGTTTAAATGTTATATGTAGCACCTGGTTCCAGAGAAACTTTGTTTTGTTTCACTGTGTACTGTCTAACCTGTACGTAGCTGTAATGACAATAAGATAAGATAAGATGAACCTTTATTAGTCCCACAAGTGGGAAATTTACAATAAAGCTCACATTGGACTTAAACTTCATGTATGCTCAAAAAAATCATGTATGCTTGGTCTGGAACTATTCTGAACTTGATCTAAAAACGGATTGTGATGTCTTTGTTTTGGAGCCTTCTCTTCGAATCATAAAGTCACAGGTGAAGAAACCAACTTCTACCAGAAACGCTATGCTACCAGTCAATGGAGGAATCTAAAACTGGAAACATATTTATTTGTTTGTTTTTGCTTAAGAAAACAAATTATGATTTATGAATCAGGTTCTCCAAAGTCACCTTCCATGAATGCAATACACACTTCATTGTGTGATCGTGAAATGAAAAGCAGCCAACAAATGTTTAACAGAGGAATTATTCAAGACTGTTGAAAAACCACACCCATCTTCTTGCTTAAGGTGATTGAGAGAACACAACACAACATTTTGTGTGTGTCATAGCTATGTTACATAGTTTGGAGTATTACATTTTGTTCTACAATGTAAAAATGAACAGATAAAGAACGACCCATAACTGAAAAAATTTAATGAAAGGACTTTTGTTAATTACACAAAACCGACATCATATCAGATTTTTTAGAAAGTTTGACTAACACAAAGTTTTTTTTCTTTATCAAAGATCAGAGTCATGGGAAATAGGAGAGAAGAAATGTCCTTACATCATAAACAGAGCTGCTGGAAATGAAAGCCAAGAGAAACAAGCCTCCGGATATCTATTATTTTCAACTGAAAGGAGGGAGAGGCTCTCTAGAGAACTTTCAGTTTGAGACAAATATGTTTTCCACTTTAATCCACCATAGTAGAAATGCTATTTTAACTGCTTCTGAAAAGTCAACATTGATCAGGGAGTGGTTAGCTGTCTCCACACACACATACTTAAGCAGGCAGAATTTCAAGCTTCAGAGCTTTCATTTTAAGACACATATCTCCACTGGATTGTTTATGTTGTTGTAGTTTAGTAAAAGAACCACAATGACCAAGAGAATAATGTGAGGTTCGAAACACAGGGTCTAGTTAGCAGAGCTACCATAGAACAAGGTTACTTGGTTTTAATACATTTATTACAGAGGCAAAAAAAATCCCTATTTTATTTTCCAGTCTCTGTCAGACATCACACATGAAGTGAATTTCATCTCCTAGATGTGCTGTAAGATACTCTTAATGAATTTCTAAAATGCATCCTTGGTGATAACACACGTAATGTTGTATGTACTGTACAGACCAATAGTTTGGATACACCTTCTCATTCAATGTGTTTTCTTTATTTTCATGACCATTTACATTGGTAGTTTCTCACTGAAGGCATCAAAACTATGAATGAACACATGTGGAGTTACATACTTAACAAAAAGTGGAGACCCGACCTCCACAGTCACCAGACCTGAACCCAATCGAGATGGTTTGAGGTGAGCTGGACCGCATAGTGAAGGCAAAGGGGCCAACAAGTGCTAAACACCTCTGGGAACTCCTTCAAGACTGTTGGAATTTGAGGTGACCGCCTCTTGATCATCGAGAGAAAGCCAAGAGTGTGCAAAGCAGTAATCAGAGCAAAGGGCGGCTATTTTGAAGAAATTAGAATATAAAACATATTTTCAGTTATTTCACCTTTTTTTGTTAAGTACATAACTAATACATGAATAAAGAAAATATTGAATGAGATGTTGTGTCCAAACTTTTGGCCTGTACTGTATCTCAAACCTAAAGAAAAGTATTAATCAGGAGAACAGTATTAATTAGGAGCACAGCCCTCGGTGAGATTTTCATCTGGAAATCTACTCCTCTTGACCCACTACCGGGAGGGAATTACGGGTAATGGCTGAAACACAGGAGATCTGGGCTCAGTTCGAGCCATCAGCGCTCAGCCAGCAGCTCCAGCCAATGTAATATAATTGCTGTCAGACATGGCCAGACATTGAAAAATAAGGGTATTTGAGTACCGTGGATATAAAGCGTCTGCACTGTTACTGGGTATTTCGGTGTCTAATGCTGGATACTGAGCTGCTTTCTGCCATCTCCAGCTCTAACAGTCACAAATTATTCATGACCACCGATCGATTTGCCATCCCAGCATATACATGTCAGTCCATCCTAAATCTCAGCAAGGGTTTTGAAGTACATGAATGCTTCTCGTTTGGTCTGTCTCTTTGAGCGTAACATAGCAGAACAGAGAGTGTAGAGTTGAGGATGCTGCACATCACATCGGTGCAGCAAAAAGTAATCTCTGGATGGGATGAAAAATTGTGACAGTGTGAAACGATTTCCCCGCGGTTGGAAGGATGATATTGACTCAGTGGCCACTGCCATTGCCCTATAATTGGCTGTGACTAATGCAGCAGCACATACATCCCCTCCAACAGTGTCTGAGCTCATGTGGGGCTATCACAACTACAAAGCTGGAAATGGAAAAAGTCTGTACACTCAGAGATCAGAGCCCTGATGACAGGGACTAACTGAGAGATGAGATAAAAGCTTATGCAACCACAGCAATGTTGTAGGCAGCAGTGAGCCATTCTGGTGATTTCTACACAGGAAGGAAAGAGAACCGTGAATAAATGAGCAGAGAAACACATTTGTCTGAGTTGCTCGTCCACTTGGTACACAGAAGATACTGATTGATTGTGAGTGATCATTGTTATCTTTATGATGAAATATCTTTGTGGTGGTGTAACTTCCAGGATAATGATGATCCCATTCACAGAACAGGTCTGACACTGAATTATATTTTATTTCCTTCAGTCATCACCTAACTACATATGTAAAAAAATCTCATATTCAAACAAACAAGTGTCTGGCCGCACTGAGAAGAAGAACAACATTCCTTTCTGCCTTGCCAGTTGACTGATGAGTGAAGATCTCATCAGTCAGTGAGCTTAGTTAGTGAGCTCTTGATACCGCGACAGATAGTCAGGGCCTTGTGAACTCTCTCAGCCATCGCGGAACCTGTACTTTTTCCATCTGCACCAGAGGTCAGTCCCCCACTGAGCTGCAGCCACAATTCTTCAATTTCCGAGATGCCCCAGGGCTGGCTCAGCGTTGCATCATTCATGAGCGCATGTGCATGTGTGCATACGCACACACTGGTGTTTATAGACACAGAAGCACTACTGATCATGGGAAAGCTTGTGTAAATGATTTAGTTCACGACTGCTTGTACTTACTGCACATCTTCTGAGTTTCGTTGCAGTTTCATACATATTCATAACAAAAAATGTTAATAAAGATAAATGCTGTTCCAAATCATTCTCAATGATATCGCAAAGGACGGCAGGTATTGAACTGACCCTGAACTGTCTCAGAACTGGAGGAGCAACACACAAACTCAGGTTGAACACGTGACTTTTCATCAAACAACTTTCTCGACGCTTTGTCTTTTTTCCTCTCTGCTGCCTGCTCCCTGGTGAGAACGGAGTAGATAGAGTTCACAAGGCAACCCCACTTCACAACAGACACCGCAAAAACTCACCGGGAGGTATTCTCCAAGGTCTGCCTGACCTCATTCACCTGCTCCTGCCCGAAGTAGACGACGGTGAGGTGCACACGCCGGTCCTGCTTCAAACACACCTCCCTGGAACAGAGGCAGAGACAGTCGCACCAGCGGCCAAAACACAGACACAAAATATATTTTATTACATATATAAGGACATGTGTCTCAGTGAAATATAATGTTATTTTATCTGAAAAGAATTGATTGTGTTTGTACTGCTCGTGTCAGTGTGTTACATAGCCAATCGACAAGTGTACAGCACCAGAAATTAAAAGCGGTATGGACAATAAAAAATAAAAATCTAAAGTTAGTTTCAATTAATTTTCATTGCTTTAAATATTTCTTCTATGCACTACACTCCGTTCACTCTCTTTAGACCCATTTCCCCTTCTGCCCACAGCTTCTCTTTATTATAACTACATTTCTATTAATGCAGTAACCACATGGAATGAGTCTGGGCATGTGTAAAATTGAGTTGATATTTAATTGACATATATAAAATTGAGTTGATATTATGCAATGGGATATGTCAGAAATCTTATTTGAAATTATGTATTCAAGTCTTTCCTGTCCAATTTAATTATAATTATTTAACTAACTCTATGCTATAAACTATAAAAACTATTGTTATACAGTAGTGGTTGGTTTCTAAACACATTTCTGTAGAAAAGAGTGTGGGAGGGGTTGAAATTCCTGTCTTTTAAACAGGACACATTCTTATTGAGCATGTCAAATTTGACATGCTAATGCCTTTGACTAATTCCATCTAGCTTTAGGGGACAGGAAGTAGGGGATGCAAGGCTAAAGCAACACCAAATTCATTATTAAGCATTAAATTCATATGTTAAGCATTAAATTGCCTTGCATTCTCATGGATAATACACAACTGCTATATTATTCTCCAACACAGTCATATAAAATGATATATAGATGTAAAAGTAAAAAATCTATTTATGGATTTTAGCTTAGCTTTTTAAAATAGTGGTTTGGTTTTCTGGATTTGTATTTTGTATATTTGTATATTGATGTATTTAGTTTTTTCTTTGTAGTGAGATCAGAACAACTTTCAAAATGAGTTTCTCTTAGGCATAAATCAAATCCAATCCACACTGGGACCTTAAAACATGAAGGCGAAATGTTTGCTCAGGTTAGTTTCTTATGACCTCAGAGGACCTTTCATGTTTCCAGGTCTGCAGTTAAGAAGAATTTAAAATATCTCCACATGCAGCTATTGTAAATGCAAGTAAAAAAACATTTAAATACATGTCATATTATTCATTTAAAAAAAGCTTAACAACTGGGAGTGGGGCATGGCATTTATGCTCTCACCTGAAATTCTGCATAAAGTGGCGGAACTTGTCAGCCCTCTGAGATAGTGGCAGCACCAAGTTGATGGTCATACCAGCCGTATTCACTCTCTCATTCCTCATTTTCATGAGTGGGCCGAAGGGGCGGAAGAGCACCATCCTTCTGAACTCCTGAATCTGCTCGCCCCGGAAGGTCAACTCATACAGAGTCCCCCTGTCCTTCTCCATGCGAGAGATGCCTGGTGGGAAGAGGGAAGTGAGTGAGATACCGATTCTCTCATTCTCAGGATTCCTCTTCACCAGAATGAAACTAACTGTGGTATAATAAAGAAATACATTTCATAAATATTTGACACTTTGATTAAACAGGTGTCAGGTAATGTAAACCTAACACCACACAAGAAACACATTGATTCATGTTGCAGACACTCTGACTTCCCATCAAGGTTACCTTGCCACCCAGTAGCAAAGCAATTCTCATAAAATGCAAAGCATTTCGAAAAGGAATTTACTTGTAATAGAATAATAGTTTATGAAATATAATTTTCCCAACAGCGAGACAATGCCCTGGTAAACCTGTGGGCTAAAAATGATAACACCAGGAGGACATTTATGCTAGAAAACAATTCCGAAATTAAGCATTGTTCAATACATTTAACCTATAACACAGCTCATGGTTGTTTAGCATTAACTCGCTTGCTGCTCGTTGTTCGTCATTTTCACAAACCAATGAAACACTAGATTTAAATAGCGATACAGATACATATGCATACATTCACAAACAGTGTGCATTGTGTACTGTTTGTCTGACTGAGTTATTCATTCTAATTAATGTTATATAGCATATAACATTGCTTTTTATATAAATTGCTTTTTCTGTCTCAAATACCACATAGTTTCATTTAATTACCCAAACACAGTTTTAACAAAGAAATTGTGTCTATTTGCCAAGGTGCATTGTAAGGACATCAATCATTCTAAACCAGTTTATGAATAGCTTAGGAATGCCAGAGCTCTCGCATTGTGACAACATTTTCAGTTTAGAAGCACTGGAGACAAGAAACTTAACTCCAGGCTGCTCTTGGGGCACCAAGCATTATTCTATCTCTGGGCAATTCCATCAGCCTGAATGAAGAAGCCCTCCTCCAGGACAATGGTGTTCTGTATAATGGTGGGTTTTTGTCCCTTCTGAAACTGTGCTACTGGGATTGTTGCAGCCCTGACAGTAGGCTGGCCTTCAAAGTAGAGACCCCCCATCATTCTTCAGAGAGGCGAAACTGAGAGATGATATTGTGACTGTACGCACTGCAGCTGCACTCACTTCCTACCGCTGCTCAGGGCTCCTCTTGTACCCGGATTTCCTGGCTTTGGTGATTTGACGCTCAGTAACAGGATGAGCTATTGTGCTGCTGCATTCACTATAATCAGCAGATAGTGAAATGGATTCCAGACATCATAACAATAGGTTGGAACGTCTTCTGGACTTGTACATTTACATTTATATTTCTATGCTTCTTGTCACAAAGACTGATTTGGTTATACGCTCCTTCTTTTCTACCAGCCCTGCACTGACACCAAATGCAGGCTTACTCTACCTGCTTACTCTTCCTCTATCTACCTTCCTCTATCTACCTTCCTCTATCTACCTTACTCTACCTGCTTACTCTTCCTTTCGTGGAGTTTTTCCCCTGTGGGTCAAGTGTGGGGGTGTGAACTGTAGGACCTCTCAAAGCCCACTGAGACTATATATATGGGCTATATAAGAAATAAATGATGTTGTTGATTTTCTTTTTGTCTTCTGGGACATGCTCCTCACCCTGGGAGACGCCAGACCAGCATAATTCCAAGCATTATGTTCTACACATCACTATGCATGCCAAAAGTTCTAGGTTAGATAAGAACGATAAGAAAATTGTGAAATATTTGTAACTCACCCTCCACAAAGTCTGTGGTGGTGTAGACCTTGCCATGTTGCTTGCTGTCCCCTCCTTCTTCATGGGTGTTCAGGGCCTTCAGTCCTGCTTCTATCACCTCTGCCAGCTCATCTCTCCGGTCTCGACGAACTGGCTTCTCCTCAGGGTGCCGTGTCAGTCCCATCTCCAGTTGGTACACCTTCTGCAGGGTGAAGCTTTCGAAGGGCACCAGCGCGTACTCGTTGGGCAGCCGTGTGGCCTGGTGGACCTCTGCTTGGGTCAGTTGCCGACGGAGGAACTCCTCCAGATCAGAGTTATGACTCTTCTCTGTATTCACCATCTCCCCCTTTCCTGTCCCATGTCTCTTCACGTTATCTTGCAGAGCGTTGAGCTGCTCACCGCGCTCTTGAAGCGCTTCCTTCAGCTGGGCTATCTGCTTCTTCAAGCTGTTGATGTGGAGCTTCTGCTGCTCCTCCCGATCCTGCAGAAGACCATGGTAACTATGGAGGCTTGTTGGCCCGCCAGTTGGCTCTTCAAAAATGAACAGTTGGGGACTGCAGCTGATCACGTATAGAAGGGACAAGGAGCAGCAGACCACCATCAGTGCCACAGAGATACGAGTTAGACGGGCAAACGTGCCCCTCCGCAACATCTCTGCAGCTTGCAGTGGGTGGAGAACAGTGTGGAAATTACAAGCCAAAATCAATCAGCTCGCAGGGTCTGAGGAGTTGGCACACATCCCCTTAAGGTAAATGTTTTGAAGCATCTTGGATCTACATTCAAAGGCAGAAATTCCAGAACTATTCTGGCTCCAGGGCAGTCACTATACAAAGACAGTACCACTCGGGCAATACGATCAAAATTGTTCCATGGATGTAATCCTTTCTCAATACGGCTCAGTCAGTGTGCAATTCCTTAACTCTCCCTCTTTTCTCTCCAGTGTCACAGTCCTGACTCACACATGACTAAAAATGTCCTTTCCTCTGTGTTACAGGAGACTGAGAAAATGTCTGGAATGGCATCCTGCTGGATTCATGTTTGATGATGACACATTCATTCCAGTAGTAAAGACTGTGAATGGTGCATGTCTTCTGGAAACAAAAATCCCCAGTCTGCTTCTCTCAAACTCATTAAGAGTTCAGATTTTAAATCACAATGTTGTGTAATATCACAAAAATGTGACTTTCCAAATAAAGTCAGTTTGTTCCTCCATAGAATCACATCTTGATTTAGACACCTAGAAAAAGAAAGATATAGAGAAGACAGGCATAAATATTACAATTAAGCATTTGCCTTTATTGCCTTCTGATTTTAGCACATTCATGCTGATAATAAAAAGAGTTTAGATTGGTAAAAATTGCATAATTTCTTTACCTCTGCATCTTCATTCAATATATTTTGTTAATACAACATGGCATGCATACAAATTTGTCTGATTTGCTAAAATTCACATCCTTTTCACATACATTTAATGCAATTCTTCTTGTGGCAATTGATCCATGTTCACGTCAAGCAAATTACTTTGACTCATGACTTTAATAAACTAATGTATCTCTAAACTCATTATAATTAGAGAGGCTGTGCTGTTTAGGTGTACTGGGAAATTCATTGGAACTCATTCAAGTTCAAGTTCATACCGTGAGTCAGAAAAAAAACAGATGTATATATTAGGAATCACTCTTGTTTAGGGCACTGTGTTAGAATGGAATTAAAATTGTAAAGATTACCCATTAATCTGTCCCCTGGTGACCTAGTAACATTAGAGGGAATTTTATTAAACTGTTCTACTGGGAACCGGAGTCATTTGTTTAATGGGTTATGTTTAGATGTCAATTATTCTGATGTAGCTTCTCCATCTTTTGCCCCAGTGGCCTTAAAAACAGACATATGGCAATACATGACATGCAAAATCTGTAATAAAACAGTTTCAGATTATTAATTGTCATTATAGATATGAATAATAGATTACAGAAAAATTCTCAAAAATAATTGACATGCTTTTACTCTCAAGGTCAAAAAATTGCAAAATTGTACTACATTCTGACCAGGCTGTGTGATGATTCCACAGCATACCGCATCTTGGTCACCTATTTTACCAGTCACAAGTGACTTGTTACCTGAATGCTTATATGATCAGATTGCAACAAACCCAATTACTGGACCATAAAATGCAACAGTGCAAAAATTCTTGGTATTGGCACTGGTGTTCTGAAGATATAGCTGTTGCCATTCCTAATGGTATTCTACACCCTATTGTATTATAATGTAAATTGAGTACAGTGGTACATTATGGGCAACGGCCTCTCTCTGTCAATAATCATTTGGGCTTGCATTATCACTTCACATGCTGAATTTCTCACAAAATGTGCCGTATGAACTCATTAGAGGTGACTTATAGTCTTCAACTTTGCATTTCCTTAGTCCACTATCTTCTGGAAATGATCAGTGCTCTTGCCATCAAGGCCAAAGCTTCTCAAACATTAAAGTTGAATGACCCTCACACTCGTAAATGGTAAACATGCTTTATTGCCCCTGAGGGCTTTTGCCTATTGGATAAAAAGCAAGAAAACAACACAGTGTCTGCCAGGTTTTTAACCATCCTTTGAGAGAGGCTGAAATCAGCACTGCTTTAAAATATAATGCTCCCTAAATAATGTATAAAAATGTTTATTATACCTTTGCATTAATATCTACATGTACCATATTGGAATGCATTTTTGCATTATGACTTCATATGCAATATAAAACAGAGATCACGTGATACCAATGATGTTAATAACAATTTAAATCAATACAATGAACGTCTGACATAAAGCGTTTAGTGTCCCAGTTCAGAGTTCATGCTTTCCTGGGCACGACACTAAAGCCTAGATCATACCAAACATTGTTAAGTAGAGCCATCAAGAGGCAAGTCCTAGAGAACACTGCTGCCACTGATGTGGGAAAATAGGGTCTGTGTGCTAAAAGCAGCCACATGTGAACACACCTGACAAGCAGAGCACAAGAAGAACAGAACCACTGTATTCTAAACTCACACTCACACATATATAGACATAGTCAAACACAAACCTACACACACACCCACACATATGTATCTATATAGAAATACATGCACATATACACATGCTTGTAAATGCATACATACACAAACACCCCCACACAGACTCGCACACATATTCAAACTTTCACACTGCACCCTTGCACCAAACATGTGTATCTGGGATAACAAAACTCATGTACAGGCATACTGCCTAGGAATATGCACTCATAAGCAGACATGCACACATCTAGTGCGATGTGCATTTGCCACACAGTGTAAGTGTTTGACATCTACTATATGTTTATTTAACATATAGTAGCATAGTAACTGTGTGTGTGTGTGTTGACTTACTGCACAATTGGCCCTTTTACAGGCTCCAGGAGGCTGGCTTTAATGAAAGGATTAATTATGTCAGTAGTGAATACTGGACTGTATCAGAGACTGCTGGCCAAAACCCTGCTCTTGGGGAGGGATCCCTGTTGGTCTGAATTCTCAAAGTTATTTGCTATATCTAGAAGTCAGTGAGTTGTTGTCTTCTACATATACACCAGTAGACAGCCTGAGATGCAGGGCATGTTCACTAGCGTCAGCGTCAGACGTTCAACCATCCTGAATGCGGGAGTTAAAGTGCCGATCATCTGTATGTTTGGGTTACCCAGTGGATATTATACCACAATGATTATAGCAGAAACTGTGTTTGTGATGTCAACAGTTATAAGCAAAATAAGCAGATGGAAATGGAGAAGGAAGAGAAGAGACAGGAGATTGCACTAGGCTTGCACATCTGATGTAATAATGGGAGTGGTTTTAATAGGTCCAGGATGAGTTAGTGTAATGCATGAAAGCTTTCAATCATCCCTCCATTTTAAATTTTGTTAAGAAAAAAAACATTAAAGTTCATTTTCTGGGTTTCAGAAATAGAACTCTTAGAAAAGGACTCCTTTCTTGTTTTTGAGATGCACCTCATACATTCCTGAGCCTTCAGTTGTGCCCTTAAAATAGTCCAGTCAGAACCCAGTATACAGTAAAATTGCAGCATAAGTTGAAATGTACAAATGCAGAAAGTATTAATGAGAGTTTCTCACAGAAATACCTGATTTGTAATATTTTTAATATTGAGATCTACAGAAGTTGCACAAGCATTTCACTGGATATCATACCGTGTATGACTGTGTACATGACAAATAAAATTTGAATTTGAATTTTACCCGACTGATCCAAATATTTCTGGCTGATTGTTGACTAAGTTGTGCCTAGGGTTGCTTCAGAATCCTGATGACCACTTTTTTTTTTTCAAGATTTGTCTAATTCATAGATTTGTAATAAATTAGCTTTAACATTAGCTAACCAAAGCAAAAACGGCTGTGCAGTCAGTGGAAAGAAGTTCATAAGGGAGGAAAAGAGCTCAACAATCTGAATGTGAACCAAAACCACTGACTTTTCCGGTTATGGTGATTCGCGGGGAGGAATGGGCTGAGACAGAGCAGGATTAATGTTACTCCTGATGTGCTCTCTGTGCCATGCCGAATCTGTGAATTTTATGGTTCAGAGTAATTATATAACATAGACGTAGTCCTAAATAGACATACAGAGTGGAGGGTGACGGTTGTCGCTGAATGAAAGGCTTGTGTAATTGAAATTCAGCGTGTCCATCTGTGTAAGTGAATCAGATGGTCAGAACACCGACACTCTGAATTTTTGTTAGCGCCGAGATGCACATGGCATTTCAGCTGCACTATTACAATCTGGCTTTGTACTCCAGACAGGAAGTGATGGGCGCTGGCTTTTTTTTTTTCTTATGGGCATCATCCATCTTCTGCAGCAGTCGTGATCTCATGTCCTGCTGGGAAACGTGCTGCCAGACTCCTGTCTGGTGTTGTAGATCTTCAGCCTTTTTATATATATATATATAAATAAAACACGGGCCAGCCCTATCCTCAGGCTCTGTATTTGCTCTACAGCTTACACCCTGAAGGGGTCCCTATAGGCCCTGGTATGATAGTCTTATGACTAATTATACAATTAGGCACCGTACTAAAATTGTTCCTGCACAGATAAGGAGTCTGCAGTCTGAAGGACGTTGCAGTAGACCATAATCATATTCTGCAAAACTTGCCATTCTCAGGCCTCAGCTCCAGTGATCCACAGGTTCGAACTGCAATGAAATATACATACCCTATAGCACACCATGCTGCAGCATACTGATTTAGGGCCACTGGCACCTATTCTGCACCACTTCACCTATCACAATATGATCTGGCACACAGTTAGAAAGAAGAACTACATCATGCTAGCATAACAAAGAAAAAGAAAAACTTAAAATGTACATAATTACTTATGAATACTTGCATAATTGTTGACATAGATAGCAATAGATCCCAGTAACCATATATATCTATATATCTATTTTTGTATAACAAAGTGCCTGAAGAAAAAAAAAGGCAGAAATAACTTTTTCTAAATTCCTCCCATTGCCTCTGAATAATGGTACCCTTCATTAGATGGAAATATGTGTGTGAGAGAGACATTTCCTAATGATCCTCTTCTGTCCCAACTGCTGGTGGGCTACAGTTGGTGTGGTGAGGTGCTATCTTCAACATAGCCACAACTTCCTTTCCTCTGCTCTTACAATTTCCTGGCACAGCTAGTAACGTGAAGCTCCTGGGGGTTTGTGTTCAGCAGAGATTATACCCTGTAGGTTGTTAGCTGATGGTCGAATGAATGATACAGGATGATAGTTGCACTTTTTATTGGTTCTTTTTATTCTCAGAATCCCTTCTGATCTGACATATATATACACACACACACACACACACACACACACAAACCTATAGAAAAACACACATGTCAGTCACAGGGCCTCTGCACAGGAGAAGCCCGCATCATGCTGTTCAGCCTCATACTCACAATGATTTTCTCCTGAGAGACGGATCCCCATCTCCCAGGGGGCGAGGCCACAGTATGTATGGGATCTGTCTGAGAGGTCTAATGGAACAGAAGAGGATATCGGGGAAGAGAGCCTCTCTCTCTGCTCTGAAGAGGGCCGTGGGGGCCCAGGCCCTGGTCACATTTTACAGTTTTCTTTGCTACTGCTCACAGGAGAGGTAATCAGGGAAAGTAATTCCAGGTGTTACTCGTGCTCTGACTTACGTTCAAGAGAGATGAGCAAAAGAAAACAGACTGATGAGAGAGAGAGAGAGAGAGAGAGAGAGGAGGCTTTGATGTCCCCCCCTCGGGTGATGTTCACTGCCCCCTCCTCATGCCAGGCCCTGGAAACAACTTGCCATCTGGCCTTTCCGTGAAACACACATACCCCTACAGAAAAACATATACATCCACACTTACACACACACACACACACACACATACAAACCATACAGAATTAAAATCTTCTTCAAAACCCGCATGCACACTATACACTAAAAACATCAGAAGAATGCCACAGCGCGTCACACGGGACTACAACACACTGAAAATGACAAACACTTCCTTTTACTTAGTTCCACTGAGGCCGCACATCTCTCTCTGGCAATAAACAAACAACACATAAAGAACGCTCAGGGGAGTCAAATTAAAGGAGATGGAATTCTCAAGTCTGCTCTAATGTCTCGGCTGAGCGAGAAAATCTGTGAATTACAGAGCTCACTTCACAGCTAAGGGCCTGTGTGGCATGTAATGAGGACTATATGTGAACTCTGTGGGAAAAGTGATTTGCTGGAACAATACGAGGGGTCTTCAGTAAAAAAAAAAAAAGGCTTGACTTTGGCAAGATGTTCGCTGGTAATTAGAGGATGTGAAACAATTAAAAAACAATTTTGCCACCATAAACACCTTATTACCATAATGCCATGACCAACAAGGAGATCAAACTCCCCTTTCATGAAATTACACTTAACTTGGTGGCGTAATCAAGTTAAAAGCAGAGATCCAGACCTGGCCCCACTTCAGTGAGGCGGTGCTGCGGGCGCCAGTGCCCCAGGTTCGCACTTTCGCAGTCGCTGCAAATACATTACAGACTCAGGTGGAAACTGGCCTGCCATTGAACAATATTACACCAGGAGCAAAGTGCAACACAGTGCAGCGTATATTTTTTTCCATTTTTGTTGGCACCAGAGTGATATATCTTAGTCCAACTTAAGTTACCAATGTAAATGAGATGGCCTTGCGGCAGTGGTGGCCTGGCGGTTAAGGAAGCGCGCCCCCCCCCGTAATCAGAAGGTTGCCGGTTTGAATTCCGATCCGCCAAGGTGCCACTGAGGTGTCACTGAGCAAAGCACTGTCCCCACACACTGCTCCCCAGGCGCCTGTCATGGCTGCCCACTGCTCACCAAGGGTGATGGTTAAAAGCAGAGGACACATTTTGTTGCGTGCTCCGTGTGCTGTGTATCACAGTCACTTCACTTTTTTTCTAGATGCAATACAACTACACCAATGTTGCTCATCCTTGTTGCGCAAGCGATACTGAATGTTCAAGAAGGAAACTGTGCATAGATAACGTTTAATAATGCCTGTAAAAGTTTAACAGAGACTGAAGTGTAATGTCATGTAGGGATTATAACAGATATAATAATTGATGTAATAATTAATTAAAAATAGATCATTTTTAAATAACAGAATACCTGAAGGTCACAGAGACTTATAAAGCCTGAACTGGTGACTGGTTCCCACCCGCAACATTTTTGTGCTGCGTGTCTGTGGCTCTCTAATCAGCAGAGATCACCTATCCACTCGTCTTCCTGTTCCCATGGCGATCATTAGCAGTGGCGATGGATAAGGTGATCCTCTCACATTAAGGAAAGAAAGCACCTGTTCTCCACAGCTCTGAAACCGGAGCTATGGAGCTTGTGCATCAGTGGACAACAGGCTGGCAAACGGCAGAACAAATGAATTCATTACACTGCATCCCATGACTGGTGACATAACACACACCACACGCAAATTGTCCACGTGGAACATGGGACAACACAAGCTTTTACTAAACAAATGTAGGATTGAGAGTGAGATGGCTGTAAATAGCATTGTCGAGTAATGGCGTGAAAATGGAAACGGAGTTAATTCAGTGATGAAACAACCAAAAGCACACAGTGACCCAACATAGTCTTCATACACACAGTTATCAAATTCTAAAGATAACTGACTCCTCTAGTTCGCTGTACGGGTCACATTCATTGACTGTATTATTAAACACTGTAGATACCACAGGCTTTCACTGTACAATTTTTAGCAATCAAGGAGGTAATTGGTGGGCAATGGAGCCCGATTTTTTTATAGTCCACAGTTACCATGCCAAGTCCCAGTGACGTACGACAACCCTATTTAATAATGCTCTTAATAAGTTGAATGCAAAAATAATAATAATACTAATAATAAAGTGCCCACAGCACCACCTGCAGCTTTGGGGGAGTGGCATAACACAGCCCGCATGACGTAAAATCTGCAGTCATTAAAAAATGAACATCATTAGGAATAGGAATGCTCGTTTCACAACCAAAAGACCCAGGTTCAAATCCCGCTTACTACCATTATGTCCCTGAGCAAGTTGCTCCAGGGGGGGGGGACGACGACTGTCCCTGTAACTACTGATTGTAAGTCGCTCTGGATAAGGGCGTCTGATAAATGCCAGAAATGTAAAATGTAAATGTTAATAACGTTTGAAATCATAATGCCGGTAAAAGTGCCTGGTTTGGAAGAGATGTGGGCGTGGCATAATAATTGGGAAACGTTATATGCGAGGAGCGGTTCAGGATGTCTGCCAACAGCCTAAAAGTAAATTCCTCGTCGGAATGCTTCCTGTATGACACTGTCATATCTGAAAACTTTAAATCGCCTTAAACATCGAATTCTGCCTGCATTACACGGCGAAACCGGTCTCCCACAAGCGCCGCTGAAACAACAGTCCTATTAAGACGTCTTCATCACCCAGCATCCCCTTTGCGGGACCCACCGCACCACGTCAAATATCACCGAAGCTGGGCGAGTAAAGAAAAATCCAACTATTTCTAAAGCCTGTCGAGTCGAACCACACACTCGCTTGCGATGAGATGAGAAAGTGACACCAAGAAATGCTGCCAAAGTTCCGGGGGGGGGACGAGGGGTAGCCTGGTCGAGGAGGTGCAATCACAACATACGTGTCCCCAAACGTACCGCTTCTCCGCCGCTGTCCGGCAGAAGGTCCCTCTCCGGTCCGGTCCGGTCCGGTCCGGCGTCGCCTGCCGCCGCGCCGCGGTTCCGCAGTGACTCCGAGAAACAGGATCCTTCAGCTGGCTACACCCCTCATCCCTCGCCTCCTTCCTCATAAAGGGCGCGTTGTTACCTGTAGGCTGGCCGGGCACGTCGCGCCCAGATGTCAACTTCTGGTGGGAGGTCGCGACAGACGCGGGACCAAAGGCGACATAAACTCTATTCCGAATAAAAAAACGAATTACATTTCTTACTGCCGCTGTTGCTGTCGTTATTCGGGAATTACGATAATTGTCTACCTATTGCTTAGTAAAAAAAAAAAAAAAAGGTCCCATGTTATTAACCTAAGGAAATAAAAGCCTTGGCGCGTCAGTGATGGAGAACGACCCGCCTCTGCACGGTGGCGCATTCGTGGGCTTCAGGGCGCCGTGTGTTCATCCCACTCGGGTTTAATCCCCCCACCCAAATACAGTCGCCTCCATGGAAGCGAGCCTTCGGAGTGGCAGACTTGTTAAAGTTACTTGGCGCATTATACATCACATACAGAGCAGCACGCTGGACGGCGGGGCCCGGTGCGCCGTCGCGCAGCGCCATCTGCTGGCCGGGAACCGCGTTTACATTCGCAGGATTTTGGCAGTCGCTCTTGTCCGGTGCGATTTGCGTAAGTGGATCGAGGCGCCAGAATATCGGAATCAGTTTTATAGTCCGTGCGAGCGGTCAGGAACTCGGCTTGACGCCGCACCATTAGATATTCTCCCCTTACGAGGAGAAAAAAACATTAAAATGTAAATATGAACACAAAACTGATCAAATGCATAAATAGGTTGATAATGAAATGAAGTGAGGCAGTAAAAGGATTCAAGAGAGGTTTATTTTCAGTACAACCGTATACACAATATACGGTAGTATAGTGCAATCATAAAACATAGAAAAATATATATACACACTAAACTAAACCAAGTTTAGATAATAAAATAAAGTAGTGCAACCAATTGAGAAATTAAATTTAGAAAACGAAAAACTACACTGGATCAGAAGACACGGACTCTGTTTGTTTCAATGTTCGGTTAGATATATGCCCCAGTAGGACCTTAGTCTTTTTTTCCAGGAGGGAGATAAGTGTTCTGATGGCGGCACAACGCTCTGGAATCAGCATCCTGTGCCAGATTTTGAGATCATTTCTTGAGAGCCTACAAAAACGTGGGCTTCGTAAATGGTAAAGTGGAAAAGGGTTTAGAAAATTACTATGCCAAGAAACATTCTTGCTGTCATAAAGCAAATACTGGAACAGTCTTGTACACACAGCTTTGACTTTAAGCAAACTATGCAGAATTGACCAAGTTTGCCTTTCTGGAACAGGAGGGTGGGGAAGGATTGCATCACATGTGGGCAAGCAGAAACAAACATAGGAAAAGAAAAAATGTTGTCATTTCACATCAATAATCTTGCATAACACGGGTTATGCTGAACGGATGGATGCAGTTCCAAAAAATAAAAGAACCTGTTAAAAAGCATTCCAGTTTGAGAAAAGACTGACTGGTTGAGGGGTATCCCCTTCTAGAGGTGAAGGTAAAAACTGGGAGGAACTGGCGAGAAGCAGAACGGCGGGGTGTGATAAGTAGAACGTGTTAGACGTGTGCTGTCATCGAGGAATAGGCTCCAAACAGCCACTGTCACTCAAAACGGAGCATTCAGAAAGAAATAAAAGAAAGTGTGACAATCCTGACACCGTAACGGAGATGAATATGGATTAAAATATTTACTGCGCAAGCAGGAATAAAACAGAGAAAGAAAAAAAAACAGTCAGCAGCTAAATATATATTTTAGTGTCTTACTACTAGTAATTAACAACGTTATCAGTGCACTTTTCGCAGCATCAACTCAGTGAAGCGCTGTGTTGCCAGATTGGTTCCTGTTCAGTTTCGAGACTTTGATTTCCACATTTTGCGGGTAAGAAGGGGCAGTTCAGTTTTAATTCGCCTAATTTGAAACAAAAGAATGCGTCCAATTCTATTCCAGACAGCCTGGAGAAGAGACTTTCCTATTCTGAAACAATTCCCACAGCAATGAAGTTAGACCGCGGGACAAATTTGCGGTAGACCACCTGAAGTTGCCAGGCCTGCTACTATTCAGCCAAATCGAATTCAACAAACAAATTTACATTCAATTATTCACGTGCACAGATGCACAAAAACAGTTCACGTTGTTTAATTTCACGGTCATCCAAGGTTGCTCTAAAACAAAACAAAAAAGAACAAAAACATTCTGAGGGAATTGAATTTTTTTTTTTTTTTTTTACTTTTTGCATTGATTGAAATCCAAACTTTTCGACCAGCACTAGGCTGCATCTGAACCGGGAACCAGCTGCTTTTCCAACTTGCTAGGTCGACCTGCTCGTCCCGTGAATGTCCTCACTTCCTTCGAAGGAGGAAAGAAAGGAAGGAGGAAGCCACATCCCGGGGAAGCTCCCCGGTCGACGTGTTGCTGGTGGGGAGAACCGGGCCGGGCGCGCGTCCTGCGATAAAGACCAACCCCATCGGCACGGCGGCGTACAAATAAAACCGCAGACTATCCACGTTTCCCCTGCAACGTGGGCGCCGCAAGGTAAAACACGACGCCTTTATTCCCTCGGCTCCTGTGACGCTTCGTTTTGGCGCGATCGGGCCCGTCCAGGAGATCACGAGCCGGGGCGCGGGGAGCGCGCGAGCGAGCGCGTGACCCGGCGGGGAGCGCGCGCCCGCGGGCCGCGTTCGGCCGAGCGCGACGTGTCGCGCGCGCAGCTGTTGCGACATCCTGTTCTTCTCTGGCATTTTGCATGAGCGTGTAACGACGCGGGGAATGTGGAAGTGCGGCGTTCTTGAGCAACTTCGATTTCTTTAGGCCGCCTTGGGTGGAATACAAGTATCTGCGGGTCGCAACTGACCAAAGGTTCCAAGGTGAGTTGTTTTTTTCTTTAAATTATTAATATATGGTGTTTGATAATGAATGTTTTAGCACATTTGTTCTGTGGAGCACTAATTCCCAGGGGTTTCTTTCTACTGAAAATAACTAAGAGACCCACCCTTGGCGGGGTGAGTTGAAACTGAGGATTAAAGTCGTGTTGTGCAGCTCCCACCTTTGTCCTGCTTCGGGCAGCATGTCGCGCTACCTGAGGTTCTTCACGGCGGTCGGCGATGAGCCCCACAATCCGGCACACTGGCATGATGAGGATCTGCGTGCAGCCAGCGAAGCTCCCGTATCAAGAGCCCACCTGCCACAGCTCAGCTTCAGGGATTCGTTATGCCGCCTTTACAGTTCGGAGAGGTTCCAGGTAAACAAGCAGTTTTTAAGAAATGTGCGCATGAGCACATCCAAACGTTACAGCCATCAGGCCTGTAGATCAACTGCTGAATGAATGGATCATAATATTAGATAAGAGTGGCTACCAGCTACTCATTCTACGCTCTCTCATTCTCATCTGCAGATCGCAGTGGTGTGCCTGGTCATCCTGGATGCGGTGTTTGTGCTTTGTGAGCTTCTTATTGATCTGTCCATTATAAAACTTGAGCACGGACACGTTGCCCCCCAGGTGAGTTTGCCAACAGAATCCTTCACAGCACAATGAACATTGCCCGGATTGTTCCATGACTTTCTGTGGTGAACTCCGGTGCTGCCTTCACCTCATGATGAGCGTCACTGTGGGCTGAAACTCCATTAAGTCAGTGTCTTTATAAATTTGCAGGTCTTCCACTACCTGAGCATAGCACTGCTCACCTTCTTCATGGTGGAACTGGCTGGGAAGATCTACGCTTATCGCCTGGAATTCTTTAAGCACAAGTTTGAGGTGTTTGATGGCCTGGTTGTGGTGGTGTCATTTATCTTGGATATAGTGTACATAGCTCATGAGGATGCCTTTAATGGCATGAGCTTACTCATCCTGCTGAGGCTGTGGAGGGTGGCCAGGATCATTAATGGTGAGTTATGACGTGATAGGCTTGAGTTTACTGCCATATTTATTTAAGTGATAGAGTGATACGTTTCCCAGCTTTTCTGCAACAGAAAAGAACCCAGTATGGAAATAATGTGATATGGCTTTAATCATACTCTTAGCACAAATAGCTTCTTGTTGGACTTTGCTTATGATCTTCTCCTCACTCTACATCACAGGGATCATAACATCAGTACAGAACCGTGCTAATCACAAAGTCGAGAAACTGAAAGAGTCCAATGATCATCTTGTTCAGCAAGTCAATGATCTTCAGGAACAAAACACAAGGATAGTGAGTATAAGATGTGGGACTACATCTACATCTAACAGGATGTAATCAGTGTTTATTTCTAATGAATATGTGGAAAATAATTCTTACAGCATTGTGATCGCGGTATGTGTTTCTCTAGGAACAAGAGAACACCCGACTGCGCACACTTCTGCGGCAGCATGGCATTGAATTCTGAAACACCAGAACAAGGGACGATGATCTCCTGCCTAAGCTTTAAAACAATGGAAGGCCAATTTTGTACTACAAAAACTGTACTACATCAATCAAAATATGTAGTTTTTCCCTATATAGTAGACATAAAGAAATCAGGTGAAATGTGCACCTTAAATGTGCTGATAGGTGCATTGTTTGTGAAGACTGAACATTGAATGGCCAGTTTTGGGTTGTGGGAAGTAATGAGTAATTACTTGCATTCTAATATTTTTTTTAAAAACACATAACCACTTAAAACTGTCCTAAACAGTAAGTATGTATAAAATATTAAAACATGAGGGAAACGAGGGAAAATTACTGTACAGAAGTTGACTTATATTTAGTATATTTTTCAAAGTAGTGAGAGAGTAATGTATTTTTCAGAAAATGTTTTATTAAAGTTTTTCCAAAAAAAAAATGCAAAATGTACATGTATCAATATTTACATCCATTATACAATATATATCAACAGCACATCAAAAATCACAGAAAATCAGCTGCTACCGTATATATCTATGTTCCTAAATGATTGGAGAGTGTTTACTCTGCAATTCTTCTCTTAAACAAAGGGAAAGAAAAAGTCAAAGGGCAGCTTGGCATCTATGGTGGGTGTTGCTTTATAGCCAGCATCGGCCTGTGCAGAAACATCAATGAAGGCCACAGAGCTGGTGACTGATACGAAGCTTCCACCTGAGAGAAAAGCCTGTAATAACAGAGGTCAAAAGGTCAACTTAATGCATAATGTATAAGCAGGAACAGCCATGTACCTCTGTATTTTAGTAACAGTGAATATGATGCATGGGGGGACACTGCATCACCCAGTTGTCATAACATTGCATACGTCAGCAGGAAACAAGTGTGTAATTATTTTTAAAAGCCCTGATGACATACAGGATGTCATTAGTGAACATATTTCGTATTTGAGCCAAGTTGAAATGTAGCCCGCAGTTAATACAGGACCATACACTGTCTCTGTAATGTAGACTGATGACTTACCAGGTTGCTGCTATTGGTCTGGATAACTTCTGTGATGCTTATTATCTGTGCCTGCGGGTTCACCAGAGATCCAAATTTAGTCCACCGAACCTCAAGATGAAGAGTCAAGGGTATACTGCAGCTCTGGGAGGGGAAACCCTGAAAATGAATTTCATATAAACACAAAAAAAGTCAAGTTTTTAATGTGGATGTTTTCCACTTAATTGTCCTTCTGGGGTAAATTTGAATTGAAAATGCCTTGCCAAAGTCCAGGTCTATCAAAATTTAACCGAGTTAAAGCTCCCTTATTCTGATATTTAACTGGAGGTTCAAAGGTGTGGAAAACATGGTGAATGTATCATAGTATTATTCATAAGTATTGTTATTGTAAGTGATATATTTCTTTATACAGCTGTGGTCAGCATTTTTTCACAACAGATATATATTTCATGTGACTTTATACAGCCAGGCTCCAGTTCGTGCAACATACAGCTCGTTTACCGTAGGTGTAGTTTGGTTCTTTATTGGCACCCAATCCATTGGGTTCTGAGGTAGGGAGTTCCCAAAGGAGGCCACATATTCTGGGAAGTTCTGGCCTTTTAAGATACCTAAAAGAACCTCAGACACTTGTGTACAGTTTGCCAAATCTTCCAGTCTGTCAAGGGGATGAGAAAAGATGAACATAGAACATAGCTCAGACAAAACAAACATTTCTCCATGCAAATGTCCCAGAAATGTTCTCGGACCTGAGAGTGCAGCCAGACACCATGTCTATTCCAAACAGAACAGGAGTCCGCTGGGAAGGTGCAGCCAGGCAGTCTTGATCTTGAGAGCGCCGCAGCAATGATAGCGCTCCACTTTGATCAGCACTCAGCACAATGCCAGTTGGGAGAGCTGTTAAGGATGTCATTCTGCTTTCTTAATCTATACTTACATTTATGCTGGACACTGATAATCTCATCAGTTTTGGAAGTTAAAAATGTAAATATGGTCTGGAAAAAAGATAACATTTTCACACAGCAAACAAAAGATAAAATGCAAACAGCTCCACAATGACTCTACAAAGTCATCTCTGAACAAGGATATTCAGCAGTGCTTGATCCAGCTATTAAGGGCAATCCGACCACATATCCAGGGTTCCCGCTAAATTTCATAAGTAATTTGTTTTCCTTTCAATATAAAGCATCGTTTTCTTAAATATTAAATTCATGCAATGAACCAAAAATATAAAAATATGATTAAAAACATTCACCTGTTTAAATTCAATTTGGAAATACTGTTGCATTGGTAGCATTGTGCTAGTTATGGTTCCGAGGGTAACCGCAGCAATCATGTTGAGGACTTCTCCTACGCCACTGTATATAACCGTGTACCAGACCTTGGGAAATGACAAGAAATAACTTGTATGAAGTGAACTATTATGGCATTGTCATATTTGCTTCTTTAATTTTAGGGAATTGTTTGTGGACAAACATTTTTTCTAAAATGTCTATATTCTTGTTAATTAATTCAAGTGAAAGTGATACACAGCACATGGTGCACAACGAAATGTCTCCTCTGCATTTAACCAATTACACTTGGTGAGCAGTGGGCAGCCATGAAATACCCCCGGGGAGCAGTGTGTGGGGACAGGACTATGCTCAAGGGTTGCATTAGTGGCATCTTGACGGTTGGGGATTTGAACCCGCAACCCTTCGATTGCGAGTCCACTTCCTTATCCGGTAGGCCACCACTGCCCCAGTGACAAAAAAAAAAAAAAAAACACTGGCTATTTTTATCCAGATTGTAGTGCATTACATAGTGCATTGCTATGAATACATAAAAATAGGCTCTCACCTGGAGCACCACATTACTGCACATCACTGAGTCACCAGCTGATAAATTTTGCAGAACAGGGTCATAGAGGGAGATGTTTGAAACATCTACTAAAGTCTGTGTCCCATCCAAAGACTGCAAGGTAATGGACACCACTTCCACTGGCACCAACTGTGGGATGGGTAGATATATTGAAAATTAAGTCCATCTTACACCCAGAACACTAGACATGAAGGGTCAGTTTCCTGTTCATTTATTAAGCCTAGTCCTAGACTACAAAAGAACTTCAATGATGTCTAGGATTTCATTTAGGACCTAATCTACTTAATCCATGAACAGAAAACTAACCAGAAGATGCTGAAGAAGAAATAGAATAAACATTATTTTGAGAAAAAAAAAAACATTTTGACTGTACTAAATTAGAAAAGGTTCATCTTACAATGGTGCATTCAACTTACAATGGCATCCTTGGTTTTGTCCTGCAAAAAATAGCAGAAAGTGTCTGGTGGGCATATCAGCAAATCCTAATGAAAAGCACTGGAAAGTTCAAAGCTACTCATGTATTCTTATTATAATGTCATATGGTTCAGAGAGAAAAGATAATTTACCGAGAGAATGCTGAGGTTGACATAGGCCTGCAGGTTTAATGCACCAAACGTTGTGCAGTCGCGTGCCAAGTCAAGGTTTCGAATGCATGTGCTCATCTGATCCTTCAGGAATGCTGGATAAATGAGAGTAGTGTAATGGAACACAGTAGGCATTAAAGTCAAGCAAAAAGAAAACGTATCCATTTTGAATGCCCAGTTGTTAGGGAAGCTTCATGTAAACACTATTGGTTGATTGTCTGACCTGCAGGACTGGCATCTAAACAGTATGCAGTCCCAGCAGAGGCAGGTAGTCGGAGGGTCTGTCTTGTACCAATGGCGTCCTCTGTTATTATTGCATCACCATACTGTCAAGCATGAGGATAAGGGAGTCAAAAAAGTGCAAAAATTGTCCAGAAAACAACACACAAGCGATGATTGTGCTGCCATGTTTTTCTATCTTTTATGCAATGATAGTATTTGAATGACCTTCCTTTCTACACCTGTTACAATCTACTAATACTGGCCCACATTGAACATTACCAGATATGCAGGTGACATCGTCTGGATCCCACTGTCTGAAGCACTGCTGTCTTTGGAGTTGCCGAAGAAGAACCGCACAAACCGTGCAAAGACCTTATCAAAATTGTCCACGGTGGCTACCGCGGGTTCAGCATAGGATAGACCTGCCTCATCTTTTAGAGAAACAGAACATATACATAAAAAAGGAGTTTAGGGTGCAGTTGCTAATTTTAAGTTGAAATACCCCTGTCCTGTAGCGCCATCTGCTGTTCACCGGCAAAACTAGCATTTTATTTTTGGTGCCTATAAAGATGTGCTTACAGTTAGCTGACTGTATGCAGAATACGTCTGGGTTGACTTCACGTTGGATGGAAGACTGCACATCAGCATAACCATCTGCAGTGCTGCTCAAGGCGTAAGTGGCCACGTTCTGGCTGCAAAGCCGGGGATTAACGCTGAAAAGACAAAAAAAAAAAACACTCACTTTTACATATGGCACTGATCGAGGCATTTTCGTGCACATGCAAGCGTTGATTGTCCGTCTTTAAAAAAAAAAGGTGCATACATGACTTTTTGTACTGAGCACGAAGTGAACAGCGCGAGTTCTCCGGCGCAGTCGGGGTCGCAGCAGCAGTTGGCGTCGCAGCCGCCGATCTGCAGGTCGCATGGGCACAGAGTGGCAGCTGGGGCAACGCACAGAGCGAACGTGTTAAAGCGCGTATTTAAACTACACGTTTTCAAATACAGAACGCAAGGCTGCACGTAAAAAAAAAAAAAAATCTCGAACCTGGCTAGCCCTGGATGCTAACCGGCGAACCTAAAACCGCTAGCCGCTAGATGGGTGTAGCTCCGCGGACTCTGGCGCCTCACCGTCAACTGCAGGGCTGGGGAGCGCGTCGGCCAGCGGGCCCGACTGCCCTGGAACGACCGAAAGCTCGGGCTGTGTGGTCGGCGTGAGACCTTTATCGGCCGGCTGGGGAGCGTCGGTTGTCCCAGGTGGCTCGGGGAGGACGGTAGCCTCTTCCGGCGGGGAAGCCTCAGTAAGTGCGGGGACGGTAGACGCCGGGTCCCGGGGCGGCTCGGTGACATTCTGCAGGTTCGAATCGGCCCTGGAGTTGTTCTCGGCGGCAGCCTGGTCGCCGCCGGTGTCGGAATGAACGCTGCAGTGCGACCCCTCATAATACAGCAAAAGAAACACACACCACAAAACCCCCATGCTCGCTACCTAGTTACCGCGCTACATCCAGAGAAACAGAACAATGGAGTGGGCTGTCAATGCGCTCTGCGGGAGGGGATTATTAGCACTTGTTGGGCCCTTTGTATGAGGGGCCGTTTAGGAAATATTTCAGACTTTTGTTACACAAACACATGTGAAACACACACATTCACATATGAAACTGACAAGCATGCATTCATACTACTGAAAACTTGCACACACACATGTGAAATGCTCACACAGATACAGGTGAAAAGCACGCACACACACATGAAATGCTCACACAGATACAGATGGAAAGCATGCACACACACATATGAAATGCTCACACAGATACAGGTGAAAAGCATGCACACACATATGAAATGCTCACACAGATACAGATGGAAAGCATGCACACACACATATGAAATGCTCACACAGATACAGGTGAAAAGCATGCACACACATATGAAATGCTCACACAGATACATAAAGTGAATGTCATTGTGATACACATCAGCACAGCACACGGTGCACACAGTGAAATGTGTCCTCTAAATTTAACCATCACACTTGGTGAGCAGTGGGCAGCTATGACAGGCGCCCGGGGAGCAGTGTGTGGGGACGGTGCTTTGCTCAGTGGCACCTTGGCAGATCGGACAGAACACCTCTTTTTTGTTTGCAATGCCACGCATATTTTTTGGAATAATTTTCAAAATTGGATAATGTGTAAAAAATCAATTCCACCTTTGAGCTTTGAGATAATAAGGGTTGGTCTGATAGGAGATGAAGAATCAGAATACTGTAATAATAACTTAATTCTTATGGCAAAATGTTTTATTCATTAGTCTCGATTTCTAAAAATCACCCCGTTTTCAAGATTTTTGCAAATGAAATAAATTTATTCAAGGAAGTGCTAAGTCACTGTAAAAATACTAAAGCCCAATCATTATACCAGTATATAGACAACTTAATATAAGAACTGGAAGTCCTCTTGTAAGTAACATTAAGATATGTTCATATTAAGATATGTTTCTTTGTTGAATAGTTTTGCTTTTTTTGTGTTTATTTATTTATTTTAATTTCTTGTTGTGGTGATATAGGTTGTAATATTTTGTACTATTTGTGCTCAGTTTACAATGTTCTGAAGATATTCCTTAATATGTGAAATGTGCCTTGTAATTTGTAATACTAAATAAAAAAAAAAAAACATTGGCGGATCGGGATTCGAAAATGGCAACCTTCTCATTACCTGGCCACTTCCTGAACCGCTACGCCACCACTGCTCCATGAGCTAAGTAAAAAACCATTCCAGTATTCCGTTTCATTTGCTGCATTGGCGTTGGTGTGCAGCAGGACGCTACTCCATGCCTGCGTTAAAATAACTCCCGCGGAGATCTGCAACTAAAGTACTGCATTCTTGCCCGGGCAGATGTGAAGCCGCGGTGTCCAAGCACAACGGGGACGCTGAAAAACACTGACAATTCGCTCTGTGTAAATGCTGTTGTTTTTCCTGAACCTTTACCCTTGGAAACTACCCAGTAGTTTCATTACAAGATATCTAATTCATGTAACTCGTTCATTTTAAAACAGTGTGAAGAGCAAAAAAAAGTTGGATTAATGTTTTATGATTTTGGGTAATGTTGTACCTCTATTTTCACGCAATTTCACGCAATTAAATATGGTATTAATACAATTTTATGCATTGTATGATTAATGAAAAGTATCTACTGATGATGTCTAAACTGTCTACAGAACCTACAGAGACGATGAATTAACCTTGTGGGCAGGGTCTGGGAAATGGGATCAAAGCAGAACAGTACCTTGATGTCACCTTTGCTGATTGTGGAAGGTGTGAGCAAATGGCCAGGAAGGCCTGCCATCTCCTACAGTTATTTTGATGCTAATAGACATAACACATGGATGTAAATAATACGAATAGCATCACTTCCCATGTGTTACGTAGCCAATAAAACGCATTCATTTGGTTCAGCGTTGACTGCATTTTATTTTCATAAAACAAATTTCATTTTTATTTTTCATCTCGTTGAGAACATTCGCAAACATGTGAAACCCTGAAGGACAAGCTGTTCCGGGGGGGGGGAAACGTGTCCTCTACTGAGGATCTCCTGCAGGGAACACCCGAGCTGTGTGGCCGCTGCCCTCTGACGTCACCGCACGAAGTCACAAGACCTCGAGGGCCCGTATGTACGCTCCTCCGGAACCCGGGGTATTTGTGCGAGCGGGGGGAGAGATGTCGGGCAGGATGGGGTAATTTGTGGCTCTGTCGTCTTTCACAACCGCGTCACGAAAATCGTAAAACCGACGCTAAAGAGCAGCGGACCGAGTTCCGGGGGAAGGCGGCGGCGGCGGCGGCGGCGGCGAGGGACACGTCCAAGGGCGCCGCGCGGTCTGGGGCGAAGCAGCAGCCGAATGTTGGAGGGCTGAGCGCTCCGCAGCGAGTCGACACAGGCGCGGACGGCAGGGGCAGGAAGGCGGCGGGCGTGCTCGCGTTCGGGGGGGGATGTTATCCGTACTCTCCTATGGCAGAATCGTTGCCAGGGCCGTCCTGGGCGGACTTTCTCAGACCGACGGTCGGGACTACAGCCTGGTCACCGCCAGCTGCGGCTTCGGGAAGGACTTTCGGAAGGGCATCTTGAAGAAAGGGATGTGCTACGGGGACGACGCGTGCTTCATCGCCCGCCACAAGTCCGCCGACGTGCTGGGTGAGTGTCTCGCCGGCCACACGCACACAGAAACGGCCACGTCTTTGTTCATTTTTATTATTATTTTTTTTTATTTTGGCCCGACTCCTCCAAACCCGCATGACCTTCACTCAGACGCCGGCCGAGTCTGCGGCGTCCCGGCCAGCGTTACCACGCCGCTCGTCTGTCGCGGTGGAACGCGCGTAGTTATGGATCGGCGTGACCTTTTACCCAGAAGCGGCGGAGGACGAGCCCCCAGCGGCGGAGGGGTGAAACGTAAACGCTCTTTACATCACGACGTCAAACGAGGGACGCGCACGCTGACGTGACAAACAGATTTGTTGCAATTTATTGCACCAGTGTCTATATATATATATTTTTTTTTAAGATCAGATCACGCGGTGTTTAGCGTTAATCTGTCTTTTTCTATTATTAAATAAAACCAATTTCCCCTCACAATTAACGCCCCCTTCATTCCCGTGTAAGTGTGATTTTTAAATAAAACCTCGTTGGAACCCGTGCAGTTGCGCCGTTCGCGCTTTGCCCGCGTTGTTTTTAAAGGTCAGAATGGTTGAGCATGGAGGCGGCCATGTTGGCTGCTCCGCGCCACGCCGCTGCGACGCAGCGCGGCTTTGTCCTCAGAAAACCCCGGAACGCGGCGGCCACACCTCAGCCGGGTCACCGCACAGCGGCCGGAAAAAGGAGGGCACGTCTCGCACACGGCGCCGTGCCGTGTCATTATTAATATTTTGCCACGCCGTGGCTCCTGCTAACCTCACACGTGGGACTGTTTCACAGAAATGGCGCGGTGACTTATTTAATCGTCTGGTATACTGCGTGGAACCGTTTGTGCCATTTAAATGAAAATATATATATTTTTTCCTCCCACCTGTCCATAACCTCTCAAGTCCTTCTCATACAAATGATCGCATTGATAAGCAAGTGAAGGACAAAAGGATTTTTGGTTGGTCTCCAGAGGACATGGCAGCAGGATAAGTCTCACGGAATCCCCTGCAGCTACCCCCCACACGCCTGCGAAAGGCTCCTCGCCATTTGCCTTTTAAACTTTAACTTAAGGCTGTATATAAAACGCCCTGCTACTCCAGACGAGGAGGTACTTTGCTGGCATCGTCGTCCTGGTAGCGTCCTCCTTCTCTGGCTTTGTGAGTCAGGGTCTCTTGGCTGAAATGAAATCAAGCGACCATCCTGCACATACACTAGGTATTTTCTGCTAACCTTCACGATTCTGTTGTTATTATTATTATTATTCTGTAGCTGTTCTGTTCTGAGCGGTTTTGTTCTGACATTGCGAAATCCTGTCTGGCTGAAACCTAGCTCAGCAGACCAGGGCCTGAGGGGTCACTTTGCAAATGCTTATCCTTTAAGATTCAACTTTGGCTGGTGTGTGCATTGTTGAGTCAGCTCTGTACGTTCTGTATGGCTCTCAAATTCCCAAAGGTCCAGCTCAGGAGGACGATGTTGGCATGTAAAGTGCATGTAAAGCTGATTTGGCCATTTGCATTAAAAAAAAAAAAAAAAAAAAAAAAATATATATATATATATATATATATATATATATATACATTTTTTGCTCTCCTGTCTTTTTTTTTTTTTTTTTTTTTTTTTTTTGTAACCATGACTTGCTGATTGATGTGAGCAGCTGTGCTGTGTCACGTCACCAAGAGAAATGCCGTATTGTTGAGCTGACCTCTCTTTCGCCCTCAGGAGTGGCAGATGGCGTTGGAGGATGGAGAGATTACGGGGTGGACCCATCTCAGTTTTCGGCCACGCTAATGAGGACATGTGAGCGGCTGGTGAAGGAGGGGCGCTTCACTCCGAGCAACCCCGTAGGCATCCTCACCTCTGGCTACTATGAGCTCCTGCAGAACAAAGTGCCCCTATTGGGTGAGATCTCTTCTCTCTGATATGAGCCAAACCCACAGTCACAATTTGTCTTCCTATTTACACATTGCAGCTTTAAAAAGCTTAAGATTTACCTTACTGTCAGTTCTAAATGGCATCAAACCGAAGTCGTTGTGTTCACTAGCTTCTGTAAAATATCTAAATTCACTCTTTTGATATCTCTTTCTGTGGAGTTGAAAGTGGAAACTCTTAATCCCACTACCAGTGTGTAGAGTGTCTGCAGGGGGGACCGTCCATGAATCTATTGATTGTAAATTGCGCTTGATAAATGTAAATGATATGGGGGTGTGTTTTTATATATCTCAACTGCCTATACCATCTTCCCTGGGAGTCTACGTCAGATAATGCAAATATGTTATCAAGACTAATGTAAAGTACAGCATGAAAGGAGCCCGGTCAGCTCACGGGCTCTTTACGTCTTTGTTGGAATCGTTGTAGAAACCGATTTGCATGCTTCTGAGAGAGTTTGCTAATTTAATTCAGCCATCGCATTTTCTGAAATTTAACTCAATCTCTGAGTTCACGACCTTTAAATATTAAAAACAAAGTTAAAGTGCCTTTGATTTTGTATTTGCCGTGCGGTATTTTAGTGGTTTTACCTCATCTTCTCGACAGAAATAGTCTTTAATAAATGCATTTTAAAAACGGCATTTTTAATAAGATATGTGCTGTACAGATGTGACCCCCTCGGTCCAGAATAGCACAGTAGAAACGCACCGTGAGTCACATCACACAGCAGGGAACATAAATAAAATGGCGGCTGGATGAGTCACCAGCAGTGGGCATTCATTCCTCCAGCAGCGTTTATTCCCACTCCGAAGAACTCTTTTTCAGGAGTTGTGGTGGGGGGTGGGGGACATTAATTTCACAAAATGGGTGCAACCATTGCACCGTTCCCTTTCTAAATAAGGTCTGAAGTCAGAGTGTTATCCAACACTGCCTGCCCCTAAAATGATCTGTTGCTTAGGCGCACCAAAAGCCACAGCCCCATTTTAAACCTGCATGTGACATCCAACATCACAGGGCCGTCACGGGGTCGCCATAACTCACTACAGCAGTGTGAGTGACCTGCTTCTTCAGGTTATTTTTGTACACGTCCTGTGATGACAGCTTGTGGGTGACCAGTTCCCCAGGCTACAAGGTCAGTGTGGACTGAATGTCTGGGGCTGGAATTGTCTTCAAAGATCCAGGCGCTGGCACCTCTGTTCACTGCATATTGTTCTCCTGTAACTTTTTTTTATATATATATTTTATTTTAAGGGAGCAGTACAGCCTGTATTGTTGTGTTGGACCGGCGGAGTCACAGACTCCACACGTGTAACCTTGGTGATTCTGGCTTCCTGGTGGTGCGGGGCGGGGAGGTGGTGCACCGCTCAGATGAGCAGCAGCATTACTTCAACACACCATTCCAACTGTCAATCGCCCCACCAGGGGCAGAAGGAGTGGTTCTGAGTGACAGGTGAGTTCCGGGCCCTGCATTCATATAGTATCACATGACCTCAACTCCTGTCTTATATTGAGTTTCTCGGCCATGTTTAACTGTCTCCAGTGAAAAGGATGCATTCAGCAGTTCTCTGTGATGAATTATGTTCATAACACCTAGAAACCGCAGACATGACAAACTGACAGAAATCTTCTTTACTTTGGAGTAATGTCCAGAAACCAAAGAGGCCTGACCATGCATGCAGATGCTTCTAAATTTGATTAAAAATTAGTTTAAATATTTTTGAGGCAGGTACAAGTATGTATAAGAAAATCAAGACCTGATATATATATTTTTTTATTATTATTATTATTCATTGTTTACTGGCTTAAAAAGTTTTTAAAAGTTTTACATTTTGTAATAATATGCAATGCCCATTTTTAATGTGGTCATGGGTTTTTTATAATTAGATTTAAAAAAGCAAAATATTGCCTTTCAATGTTATGAAATAATGAAATAATGATTTAATTTATTTTTATTTTTGACATGCACATAACATGTTAAAATGCAAATATTTCAAATAAATGGAGAAAATAAGCATTCTGGGGACAGAGAAAACCCCTTCATTATATAAGGCATAAGCTAATAAAAGGGCGAAAAGGGCAAACCACACTTCATGTTTTTTCGTTAGTGCCCCTCTGCATTCTAGACTATGTAGACACTGCAACACACACCCACAAATGCCTCCTTTATTTTACCCCACGTTCCCCAGTGATGTGGAAGCTACAATGTATTTTCAGTGCTTTGCATGCTTCTAAATTTTCAGGAGAACTTTCAGTGTTTTTGGCAGCATGATTTAAAAAAAAAAAAACAGAGCACTAATAAGGCTTTAGTTGGTTATGTTTTTCCTCTCTCTCTCTCTTAAAGAAAAGTGTCCTAAAGGGGCAGTGTCCTAATTACGTCTCCGCTATGATCCTTGTAAAAGGTTTTTAAAGGGCTGATCTTGGAGCAGTTGCAAAAGTTGTGGTGGGTGTAGGCCGCACAGCCAATACTCATTGGTTTGGCAAACAAGGTACTGGCAGAGAGATTAGAGTAATGCTGGGAGCATGGGCCAAGCGTTCATGGCTGCCCGCCAGGAAGTGTGGCTCTAGTCTGGGGACTGCGCCAGTTTATCCTCTCCCAGGGGCTCAACGCCCCCACCCCCCGACCAATTCTCCCTAGAGTGGTCATGTGAACTTTGTCCCCTTGTTCCCCCCACTTGCATTACAAGAGTTCAGTGCAGTTGATTGGAAGACATTGACCACATTGAAGGTTAAGGGGTCAAGCATTATATTTTACTTAAATGTAACCTGAAATGGATTGAAATTCCTTATCTATAGAATAAAAAAACTAATCAACAAACTGTACCCTTGCAGTCCTGAGGTGGCGGACAGCTCGTCGTTTGATGTGCAGCTGGGTGACATTATCCTTACAGCCACTGATGGACTCTTTGACAACATGCCAGACTACATGATCCTACAGGAGCTCAAGAAGCTGAAGGTGAGGAGCATGTCACAGAATTACCCCACACTCACACGAAGCACCAAGAGCAGTTGGTTATTATTTTAAAGCAAATTATATGTATGGATGTGTTCTTTTCAGTGTGCTTGACGTGATTTTCAGAAACTGCAAATTAAAAACTCTATAGTCACTATTTACTTTGCAATCTTGCTCACCTGCATGATCCCAAGGCAGCTCCACCTAGTGGCGCTCCCTTATTTGACAGAATACTTTAGGATTGCAGATGTTTAATAAAAAAAATCATGCTCTCGAATATCCTTCTGAATATCAGAACTCCAACTACGACAGCATCCAGCAGGCGGCACGCAGCATCGCGGAGCAGGCCCATGAGCTGGCCTACGATCCCAACTATATGTCCCCCTTTGCACAGTTTGCCTGTGACAATGGCCTGAATGTAAGAGGTGAGTTCATTTTGGTAAGGAGCTGGAAAGAAATAGTCATCTGAGCTGCCTGCTGTTGGGAACTGAGTATGGCATGCATATCCAGTTTTTGTTTTTTATCATTATATTGTTCACTCCTTATATTAATTTTTATTCTTGTTTTTCTTTCCACAGGTGGGAAACCAGATGACATTACTGTACTGCTGTCTATTGTGGCAGAATACACAGACTGAACAAGTGTGTGGGCATCCTCCATTTTGGTACTTCCTGTGTCTTCCACCTGCTTTGAACCCTTCCCACCTATCTCCAGTCTCCCTGCATCAATGAAAAATCTCAATCTTACAACCATGTTCATCATACCACCATGTCCTGCACCTTCCAAAATGTTTCATTTTCATTTCATTGTACGGTTGTAAAACAAAGAAATGAGCTGTTCTGGAAAGGGTTTTGGTTTCCGGTTGTATGTCAAAAGGGCCAGTCTGCAGTGGTTTTGATGAAGGCGATGGAGAAAATGGTGCTTGATTGCTCCTGTGATTTTTATGGGAGTGAAATGTGACTGAAGTTCTGTGTTAAGTGTTGATGCTGTGGCTGCTGGTTTCTCTGTACAGATTGTTCCATGTGGCATGAATGTAAATACTGGCATTTGGAGCTATGTTGAGTTCTTAGCATTGGTTTTATGACTATGAGCTCAGGCTGGGGAGGGTCCTTGGGTACAATGGGTTTGGACAAAGTGCATCATGGGTGATCTGAACCCCAACCCCTTCTCAGGCATTATTTATTTATTTTTCTTGAACGAGAGGTGTCATGTATCTGTATAAATGAAGGAGTATACACAATCACCTGTGGGTGTGAAGTCCTGCCCCCTTTATTCAGTGGCACAATTTTTTAAAAAGCTGTATATATGTTTATTAGATGTTTGTGTGTGTCTCCAGCTGTGATTGAAAAAGGGAAATGGTGGCATTTTAGGAGTAGGAGTAGATTATTATTGGTCAAGATAACATATAGAAAATGTAGCTCGACCACCCCCTGTGCTCTATGTTGAGCCTGTGTTAATGCATCTGGAAATGCTTCTAATGCAAAACAAACAGCCTGGGTATAAAATCAGATTTAAACACAGTCATTTTATTTTTCTGTAGTTCTTATTTTTTCAAAACCACAAGTTGAATTTGGCCTTGAGGTGTGTGTGTGTGTGTGTGTGTGTGTGAGAGTGAGAAAGCAATAGACACTGAATCTAATTTCTTATGTCATTTTAAGGTGAGCGGGTCTTTTTATGAAATATTATTTTATAAGTATGGGCCTAAATTTGTTTACTTAATTTAGATTGCTGCTTAAGTGTTGACTGCCCGACATGGTGAAAACAGCCACACCAAAGACAGGAGTCAACCCACCTTCCACTTATTATTTACTTCCCCTTTTTCATTTCCCTCCACTTCATTTCCAAATGACTGGGAAATCAAAGAGATTGCAGTGAAACGTGTGCATGCATGTCTGGGGCATTCACATGGCTGCACGCCTCCAGCGCATACTCGTGTGTTTTATAACTGAGAAGATGCACCTTACGGTGGACACAGATGGTGCTGTGGTCTCTGGACTTCTACATACTAGAAGCTCTCGACCAGGTCAACAACTTGTGCCTCAAATGCAAATTGATCAGAACTGGGGTGTGACACTCTCACATCGTAAACATGATTCTCATCCATCTTGTGATTCGAGAAGGAAAAAAAAAAAAAGAACCAAAGTCGGAAAGCCATAAGTACCAGCATGACCAAGGCATCTGTCTACATCGCGCTATCACTGTCCTCTCAGAGATGTGTACTATTTAATCTATTTCAACATGATGTCACTGTAATATACAGAACTGCCAGTCCAGTTCAGCGGTTATCACTTGACAATAAATGTGTGTTTGTGTGAGTGTTTATATACAAACAATTTAAAGGAACAAAATGCTGTCCCCCTTTCCTCTGCAGTTTGCATTTGTCATTCGTTTAGCTGCACCCTCTTCCAAGACACCCTGGTGATTTGGCAGTCAGTACATTTTCTTGCGAAAAATGGCTGTTTACAAGGTTTTTACAAGTTTTATGCACTTTTGGTGCAAAAAAAAAAAAAAAAAACCTGCCTTAAAACCAAGCCAGACACTATCCAAGTCGAGAGGCCTTTAGTAGCAGAGCTATGCTGTTCTGTCAGGCATGGATGTGGGTCTGTTTTCTGTAGTATGAACCCCTTACCCCCATGTTCTATTAAAGCCCCCACCTTTCCTCATGGTGCTTCTGCAGTCAAGAGTCTGTCTCTGCAGCAGATGTGTGAATGAGAATTACACATTTGTGTGTACAGTGTAATGATTCAAGAATAGTTTCTGTACATATGTTTTCAAAGTTGTAAAATATTTAAATAAAGCAATATAGTATTTATACTTATGAGAACTTGTGTTGTGGTAATGTTTGCAAGGAGATGATTACATGCGCCATAATTTGTGCACCTAATAATGTGAAGAACAAATGTATAGAAAACATTTTAACAAGAAATGTATATATAAATTAGATATATAGATATTATACAGAAAAAGTCACATGTTCTAAAATAGCTCTTGTGAAGTTCCAAAGTCTTCCCAGCCCTAGAACCATTTGCACAAATCCAATCTCCACAGGCATTATGGGTTGAGCCGATCTTAACTCTTTAGACCTGAGTTCTGACCATTATTACCTAAGGGTTAAGATATTATGACTCCTGTAGTTACATTAATATGTAACATTCACTTTCCATCGTAACCAAGCACCTAAGGCCTGCATATAAAGTCACACTGCCAAACCATAAAAGGTATTCAGCAAACACCCTCTTAATCATTGAGCACATTGAGTAACAACGTTTCAATGGAAACCACTCAACAAATTTGTGACAAAGGGTACAAAAAAAATGAACAATTGGAGAATTCAACCAGCAGGGGGCGCCTGGCTCAACGTTTAGCCATAAGCCAGAGATTTCTGTTATTTTGTCCCACAAAATACACTACTCACAATAAGTTAGAGATATTGTTATTTACATGAGTGCTTTTCTTATTTCCTCAGAATTTTAATGAAATAAGTAAAAGTTCCCTTTGATATGACTAATAATGTATGAGGAGAAACACCATTTTCAATAGCAAAAAATAGATAATAACAGGAATAGCCCCAAATACCCAAAATTGACAGTAGCCACAATGACAGCGACGTCTCATGCTCCTCACTAGCCTCATGATGTTGTTCTGAGGCAATGCGTTAAATGCGAACTGCTAAACGCAGTTCTGGCAGGTCATTGGCACAGTGTGTGAGGACGGTGCTTTGCTCAGTGGCACCTAAGTGGCACCTTGGCAGATCAACCTTCTGATTAGGCCGCTTCCTTAACCACTAAGCCACCACTGCCCATATGGTCACGTGGTCTTGTGCCCACTGCAAACATTCACGGCAGTGTCTTGGTGTCACTGGAGTCACCTGAAACAGTCGTCTAACATTCAAGCCAAAAAGGTGGAGTCGGTTGCGAATGGTTTGTCTGGAAACCCTAGAACCCCATTGTAAACAGGCCTGCAGCTGTGTGAGTGCATAGGTCCTTAGGTACTGGTCATCATTGCGGCCTGTCACTCACGGGACTCCACTCCTGGGTCTGTCTTGAACTCTGCCAGTAGTTCTGTGTCTTGATGCAAGTCTGCTGATGACACCGACCCGAAGGTGTGCCATGGCCAGGTGCTCGTCCGTTAAGTGACGTTGTGTGTTCATGGCTGTTTGAATGATGAACTTACTGACAATACCAGCTTTTCATACCCACAGAATGTTTAAATTTATGCCACATTGAGAAATGTAGTCTCTTGGTATAGACCCCAATATAAGGCACACATATAAACACCGTATGTATGACATCCACCAAGTCTCTCACAATATCCCTAACTTATTGTAAGTAGTGAGCATCTCAGTTAAAGGAAAGCTACAATATTTATTACATAAAACTAGAATGTTACATTTGAAATAATATAAATAAAGCATTTGTTTATATCAATAAACGTCATATTACTCACTCACTTTCCAGAACTGCTTAGTCCTGTTCTCAGCCCTATTACTCAGGGTTGAAAATGCCAGTGCACGTCCTGGGACACTGGATGCAGGATGCACACACACACTAACACACCTATGAACAATTTTGTCACCAATTCACCTAGTGAACATGCCTTCAGATTGTGGGAGGAACCCAGAGGAACAGGGGTAAAGCTTGTAAACTCCACACAGACAAGGTTCGAGCCGGTATTCAAACTCAAAGCTTTATTTTAAGTTTGAACTGCCACAGCTGTATAAAATAAAGTACCTAGGCAAACAGACTGCTTCTAGTCACATTGATAAGTAAATGGGACAGATTTCAGAGCTCAGTGAATTCCAGAATGGTACCATGACAAGATTCCACCTGTTAAGCCCATGTGTATAATTTACTTGCAATTAAATATTCCACAGTTAATGGTATTATAACAAAGAGGAGCAATTGGGAAATGGCCTCCAGATGAGCAGCTGATTCCAAGTGTTCCATCACCACGTGTAATGCCCAGCAGAGGATGTGATGGCTTAAAACACGCAGCCACATTGTGTTCTCTGTCATGCTCCCAACTTTCTGGGAACAGTTTTGGGATGGCACCTTCCTGTTCCAACATGACCACAAGGTCCAAAGACACATGGAGGAGCAAGTTTGGAGTGGAAGAACTTGATATGCCTGACTGACTTACAACCTGATAGAACATCTATATCACAGATGAATTAGTGCAGACCTGCAAGCCATGCCTATCTGTCCAACAACAGTGACTGGCCTCACAAATGCTCTTCTGGAAGAAATGCTATGAACACACTCCTAAACCTCCATATTAAAGCCTATGGATTAAGAATGGGATGGTTTTAAGTGTGTATATCCCAATACTTTTGGCAATATAGTGTCGTGTAGGTATGTTGTCTTATCTACGTTCAGAACCGTGCAGTCCTCCATCTGACCTACTAACAGTTAAGGATTTACATTTTTTTAAAGTTAATGTGTGACTAAAACAACGTCCTTTGTTTACTTAGTCTGAATTTTAAAGGAACATGGCCTTGGCTTCAATATATATGAACTTGATCAACCACAATGTTAAAGCCAATAACTGGTGCAGTGAATAACATGGCATTGAGTGACAAGGGTCAAAGTGTCAGCTCGCTGAAAGCATGAACATGAGCATCAGACCTGGAACACCTCGCTACAGACTGTTACTGACCACAAACACCCTGCTTTATAGTTCTCCTTGATTGCAGTGTCCTTGCTCAGTAGCATAATATGCCCTCTAACACTCTAAAAGGAACCCCAAGCCCTGGCGCTTGCTGGACTTTCTTGAGCACCCTGACGCCTTCTTCACAACACTTGATCCTCTTCTTGAAGTTTTTGATCGTTTTTTTTCTCAAATGGTTGACTTTAGGTGCAATCTTAGTAGCAGCAATATCCTTGCCTGTGAAGCCCTTTTCATGCAACGCAATGATGACTGAACGTGTTTCCTTGCAGGTAACCATGGCGAACAGAGGAAGAACAATGATTTCAAGCATCACCCTCCTTTTAAAGCATCTAGTCTGCTATTCTAACTCAGTCAGCATGACAGAATGACACCCACTCTTGTGCTCGTCATCTCAGCAGGTCCTTTGTGGCAGAGCTGAAATGCAGTGGAAAGGATTTTTTTTCCTTTTTTTCATGGCAAAGAGAGACTTTGCAATTCATTTGATAACTCTTCGAAGTATATGCAAATTGTCATAATAAAACAGAAGAATAAAACTTAACCCTGAGAAAGAAAGTGAAGTGATTGTCATTGTGATACACAGCAGCACTGCGCACAGTGAAATGTGTCCTGTTTTTAACCCATCACCCTTGGTGAGCAGTGGGCAGCCATGACAGGCGCCCGGGGAGCAGTGTGTGGGGACGGTGCTTTGTTCAGTGGCACCTCGGCAGATCGGGATTTGAACCAGCAACCTTCTGATTACGGGGGGCGCTTCCTTAACCGCTAGGCCACCACTGAAATGTGTTTCATAAGTGTATATACTGTAGTGTATGGTATGCACTGGAGACAAATAGGACCACTGATACAATAAATATTCTTTATTAAACATACTTTGCACAATTAAAAACCTCAATTATATTAAAATTATCTTCAATATTCTTTCATACACATAAAAGGCAAAATACTTGCATATGACATTTCAGTAAAACGTTTAAAACACTTTCTACAAGCAGCAGAACTCACGATTACAATATAAATGCATTGAAAATTATTTCAAGTGAAAGGCAGGCACTTTCATTTTGAATTCAAAAAGGACATGCATACTAAAATTAAATGTCCCCAAATCGCTCATCCCTTATGGTATGCTCTCTCTTTTAAAACCCGTATAAAACACAACCAAACAATGAGAGCCTCACGTCTGTAAAATATTTGGGGATTGTTCAATATTTCTCAAAATGTATTGTGGCTCAGTGAGTCAATGGCTTGAACAGCAGCTGAAATGGACATGGCCCTACCTTCAGATGCATGGATCAACTAGCAACTACAAGAGACTCTTGAAAAAGTACCACAGCAGCAGCAGGTTCTGCCCCCCCTTGTGCTTCCATAAAACAGAACACAAAAATGGCATTGGACTGTGAAATGAAAAAGGAAGATCATATACAAAAATTTCAGTAGGCTATTGCACTTCAAAATAGAAAAAAATGACATGAGTTCAGCATGTGATCTAATGGCCAGCATTCATTTTTGTCATTCTATTTTATAATGTTGTCATTCAAAGATCATCTTCTTCTGGGATTAAAATACAGACTCTCAGTAGAGCATTTATTTTTTCATTTCTTTTATAGAATTTCAGTAGTAAGGCCCAAAATCCTCATATGCAGCATAACTGGGCCACTCTGGAAAGAGCCCATGTGAACATGTGGGGCTCCCATAACGGTCAAAGTGGATACCCCAGTCGTTGGTGCCACTACGGGTTTGGGTGACAAAACAGCCACTCTGTGGCCCCCTTTTCAGTATTGACTGAATGATTTTATAGTTCTGGCCCTGGTTACTGTCCCAGTATTTATGTCCACCGACCTCGTACAGCACTGCAAATTCAATGTGCTCGTGCGACTGCACTTCATTTGGCAAGCAGACCTCGAAGGAGAAAGTGTCTCGGTCTGAGTCAGTGTAAGTGTCCTTCATGTACTGGCACAGCACGTCTGTGTGAGTCTTCCAGGTGTCAAAGGTGATGCGCACTTTCACAGATTTCTCAAACGCAAGGTTCTTTACTTTTATGGTACCTGCCAAAGATTTCTCCTTCAGCATGCAGTGCTCCAAGCAGACGTAGTCCTCTTCCAGACGCTGACGGAAGAGCAGGTAATCAGACGACGGCTGCTCAAAGTCCAGGACCAGCTTCTCCTGATCTTCGGACAGAGTGAGGGCAGAGCTCAACAGCTCTTGGATGTTGAGCGGTATGTCTATGGGGTCATCGAACTCTGAGAAAACCTTCACCCTGGTAAGGGCCAGGCCCCGGTGATCAGCAAAAGACACCCGCTTTTTGCTGTGCACCTGTGATGGCGCCTCAGTCTGCCGCTTAGCACACAGCTGGCCAAGGTCTGGACCGCCACACGGGTGCAGACACGGCCGCGTGGGCTCCTTGGGTCTGGGGGTCCTCCTGTAGCAGAAGTCATCATTGGGGATGTACAGTGGCATGGCCAGTTCAACAGGCATGGCAGACGTACACGCTGTAAATAAACGAGACCACTGTTACAGACGGGACATATTTCATTTCACGCTCAAACGTAAATGCCGCTGTCCTCTCTGCTGATTTTTTTTTTTTATAACCAGAGATAGCGGATGTCAGCAAAGGTCACATATTTCCACGCAACACTGCAATATTGGAACTTAAGCTTGGTGCATGCGTGCGATTTAAAAAAAACAAAACAAAAGGATACCATATTTTAAAACTCAAACCGGAAACGTTTGTAAAGAAGAAGCGGAAAAACGCAGCGGGCAGCGCCCTCTGGTGTCCACGGGGCGGTACAGCGCCACGAAGTAAAGTAGCCGGCCCGTCCCGAATAACCAACAACGCTTCCACCAAACCAACAGTTGTCGAATGCGCAAAGAAGAGAATAACGCCGAACGCGAGCCTGGATTCTAAAAGCTGCTTCAGTTTGGAGGTTTCCAAGAAGGATAAAAAAAAAAACGCAGATGCACGACTTTCACTAATTGTGATCGGATAACAAAGAACGACTGCAAAGAAAGTACACGTACGACTCAATCTAAAACGCCAGACGTATTAACAACGCCGCAAATCATCCATTTAAATGCTTTCCCATGTGAGGTGACGGATATAATGCATGTTTAGCAGAAGCTGCATTTTTTTTATGTATATTAGCCCTGTAATTAAACGCCACGACAACTTTGACGACTTCACGCCGCTTCTTTCTGGAGAAGACGACTCGTTTTTCATTACTGCGGAGAGAGAAAAAGTTCGTACATTAAAAACGCAGAGCCCAATGCCACGGGTCAACAAGCCGGCGGACCTCAGCGTGGAACAAAAAGCTTAATTGGAGAATCGATTGTTGCGTGTCGATTGAACTATCGACAGCGCTCGCACGAGAAACATACCTTTCCGCTCAGCTCACGCCTCGCTGTGGCTGTTCATGTTCATCAAGTGACAGAAATGCCACCGGCGGCGGTGGAGCCGGGACCAGTTTGGCCCCGAACAGATGCCATCCGCGCGAACTCCGTCGCGGCCCACACCGCGTTCACGTGGACGGAGACACCGGGCCAATCGGCGCGCGGCCACGCGGCGTGCTGGCTGGGCGACGGACGCGCTGCGCATGCGCGACGTCGTTTACATTTACTGCATTTATCCTTATCCAGAGCGACATACAGTCAGTTGTTGCAGGGACAGTCGTCCCCCCCTGGAGCAACTCAGGGTTGAGTGTCTTGCTCAGGGACACAGTGGTAGTAAGTGGGATTTGAACCTGGGGCTTCTGGTTCATAGGCGAGTGTGTTACCCACTAGGCTACTACCACCCTGGGTTTCGTGGATCGACTGCAGCTACTACGGGCTACGTTTCACACACGACACATATATTATTGATATAGGGAACTGTGGTAGAATTCTTCATGAGCTCCATGAGGTACAACAACAGGCTGTTGAAAAAGCATTCATCTCTCACCATCAAGTAATGACATGAACGTTTTGTAAGGGTGGCTCGGTAATTCACCAAATAGGAGATACTGTGAGTGTCCCTGAGTGACATGAATAGAAGCTACATTCAAATCCTGTTAATTCTGCAAAACCAAAGGCCGTTCATTTCCTTGAATTCTGTAATTTGCTTGAAATACATTGTTGTTGATGAGAATGTTGTCCAGTAAAGTGTCGTTCTTCTTAGAAGGTGAGAATTCGTAATGGAGAAAGAAGGAGATGCACTGATGTGCATGCCGAGTTGTGGATGTGTGAAGGTTGCGCTGACTTTGTCTTAAGTCTCTGTCATGCACTAACTGTATCTGACAACGCAGACAATAAAATAAGCAGGTCATGAATGGGGTAGGAGGCACATGTGCCGACAATGTTGAAAATGACTTTGGAAGATGTATTGTTTATTAATAATTATTGCTGAATTCAAACAAATGAATGGCAGTCAGCACAGCAATAAAAATGTACGGGCCAATTTGTAAAAATGGCCCTCCTAGGCCCTGCAGTCTTAAAGCATGCTAAATGATAATGGTTCAAATGAGGGGAGCAGTGAAATTGTTTCTACATTACACAGCATACAGTAAAGTGAAAATGTGGACTAGGCAGATCTAAAGGTTTAAGCTTAATCTTCTTCGTCAGCACAAGCTGCTTATGAGGTGACTGTGGTGGTTTTAAGGCTCCTAAGAGAACACCAGGAGGGAGGTGAGGGGAATGCTTTCACAGGTACATTAAAGTGGTTGTGCATCACACAACCACTTCCCTGATCCCCTCCCCCACTCTGTGATTGTTCCAGTTATTCAAACCATGACAAGGATCGTACCATTTCCCAAGATCACTTCAAATTCCTACTGACCACCCTCACTCACAAAAACACTGTATTGGGTGTTCAAACTAATCAAAGGCACAAGGTGATCCTTCCATAGCTACTTGGACTGGTTTTGTTCTATATTTGTATTTTCCTTTGTGGCATTTATCAAATGGCCTTATCCAAAGCGACTTACAATCAGTAGTTAGAGAGACAGTCCCCCCTGGAGACACTCAAGGTTAAGTGTCCTGCTCAGGGACACAATGGTAGTAATTGGGTTTTTGAACCTGGGTCTTCTGGTTCAGAGGCGAGTGTGTTATCTACTAGGCTCCTACCGCCTGCTCTAATCTATGGGGGGTGGTAGGCCAAATGACAGCATAATCACAGGTTCTCTGAGCAAGACACAAGACACTTAACCATACTTGGCTGCAAAGGGTCTGTCCCTGAAGCTGGTGAATGTAAATCCCTGGATAAGAGTCTCAGCTAAAGGAAACATAAACGTTTCTTGTCTGCTTTTCTCTTCATTTTTGCACAGATACCTAATGTTTACAGAGTGATCAATATATTCACTTACATGCACACCTACGTTATCACACTGTATCTCTGAAATGCTTCCTACGTTAATGCAATTTATAGCACAACTGTCCCCCTATTTAACCATACAGTTGACCTGCCCGAATTCTGTTACCTGTCTGCATTGCACCAGTAGGCTCCGGAAGACACTTGCTGGATTTAACACCCTCGCTCTTCACAAGATTGCATGCAGCATGTAGTGTGTTTGGCAGGATCGAATGCTGACAGGTTGCTTCATGTTGCATCATGAATGCTTTCATTCTTATCAGGTCACAGTGCAGATTTCTTTGGCCTGCAACTGATTGTGAAAGCCACAGAGAAAGTATATTTTGCAAGGATTTCATATATCTGAGGAAATTTGTGTACTTTTCACAATAATTATGTGCTGGTAAATGTGCAATAAAGGAAACACAATTCCTGTCATGCCACTTGAAAACCATGAAAGGAATAGTGCATGTTAAAGCTAACATCTTCTGACACATGAAATGTCTTTCTTTTGCATTATCTTTTGGACACGCAGATTTTTCGTTGTACATTTTAAAGAACCAAGTAGCATTTAGGCTGCTTAAGAAAAGAAGTGGCAATTCACCGACAGGCTATCACCGCTATCACAGACAGGCTAGGCTTTACAGTTACATCTTTATTTACTTATTTTATTACACATGAACCCGGTCCATTCAATTCTGTGACTCATAGTTTGCGCTCTGGCTTACAACCTAAATTCCATAAAAGTTGTTCCTTAAATTTGAATCAAATGAAACCTAAATAATGAGGTGGCGTTTGAGGAAGTGATGTCATGAACACCATTCACCATTCACAAGGTTTGTTGCAAACAGGAAGTAGTGTCTGCCTTTTTCCAGAATAAAAAAAAAACAATTCCCCTTACGATGACATAAGGGAACAAATTCCAGATCCACCTGTCTGAGCTGCTGCTCTCTGAACAGCGAAGCACAATGGACAGTGCTCTCTTTACACTGATCACCATTTCTAGCCATTGCAGGGCCATAGACAGTCTAGGGGAAATTGTATTAATGTTAAATAATCTCACAAAATGAAATTGTCATGTCAAGGGACCTTTAAGAAAGTTAAGTGATTGCCATTGAGCTACACTGCAATGAAATGTGTCCTCTACTTTTAACCCATCAACCTTAGTGTGTGTAGACGATACTTTGATCACTAGCACCTTGACGGTTCTGGATTCTAACCCGCAACCTTCTCATTATGGGTCTGCTTCATTACCTGCTTGGCCTCCACTGATTAGCTACATATATGTATATATATAAGAGCCATAGTCTCTCCAATTTGTGAAAATGCAGGACACACAAAAAAAAGAAATACCAGAAATACTTCCATAAACCACTGCTGGTAAACTTAATCCCGTATGCCATCTGCAGATGTCAAAAGGAAGCCATATTGGATCATGACCCAGAAGTGCCGTTGTGTCCTGTGGGAAAAGACTCATATGAAATGGACTGTTTCAAAATAGGAAAGTGTTCTATGGTCAGAATTCAAATTTGAAATTCTTGTTGGTATTCACAGAAACCTTGTCCTCTGGTCTAAAGAGGAGAGAGACCTTCCAGCATGTTATTAGCATTCAACGCAAAAGCCAGCATCTCAGATGGTATGGGGGTATGCAAGTTCTGGAAGGAACTATAAATAACAAAAGGGAAATAAAAATATGCTCCATTAAAAAAACAGTTTCAGGGAAGTCCATGTGTATTTCAGCAAGACAAAGTAAAACCATATATAGCAGCGATTACAACAGCAACAGTTAGTTGGAAAAGAATTCAGGTGCTGAATTGGCCTGCCTGCAGTCCAGATATTCACCTATAGAGAAAATGCGGCACATCATTGAATGAAAAAATAAGAGGAAATGATGAGAAGCCAGATGCAGAACACAAACATAAAAAAAAAAACGGTACAATGGCAAAAAATACTTATAAAGAGTCACCAGTGTGCCACCATGGTTCGGCACAGAGAACATCAGGAGCAAGGTTGCAGACTGGATACCAGTGACTGTGGAATGAGGCTTTTCTCCAGTCAGTGATTGGGATGTGCATAGGTGCTTTGTTATTAGTGGGTGAGGCTAGTGATGCGTACTTAATCAGTATTTGGGTGAAAGTGGATGAAGTGCATCAGTTGTGTGTGCAGATGAAGGACTCATGCAGGGCATGACAACCACGACCTCTTCGGCAGTGGAAAACCTGTATCAGGAAAGAATTTGACCAAATTTCCACTCCAAATCTCTAGAAACTTAAAACCTTGCCCAGATGTCTTCAAACTGTTTTGAAAAGTAGAGGAGATACAACACCATGTTAAACATACTCTCATCCTAACTATTTTGAGATATGTAGCAAGCATGAATATTTGAAATGAGCACATTTTATGCTGAAAATGTTAAGATTTCTTAGTTTAAAAATTAGGTGTGTTATCTGTTTTCTGTGAACAAAACCATGGCTTACGTGATTTTGAAAGTCTTTAAGTGTTCTTTTTTTAAATCTTCTTTGTCATTTTGTGTCATTTCACCATTCCCACTTCAGAAATCCAGAGATGTGTGTAAGAAAATTGTATTCCCTTCAGGCCCTTGGGAATAGAGAAACCAGAAAGTCACTGGGCCTCAGTCAGTAGGGCTCCCACTGTACCTTTGAACTTGTTTACATTTTTTGGCCTTTAAAAATAACAACGTGCATGACAGCTATGCATGCACATACATTTACGGTGTGTGGACTAAATGCTTTAGAGGAAATCAGTAACAGAGCCGAATAAACCGGTTGCCCTCTTTGCTTTAAACCACCACGTGCATTACAAAGTTGTAGAGTTGTGTGACAACTGGCAACCTAACATTTATCGTATGGCAGGTTTATATGCAATGGTCAGCTAAACGTAGTCCCACCTTAGCACAAATACACAATTTATAAGAGATGGCACACTTTTTTCAGCTGTAAGTACATTCACATCTGAAGAATTTTGAATGGCTTGATATTCAGCTGGCATTTGCCCCCCATTTCTTCAGGGTCACTGTTTAAAGGAAAAATAATCAAGGACTTCACACTTCACTGTCAGTCACGTGCAGTGATTGATGGACAGACAGCTGTGCAGTCAGGAGGACAGCAGGCTTCTGTTTCCTTAAGCTATGTCCCACGTGGCCAGAGCATGCCCTGCTATGTGTACATGTTCTGATAAATGGTTTTAGTTACAAGGTAGAGTTGATTGTTTTGTGCTTTTGCTTATTCTTGTCAGATAAATGTCTCAGATGCATGTTTAATGAGAGAGATTGTGAAGGAAAATTCTATTTCTTTGGAAACATAAGTGAATTTTTGCAATAAGCTGTGAACTATGAGCGAGGTTTTACATATCCATAAACAGTACAGGCCAAAAGTTTGGACACACCTTCTCATTCATGACCATTTACATTGATAGATTCTCACTGAAGGCATCAAAACTATGAATGAACACATGGAGTTATGTACTTAACAAAAAAAGGTGAAATAAGTGAAAACATGTTTTATATTCTAGTTTCTTCAAAATAGACGCCCTTTGCTCTGATTACTACTTTGCACACTCTTGGCATTCTCTCGATGAGCTTCAAGAGGTCGTAACCTGAAATGGTTTTCCAACAGTCTTGGCCTGTATTGTACATATGTACTTCTGCTGAATTTCTGATGCCCAATATAAATGCCCAATTATGAAATTATGAATGCCCAATTATGAAAATGTATATTACTGTCAGTCAAATAAATACTCTAATGTGCAATCAGTGCTTCTAAATTTAGACTTGTTTGAACGGCATACTATTTCAGACTGTGACCTGGCATTTGTTGATATTGGCTTTGTTTATACTAGATCAAAGATTGATAGTATAGCCAAAGAGGTTCAAGGAGAGAAATGAGAGTAAGCCGATAAACAGCTGGAGGCCAATACAAAGGGCAGACTTTAAACTTTACTCCTGGGCATGCCACAAAATAACTCTTCTCTGCTCTTGACTTTGTGCGCAAGCTCTTTTATTTTAGAAATCCAGGTAACCTTGCTGTGTTCAAGATTTCAGAAAAGGAACACAGAGAAAATCTTCAATTAAATATATTTATTGAGTGATAAACATTGTATTTATATTATGGGCTGCATGGTGGAGTGGCAGTTAGCACCTGTGGTCTCACTAGGTTGTGAGTTTCAATTTTGGCTCTGATTTCTGTGTTAAGTTTGACACATTTTCTGTTGTTCTCCCTCCATCCAATTTCATGCTTACTGGATGAATTGGGGACCCTACATCGTTCGTAGGTGTGAGTGTGTGTCTAGGGACACACTAGGCAGTGGTGGCCTAGTGGTTAAGGAAGCAGCCCAGTAATCAGAAGGTTGCCGGTTCGAATCCCGATCCGCCATGGTACCACTGAGGTGCCACTGAGCAAAGCACCGTCCCCACACACTGCTCCCCGGGCGCCTGTCATGGCTGCCCACTTCTCACTCAGGGTGATGGGTTAAATGCAGAGGACAAATTTCACTGTGTGCACTGTGTGCTGTGCTGCTGTGTATCACGTGTGACAATCACTTCACTTGAAAGAATGTGAATGGTACATATAACCTAAAACTGGCCACTGGTAATGAAAACCAGTATGGTATAATGCATATGATGATTTGGTAAGGATTGAAAAAGTATGAGAATAGATTAAATGACCACAATCAGTAGGAAACATGGCATTTTGGTGAACATGTTCTTATGTTCACCAAATGGGTGATAATATTGGCATCCCTCTATAGCAGTTTATATGCCTGAAATGTGTTGTCTGGTTCTATCACCTAAGTGGCATATTCTGTGCTGTTTCCAATAGTAGATGATGAATTTAAGGTGTTACCCTGGCTCGGTTGGGTTTTGTAATTTTATGGGAATGCCCTCGGGCTAGATTTGATTCCACCACCCCTGACCTGCCTTGGCGTATTAATGCTTCGGAATGTGAATTTACTCTTTCCTCATCGCCTTGCTGACATATGGTCATGTCCAGAGTTGTCTTTCCTCTTTTTTAGATTTCGGATATATCAAAAAGTTCCCATTGTTGTTCCATTATTCAGTTCATTTCAAAATGATATTCTGACTTCTCTTTTACTAAAGTTGCACAAATCCAGTACATTACTCAAATTTGTTGATCCATTTCACAATAACACACTTAATTTTTCATACTTAAATGAGGAATTGCAGATATTTGGCTCCAGCTATAGGTGAAAAGTTGAACTATCACGACTGTGATAAAAGGCATATTTCTTTGTGTGTTATGAGCATAATTATTTAAGCTTTTTAATAATTAATTTTATATTATTATAATATTATAGGCAGTAAACAAAAAATATTTGTGACCATCATGGTCCACATCGCTACAAACATGCATGTTACAACCCCATCCATGGCCCCATCCAAAGCTTCAGAGCTTTGGATTGGGTGATATTAGCCTAGTGGGAAACACACTTGCCTATGAACCAGAAGACCCAGGTTCAAATCATGCTTACTACCATTGTGTCCCTAAGCAAGACACTTTAAGCAAGACAGGGGGACTGTCCCTGTAACTACTGATTGTAAGTCGCTCTGGATAGGGGCATCTGATAAATGCTGTAAATGTAACTAGTTAAAGCAAATTGTCTCAGTTTGACATTACTATGTAGTTACTATGCTGGTAGACATCAGGCTGAAATGCCACTTCAGACTTATAGAGCTCGTTCTTTCACATGTGTGGCTACTTCTAACCTTGCAAAGAAAATCTGTCTGGCGACCACAGGACACGTTGATCCAAACTAACCCGATACGCCACGACGTCGTTTTATTTTAACAGCGAGCGCTCCCCTTTCGGAATCGAAACCGGAAGCTGTCGTCTCGCACTTCCCGGAAGTTCAACAAAACTGTTTTTGTTGCTAGAGGAAACTGTGGTGAAAATGGCGGCGTCTCGTCGCGCGTCCCAGCAGCAGCAGCAGCAGCAGCAGCAGCAGCCGCCCAACCTTTCCTCCCCGCCGCGAATCTCCCCACACTCTCTTACTCCGCCCGGCTCGCCCCTTGCGCCCAGCGCGTCGGGCGGATCGGCTCCCGCGGGAGCGGAGCAGGACGGTGTCGGGGACCCGGAGACCAGCCCGGCCTCCTCGGACCTCCCAGCCCCGGCCCTGAGCAGCAGTAGCAGCAGCAGCAGCAGCGGCAGTGGCAGCAGCACCTCCACCAGCTCGTCCACGACCGGCGGGGGCAGCAGCGGCGGCTCCACTCCGGAATCCGGCAGCGTCAGTCCTGGCGGCGGCGGCGGCGGCTGTGGGACGAGCGGGGCCTTCAGGGAGCTTTTCGAGGCCTGTCGCAATGGGGACGTGTCGCGGGTGAAGCGGCTGGTGGATTCGGTGAACGTGAACGCGAAAGACATGGCGGGGCGCAAGTCCACCCCGCTACATTTCGCTGCAGGTAAATCGCCGACGCGCCGGCCGTACAAAAAAACAACAAAAAAAAAAAAAATACGATGCAGAAAGTCTTGGATTCGGGGACCTGGAGCAGCGTGGGGACAACTTTTGCAGGCTCCGCGTTTTCGTCCCGTAGCGATGCTGCTGCAGCCCAAACCTCGCTAACCTGTTGCGAGGGGAACGTAAACACGGGCGGTCTGGAAAGTTAAAAAAAAAAAAAAAAAAAGTTCTTAATGCCCTTCTGTGGTCCACCTACTGGTAACAGCAATGTTACAGGTCAAAATTCCAATCTTTAAATATAGATGCACTATTGATTTTTAAATAATTGAACATTGAGTCCTGGTATCTATCAGGAAATATATAATTACAATAAAATAAGAAACAGCATAGATATTGGTTATATTATATATTGCATTGATACTTATTTACGGAGACAGACATTTGTGCACATCATTGCTTATAAACAAGTAAAAAATGTATTTTAACACATGAAACCATTGGTTTGCACGTGCTCTGTTTTAGTTAGGAGAGATTGCATTCAAATGTGTCCCTCAACTTTGCATCTCCTTTGCAGGCTTTGGAAGGAAAGATGTTGTGGAGCACCTTCTGCAGACGGGGGCGAATGTGCATGCTCGTGACGATGGAGGCCTGATACCGTTGCATAATGCCTGCTCTTTTGGCCATGCTGAGGTGGTCAGTCTCCTTTTGTGCCAGGGCGCTGACCCCAATGCTCGGGACAACTGGAACTACACCCCACTGCACGAGGCTGCCATCAAAGGCAAAATAGACGTGTGCATAGGTAAGTTCTATCTACTGACTTAATCTGATATCTGTGTCACTAGATGTATGAAGTATTACAAAGTGTTCCACTCTTTACCAAGCCAGCCCACTCTAATTGTTAAATAATTCATATATAGTCGTATTCAGAAAATGCAGTAAGTGCTCATTTACCGATTTATCGGGATCAGGAGTGAACATTCTTAAACAAAACCGCTCATTGCAATCAGTTACTGAATCTTTTTTGAAGCAAATGGCAAACTAAAAGACCTTGTTTTTAAGATCTTTATGAATGTGCACTTTTAAAGTGCTAAAAAAACAGTCAGCAAGGCTGTTGTATTTCTATGCGGGATGACAGGAGCTGGCAGACTGCAAGGACAGGCCTGGATATTCCTCCACAGTAAATATCTGAGATGTACGAGTTTAATTTCTGCGGTGCAGCTGCCTCTGGAGGAGTCCTCTGGTCCGATTAATCATACGGCATTCTTCTGTATTAGCTGCTGCGATTGCATTAGATGCATCCCAGCAGCTAATCAGTTTATCCTCTTCTTTATTTGAGAAATCCAAGGTTGTTTGCGGGGATGAACCACATTGTCCTTTTCAAAAAAACCTCAACTCACTGGAATTATTATTACTAATAGTCAAGCTGGTCTTTGCGTTTCCTCTGAACAGCACGTATCCTGAAATCGTCTGTCAAGTGGCCACAGTTTAACTGCATTTTGAATGGCACATTTTGCATAATCTACTTCCACACAAATTTTAATTAAGGAGAGAGACGATAAGAACATTTCCATAATCTTGGTAATTCATGCCTGGAGAATTAGAACAGCAGTCTCTTTTTATCTCCAGCTAGACGCAGAAAACTTTTTAAAGTGTCATTTCCAGTGTTGCTCAGTCATTTTAAATGACTTTTAAAGAATTTAAAAGGGATCTCCATGGGAAAATACTAACATGTATGTTATGTATAATGGGTGTTGCTGTCTCTGTCTTTGGATGTTTAGTTTTAGCTGTGCTTAAAGGAGTCAGAGCACAGGTTTAATTGTGCTTGCCTTAAGCACATGGTACACCAAACTTTCAAGGTTTTGAAAAATGGAAATCCAAATTATTAATTAGTGCTAATTGTTTTTTTTGCCACAGATGCTGCTGTAATGGCCTTGTTTTGGTAGCAACCTTAATGAATATTGACATTCATTTTTTTGCTTGTGAGAAGATGTGCCTCATGATCAGGTGACTTATCACTTCATTGAATTGTGCAAAAATATGACTTAATTCCCCCAGCAAACAAGTTAATCTTCAGGCAGACGGTGGTGATATGAACAAGGCCATAGCAAGGCTGGGATAGCTCAGGGACTAGAGCTTGAATTTACATTTTACATTTACAGCATTTATCAGACGCCCTTATCCAGAGCGACTTACAATCAGTAGTTACAGGGACAGTCTCCCCCTGGAGACACGTAGGGTTAAGTGTCTTGCTCAGGGACACAATAGTAGTCAGTGGGATATTGAACCTGGGTCTTCTGGTTCATAGTGTGTTACCCACTAGGCTGCTACCATCCTCTTGAATTGCAATCCGCTTGAATGCATCACCAGGGTTGTCACTCTAATTCTATTAAGAGTCTGTAGAATATGACCAGAAATCAGTGAAGACGAATAATTACTTTGACTAATATTCAAAACCTTCATTTTTTTTTGCAGATTGTGTTCTCATACTCCTGCATAACTGTATTGAATTCTTACTTTCAGCAGGGAAATCTTAGTCGCCTTGTTCTCCTCAAAGTAATTCAATAAATGCATTTGAAATGGAGTAGCTAAATGGTTCCATTCACCTTGTGACGTCCTGGTTCGCTGTCCTGCGGTTGTTTCTTCCATAGACTTTTGGGATAAATTTGAGGCTCACTCAAAATTGAAGCTTGCAGACAAGACATGATGCGCTGTGTCCTTCGTGATGATAAATAAGACCCTGCTCCTGAGCCAACTGACCCCTCCCATCCTGATTGGATGCAGAGGTTGTCCTGCTGGAATGTCACGTTAGATCGGTTTCAGTGGGCTGAAATGTGACCTGCCTATAGTCATCCTAAAGTGTCAGCATATGACCTTGTTTAGCTGGGAAATCACTGGACGCACTAGCGCTCATACTCATTTGTTATAGTTCATCCTGTTATGTTGATGCTGGGTGGTGGTAGCCTAGTGGGTAACACACTCGCCTATGAACCAGAAGACCCAGGTTCACAATACTACCATTGTGTCCCTGAGCAAGACACTTAACCTCAAATTGCTCCAGGGGGGGGGACTGTCCCTGTAACTACTGATTGTAAGTCGCTGTGGATAAGGGCGTCTGGTAAATGCTGTAAAAGTGCATCACTTTTTATTGATGGAAAAATGTGTGGGTTCTTTTTTGGTTCTTTGTTTTTTGTTTGTGGGGACAGTGAGGGTTTTATTTCTCGTCGCCGTATTGACTTGCAGTCTGGACGCAGGAATTCTAAGGTCGCGTTTGTGTGGTGTTGAACTTTGCTGAACTGTGGAGGCGGTGCTCACGCATTAGCACTTAGCATTCTGCACCGATGGCCGCCGTTCCTCAGCTCCCAACAAAACATTATTCAGAAGGGGGTCGCAGAGGGAGCATCTGGCTTCATCTCGGCTTCTCCTGCCGCAAATCTAATGAGCCCCTCTGAATGGCAGAGGCCAACGCGCCCTCTTATCCACCTCTGCAGGCAGTCCGCGTGTCCGTCCACTCACCAGCTCAGCACAAACCCATCCCACCTACTTCACTACACATTTTGACTTTTTATTTATTTTCCCAAAAGGTGAATCCATCCAGAGAGGATTAATTATGCTTTTGTGGAGAATAGGGAAAGGAAGAGCGGCCGAATTAATGCTCTTAGCTCCCTCGGGGAAATCCTTTTATTCCTAGTCTTTGAGTTTGGTCAAGGAGTGAGAAGCGCCGGCTGGAGGCATTGCTGAACAGTCTGTAGTGTCGTTCACATCTCATGCAGAATCCCATTTTAGGCCGTTTACACACTGGAATTTAAATCCCTCGCAGCCCAGTTCTATATAAAAACAGTGTTTATGCAATAGTGGGTGTGTAATGCTTTTTACATGACCTTTTAGAATCCCAGACAGAGCTCTGGTTTATTTTTTTATTTACAGCCTTTCAAACATCAAAAGAAGGCCGTCTAAAACTATAAAGTGCTTTTGTCCAGGTTTGCTCTTTGGCCTGCCTCACTGATGCCCAGTGAGAGTCTTGTTGTTAGTTCAGAAGCGTTTCAGTTGCCCCACAGTAAAGCTCAGTAAAATACTCAACAAAGAAAACTGAGTTAATTATCTGACATCCTCTCAGCCGGAACTCCCATCTCTGTCCTCTCCTTTTATCACAGTAAAAGTTTTCTATGATGGCATTTTCTGTTGAGGCTAATTTAACATCACAGTGGGAATTCCTGACGTTCTGATCCGTGGCAAACTGGTGAATACAGAATTTGGGTGTTCAGTACGAAATTGAACTGGTCGATTGATGGTGCAGGCCTGTGGTCTTTAACTATTATAGGCTTTGTCCTAATGCCGAATATTCCAGCCTACAGCTGTTATTTTTCTTCTGTACAAAGAGAAATGTTTTTTACTTTGTTTCTTACTATGATGCTAATTTAATTATATCGTCGAAGCGAAGCGAAGTGATTGGGAAACACAGCTCACGGTGCACACAACGAAATGTGTCCGCTGCATTGAACCCATCCACCTTGGTGAGCAGTGGGCAGCCATGGCAGGCTGCCCGGGGGACCTTTTGTTTCTTTACCCACTAGGCCACCACTGGCCCTGGTGACCTGTTGTATGAAAAACTCAACAAATGGCTGAAGTGTGCTGTGGAGTCAGAGAAAGGACAAGAGCCTTAAAGTTCTCTAAGTTAAAAGGAGCTACAGACTCAAACCAATGATCCACCCGTGTTTTCTTCCAAGTTAGGGCTGCCGCAAGTCACTTGTTTGCTTGTGCAGTTTTTTCCCCCCCCAGAACTCTTGAATGTTAACGGAGAACCCGATTTTTTTGTGTTTTGGAATTGACAAGTTAGGCTTGCATCGTGACTTAGCCACTCGGCTGTCCAAAGCCTTTTCCTCCAGCGGTGTTCAGATTTAGCCTGATTGGCTGATTTTCCATCTAGCACCACATGCCGCGTCCGCCTTCCTTCTTTTTTTGGTTGTTATGAATCCATTTATTTATTTATTAGCCGCAGTTGTAATGGGCTCTGTGTAGCGGTTGTCTCTTTAAATCCCCGACACGCAGCGTCGCTGCATGCCTCCTGTTTAACAGTCACCGTTGTGTTTGTCTTTGAGATTTCTGGCGATATCGGTCCTCACTCTGCATTGAATCCAAATTGCCTCGCCAATTACACTTGCTAATTAAATAGATGAAACATGTGGTGTCCTTGGTGCCTGTGTAGCCACACATTCAGCATTTATGGGATGGATTGCTCTTATCGTCCGCCACCTCCCCGCTCATGCCTGCAGAGCGATTATTTTTCATGATTTTTTTTTTCTCCGTACCCCTCGGGGATGAGTAATGTCATATTCCACAGATGAAGCTGTTTGCATCAATACGATCACTGATGGAAACAGATTTAAGATGGATTTGGTCACTTTGGCTACACGAGTATAAAGGACTTTATGATTTGTGACATGCATTCATCAATTTTGCCAAAACGTTACTGTAACTATCTTTCCTTGTTTTTTTTTTTTTAAATAAGAGCCTGTATGACCAGAGTGTTGAAATTCAGTTGAAGGACTTTGGTTCTTTTCCACTATTCTTTAACATATCGTGATTATTGTTCATTTGCAATTAGTGAGAGAGCAACATGAATAAAATGGAATCTTTATGTATCACAATAATCAATTAAATATACAATAATAATAATTTTTATGCTCTATTGAGTGGTTTTGGTCTTGGCGACTATCACCTTTTAAAATATCACAGGGATGCTTTATGTTTAAAGCAGGATCCAAATAACCATGAACTCCTGTTCATTCATCTGAATCTGAGGGTCTCTCTGGGTGTAATTCCTTTGACGGATGACGAGTGCGGTCCAGTGTTCAGAAGCTCACGATGAGGAGTGCAGTGTGCCTCTCCCAGTCAGCCTTGTCTGTCCATTAAATTAAAAGCCCCTTGTCAGTTGTTGTGTGTCTGGTATAGAGGCCAGCCTGAATATGGCTGTTTATTTGCTCCGCTGCCTTTTTTGAGGGGCACTTAATCAATGCTCCGGTCAATAAGCCCCCTGTGACGCCACCAGGCCAATGCCAGCTCCAATAAACTGCTCTACTACAGTGTCAGAGCCGGAGACGCTGCCAAAATGGCTGACGTGGTTGTTGTTGGCGTGGGGAGGGGAGGTTATCGTGCTGATCTGGATGGGGGTGGATAAGAAGCAAGTACGCTTTTGAAAACAGTACCTCCGCCCCAATTCACACATTGAGCACGGTGAATATTGACTATAGACTCTGATTTAATTGTGTTCTGACCATTGTCCCTGGCATGGCGTCATGTGTGAGGGTTGGTGCGTGCCTGCGTGAGGGTGACGTGGGATTGAAGGTCACCCGCCTAACGTCTGGTGGTGAGGATGGATGGCCGTCGTGGCGACCGTGCGGATTTTCCTCCCAGCCTCACCTTGCCCCTGACCTGCCCAAGGGGGGAGGGGGGTCCTGTTTTATTCAGAGTGACGGATGATGAATATCAACACACACAGAGGTGACGTGCCCATGGCGCTTTACACATTGTCCGGGGCGTTAAGTGCTCTGTTTTACCTATTTTGAGCAAAATCTGGGAACATATCTTTCCCGGTCTGACCTGGTATACCTTAAACGGTTGCGGTTCCCATAATAATGGCGATAAACACCGCGAAATGCCTCCATTTCTGCGCATTAAGCGCGCTCACCTGCGGCCTGTCCATTAACCCCTCCCCCGCGTCCCGGCATAATTACGCGCCTCCGCCGATCCCAGGCCGGGTGCGCGCCGGGCCTGGATGCGGGGACCCGGGGGGTGCACACATCCACCCGCTCTCCCGGCTCCCTCGCGCTGCGTCGCCGGCATCGCACCGGTGGATAACCATGGGAACGGGCGAGCGGGAACGGCTAGGCGCGGCTCTGAAGTTGCACGGGCACCGACGCCTGACGGGCAGCCGGGCCCTCAGGAAGGGCGGGCCGTGAATTTTAAGCGATTTTCCCGGCCTCCGCGCGAGGGTTGAGACAGCCGCGAGGCTCCGTCTTGTACCGGGGTTTTTTTTTTTTTTTTTTATTTGTCACCTTTCTTTCGCTGACACCCCACTGTTGTGGCTCTGCTCTACCAACCTGCGGCCGGGTAGTTTCACGCGGCATGCGGACTGGCAAATTTGGGCTGAGAAATGCACCCGAGTCGTGAGAGCGCGATGAGATGCCCTGATTTTTTCCTGCCATTGTTACTCGGCACATCGTGTCTGTTTACGAGGTGGCGCGAGCGTTGAATGGTTCATTTGTGAACAGCCTATCCATATCCGGTCCTGGCGGCTGTCCATCGGCTGTCCATCGGCGTCAGCAGCAGTTCTCCCCTCCGTGCAGCCGGAGCGCTGGCAGCTGCAGGAGAACGTGTGCTTGTATGGCAGGAACGGCGGACGGGGAGATTGAGACCGGAGAGGGGGGCGGGTGGGGTGGGGCAGGAGGAGGAGACCTGTGTGTGAGCGAGAAAGAGAGAAAGGGACGGACGGAGGGAGGGAGGGAGGGACAGAAAAGAGCGTTGTTGGTGCTCCGGAAGATGCGGCGCTCCGACAGTTTGGTTGAGACCGCTTGGTTGGGACCGATTTAAACAGCAGCAACAAAACGCTAGAAAACACAGTGCTCTCTCTCTCTCTCTCTCTCTCTCTCTCTCCCTCCCTCTCTCCCCCACCAGAGGACAGCAGGATAGGAGGGGGGAGGAAGGGAAGAGATCGCGGCAAAAGAAAAGGATAAAAGGGGAAAGAAAAAGAACAACAGAAAACAAGCTTTGATATTCTACTCATACCTGAGCGTCAGTCACGTGGTCCAGCCTGGATTTTTCTTTTTTTTTTTAAATAACATGGGCTTTTCCCCTCCTCCTCCTCCTGCCGCCGCCGCCGCCGCCGTTACTGCCTCTCACTGCAGTGTGCGCTCCGCCGCTGCGGGGTCGGCGGTGTGGCCGGGCGGCGCGGGAGGGCGATGTGCGTGTGTGCGCGCGTGATGCCGAGGCGAGCGCTCGCGGCCGGCGGCGGCAGCAGCGACAGCCTGTGTCTGCCCGAGCTCAGCTACTGCTTGTGTTTCCCCTGCACAGTGCTGCTCCAGCACGGCGCCGACCCCAACATCCGCAACACCGACGGCAAGTCCGCCCTCGACCTGGCCGACCCCTCCGCCAAGGCCGTGCTGACCGGTGAGTCCCTTTTTAAAACATCTTTTCTCCCCTCCTCCTTCCGTATGCACTTTTTCACACTCCTCCTGTCGCGTGTTCTCTCTCTCTCTCTCTCTCTCTCGTACCCACATCCTCTCTCACTCATGGTAATCTCTGTCTTGTTATTGCTCTGTGTGTATGGCTCTGGTTTCGACCTCTCTCCCTTTCACCTGCGTGGTTTCCTCTCCGCTCCTGTGTTCGTCTTATACTCAGCCGTGGTTCGCCAACGGTGTGTAAACGAGCGTATGGATGTGTGTATGCATGTGAGAGAGAGAGTCAGAGGGAAAAAACACACACACACACACACACACACACACACACACACACTCTTTCTGTCTCACTCGGGCAGTAATCGGAGGACCGTACATAATGAACTTCTTCTGTTCTCTATAAATCGCTTTACCCTGCGCTAAACACACTAAGCTGGACCACTTTCTCCAACCTCTGCCTGTGTGAGAGGAAAACCAAAGTTGTGTTCACTGGCTTTTTGCCTGAGGAAATTTAGGGGAAAATATTTGTTAGATGTTATCGTGATGTGGCGTTTTTTTTTTTTTTTTTTTTTTTCTCCCCCATGTGCCAGTGATTCATGCTGTTCCTAATTAGTGGAATCTTGTCACAGATGGATTTTACCCAGATGAACCTAGAATCCTTTTATGGTGAAGCTTCCTGCTGGATGTAGGAAAGCTGACATGAAATTCGGATTCATATGTGTGTGTGTTTTTTTTTTTTTTCTTCAAGTGACAGAATTTTTGGAATTAGTTCTTTAAACACTGGAATTTAAAGTTCATGTTTTAGGGGAGCATATATAACCATTGTGCTAAAGAGTAGTAGCAGAATTTAGCACAGATGAAAAGATGGTGTACCACGCTATGCACAAATTTGAATGTTTTCCTTTCAGCATGTGCTGAATTCTTAATTGGATAACACGATACAGGGCGTTCTCCCCTACATTGCACCAGAAATCAGGTTAAAAAATATCCTTATTTTTTTTTACTTAACACTTCATCCAAGCCCAACCCTTTCATCATCTGAAACATGGGTCTCAAACATCGCTGACAAGATTTCCCCTTTTTTCCCCTCAATCTATTTGTTTGCGGATTTTAATCTCCATTGAGAGCAATTCTCTGACCCGCTGGGTGTATAAATAGTCCGAGGAGGACCTCTCCAGCCGCCGGGAGTACTCTGGGTAATTGTTATTTATCGACTTTTCTTATCGCTCGGCTCTCCTGACACCCACGGTATCAGTGACCAGCCTTCCAGCCCCCTAACACAACCTCTCTTACCGATGTCTTACATGCCAGCTTAGGGATGAAGAGGTAAAAAGGGCCAACGCTTTGTTTCATCGTAAATGTCATATGTGTGGACCACTGGCGCGCAATCTGCACAGGCAGGGTCTGCTGGCCTCTGTTATTTAATTTTTTCCAGGCAAGTGAGGTTTACTTTTATTGAGCTATTAATCATGTTGCCGGCTGCAGGACCCCTATTTAGAGCAGTTTTAGTGATTGTATTTTTTATATATATATATATATATATATATATATATATATATACACACACACACACACACACACACACACACACACACACACACACACACACATATATATATATAAAAAGACCTGCACAAGTTAAAACAGCACTTGAATATTAAACACGTTTCACTGCGGGAATGAAACATATCACTGACGGTGAATGAATAATAGCAAACCTAACTGAGCTGTGCTTTCCGCTCAGTACTATGTAATGATAACTTCCTTTTACTTTGATTATTGACATTTAGTTCTTTGTCTTCGATTGGGGTAGGTACAAGCCAATCATTTTCTCTGGGCTTCTTAAATCAGAACAGAAGCTCTTTACGTTTTGAGACATTTATATGAAGGGGAATCATTAGAATTATAGCTCCCCGCATTCCATCGCTTGTTCTCAATGGCCAGGGTAGTTAGCAGACATCTAAGCCATTGGAGCTGACCACACACACACACGCATACACAAACAGCAGTAACATCCAACCAAACTGCCTTCACGGTACTGGCTTGCGCATGCTACTGCTCGAGGATGGGGTCGAGGGTGTTGCCATGGTGTGATGAGTGACTTCCAGGCATGATGGGTATGTACGTCAGCGCATGTGCCAGTGCCAGAATAAGCAGAGGCCGGGTGTTGTGTACCTGCAATGCAATCACTAATTTTATTTCAGATTTGGAGCCACGGCAGCGTGAAGCCACACTTGCGTTGGCGCACCTCGGGGGGGGGGTGAAGTGAGCAGTGACTCATTGTCAGACACTCTTAACTGGCCGTGTGGAACAGGGCTGTGTGTACAGGGTGAGAACGATGGCGATTTGATTGATGCGTGTGACTGGCAATTCACCGAGACTTTAATAGATCATCTTTACACATTGCTTAGCAACTGGTAGTTTGATGCTGATTTGTGTTTACTTTGACGCCACATGCCACGCTGCCACATTTAAACTTGGTCTTGGTTCCTGAACAGGATTCAGACTCTCTGGGAGCTGAGCGGGTCCATCTGGTGCCATTGGCCCTGCCAATCAACGTTACGCACATTATCTTCATTACCATATTTTATGCAAAAATAAAATAATTACCAGTTAATGGGCAAAGATGAAAAACAGAAGAGGAACAGACAAACAGAATGTGCCTCGCTCATGACCTTGGATTTACACACTGCCACAGCACTTTTTGAGGTCAGCTGGTGCCTCATTGAGCTCAGCTAATTTACCAGCCGAACCACCCATTAAATCCAGACTGAAGGTCTTGAGCTCTGACCTCTGCCCCTTTGCCTGAATTAAAAGCCTGACAGGCGCTATGTCTGAAACATCAGCCGTAGATCAGCTATTTGGGTGTGATGTCTAAAGTCTCCCTTATAAACTCCATGTACTGCGTAATGGTTGTGAGACCAATTTAGTGTACTGCAGCCGAACCCTGTACTGCTTAATATAGACCATCATGCTTTGCAGACTGTCTAGTGTTCGAGAGCTGAAGGCAACAGCACCTTTGCGCAGAAACTGCGGGCATAAAACTGTTGAGAGCCTGATGTGAGAATCATAGTCCTCAATGTCTCCTCTCCTCTGCCTATAAGCATATGTCCCATTTATAAGCTTGTTACCGGTCCCATGATGTGCGCTGCAGGGGAACATGTTTTTATATATATATACACACACACACACATATATAAAAACATGTTCCCCTGCAGCGCACATCATGGGACCAGTAACGTCATCCAGTCCATTACAAAAAGTTTTTTTTCTCTGAAATATGACACAGAAGATTATTTAAATAAGCGGAATGGACCAAATATTCAAATGAACATTGCATCATTGTAATATCCTATATAAATAATCAAACCACAGTTTTAAAAGTTTCACATTTACATTTACATTTAGAGCATTTATCAGACGCCCTTATCCAGAGCGACTTACAATCAGTAGTTACAGGGACAGTCCCCCTGGAGCAACTTAGGGTTAAGTGTCTTGCTCAGGGACACAATGGTAGTAAGTGGGATTTGAACCCGGGTGTTCTGGTTCACAGGCGAGTGTGTTACGCACTAGGCTACTACCACCCCCTATCAATCTATTGATATAGATTGGTGATTATTGGTAAACTGTCGTAGTTCAATACATATTTCAGTAATCAAAGGACAGGAAAGAAATTGTCAATTTTCTGGTTTGACACTTGTGCATTGGCTTGTAATTTTTAATGTATATATATGTTTTTTTTTGTGTGTTTTGTCAGTGTATTTATTTTTGACAGAATATAAATGGCTCTGGAGTACGTGAGTTGAAGATTTGTTGGCTGTGTAGTCATATGCTGGATGCAGTTGGTTTCTAGTATGCGTTCCCTGCTTCTGAAGCAGACCCAATACTGGGAAATATGTGGCATGATGTCTTATTTTTACTGGCGTATGGCAGCAGATGGATTCTGAGAAATTGTTAGCCCAACTGTACATGCAGTGACATTTTACTTTTGTCCCTGAATTAATGAACGGGCATTTAAGTGTTTGTTTTTCCAGCGCCTGATATCACAATCCATGTAACCTACACTATAATTGTTTTAAACGAGTCAATCAGGGCAAGGTATAATTAAGCTTCAATCTCGGAAAGTCATAGCATGCTTCGCTGCCACAATGTTTTTCCACGGATGCTAAGTTGATTTGCTGGTCCTGTAAATCTGTCAGAAACACCAGTGAGTAACATCTGGATTTGTTCTCGGGTTTTTGCAACGATTAATTATCATGATGGACAAAAAAAAAAACAAAACATGTGCATCGTGGTAAGCTGATGCACCATGGGCAGCCCTTCATTAGCGCCCTCCACATGGTTCCTGCTTCTTGTTTCCATAGTGTGGGCAGGTTGTGTTATATAAACTTAAAAGTAAAAAGCAAAGGGCAATAAAGCCCATATATTAATCGGGTGTTCTGCAAGCTCTTTTGTGGGAAGAAATACAGTGTACATCGGCTTCTTGAACAATTTAACTCGGTTTATACAAGGCAGTGACATTTCCTGTTTTAGGTTTGATTCGAATTACTGCCAGTTAAAAAGTTAGTAATGTAATCAAATCTAGTGTTGAGAGGAAATGTTTTTGGCATAGAAATAATAATTGAAATCAAACATAACTGAAGCGAAATGTACTGTAGTTGATATAATCCATATCTAATAAGCGTGAAATGCTCTGTTAAAGCCTGGCCTGGTCAGCCTGGAGATGTTTAGCTCTACTAATTGAATCCCTGTGCTGCTCCTGTGATCGGTCGTGCTTTTGACAGCCCCACACTTCGCCCCTTTCTGCACACAAGGAAACATCTCACTACAAACTAAAAACGTGGTTTTGAATAAAGGGGAGAAACCTTGGGAAGGAGTGAGGGAGAGAGAGACCCTCTTCCAGCGTATAGTTAGTATGCAATAGGTATCATTGCAGGGTTGGTAGTGATTTTCTTATATGAAACCATACGAAAAAAAAAATTTATAAGCAAAAAAACAGATCAAAGCTCCTGAATGGCATGACAGTGAAGCAAAGACAAGTAGTTACCACCAGGTCCTAAATTACATTTACATTTACATTTACGGCATTTGGCAGACGCCCTTATCCAGAGCGACTTACAACGTGCTTTCAAGTTACCATCGACGAAGAGATCAATTCCGGTTCACTAGGACCCCAACTATGAATACATCTATTTTATTCACTCTGTTGTAGATTCTGTACACAAAGTTCGACAACAAGAAAATTACAATTTCATCTAAATATTCTCTAAAGAGGAAGGTCTTGAGCTGCCGTTTGAAGGTGCTCAGTGACTGAGCTGTTCTGACCTCGAGGGGAAGTTCATTCCACCACCGAGGGGCCAAGACGGAGAAGAGTCTAGATGAATGTTTTCCTTTTACCTTCAGAGATGGAGGGACCAGGCGAGCCGTACTGGAGACTCGGAGTAAACGAGGTGCAGTGCGAGGTGTAAAATGGGCGCTGTAAATTAGGGTTAGGCCAACTCATTACTGGACGGAAATCATCTTGGCCAGAATACAATAACATGCAATTGTTCCTCAAGGGTACAGATAATCAGAATTTTTCCATGTTGATTCGCACTCAGTTGACAGTTCAATGATTACACAATTCACCCATAATTTATAATACCTATCACTACTTCTTGATTTATATATTCATTTAAAACAACCTTTTATATTTCAACACATAGAACTATATTCAACTGTTTATATAACTGATACAAATTCCATGGACCGGTTCCATTGGCCAGTTAGAGGCATGTTACTGATTTACGAATGCTAAATACTTGGAAATTGCTGAGTTGCTTACTAATTCAGCACCTTCATTAGGTAAGCATCGTACACGTATAAGAACATTACTTCCTGTTGTCCCACAACTTCTTTTGTATTCAGCACTGGTGGCGGTGTTGCTAATTGATGGGCGTGTCTGTCCTCTCCGAGCTCTGAGCCGCTCAACTTGGATGGAGGCATCGTAAGCAGAACTGTCACTGTCTCTTAAACGAGCTTTGAATGTAAGTGTTTTGGCTCTGCTTCTCATGCTTAATTTTGTGTAGCATCAGAATGTAAACAAGATTCTGCCATGTTTTCATGCATTTTTAATATCGTAGGCAAGCGGAGCGTGCATTCTTGCTTTTTTTTTATTTGGAGATTGATCAGAGTAGGCCTGATGCGATTATGGAAAGCTGAGGTTCAAGAGCAGGAATTTTGGAATACAGCCATTCCTGGAACCGGAATTCACAAAGCTCTCATGTTCTTTTGGGGATGTTTGTAGTAAAGATAAATAAAATTAATATGCTAAAGCAAAAAAAAAAAGCTGTCCTGCAATAAGTCCACCAGTGTTTGGGGGCAGGGGGGTTATCGTTTTAGAACATACAGCGGCCTGTCCCATGGGCCACCTTGGCGTACTTTCAACTTGGCTCTTATTGGCTGGATTTGCTTTTAACTGAGAAGGCTAGCTAAGAATTCTTTGCGAGATCAGGGTCCATATAGAAGATCTGAATCTTCATGGTTGAGTTGCTGGGGGCAGAAGAAGATTAACCCCTTCCATGTGTCAGAAACAGGCTTTGGCATAAGATAAGGGTAGTATTTAAATACATTAATGTGGAAAGGAGCATAGATGTGTGTGAAGAAAATAGAATTATGATAGAATAAATATATGAAAGAAAGAATAGCAGCTTGACTTCATGTTCACTCTCTTTTACTTTTTAAAAGGACTGCTGACGGACCTGACTTTTTCATTCAAAATTGTTTGCACTCGTCTGTCTTTTCCAAATGGATTTCAAATGAACCATTTGGGGAAAATTATTGTTTTTTTGGCCAGAAAAAAAAGATACATTTGTGTTTTTATAAATAACACATTTGCACACAGTGTCATTAAAAGAAAATAATAATTTTTTTGAAATTGCTCCTGATCTTATGCAGAACGGACTTTTCACATCGATGTATTTTAGGATGAGAGAAGAACATTTGAAACTGTCATAACTGTTATTTTCAGGGTGTTAACTCTGGTGAGTTCATTAAAGCAATTAATTATCTGTGCAAAAATTAATTTAGAGGGATGCTTCGGAGGTTCTTGCACAAATGGGTCTAGCACCTCTGCACTATTCATTAGGGAGGGGAGGGTTGGGGGGTCTGTATTTTTATGCCCGAATTGTCCATTCTTTTTGACAGCTTTGTGTATTGTGATTCGATGTTTAAAAATCCAAAATAAAGCTTCTGGTTGATTCCCTAAATGTGTTTGGTAGCCAAACCCAGCCAGAAGAAACAAGTTGTCCTGTATTTTGATTGTCTTTAGGTCTTGAGGGGCTTGAGAAAAATGGCTGAGTTTATGGGAAATATGAGTCTCAGAGTTTAATCTTTGTGTGCGTCGGCTTGGGCTTTGGGTTTACAGGGGATCTCCAGAGACAGGGAGTTCTTCAGCAGCACCGGGGCCAATAGGGCTCGTCGCTCCCAGGCTAGGACTTTGCGAATTTAACCTCCTGCTTTTTTAACAGAGCTGGACTCTGTGCAGTTCAGAGGAAAGCGGGATGCGTCCTGTCAAACTGTCATCAGGCCCGAAGGCTGGTAGATTATGGGCCCGTGTATTGGATTTAGTGGAATTTTATGAAGTTACTGCCGCCCAGAAGAGTGCAGTCAGTATACTGATTGAATCTGAAGTGCCACTTGCTTGATGAGACATTCTGGAAGAGTCTCAATTAACCAAAACGCCGTGCTGGAAAGTGATCTTAATTTCCTCATTGTTACCCAGTTGGTACTGTGTCTGAGCAAAATGTATTCACAAATCTGCCTCGTTTCATTCTTCTGAGCAGAACGTCAGACTTTAATTAAATCTGCTGCATTCTTTGCAAGAAGGCTTAACTGGATACATCAAGGAAATAAACAGGCCTACTTGTCAGTAAATAGAATTGGTTTATACAGAAACTGCTTCCTGTTGGAGGCCTGGGCTGTTACCTTTCCACACTCACCCAGCCACCAAATCCCAGGATTTCCTTTTATCTTTTCCTTCTATACCTTTCCAAAGAATAGAGCATTGGCAGGAGGGAAAAAAATTCTTGAATGCCTGAAAGATTAATATGTATACTTACTGTACTTTGGTGTAGTGGGTTGTGGGCATAATAAAATGTAATAGTAACATTAGTCAGTGTTAAACATATGAAATCACACATACTTCCAGTCATTCTCAAGTAAAATATTGGGGTTAAACCGATGTACGGGGATATGTCTCCTATTTCCCTGTCTCATCATTCCCTGATACATTTCACTGCCTGTTGTACTGCTATAACTATTCATTAGACAAATAAAACTCTTGAATTCCTAATTGATTTTGTGTTATATGACTATAGATTCATTGTGATCTGCGTTCTGATAATTCATATAAGCACTGTTCCACTCAAATTTTATTCGGATCAAAGGGATACATGTACTTTTCATAATACAAATGTTACAAAAATATCATAACAGATTATATTACTCTACATAAGGCCATACATCGCATTTTTAAAATCTAATTGGGAAAAAAACAAAAGATATTATAAATCCTGTGCAGCTCAGTGGGATACTTCCTGTCAACCCTTCATCTGGCCCAAAGACTGGAAGATGATGAGCCCTTGTATTGGATTAAGTGGAATTTAATGAAGTTACCGCCGCCCAGAAGAGTGAAGTATATTCACATCAGTATACTGATATGATGTGCAACTCGCTTGATGAGACGTTCTGAAAGGGTCTCAATTAACCAAAAAGTTATCTTAATTTCCTCATTGTTACCCAGTTGGTACCGTGCCTGAACAAAATAATGTGGCTATAAAGAAGATGCCACAATATGTAATAGTTTCAATAAATCATATGGAAACCATTACTATAGACGGGACTGTCAATTAGCCTGTCTTATTTGGACATGTGAGGTCATCTGGTTCACTGGCTGCCACACTAAACCTAGTTATCATAACCAACCATATAAATCAGTGACTTAAAGGGTTGGAATTGCAGACTGACTTGCAATTTGAAACAATCATGATTATATTACCCATAGTAAGAATGATATCACAGTCTGTATATTGCAGTGCAGTTGCGTGTGATCTTGTTATGTGCAATAAATTTTGTCTTAAATTGCTGCATTTGTGACACTGCAAGTGTCTCTGTCTCAGCCATCTGAACGCTTCAGACATGGATCCTGCTAGAGCGTTGCAAAACTGTGCTCAGGAGAACATCGCGGTGATGGGTTATTTATTGTTTAGCCATATCCTGAGCGGAACCAATGCTTAGTCACTGATCTCACACGCGCAGGGAAATGGCCGACTTTATTGCCAGCACTTCGCTTTAAAGTTGTGCCTCATCACAGCGCTCTGATTCGGTGCTCAGAGGTGGAGGGCCGTCACGCAAAATGATGTTTTGCTTGTTTTGCATTTCCTCCCCCATCACTTTTACCTCCTTAAATCTGTCTCTCTGGAGAAAAATGAGGCAGCTCGGCGGCTGCATGGGTCAAGGATGAAAAGTTTGGCCATTAAATTTGTCCGTCTCCGAGCAGACCACGTCTGGAAGATTTATGTTTTTGTCATAAGCACTCATTTGCAATTTAAGTGCTCCCTTCAGTGAAATGTCAGGGAGGCTTGTTGCAGGCGGCGCTGCGGCCGCTCTCCGCCTCTGCAAACGAGTCTCGGTCTGGGGAACCGGCGTGTCCTGCATCTTATTCAGGAGGTTCGCGAAACAAAAGACTGTGGATAATGGCTCATTATGACTTCAGAACAACATTTATCAGTTTGACTTTTTCTCCCCCCCCCCTTTTCTATTCAAATCCATAAAGAGATAATAAGTAGAGTGTGGAAGTGTTGCAGATCAGCTGTCAGCGCTCGCTAGAATTGTTGGGAATTCAAATCAATATGCGCTGTTCATATTTACACGTAATCTAGAGCTGTACAGATGTTCTCTTATTGCGCCTGTGGTGAAATATTTTGCATAATCTTGCGTTAGCCTGCCTTTGACTGAACCCTGCTATGTTCGAATGCAGCGGCAGTGTGTGAATGTGTTTTGCACCTCACATGTGCAGCCTTAAGTAAATATGTGGGCATGCATGTATTTACATATATATGCATAATTGTATTCTGTATTATGATCTCCTGTCTTCTCCATGTTTCCCACACAGCGCACTGCTGTCACCTCCACTGCTCGCTCTCCTTTTGTATCATTAACGTTTTAATCGCCGCAGCCGCAAAAATACCCTCTTTTAACAGTTAACGTCCTTGCTCAAAGTCCTCTGTGTTAACAGATTTTTGGTTTAGTTGGATATTGATATGCTTTTAAAGGAAGCCTTAATGTGAATAGAAAGAGCTGTTAAGACGTTTTCTTTTCATATTTTGTGAGAGATTTTAAAAAAAAAAGAAAAGAAAAATGTCTTTGTTATGAGCAAATTGAAGGAAGGAAATGAAAACAAAAGAAGGGACCAAGAAGGGGTCATATTTGAATGATCCACCTTCAATCATTCCGGCGCCAGTTGAAAAGGATTTTACTGGACGCGGCGCGTGTTGCCGCAGCGTGCCAGGAGCTGTCCGCACCTTTTTAAATGGCCTCCATCTCTCAAACTTGTACCTGCAGCGGCGTGATTCATCTGCGCCGCTGTCATCGCCGCGAGCACGCCGGGGCTTTAATTCCGCTCTGACGACTCCACGCTTCCAGTTGTCAGGCTCTATTTTTTACTTTTTATTTTTTTTATTCTTGGCTAGGAAGCTTAATAAAAAAAAAAAAAAAAAAAAAAACTATTCTACCTGCTGACATTAAGTGCAGCAAGGAATGATAAATCACGCCGAAATCCTCGCAGCCCAGCTTGCGCTGTCATTAATGAAGTGCAAATTGTTGAACAGCAGCCCGGGCGCCATTGATTACGGCTCCCGTGCACACATGCGTCTTGCAGCGCCTCACTCCTTCCCTCTCGCCCAAATTGACTCTAAAAGGCCTCGTTCACCACGGAAGGAAGTGTCATTTGCGTTGTGCCATTATGAAAATGAATGAGCGTGGCTGTTGTAACGTGCATTGCAGTGCATTAGGGGACGTCCTGTGGCATTCTCGAACCGCCTTTTCTGGCCTTAACTGGGCTCCAGGGCACATCTTTAGCGCAAGTGAGAGTCTGTTTTGTTTGATTTTAATGATGTATAATTCCTGCTGAAAGCTCTTAAAAGAATTTCTGTAGACTTTCTTCACGGTTTTATAGGACTTGCCTTCTCCGTTTATAATTAAATGAAATGTAGAATGAAAGTTCCCAGTAATGATATTTCAGTTTGTTGCATTTTTACATCTCCAACCCAACCTGTGGCTCTTTTCCCACATCGTGTCAGAGGCGTTATGGATCCGTGTCGCGTGCACGAGTTCTCCACATAACCGTCTGAGAGCAGCACTCATGCTCTTGTTAGGGTAAGGGAATGACAGCGTGCCTGTTAATGATGACTCTCCGGCCCACAGAGGTGTCAGGTATGGCTGCTCATTACGAGTCAAGGAGACGTGCCATCAAAGTGGCTCTCACGCTGCTAACAAATACAAATATCAGACAGCAGACACAACAGCCAGCGTCTTTTGTCCCAGCGTGGGTACGCGAACATACGGATCGGCAATGCTGGGCGGGGTGGGGCGGGGCGGGAGGGGTGGGTGTGCAGGTAGAGACGTCTGACATCCCCACGCCATGTTTTGAATAAGGTGCTGTGATTGGTGGGTGCAGGTTGCAGGTCTGAGCTGGGGTTGCATCAGCTCTCCTCTGCTTGTCTGTAGTAGGTCCCCCCCCCCCCCCCTTTCATGGTTGAGCGCGTGACAGTTTGATGGATGGACTTAAATAAAATCTCTCCTTCTCCTTCCCCTGCCCACGTCTTTACAGATGTGTGTTTTGCTCCCTTTTGTTTGTGCTCTGTTGCTTTTCTTTGCCTTGCTTGAGCTTTAAAGCTAAATTAAAAGTGGTTGTTGCATTATTGAGAAGCTTAACCTTTTTCATTGGGCCCGTCTCCCAGCATCCTCCGCTGATAATCCGTCAATCCGCCGTGTGTGCTGGCGGAGAGGAGCCTTATTCATTTCTTTCCACTGGTAACAGGCTGGCCAGCTTAGTGAAGAAGTGACCGATGGAGAGGCGCGGCAGGACCATTCTAATCACCTGACGCAGGCCAGTCTGTTAGGCCAGTCTGTGGGCATTTCACACACTAATTTGGGGGAAAGAAGGAGAAAGCTCTTGGTTATTGTTGTTTTGGGAAGGTGGTTGAAAGGTTGTTCCTACTGGACTCACCATGTTGGGAGTCCGTCTGTGCGGTGGGCAATTTCAAGTGTTAATTAGCTTGGATTCGTGATCCATTACTATTGCAATGAATGCTTGCCACCGGCTAATGAGCATTGGGCTGATGTTCAAAATAAAAGATATTTATCACAATTTCCCGCTATGTGGTGAAATGAGTTTGGTTTGTTTAAGATTAAAATAACATTACATTTTCATCTTTTATGATGTGACTTGTATTGACTTATGTTGACTTATAAAACATCATGTTTGGTAATACAAAGCAGACGTCCTTTATTAAAGACATCCTTTAATTGTAACTGTTAATTTATTCATTAATTTGACATGATTGATTATTGTCATTATTTCTAATTGAAATGGATATTGAAGTGACTTAGAAACATTTATAGCAAAAAAAAGGCATGCAGAATGAAATAATATCACGGTATTTTGGTAAATATGTACAGCTGTTTTGGATTGGTTGGGTAAAAAAAAAAGGTCCAGGCTGGTAGAGCTGAACTGGGCTCAGGGGAGCTTCTGAAATAGAGTGGAGATGGTCTCGGGTGGAGACATATCTCATTGATTCGAGGCCATTTTTGCTCCATGGCTCTGGGAGCTGGGCAGGATTCCTTTTCAGTCCATATGCAGCCAAGTCCAGGGCAGACTGTTTATTACTGAATAATTCATCCTCCACCGAGGGGATTCGTTTCCTGGACTGGAAGCTGGTCGTCCTCTCGGCGGCGGAAGGGGGGCTGCGCTGCTTTTACCCTTGAGCGGCGCAGAAGGTCTGAAGCGATCAAATGTATTGAGCTGATGTTGAGGATGAAACCGCAGGAAGCGAAGTACGGTTTCGCGTTGACTGCAACATCCTTCGCTGGCGCACTTTCACCGCTGCTGTTCTCTGATGTCGATGTTCTTGTTCATCAGAACTGACAGTCCAAAGAAGTCGAAAGTAACATAAATGAGAATAGAGCGAGAGCGGTGCGTTTTTTTGTCTGCACTTGCCGAAACGTGCTTCGATAAACATGTTTTTGCCGCCCTGTGTAAGATGTAGTTAACGGGGACTGTGAGCTAAAGTCACAGCCTTGCTCCTGTACGTGTGATATTATTCAGGCGTGGATTTTCTGTTGTCTGTGACTTTTTTTTTTTTTTTTTTTTCACTGTCAGCGATATATGACCCTGACATTGTACTCCAAAGAACACGCACGGTGGTCTCAAAAAAGCATAAAGCATCTAGAGTGCTGCACAACTGCAGTGTCATTGAATACACACACACACACACACACACACAAAATGTGATGTGGCGGCCCCTTTATTTACTGCTCTAATAGATTTGAATGATTTTCACCGTAGGCCGAGGAAGTTGCGTTTGTGTGTGCTAACACACCTACGCAGCATGCAGCACTATTACATGGAGCTCTGCAGTATTCACGTGTTGTAGCTGCAGCGATGGTCTGTTACCTCTAAAAGAAAAGTCTAGCTGTTCCACGGTGGCTTTCGTCCATTGATAAAGCCACAATTTCTCATGCACCGCCTCTCAAAAAGGGGCTAATTTATTTTCGCTGATAAAGCACTCTGCGAGTTTAATGGGAGTTCACGCAGCCATTTTTCCCCCCAGAAAAAGGCTATCTTAGGCAACATTAACTCCAATTAATTACTGCACTTAATGGCAATGAGGAGCTTCTCGCTGCCACTGAAGGGGAGTGAGGAAAAGATAGATCAATTCGTTTAGTTGGACAGGGGTCGCTGGAAGACCTGTAATCAAGCTCCCGGGTTCAGCGTGAGAGGAAGTTGGTGCGGAGTGATTTCGACCATCTCAACAGGTCGCTTCCCATCCAGTCGCTTCCTTCAGCCTAACTGGCACAGGGGGCCTTGAGTAAAGTGGCCTCCAAGATCTATTTATTCATCTATCTGTACCTGGTTCCCTTTTGTGCCTGGGCGCTCAGCACCCAAGCTGCAAGGCTGAACCAGAGGGCCCAAATTAAACCCATAAGTCTGCATTTTAAAGAGGTCTCACATTATTGGTGTCGGGGATAGCTTATTGATTTGGGACGACACGCGTTCTTTAAATAACGCTCTTTCCATCTGCCAGCCGGGTGTGGGAGACATTAGCTTTTCAATTCCAGATCTTTATTGCTGCTCAGGTTAGATTGGCTGGTGATAGATTTCCACTGGTGTTGGTAGTAGTTTGTTATCTGATGGAGTGTGAGCGTGCGGGCGTGTCTCGCTCCAGTGGGGGGGGAGAAGCCAGGCTGTAAATGCAGGGGTTTGTGGTGCAGGCTCAACTCTGCTCAGACTTTAAAGCCTTTGCTCCCCGGAGTGGAGCCGTTTGCCGCAGCACACAGACCTAATTGCACGGGGAGCAGAAATCACAGGCTTTATGTGTGTTTACACAAGGCAGTAGAGCGATCGGTGTGTGTCTGTGTAGTGTACATATGTGTTGTGGGGATTACAGTGCCCCCCAGTGGGAACAATTGTGTGTGTTTGTGTGGTTTGTGTCTGAGTTGAGGTAACAACAGAAATTCTGTCAGGTGAATAGTGTCTCTTAGTGCATCGCCGATTTTTCTTTGTGTGTATGTTTTTAAAAAATGAACAAGTACAGTGTGTTAAATGTGACTGTGGAACCAGTTCATACAATATCACACAATATTTTGTAACTACACAATAATTTATAACTGCACAATTAAAGAAGCACAAATTTTACAGTAAAACTATTGCTTGGTTAATTGCATTAATTGAAATTAGTTGTCTTGGCCTAATGTTGCATTGTCAGGTACAATTTTTTTTTTATGATGTGTTTTTAATTGAGGTGAGCGAGCTTCATGTGATGCTTTGTCTTCAAACGATTGGTTCATCCTGTTCATGAATTACAATGCAGGAGAATGATGAAACCCCCCCTTGTTAATCTGAATTCAAAGTCTTTTCAACGCACGATGTGGTTCCAAAAACAGCCTCAATTTATAATACATTTTAATACAGTACATTTTAGTAATGTTTGTGTGCTATTATCCTTCAAGAAAAAAACTGTATGCTCCCTGACAACACACATTTCTTTTGAGACTGGATCCTTTCCCAGTGACTGCTTTTATCGATGTATACACAGACATTGTGAAAGTAATGAAATTACTTGACTGATAACACAGAGGAGCCCACAGGCTCAGGAAATGTGATTAATTTATTCCTTTAGAAGGAAGAGGTCACTTGGGTCCCCATCATTGCTGTTTCAGTGCGGTGTCTTGAGGTGAGCTTCTAATGGGCTGCCTTCTTAATGCAGCAGTACATTTAGTTGATGAAAGGTGTAGTTCATGTGCTCCTTTATGTGATTCTTTGATGCTTCATTGTGCTGAGCTAACATCTTTACATTTTGTAAAGTAATTTCTAATCCAGGCCAGCTCATGCTGTCAAACTGGACATGGTAATTGCTGCTATTTCCTTGATAATATTTTTCATATTCAATTAAGAAGCTGTGTTTAGTTTTGTCCTGTGTGGATCTGACCTATGCAACATTTTTCATAGCCAGATAAATGACAGTGAAAACTGAAGTGATCGTCTACATGATTGACATTATTGATTTCCCTACATGATGGAGACAGACTGTGAAAGAGTTTTCTGGTGATTCAAATTACTTATCTTTTGCATTCACATTTAGATTTATTTTTCGATGGACATGAACTGTATTGTGTGTCTAATAGTTCATGTTGTTTTTGGCCACTCAATCTGGATGAGTCCTTATGCAGAATGTTGCCTGACTGAATTATTGAGAAAACCAAAGAGTCTGTCCTTTACTCGTCTCGGTCATAATCTTCAATATATTATAGCTGAATGTTTGATGAATTAAATTCTTTTAATCAGTTGACAGCCCATATTTTCACCAGAAATGTTACACCTCCCCCTCAGACATTTGTATTCTGGACATTTTGCCACGTTTTTTGTGGCCAGGGTGGATCCAGCTGAAAGCAAGTGTTGATCTGGGATGGCTGAATCAGCTGTAGTCTGGGCCCTTCAGCGCTCTCAGCTTTGTGGGAGGACGGCAGAAAGAACAGCATTGTCTAAAGCACAAAAGCATCCACATCACACCACCTCTCATCTGGAGTCTGCCAAAAACATGGGACCAAATGGAAGGAGGTTCTGTGAGACCACAAAAAGCCAAGCATCACACATCTACAGGCTACTTTAAATCGATCTCAGGCATCTTCTGTCTTTTGAAGATAAATTTCCAGCAAAATCCATTTTGCTTGCATTATATGGGTCCAGATATTATATTGTGATCCACGGCAAGAACAGCACACGGTGTCCTCTGCATTTAACCCATTGTCCTTAGTGAGCAGTGGGCAGACATGAAAGGTGCCCAGGGAGCAGTGTGTGGGGACGGTGCTTTGCTCAGTGGCGGCTTCAGGATTCGGGATTCGCTTTATATTAAGTGGGTGTGAATCCAATGAAATCGGTTCAGTCACGTGATACCAGTTCAGGACCTAATTGCAGGCTTTGCGTCAGCTTTGTAGTCAGTGGCTCTACCGCCATCACCAAAACAACAAATTAGACTGGGGAACCCGGCTTCACTTTCTCCCAGCGTTACGTCCTCCTAAGGCCTCCAAGAATGCTTGTAGATTTGCTCCAAACACGCACTGGTGCTGAAGCACACAGTGTAGAGCTGTTGCCAGGTGCTCCCAGCTTCATCCAGCACATACAGAAGCAGGAAGAAGCAGCCATTTCAGCGTGAGGAACATGTCCGGCCCAGGCGGGGGAAAGCTGCCCCTTTCCGGGCAGGTGCGGCCGGCGTTCTGACAGCGCCGCGGAGAAAGTGGGCAGATTTGTGCACCGCCACCCTGTGTATTACGCCGGGAGCTCTCTTTAAATAGGCCCTCTGTGCCCATGGATGCCGAATCCTCTCCTGGTGCCAGATATCTGCACCCCTACCTCCCTCGCTGCCAGGGGCAGAGAAAAGCCAGCAAGTGGGCTTGGGAGCGGTGTAGGGAATTGGCTGCGAATTGGACCGCAAAGGAGAGTTTCCAGGCTCACCTCCTCATTTTGGCAGATCGGCTCGTGGAGGACAATGCAGTGTGAATTGAGACTGGGCTTTACATAATGCCAGCTTCTTTTTGGGGAAGATATTATTATTACCTACCTTTTTTCACTGCACCTCTGCGTTCTTTTTAATTCCGATCCTCTGTGGGTTAAACACTAAGTCTCCACTTACACCCGGTATGAGGAGGATAAACCTCTTATTGGAGGGGGAGCGTAATCCCTTTTCGCATGGTCGTGTTTCGGCTGTATTACAGCCCGGAGGGAGACGCGTTCTCTGTGCGTTGATGACTGCAGCCATGGCGGGTGGTGGGAGACACCCACACTTTTTCAGCGTCTGATATTCCGAGGGAAAAAGCAAAGATCTGCTCTCTGTGTGTGTGTGTGTGTGTGTGTGTGTGTGTGTGTGTGTGTGTGTGTGTGTGTGTGTGTGTGTGTTTTGCATTTGAGGAAGATTGGCATGTGTCAGTGTGTGAAAACACTCAGTGTGTTATCTCTACAGCCAGCTGGAGGATTGACTTGTCCCCAGGTTGTTCTGTCTGGAGACAAAGATATGAGACTGGTTGCTACTTAGATGGCTTCTCTTCCTGCCATTTGCCCTGCTAATTAATTCAGTTCATTCGCTCTTCTTAGCTCCTGTTCTCCCCCCATAATAATTTTCTGGAAATTAATATGCTATTTTTCTGGTTTATGGTCTGGCTATGAGTTGAGATGCATCAATTTCCAGAGCCCTTTAGTCGCAGAACCATACATCACTTATGACTGCGTGGTATAAATGTTATGCGATATAAATTTGCCCAACAGGAGAGATTTTCATTATACCTGCCTATCGCAGAACTAGCCGTTCCTCCCAAAAATAACAAAGTGGCATCACCTGCATGAAACCACGCCTACTTGCAGTACGAGCCAATAGTTTTGTCCGACAGCACAGAGCGCACGGCTGGGTTTCCGTGGATCCTAAAGTCCTAAATTCAAGATACCAAAAAAACCAAATACTTTATCATTAAAAATGACTAGTCATCCTTTAATCTAGAGTTTAAAGGTTTTAAAAATACTACAGACCCAAATGGTCCCGATTGGGTACTGACAGCACGCATGGAAATGACCAGGGGTGTCCTAGCCTGTTTGGTGCGCTGTCATTATGATTTTGAAAATCACAAAATAAAAAATGTGATTCCTGGAGGGAATCAATGGAGAACAGTAGTGATGTGCTTGTTTGTACTAATTTACTTATTTATTAAATTAATAAACGAATATAAATACTTTTTTGCATAAATATGGAATTTAGGTTAAATGAATTCTGTTCCACCTGTAGTTTCTCATTTTTTCAGCTGGACAACCCTGTCCTTTGTTCAGGTTAGTGTTGTCACTGCGACACGTTGTTGTCCTCTATGCTGACAGCCCATTGATTACAGCAGCTGCTCCTCTTCCTTTTCATTGGCTGGCAGATGAATCTTCAAGAGCCTGACATTTCCTCTATTGCCCCGCGATCGTTCGTCTTCGTCTGCTGAGGTGCCACAAGGATGTGCGCATTTTGTGGGGCACAAGGGAGACAGTGGGATCAGCTACTGCATAGAGACCCTCCGGTTGTAAAACTCACTCTCTTTCTCACGCTCACACAGTTTTTTTCCAGCTCCCATATGGGGAAGAGTGATTCATCTTGCTGGGCTATCTGTTGCCCTTGGTCGCTATTATCATCCAGCTGTAATTGCCTAGTTTTACACATGGCTGATCGGCCGGCCAGCCTGCCCGTATGGAAGTGGTAGGTAGGCAGGAGTGGGGAGGGGGGATGTCGGCGGAGAGGTGGAAATAATGAGTGCTGTTATGAGGCTTCACGGGAGAAACAGGGGAAGGAAGGAGGACAAGAGGGAGGAAAATGGGGGCGGGGGGGACCCATTCATACCTCTTATATTTTGGTGTTATTTGTGTTTATAGGAGTACCGTAGCTTTTAGGGATTATTACTGCCTGTTTTATTTAGTTCTGTTTCTAGAAAGGCCCCTTCATCTCCAATGTTTTTTTTCTATGTTTAGGGGGACAGGCTGTAATATGCAGCATGTAATATCTCAGATTGATAGTGATGGTGCTGTGTTTTTGAATTACTCTACTTTGGGCACTCTGGGCACATTTTCTTTTTTCATCTTGTCAGCAGAAATGCCGATTAGCCCAACTCTGCTAAGAGGTTACAAGAATTGCTGCGTTGTTAGCACCTCCTCCCTCCAAAAAAATCGTTTCATTGTGATTCATTGTGTGATCAACGGGGAGTTGAAAAACGATGTTGAACAGAGATAATCTGGTTTGCATGTTCTCCCATTAAAGCTGAACGAGGCATGCGCCCGCCTGGGCTCGGTCATCCCAGCACTTGAGTAGCATACTGTAGTAAACAAGTACATTTGTCTTGATGCATGGCCATCTGTTTCTCTGCCGCACACCCTGAGCGAATGGATCATGGGACCAAAAACAATGTTTTCCCAGTCTGCCGCGTGTTTGTGCAGGATGGTAGCCAAAGCTACCTGCCCCAGCTGTCCTCTGGAACCATGACCACTCTATAAGAACTCCATTTGGACACCAAACACAGAAAACCCACTTTAGGGACGGATTGTGCCCGAGTAGTCAAATTTGTTGTTGGAAAATAGCTGGCAGTGGGTTGAGGCTGGACTGCATCCATATTCTGTTTTTATTGCTTAAAGGGTCAACAGAAGGGTAGCAGGACTCAGCTGGAGGGCTCAGGGGTGCAGAGTGGCCTAATCTCTTGCTCTTCATTTTCAGAGAGGAACTGGCTTGGCTCCAGGCTTCTAGACTTGACTCCTCCCTGTTTCATTGATGCCTGTTCCCTAGAACTTTCCATTTGTGGCCCATGATCCGTAACTGTAAGAGTTTGGGGTGTTTGTTTGAAATTGCACCCTACAAAAGCAATCATTGGGGTTTCAGCTCTTGTTAGAAGCCCCATCCATCTTCTTTCTCTGAGCTGGGCTTGACAACCTGGTGCACACGGGTCTCTTTCCTGCAAGTGCTGCCATTAATAAATGTTAACTAGGGTCACTGCTGTAATATAAACCAGTCTTGACCACTCAGGTGGTTTCTGTATATTCACAGCGTTGGAATTAATATGCTTGTCAGGAAAAATAATTGGAAGTATTATTTTAAATCAGACAACCTAGGTGAGTGGGGAACCTGCACTGTGTGTCTTTGTGTTGAAAAGGGTGGGATGTCAGTGTGAACCTCCCTCCAGCTTTGGCTTGCCTCTTTGTGTCCAAGTCCAAGTGGTAGTAGCCTAGTGGTTAACACACTCGCCTATGAACCAGAAGACCCAGGTTCAAATCCCACTTACTATCATTGTGTCCCTGAGCAAGACACTTAACCCTAAGTTGCTCCAGGGGACTGTTCCTGTAGCTTCTGATTGTAAGTCGCTCTGGATAAGGGCGTCTGATAAATGCTGTAAATGTAAAATGTAAATATGGATTAAACACTGAGGCAGCAAAAGCTTCAGCTGAGTGTTTGTGCTCGCCCGTCCTTTTTTGGCCATTCGGTTATTAGAGTTATAAGGTTAGGTTATTTTTTATGCACAGAATTTTAGTTAATTTCTAATAGAGGAATTATCACAAACTATTGCCAGGGATGATAGTAGCTTAGTAGCTGTTTTTATTAGAGGTGTGTATAGGTCGCATGGTACAATACGAATCATGATTCCGATTATATCACAATATATTGTGATACTGTACATATTTTGCTATATTCTACAGTTCACTGCAAATGTAAAAACAGAGCTGAAATACAAGATGCTTTTATCAGTCTGTCAATCAGTAATTAAAAAAAAAACAGCTGTACAGCGCCATCTACAGGAGTGGAGGTTGTAGTCGCATGCTGTTTCACATCTCTGCTTACCTCACTATAGAAAATGCTAGCCGGCAACACCTGGTGGACTAAATTTGTATAGAAAAAAAATGTGATATTTGATGTCCCTGTATTGATACATTATCACCACAGAAAATATCGCAATATATAGCTGTATTGATATTTTCTAACACCTAGATTTTACTGACCCATTTTTATACAATCATCACTACGAGAGGGAAAGAAAAAAAAGAGCGGGTTTAAAATATAATTGCTTGACACTTGCCTCTGCTTCATCTCCTCAGCATCAATTTTCGCATCTCTCACAATAATTAAAATGCATCACCGGAGAACACTGGCTGGGAATTGCAAATGAAATTAAAAATTCATTTAAAAATTCACATTTAATAAAGCTAAATTACAACATGTGAAACACTGTTGCCAATAACCAAAACAAATTTACCAGCAGGGAATTATCCGTAAAGAATGGGTACTATAGACCGAAAGTTTGTCACCTTGACCTGAGCTCGACTTAGAAATTGGCATTTTTTTTTTTACCCTTTAACATTTACAAACATAACTTTGGTAACTTAGGTAATTGGTCCCTGTAACTAGTGATTGTAAGTTGCTCTAGATAAGGTGCATCTGATAAATGTTTTATGTAAATTTGTATTGTCCCACACATAGCTATATCCCAAAAACAGCTCAATATATAGTCTGTGATTTTTCAGGAAATTACCACTTATCACAGTATACAAGGCGCTAGTAAGTAGAACTAAACTTTTGTAATCATATTTAAGGAGAAGTGGTAACATATTTGGTTGGCTGACTATGAGCATCCCTGTGATAATAATGATTGCTTTAGCAGTGTGAGCGGTTTAATGTCAGCTAAATATATAATACGTGTGAAATTGCTTTGGATGTGGTTGACATTCAGAAATTGGCCGTCTGTTTTCATTATGTTTCCTTTTTTCTGCCATAAAAATACACATGAAGTTATGCTGTCTCTGACACCTTTGACGATGACAGTCCTTTGAGATAAACCCTCCACCTTAATTACGCATGGGAGCATGGGGGAGAATCGGGGTGCTGAGTTTCTGCAGCGGGAAGCGGTGACACTTCCACAGTCGTATCTCTCGTAACTCTGGCATTTCACCATGCAGAAATAACAGCAGGCGCTGATAGGGGCAATATGGATGGGCTTATTCCAGCAACTGCCAGCTGCTGCCAATAGATAAATGGCATGATCCAGGGGGGTGTGGGAAGAGAGCGGTGCTGCTGCACGTCCGATTGGGATTTTCTACCATTGTAAACATGTCCCCTTCTCAACGAATCAATTATATAAATCTCCACCTCAGTGCTGAGCAGCATTCAGCCATTTGATACGTTTAAGGATGTTAATACTTGTGAATGAGTTTGCTGGTTGGGAGGGAGGGTATTGCAGGGCAACCGCAGCCTCTCTGGCCGCACCGTATATGCATGATTATGCATGATTCTGGAGTACGCGTGTAGCTGTCCCACAGCGGAGAAACAGACATGATTGCACAGGAATGGACACACAGGAGTCATGTTTAGAACACAGCCCCCTCTTGGGGGTTTTATTTTTCTTCTAGTTTCTGTTTTCTACCTTTGATGATGTAACAGTAACATCCCAGTCCAGTGTCTCATCAACGGTTTCTCCCCCTCTGGTTTTTTACTTGGTGATTAATGTATATATGAAAAGGACTTTCTCTCATTCGCTAAAGTGTAAAAGATAAGATCTCCCCTGCTTTGGTCCTTTGGGGGTGGGTTCAGACGCAGAGACGCACACCGACTGCTATCAGCATAATGGGGTTTATTATCAATGGATCCCTTTGCTTCAGCGAAGCAGTGGCCTACTTGAGAAGAGAATGCTCGTGCGAATGAAACACCTTAGAAGAGGCAGTGTGGAAACAGACACCATCCCGGTGATGGACGCCTCTGCAGAACTCCTCTCAGGTGCCGTATTTCACAGGTTTCAATGACTGGCTGGTCACAGTGGATGAATAATAGTCCTGCTCGTTTGGCCTAGTCTGAATACAAATGGGCATTTGCATGCAAGTCAGTAAACGGTTATGTAAGCAATGACACACACACACACACACACACACACACACACACACACACACAGAGTAAACACCTACAACCCCCTCAATACTTTGCTTTCATGATCAATTATGTTCATCGTTGAATAGGTGTTATGGGTGGGTTGCAGTTTGAACTGGTCGGTCCGGGAACAGTGCTGCTGGTTGTGAGCTGTGATGGAGCGAGGCACTCTAATAACCGTGTGATTTGAATTATAAGAAGATTTCCAAACTTGGCAAGCTCTTTGTCAACGTTCTCTGCCGCATTAATGTTTCCAGGCTGGCCATATGTTTGAGCCCCCCTCCCATTGTTTTTATTTTTAAAGAAGCAGTATATCTGCATGGCTCGTGCCTCTCTTTAGGGGTGCCTACAGGACATGCAGGCTTTTGTTTGTCTAGATTTTGGAGGAGCGGCAAATGTGATTCTCTTTGTTGCTGTCAGACAGAGCCCTCACGTTCTGACCCCCTCTGCTGGGCTGTTAAGGAAGTAATGTCTGCTGTCATTTATGACCTCTGTTACCCACAATGGCCTGGTCTAAATCCTAAACTGTGTCTGTTCATTTCCGCCCTCCACCAATCAGCTGTCAAGGGGTGTTTGTGATGCCGGGCATCATTATCTCTGTCATCAGCCTGGCAGTGTGTGTGCAGAGAGTGTGTGTTTATCCCTTGCTGTCTGGGGACTGTTGAAATGGTTCAGATGAGAGGTGTGTGTGATTCCCCTCAGGTGAAGTGGGTGTGTTGTGAGATTATGAGAGCAGATTTGTAATGAGGTTGGTTTTGAGAGGGGTTGGGATTTGTGGCTGTATGATGTGAGTTTTACAGCAGTGACTGTGTGTGCGTTGCTTGCAGTGATTATGCTGTTTATGGAGCGTAGGGCTGTGTGCACTTAGCTTGATCAGATGTTTTCTGCTTTTTTTTTTTTTTGTTGCTTTATTAAGTCTGCTTTATTGGGTGATAACTGTGTGTGTTAAACCTGTGTACAAGAATTAGTGTTTTTGGCAGAAAAACAAAGGGAGGATCTGAAGGCAATTTTCACCATTAAGAAGTGATGTTAAAAACACTGTATATTTTGTTTTAAAAATATTCTATTTTTGAAATAGTCCTTTTTTGTTTTTGTAAGTGACTGCAATATTGTATATTATAATAACCGTCTTAAAAAAATGGTCAAATGGTCAAATAATTATAATTGGCAGTAATCTGTCAGAAGTACATAACACTAGACAGGGGTTATGATTGAATATATCATGATATTTTGCATTGCTTTATGTATGGCAATATAATGTTAATTTTTGTTTATCTAATAGTAAAAAGAATGGTCTGGTAAATATTTCTTTAGGTAAATATCTTCAGTATTTAGAGATTTGAAAGCCAGTTTAGACTGTATTTTAGGATCCTTCTTTAAATGTTTGTTTGTAATAAGTCAGTAAATAATTTAGCACCAATACGGTGTTTCAATAAGTTATTGCAAATTAAATATGGCCAGGTTTTCTTCCCTGCACCCCTAATCATCTTTATAATTCTCTGAGATTTCCCACCCCTGTTTATGAGCTTATATGAAGTCTGTGTGTGTGTGTGTGTGTGTGTGTGTGTGTGTGTGTGTAAGGCTGCAGGTAGCTGCACTGCATGTTCAGATCTTCTTCATTGTTCTCGTCTGCTCCTCCATCCATGTGGGCTGTTCATCAGCCTGGCTGCCGGTTCCTTTTTCCCTTGTTTGTTTGTTAAATTTTTTCCTCCATCCCCCCTTCACTGTCAGTTTCAATCACTCATTTCCCAAATCCATCTTCCCTCACTTTCCCTGCCTCCTCCCCCTTTCAGCATCCTTCCCTTCCTCCTCTCCCCTCTGTCCTCTCCTTCTTGTATTTGGTTGGAGCTCGTGGGGGGGTGGGGCGGAGCTCAGCTAACATAGATGGGTGGGGGAGGGGCAAAGGCCAAGAGCTCATCTGTTTGTTTATGCATTTAATATTTTTATTTATTCCCCCCCCCCAAAAGCCGCCCCTCCTTTTCTGTTGTCACGGCAGCCGCTCCTCCTCCCCTGCTGCGTGCTGAACCAGGCTCAGGGGGAGCGGGCGTGTGAGCAGAGAGGGGGCGGAGCTTTCAGCGCCAGCGCTATGAGGGAGCATGTTGTGCAGGTTCTGAGGGAAGGGGGGTGGGGAGAGGGGATTGTTGGGGTGTGGGGGGTGCGTTGCGTTTGCCGGCTGTCTGCGGGAGGAGAGGCGCTGCACTCGGAGGACTGGATGGGCTCCGCCGTCGGAGTGATTTATTTGGAGACGCCGGTGATGCTGTTAACTGGTGC